>NC_092743.1:127373981-128011759 GCF_047496795.1 Chiloscyllium punctatum
CTTTGGCAAGAACAGGAAGGCAGATTACTACCTAAATGGAATCAATTTAGGTAAAGGGGCAGTACAGAGAGATCTGGGTGTTCTTGTACACCAGTCAATGAAGGTAAGCATGCAAGTACAGCAGATAGTGAAAAAGGCTAATAGCATGCTGGCCTTCATAACGAGGGATTGAGTATAGAAGCAAAGAGGTTCTTCTGCAGCTGTACAGGGCGCTAGTGAGACCACATCTGGAGTACTGTGTGCAGTTCTGGTCTCCAAATTTGAGGAAAGACATTCTGGCTATTGAGGGAGTGCAGCATAGGTTCACGAGGTCAATTCCTGGAATGGCGGGATTACCTTACACTGAAAGACTGGAGTGACTGGGCTTGTACACCCTTGAGTTTAGAAGACTGAGAGGGGATCTGATTGAGACATATAAGATTATTAAAGGATTGGACACTCTGGAGGCAGGAACATGTTTCCGCTGATGGGTGAGTGCCGAACCAAAGGAAACAGCTTAAAAATATGGGGTAGACCATTTAGGACAGAGATGAGGAGAAACTTCTTCACCCAGAGAGTGGTGGCTGTGTGGAATGCTCTGCCCCAGAGGGCAGTGGAGGTTCAGTCTCTGGATTCATTTAAGAAAGAGTTGGATAGAGCTCTCAAGGATTGTGGAATCAAGGGTTATGGAGATAAGGCAGGAACAGGATACTGATTAAGGATGATCAGCCATGATCATATTGAATGGTGGTGCAGGCTCGAAGGGCAGAATGGCCTACTCCTGCACCTATTGTCTATTGTCTAATTGCCTGGATGGGTGCAGCTCCAGCTCCAACTCCAGTCAAGAAGCTTGACACTATCCAGGACAAAGCAGCTGCTGAATTGGCAGCACATTCACAAACATTCAGTCACTCCACCACTGACGCTCAGTAGCAACAATGTGTACCATATACAAGATGCATTGGGGTGGCATGGTGGCTCAGTGGTTAGCACTGCTGCCTCACAGCACCAGGGACCCAAGTTCAATTCCACCCTCTGTCTGTGTGGAGTTTGCACATTCTCCCCATGTCTGCATGGGTTTCCTCCAGGTGCTCAGGTTTCCTCCCACAGTCTAAAGGTGTACAGGTTAGGTCAATTGACCATGCAACATTGCCCATAAGGATGTCTAGGTTAGGTGCATTAGTCAGGGGCAAATGTAGGAGGGGTGGTGTGGACTTCTTAGGCCGAAGGGCCTGTTTCCACACTGTAGGGATTTGAATTTTTAAAAAAAAGTCATCAAAGAATCTTGGACAGCACCTTTTCAAGCCCATGACAACCACCATCTTGAAGAACAAGGGCAGTGGATACATGGGAATGCTGCATGTTTCTCTCCAACACTTGGAAATATATATGTTCCTTTAATACAACTGGGTCAGAATCCTGGAATTCCCTCCCTACAATGGCTCAGCCTACAGCACATTGATTGTAACTGTTTCTGAAGGCAGCTCACCACCGCCTTTTCAAGGGCAACTGGGGACAGACATTAAATGGTGGCGCAGCCAATGACACCCATGTCCCCAGGTGAATAAAAAAAGGGTCTGAGTTATTGGAGTGGCCAGTATGCAGGACATTTGGCTCATTAGAAGAGTTTATTTTTAAACTTTTCCCAAAAGGATCTGAAATTAGTGGACCCACCAGCTTCCAAGATTGAAGCTTTCACTAAGAGGCCCAAACTGTTTGAGATTAATATCTCTCTGAAGATTATATTGTTGTCACTGGTGCTATTATTTGTCTCTGATCAGTTATTTGCCCTTTTGAATTTCCTGGCTCTGAATCAAAGCAAGTCATTTTCCAGAAATGTCCTGATACAGAATGTACTGGGGTTATATTCCCAGCTCTCCTGCAGAATTCATTTTAACCCAGACTGTCTCAGGATTTTTCCAGTTGCTAAATATGTACTATCTTATTTTTCTTGAGTATTTCTCTGCACTGCATATCCCTCTGGTATTTAAGTCACAGTTTGATGTCTTGTAATATGCACCCAGAATTGTAGCATTACTTTTCAAAATGTAATTCAGTCTACATGGAGTTTATGCTCGTTCAGTTCCCTGGAACATTTTTATGTCCAGTGACAGAATCATGGACTAACAATGTCACTCCATCTGTTTTTTTCACTTCGATTTCTACTGAATATGTTCAAACCGGGAATGTAAAACTCCTTGGACCGTATCTGCAGTAGTTATGTATCACGTCACTCAACAGACATTAATGCTTCTAACTCAGCTATTTCGTTAAGATTAATTTGTACATTTGATTGTGACTCCAGTTTCTGTTACTTGGTCTCAACTTGAAGACACTGACCCCTCTACTGTCACTGGCAAGACTCCTAATTGTTCTTATGAAGGTCTCAGGCTGCTTCCTTGATTATAACTGAGTTGCTTCCTTTGCCATTTCAGAGGCCAGTTAAGAGTCAACCATGTTGTTGTGGGTCTGGAGTCACAAATTAGCCAGAATCAGTAAGGGATTGCAGATTTACTTCCCTAAAGAACATTAGTGAATCAAATACCATTTAAAACATTCAATTGTGTGTGTGTGCATCGCTGGCTGGGCCAGCATTTATTGCCCTTTCCTAATTGCCTCTTGAACAGGTTGGCTACATCAGGCCGTTTGAAAGGAGGGTGGCACATTGTTGTGGGTCAGACTGGGTGTGTCATGTTTTGTTCCTGAAATTTCATTAGTGAACTGAGTGGATTCTTGCAACATTCAGCAGCAGCTATAAGCAGCTGTAATTCCAAATTTTCATTGATTCAAATTTCACCATCTGCCAAGGTGGGATTTGTACGCATTGTCCTTAGAATATTCCATTACCTCAATCACTGTGTCACAAATCCAATGACCACACCATCGCACCATTGTCTTGCCAGTGTGGAATCTAATGGTTTAATCATGCTAATGTTTTTGAAATTCCAGATGTATTTCAGTAATTGCATTTAAATTTTTAAATCGCTACGTTGGGATTTAAATTGATATCGTTTGGGTCATTAGTCCAGCTACTGGGATAGCTAATTCAGTAGAATCATCACTCTTTTATGTTATCGCCAAAAATATTGCACTGACAAATTGCTTGTGATTAATGATTTGTTCGTATTTTCAAAGCGCAAACAGCATGAAACCTTCCAGAAAGTCACTCCACAGTGCCACCTACTTAGCAGTGTCTGACATCACACCATACTGGCCAGAAAGTTCCCTCAGGATCGAAAATTGTAATTTGCTTCAGTATTAAGTGTTGGCATAGAAACATTGTGCAGAAAGTTCTGATAACAGGAAGTTGGACAGGAAGAATGCATATACATAATATTTTCTAATGAACACACAAATCAAAGGGTTTTTTTGGCGTAGTGGTGTTTTTCAGATAGTAACTAGATCCTATGCAGCATTATACAAGAGGGAGAATTAAATCTGGTGAACATTTTAATTGACTTGAACATGAATGCTATACTTTTGCATTTTTAAATTGATGTATTGTGTTCCACTTTTCTATTAGTTCAGGCATGTATCATGGGGGATATGCAATTTTTTCCCACATTTCAGCTTAAGAAATTATCATGAAAACCCATCAAATAAAATTCAACATGCATCAGATGTGAACAGGAAAACTTTGAAATACTCTTCTGCTCCCTCTTTCAAATGAATATGAGGATATATTTTCTGTTCTGCAACTGCCCTCAAGTGCTATGAATGCAGAAGGGAGAATCTTGCTTTCTGCACTATCTGTCACTTTGCATTCCTGATTCCTGTTTCACCCATTTGAGATAATAGTGTGACTTCAGTTACTTCTTCGTTATGCCTTTTAACTCTGCACAACTGTTAATATGATGTGAACTGTAATATCCTGTTTTAGTATAATATTTCAAATGAGAATGCGCCAACTGCTAAGTGATTTTAAAAAATGGAAAACAACTGAAAATTTGTTCGAAATTATGGAATAATTTGGCAGTCGTGGCTAGTTTGGACAGGGCAGCTGGTGGAAAGTACAGCCAGATGGGGAGGTAATGATAAGATTCAGGATGTCTGCATCTGAAAGCCAGCTTTCAGCCAAAGCCATGTTGTCAACGCAGTGATTCAGAGAGAGACAAACTGCAGATGCCATATCCAACTGTATAGGAACATAGCAACAAAAGAGACTATTCCATCCATCAAGCATGCCCTAATATTCACTGATCAATACTTCAACACCTTTGACTCACTCTATCCCTGTAAGCCTGTATGCCACAGTTAATCAGCAATCCATCACTGTCCCGCTTAAACGTGCTCAAAGACTGAGCCTTCGCAGCCTACTGTGGTAGAGAGTGCCTAAGGTTCGCAGCTGTCTGAGTAAATGCATTTCTCCTCATCTCCGACTCAAGTGGAAGTCCCCCTCCACCTTAATTCTTCAATTGTGTCCCTTAGCTTTCAACTCCCCAAAGAGGTTAACCATCTTATCTGCAAAATACCATGACTTCCTCTTTAAATATGTTATAGTTGTCAATGAGATTCTTCAAAACTCTAGCGGGCCCCATTTTCCCAACCTCCCTTCGTAGAACTGTGCTGTCAAATCTTCATTTGACTCCCTCTGTGACAATAATATTTTTGCTGAGCTAAGGAGCACAAAAACTGCACATAGTTCTCCAGGTGCTGCCTAACCAATTTTCCATTAAATTGAAGCAAGACATCACTATTGCTGTCCTCAAATCCTCTTGCATGAAAGGCTGAGGTTCCGTGACCTTTCCTCCTTGCTTGCTGCACTTGCTTTCAGTGACTAATCCACAAGGATACCTAGATCCGTTTGCACATTCACACCGTCCAACTTCATGCTATTTCAGGAAAACTCTGCACATCTGTTTTTCCCCAAAGTGGTTAACCTCACATGGTGAGCAGGTACTCCACAGCTAAAGATAGAGTGATCAGTGAGCTGCTGGAATTGGTGACTGAAATGTGACACATTTCTTGGGAAGGCCATCGAACAGGAGGCTTGGGCATTTTAGCATTGCAGTTAATGAGCATAAAACAATGGGTGCTGCGATGGTCCCTTTGGATTATACTGAGAGAAGCACGGAGACGCACAAAGGTTATCAAAGCAGGAATTTAATACTTTAATCTCAGCAGAAATGTAGGGAGGCAGAAGAAGTGTGATGGTTTTGTAGTTATTGGTGCAAAATATCTGACATTGAAAAGTCTGTGCTAGAGTTGGATAAAGTTGTTATATTGGCAGCAGAGACGGGCAGTTTGTCGAACCCTTGTTCTGGTTCGGAGACCATTATGGAGAGCGATCACTTATATTCCATTTTTGGTTTTTCTCTTTACAGTTTCAGTTAGTTCCTCAGATTAAAAATGGATTTAAAGTAGGCATGAGATTGGAAGGGATTGACCCACGGCACCCCTCCATGTTCTGTGTGTTGTCAGTGGCAGAGGTAAGAAATATATGGGAAATGTGTTTGCATTGATTTTTAATTAGGTATTTATTTCCTGTAATAAAAACAAAAAATGTTGGGAACATTCAGGTCGTGTCGTATAAGGTCTGTGAAGGCCCATGGTCCTGAAATTTCCAATTTTTTTTTCCTGTCTGGATTTTTCTGTTTTTACTTCAGATTTCCAGAGTTTGTATTGATTTTTTTGTGTGTTTAGGCTTGGCATTGGCACTTCATATTCAATCCCCTTACTCAAGAAAGCTTATTATAGCATTAGAAGCATTCAGAGAAGCTACGCAGAACTGATTTCTACAGTGTAGAGGTTACCTTAGGATGACATGTTGGACAGGCTGAGCCTGTACTCACTGGAGTTGACAAGAACAAGAGGTGATCTAATTGAAACAGAAAGGATGCTGTGATGAATTGACGGGGTCAAAACTGAAAGGATATATCCCTTTATCAGAGAGACTGGAACGAGAGGACACAGTTTTAAAAATAAGGTGCTCTCATTTAAAACAGAGATGAGGATTTTTGTTTATTTCTGAGGGTCTTGGGTTATGAAATTCTCTTCCACAGAGAGCTGTTGAGTATTTTTAAGTCTGGATGAGAAAGATTCTTTATTGACCAGGGTGTTCAAGTGTATCGGGGGTAGACAGAAAAGTGTAGTTGAAGCTACAATCAGATGAGTTATCAGAATGAATGGTAACGTAGGTCCTCGGGAGTCAAATGATCTACTACTCTTAATTCATATGCTTGTATCTGTCTAGCATAATTTTCAGAGAGACCATGAGACTGCGTTGTTTAATGGGGTGTCGAGGAGGTTTGCTAGGTTGATTCCAGAATTGACAGGGTTGGCTTATGAGTAGAGATTGTGACTAGGACTATATTCATTGAAATTTAGAAACACGAGGAAGCACCTTACAGAAACAAATAAAATTGTAAAGGGACTAAATAACATTGAAGCAAAGGAAGTTTTTTCCACTGGCGGGTGAAACTAGTACTAGGGAACATAGCCTCAAAATAAGGAGGCAGGCAGGAGGCTGGAAGAACACAGCCAGCCAGGCAGCATCAGGGGGTGGAGAAGTCGACGTTTCGGGTGTAACCCTTCTTCAGGGCTGAGGGTGGGTGTAGGGGGAGCTACAGATAAAGGGGGTGGCGGGAGCAGGGTAGTGAAGTGGGGATAGGTGAAAACAGATAGAGGGTATGACCTGGTTGTTGAAGAAGGGAGAGGGAGGTGTCTGAGATGGACCAAGGGAATTTGAGGGTAGGCTGGAAGTTGTGGGTGAAGTTGATGAACTGCTCCAGTTCAGCCTGGGTGCAGCGGAAGATTTGGGGAACAATGCCTGTGTAGGCACTGAAGAGGGACTGTTCGATGTAGCCGACAAAGAGGCAGGGGTAGCTGGGGTCCATCTGTGGGTGCCTGTGGCCACCCCCTGTATTTAGAATTAAGGAGGAACAGATTCAGGACTGAGTTAAGGAGGAACTTCTTAACCCGAAGGGTTGTTTATCTGCGAAAAGATCAGCCATGATCTTAACGAATTGCAGAGCAGTCTCGATGGGCTCAATGGCCTACTCCTGCTCCTATTCCTATGTTCTTAAGCTTGCTATTTCCACATAAAAGCAAAAGACAGAAAAAAAAGGCCAACTGATGTAGAACGTGATAAACTCCAGTCACTATCTGAAGGGAGATCTGTGCAACGATAGGGTTAATGAACAAAAGAATCTGTATGCTACTAATTTGCATTTGCATACAAGGCTTTGAGTAATCATTTAGTAGAGTGTTTAAAGGAAAATTAGATGACAAAAACTCTGCATCGTGCTCCTCCAAATGTTCTCTCCTTCAAGCTCCATGCCATCTTCCCAGCCCATTAGTTAACTCACAGCAGAATAAATGGAGTATCTGCCCTAGTTATTAGCCAATTTTATTGTAATGTTTACAGTATTTAAAATATATTTATGATAATATTTTAAATATCATTGCTATAATATGTAGCCACTGCAAGCTCTTAACTGAGCAATTCACAGTTATAAACTACTAAATGATACCTTCTGCTTAAAATAAATGTGTAACATAATATTTGCTAAAGTCAGAAGTCACTCCAAACCAGGTTATAGTCCAACAGGTTTATTTAAAAAAAATTAAGCTTCACCTGACGAAGGACCAGTGTTTCAAAAACTTGTGATTTTAAATAAACCTGTTGGATTATAACCTGATGTCGTCTGACCTCTGTCCATCCCAGTCCAACACAGGCATTTCCACATTGTGGGTAATATGTGCGAAACATTGGTGCCTCTTAACAAAATGTTGCTGCAGTATTGTTGAAAATAACTTGAGTTTGATGATTTCCTCTTGTCAGGTATGTGGTGTCCGGCTAAGGCTCCATTTCGATGGATATTCAGAGTGTTTTGATTTCTGGACGAACATTGATTCACCTGATATCCATCCTGTAGGATGGTGTGAGAAGACCAATCGCAAATTGCATCTTCCTAAAGGTCTGAAAATTAAGGATTAATATTTATCAGAAAATCCATACGAGTGCACAATGTAGAATGTGCATCTATCACATTTGAAAACGAAACTAACTTTGTCTTAATGACAGCTGCCTTGTAGCAATTGCTTGTGTGCCAGAAATCATCTTGTTTATTGAAGTTACAAAGACAAATTCAGCTCACAGCGGAATACATGGAATATCTGCCCTAGTTATTATTTTAATTTTATTTTAATGTTTACAATATTTAAAATAAATTTATGATAGGTAATATTTAAAATATTACTTATCATAATGTGTCGCGTTATCCTATGCAAGAATAAAAATTAGTTTGGTCAGATCCTAAACAGCTGAATGGTATTCTATTTAAGTTTGGAACTTCTGTGGAGAAAATTTGCGCTATACAGTGTGTTCTGCTATAATGCGGTAGCTTCCTTCCCGTGCGATCCTGCGTTATAAGAAAATCACGTAATAGCAGCACCATTTAAACCAATGAGACCAAAATCGCAGTATAGCCAGTACAGGTAAGGAAAGTTCATGTTCTACAAATAATGGTCTAAATTCTGCAAGCGCGTTATAGCCAATTTGCATTGAAGAAACGCACGTTGTGGCAGAACTGAGTGTTCTGTTTTGTTTTGTGATGATTTGAAGTAAATGTATGATGTAATCAAGTTGCTCTGTTTCAACTTTGCCATGAGAGTTAGCTTTCTGACTTCCTTTCTAGGCTATAAGGAAGAGGAGTTTAACTGGACAAGCTACCTGAAGGCATGTAAGGGCCAACCAGCTCCTAGGAATCTCTTCAAAGTTCAGAATACAGTATGTATATTTTATGTAAAAGCATAATTATGTATTCTTTATTCTTTGTTTACTTTTCATTTCATAACATCGATTTTTTTTTAATGTTTACATTTAAATAAATTGAGATTTTAGTAACAGAATGTAGAGCTTAACACACGTAAGAATTCCAAGCAGAGAGCTTACAGGACTCAGATTTCAATTTGTCAGTTTATCCCAGGTGACATAGCACTGATCCTGACAAAGTCTCTGAACTAATCTCATTTTAAATTCTTTCGGTGAAAATTGGTTGCCGCTTCTGACTGTGCTGGGGAACTGGTGACTGCAGTTGGATGTCTGAGCCAGTTTCAAAAGGGACTTGTTGAAAGAAAAAGTTTCTATCCGTTTGCAGGAATGAATCTGCAGCAGCGGGTGAATATGACATTGGCTCCATTGCACTGAGTGCTCTGAGATCGGAATATTTGAAAACAGTGTGCCTCTCCTAACAAATGTCTATAATCGTTGTTTTCCAGTTTTCTTAGCTGCCAGCCTGAAATATGCCCCGTATTTAATTCCATCTTTACTGAAATGCACTCAGTTATATTTGAACAGAATGTCGTTAGAATATGGATTTGGGAAGTTGGAATCCAGAATAGTACAATGATTATATTCCTCAGGCACTGAAATGACTGGGCAAACATTAAACTATTCAGGTAAAACAGAGCAATATAGGATGTAGGTTTGATATCCAGATGTTTCATTACCTGGCTAGGTAACATCATCAATGGCGACCTCCAAGTGAAGCGAAGCTGTTGTCTCCTGCTTTCTATTTATATCTTTCTCCTGGATGGGGTTCCTGGGGTTTGTGGTGATGTCATTTCCTGTTCGTTTTCTGAGGGGTTGATAGATGGCATCTAGATCTATGTGTTTGTTTATGGCGTTGTGGTTGGAGTGCCAGGCCTTTAGAAATTCTCTGGCATATCTTTGCTTAGCCTGTTCCAGGATAGATGTGTTGTCCAAGTTGAAATGGTAGTTTTCTTCATCCATGTGTAGGGCTATGAGGGAGAGAGGGTCATATCCTTTTGTGGCTAGCTGGTGTTCGTGTATCCTGGTGGCTAACTTTCTTCCTGTTTGTCCTACGTAGTGTTTGTGGCAGTCCTTGCATGGAATTTTGTAGATGACATTGGTTTTGTCCATGGGTTGTACTGGGTCTTTTAAGTTGGTTAGTTTTTGTTTGAGAGTGTTGGTGGGTTTGTGTGCTACTAGGATTCCGAGGGGTCTCAGTAGTCTGGCTGTCATTTCTGAAACTTCTTTGATGTATGGTAAGATGGTTAGGGTTTCTGGCTGTGTTTGGTCTGCTTGTCATGGTTTGTTCATCATTTTGCAAATATCTACCACCAAGCTGTAATAAACATCTGTCATATCTTTCAACACCCAGTTAACCAGGCATGTGTATTAGTTATAACATAAGCATTGCTGCACCTGCTAAAGATATCGTGCTGTAGGTGATGTCCACGTCATGGTTAGTAACTGGGCTGCCTATCGAGACAAAAATCCAAACTCTTGGTGGTAGGTAAGGAATTGAAGATCAACTGAATATCCGCACTGGACTTCAAAGAATTTGTACATTAGCAGCATCACTTTACAGACAGCTGCACAGCTCTGTAAATAGGGCATTGACCAGATAGAAGACAGTTAATTACATGTTACCTCTAACTTCCTTCAACCTAAATGTAATTTCTAAGATTGCCTAAACTGAAAGGTGAAATAAACAGTTCCACTCTACTTCTGAACTGAGACACAGTATGTTGCAGAGAGGTGAAAAGTGAGAACACATCATTCTTGGCAGTGAAACAAAGTAACACTCTCTCAGCTACAGAGTTTGTTCTTGAAGGGACTGCTTTTAATTCACACTTAAACTAAGTCAAGCACGCACAGCTTAAAAGTACCATCCAACATCTTTAATACTAAACCATGGATATCAGACACCTCCTTGTAGATTGGGCACACGATGAGACCTTTATGCAATTCCAACTATTCAAGCATCATTTGCAATTCTATTTTACAGATCAAATAATAGATTTAGGAGCGGCGCTCTGAAAGCTAGTGCTTCCAATTAAACCTGTTGGACTATAACCTGGTGTGTTGTGTGATTTCTAACTTTGTACACCCCAGTCCAACTCCAAATTGGACATCTCCAAATCACAAATAATAGATGATCCTGAGAAAACACAAAAATCTAACATGCCATTAGCAAGGAGGGGCTTCGCAGAATTAATACATTCATTCAGTCTTTGCACAGGCGATCAGAAAGTTCCAGAAAAGATTTGGGAAATGTTTCAAAGACCTGCTCAGGGCAAGGATTGCCTTCAGGATTAGCACTGTCCAGCTCTTGTCATACAGATAACAACTCAAAGGGTCTATTGACTACTTTATCAGAAGAATCCTCAGCAGAAAAGTGTAAGTGTTACTTTTCCAAAGAGAAATCTTAAGAGAGAGACGCTCATTTTGCCAGTCAGCACCTCTGCACAATTTTAAAGCGTTTAGAAAGCATCTTCTTGGCAAGAACGACAGGCCGTACTATTGATGTATTGTTTGAAGCTGGGCTCAAGTATGAGACCATTGAGGCAGGTCAACACAACTGCATGCTTTAGTTACAGCTAATATTATTGCTCTAGTCAGCAAAGTGCATCCAATCAACAAAATCTCGAAAAGATGGGGTTTGTTGCACCTTCTCAAAAAGCTTGTCCACCTTTTTCTCATATCGGTAAAGCATGGTAGCACCAAGAGACTTGTGCAGGAAATCTAGCTCTAGAGTGCAAGACAGGCACCAGAAGAAAACACAGGCAATGATCAAGACAGGTCCAAACCACAACAGGAGCAGCAAGGCAAGCATTCAGGAAGCACGCAAACACACATTGATGAAGTTCAGAGTCAACTGAGCAAAATGTGAAGTTCAAAGGATGGCTAGACTTTCCATATTATTGATGTCTCACAGAATGTAAAAGGTAATCAGAAGCTTTTACAACCGTTGGCAACTAATGTCCTGAATTGACACGCATTAAAAGCAATGGGAGGGCAACCCGTTTGCACAGATATCTGTTTTGCTGCACTGCATGAAATTCAAACCACCCCCACCACCCCGTGGGGAACAGATCACATGTGACACAGTTGAATCAACCAACAATCTCAATGGATATGACTTTGAAGTGAGATTTAAACCTGGGTGATTGAATTTGACACACTGAGTCGATCACCCAAACCACAAGACCAAGATACACCTCCTGATTTGCACGGGGCTGGCCTAGAGTTTGAATTTAAAGATGTTCCTGTGCTACACTTTGGTCAGAGCTAGTGTGAACAGTTCCAATCAGCAAGAAAACTAATTCATTTTGGTTATCCAGAGGTGCAGGTGGTATATCACAAGTGATTTTCGAGGGCAAACAAGTCCAGATAACAGAAGTATAACGCTGTGTACAGTGTTACACCAAGACCACATGGGTATTGAACCAGAAGATAGCTTGGATATGCATTAGTCAGGGGTGAATCAGGATATTTGCTGACTTGTGAATGCATGTGAGGGATGCTCAATATAACGATCCCAAGATCGGAGGTAGCTTCCACATCTACATGAAATTCCAACCAGCTCCTTGGACAAAATTAGCGGCATCTCTCTTCATCTCTCTTAGCAAGGCGTTCGATAAGGTACCCCATGGTAGGCTACTGCAAAAGTTACGGAGGTATGGCATTGAGGGTGGATTAGAGGTTTGGATTAGGAATTGGCTGGCTGGAAGGAGACAGAGGGTAGTAGTTGTTGATGGTAAAGGTTCATCTTGGAGTGCAGTTACTAGCGGTGTTCCACAAGGATCTGTTTTGGGACCATTGCTGTTTGTCATTTTTATAAATGACCTGGAGGAGGGGCTTGAAGGCTGGGTGAGCAAGTTTGCGGATGATACGAAAGTCGGTGGAATTGTGGACAGCGAAGAAGGATGTGGCAGGTTACAGCGGGATATAGATACGTTGCAGAGCTGGGCAGTAAGGTGGCAAATGGAGTTCAATGTAGGTAAGTGTGAAGTCATTCACTTTGGTAGGAGTAATAAGAAGATGGATTACTGGGCTAATGGTAGGCTACTTCGTAGTGTCGATGAGCAGAGGGATCTTGGTGTCCATGTACACAGATCTCTGAAAGTTGCCACCCAGGTAAATAGTGCTGTGAAGAAGGCATATGGTGTACTGGACTTTATTGGTAGAGGAATTGAGTTCCAGAGTCCTGAGGTCATGTTGCAGTTGTATAAGACTCTGGTGCGGCCGCATCTGGAGTATTGTGTACAGTTCTGGTCGCCATACTATAGGAAGGATGTGGAGGCACTGGAACAGGTGCAGAGGAGGTTTACCAGGATGTTGCCTGGCATGGTAGGAAGATCGTATGAGGAAAGGCTGAGGCACTTGGGGCTGTTCTTATTGGAGAAAAGAAGGTTTAGGGGAGATTTGATAGAGGTGTACAAGATGATTAGGGGTTTAGATAGGGTTGACAGTGAGAACCTTTTTCTGCGTATGAAGTCAGCTGTTACTAGGGGACACAGCTTTAAATTAAGGGGAGGTTGGTATAGGACAGATGTTAGGGATAGATTCTTTACTCAGCGGGTTGTGAGTTCATGGAATGCCCTGCCAGTATCAGTGGTGGACTCTCCCTCTTTATGGTCATTCAAACGGGCATTGCATAAGCATATGGAGGTTATTGGGCTAGTGTAGGTTAGGTAGGCTTCAGTCGGCGCAACATTGAGGGCCGAAGGGCCTGTACTGCGCTGTATTTTTCTATGTTTTCTATGTTTTCTATGTTCTATGTTCATAGTGCATGGCGAAAATTTCATTCTGACAAATACAAACATCATTGACAGCATGAGCACTGTTTTTGAGTTTATCCAGCAATTATTATCTGACAATGGACTGTAATAGATTGACAGGTTTATATTAAGCAGAGAGTAAACCACAGCATACCATCATCTCAACTATCCATGCTCAAACTATCTAGCAAAACGTATGATCCAGAAAATCAAAGCTGTGATAATGAAGTGTCAAGCAACAAAGCAAGACTTTTATGTTTCACTACTTCATTTTTGTGCTACACCAGTGAAAAATGGATCATCAGTCCCATTACAATCTGCTTGTAAGGATGTTTGAGGCACAGAATGCTGTGCACCTTTCATTCCCCTCTGTCTTTGGAGAAGAATGATTGAGCAGGTAAAGAACGAACAAAGCTGTGTACTGGGCAGAGAATGCAAGTCAGAAATCTAAATCCAAATGGTTGGATATCAGAAAGGTTTCTCGAATTTGCAGCCAGCCCAGATCATACAAAGTAAGTCCTGAGCATGGTGCAACATTGCAAAAGAGGCATGGATAGGATAAGTAGAATGTTGCCAGGGTCGGGGGATTTGAGCTATAGGGAGAGGCTGAATAGGCTCGGGCTGTTTTCCCTGGCGTTGGAGGCTGAGGAGTGAACTTAGAGCTTTATAAAATCATGAGGGGCATTGATCGGATAAATAGACAAAGTCTTTTCTCTGGGGTGAGGGAGTCCAGAAGGAGTGGGCATAGGTTTAGGGTGAGAGGGGAAAAATATAAAAGAGACCAAAGGGACAACCTTTTCAAGCAGAGGGTGATGCGTGTATGGAATGACCTGCCAGGGGAAGTGGTGGAAGCTGGTACAATTCCAGCATTTAAAAGGCATCTGGATGGGTATATGAATAGGAAGGTTTAGAGGGGTATGGGCCAAGGGCTGGCAAATAGGATTAGGTTAGGTTAGGACATCTGGTTGACATGGACAAATTGGACCAAAAGGTCTGTTTCCCTGCTGTACTTCTCTATGACTCCAAGCCTACTTAGACTAATGTACTGAATGCCAGCCATCCACAAAGAGAGTAAGGAAGAACACTCTGTTGATGGTGGTTGTGCAGTGTGGTGTAATGATAAAATATAGCAGTAAGACAACCAAACTGTCAAGTAGTGAGTGATTTATTGTCACATATATTGTTTAAATGCAGTGAAGAATGTTTTATCACCACAATCTGGCACCATTTTGAGTTGCAATAAAGATAAAAAGAAATTACTTAAATAAGAGCTCATCTTCTGTTCAAATCGGTGTCTCAAGCATGGTTGCCAAGCTTCTGTAAGGTCTCTGCAAGGTGGGCCTCAAGGAGTCCCACTCCGGGAATGGAAATGATGAAGCCGATGCCCCAAGAAACTCTGGCTCTGCTATTGCCACCTTGCTGCCACCGGACTCTGGGCAGAATGCTGCCAGGAGTCCATGCTTCAGACAACCCTGCAGCTTTGAGCCCAGACCCCACGCCTATTGCTGTGAGGAGTTCTCACTCTGGGCACCCCCGCAGCCAAGAGCCCAGGCTCCAGGTCTGTTGCTGCCAGGAGCCCACACTTCAAACTCTGCCACCACCAGGAGTCCAGGCTCTGCCCTGTGTCCTCACTCTGGGCACCACTGCCACCAAAGCTCTGGACCTGGTTACCAGCAGTTCCTCACCCAGTTTCATATTCCAAGATTCCAAGTATTCAAGTCTGAGTAAGTGTGACAGCAAACAATGTGTACCTGTCAAGACTGAAATGTGATTCCCAGATCAGGATGAGTGTCAAACCTCCAATGTAATACTAAATTCTGAATTATTGATCTTGTAAACTCTGTTTTATCTGCTTGTATAATTATCAAATTGATACCATGTGCTTGTGTCCATCCATGTATATCTGTTTGGAAATTTTTTATGCTAGGAAATGGGAATCCATGGTGGAGAGCATGGTATTCAGAAGGATACCTGAGAAATTTGACTCTCACAATGGACTGAACCAAAGTTATACAATCATAGATTCATAGAGATGTATGGAAACTGACCCTTCGGTCCAACTCATCCATGCCAACTAGATATCCTAAATTAATCCAGTACTATTTGCCAGCCCTAGGCCTATATCCCTCTAAACCCTTCCTATTCATATATTCATCCAGATGCCTTATAAATGTTGTAATTATACCAGCCTCCACCACATCCTCTGGCAGCTCATTCCATACACGTACAACCCTCTGCTTGAAAACGTTGCCCCTTAGGTTTCTTTTAAATCTTTCCCCTCTCACCCTAAACCTATGCCCTGTAGCTCTGGACTCCCCCACCACCCCAGGGAAAAGATCTTATCTCTTTACTCTATCCATGCTTATGATGATCAAAGCAGGGTTTTTTTTTTGTATCGTTGAGAATAAAACCCTAAGGAAATTCCAAGGTGAAATGAAGAGCCAACT
The DNA here is from genome assembly GCF_047496795.1 of Chiloscyllium punctatum. Classification (NCBI taxonomy): domain Eukaryota; kingdom Metazoa; phylum Chordata; class Chondrichthyes; order Orectolobiformes; family Hemiscylliidae; genus Chiloscyllium; species Chiloscyllium punctatum. Next base: position 127,389,941 of record NC_092743.1, read on the forward strand.
GAGCTTGTCACCTACTTCATGGATGAGCTTTCTCTGTACATCTCTAACTATTAGTATTTATTTACATTGCATGAGAATTTTCTACTTGGATTACCTTGTATCTATCCTTGTCTGCTCCAGGTGATAAGAATTTTTACAATTTCAAATGTGTATTTCCCTGCAAGAGGTTTTTCACACAGTCAGTGATTAGGATGCTCTGTCTGAGACTTGGGTGGAGGCAGGTTCAATTAGAACATTCGGTAAGGCATTAGACTGTCAGTTGAAAGGATGAATGTGCAGTATTACAGGGAGAAGGCAGGAGAACTCCGTGTCAGTGCAGACATGATGTACTGAGTGAGCCTCCTTCTGTACCATAAACAATTCTGCAAGTGGTTGATGATAAGTGAGCTTAATGCAATAAACCTGGATGTCTCTAACATCAGTGTGATTTTCATGTCACCATCTGTTCTGTGTCATTCCTTCCACTGTGCTGAAGGAAGAAAAAGTATTGTTAATTATTCAGAACTGATAGATGATTGCAACGGGGGAATACAGCCACAAGATAGCTGCAAATAATGGAGGATCCATCTCTGCTCATTGGTCCAAACACAAAGTTAAACTCTTTCTTATCATGAGGATTTTTGCTTCAATCAAACTATTCGCAAGTCATTCCATGTGTTGACTACTCTGTGTGTGGAGAGTTCTCTGCTTTTGGTTCCAGTTGTTTTTGTTTAAGCTTGAGCACATTGCCCCATTGCAACAAAGGAACTGAAACAGACCATTTTAACTTTTTGACCCGCTTCTGCTTTTTAAGGATATCGTAGCTGGCCTGTGACCTAATTTCTTCTATCTCATATCCCTTAATACCATTGATTAACAAAAGCCTGATTAAAATTAATGGTCAATCGCATGTTAATTGCTATTAATGAAAGAGAGTTCCAGATTTTTGCTACCATTTTCTACTTACGTTCCTTAAAGAGCTGGCCCTAATTCTTAGGCTATGTCCTAAGTTCTTTTTCTTTACTCTAACCATTACCACTTTGCAGAAACCTGCAGAACAGAGGGATTCAGGGGTTCTCCTCCATGAGTCACAAATACTACCATCCAAGTTCCATGGGCAATTGGGAAGGCAGATGGAATTCAGGTAGTTCTTCTATAACGTGATGGTTGCATTCTTGTGCAACCCTGCATTATAGAAAAATCACCCTTCAGAAACAGCGCTTAAAATGTTGTAATCACGTTACAGCCTTCACACATTTCTGCTATAATGCAGTAGCCCCATTCTCATGCAATCCTGTGTTATCAGAAAGTCACATGATAGCAGCACCAATTAAACTAGCTAACTAGTGGCTTTTATTTCCAAGGGAATTGAATCTAATAGTCAGGTCACGGTGAGAATATTATGGACAATTTCAGACTCCTTGGAGATGTAATACTGGTATTGGAGCTGGACAAGAGCAGGTTTATTAAGCTGATGTCAGGTTTGGAGGGACTGTCTTCTAAGGGGAGGTTTAGTAGATTGGGTCTGTACTCATTGAGATTGTGAGGCAACCATTGTAAAATTCTCAGGAAACTTGACAGGGTAGATGTAAAAGGCAGTTTCTCCTTGTGGGAGAGTCTAGGACTTGGGGTGGCATAAGCTCAGAATAAAAGGTGGTCCATTTAAGACCTAGGAATTTCAACTCTAAGCTGCCTGCCTATATGACAGCACAGGGTCCATCTTGACTATTAACATCACCACATAACGTTTGGAGAGTATTTTGCTGCTCCACCCATCAATGTTTTATGAAGCTGTGATATTACACATGACTGGATTTCCATTGGTGCTTGACACTGTTCGATGCATGTGGCCAGGCTAGATGACCACATCTAATTGGTTGTTAACGCAGTCAATGATAGGACAGGAAGAGAGAGCAAGTTTTACAAGTGACACACCGTAAAACCATGAAACAGGAGCAAAAATAAGCCAATCATCCTTTTGAGTCTGCTCTGTTATTCAATGAGATCTTGGCTGATTTGATCACCCTCAATTCCCCTTTCCTGCTTTTTCCCTGAAAACATTGACTCACTGACTGATTAACAATGTCTATCTCCATCACGAATCCACTTAACCCAGCCTCGACAGTCTTCTGTAGTAAAGAATTCTACTCATTGAGTAAAGAACTTCCTCCTTGACTAAGTAGCTTCCCTTACTGCAAATAAAAACCTTTTTTTTTAAAATCAGTCTGTTTGGAGATTTATGATTTCTGCAGAAGATCAGGCTTGAACCCAGGACTTCCTGTTCCAGCACCACAAGAGCCTGTTAAACATTGTGAATCAAATGTATTATGTTCTGCAGCAGATGGGACTTGAACCAGGGTCTCCCGGCTCACATGAAGGGATACTACCCCTGCACAGAAAGCAGGGTTGTAGATATTTTCTTATCAGAAATGTTTGTACACACCTCTGGAGCAGGTAGGATTTGAATTCAGGTCTCCTGGCTCAGAGATAGAGACACTACCACACCCATACGCAATCCCCCAGGACTATGACACATGTATCTGCCCCAATAAGCATCAGCTGCTTTACATTATCTCTGGAGCATATCCTGGTTCATTTTTAATGGGATTATTATTTTGAACATTGTCAGGCAGAACCTGTTACATTCAGCCAATTACAGCGCATGCCGTTATCCCTAATTAATTATTCGTGCAGGTCATTTCGCTATAACGTGTATTTCATTAACACAAATTAGCTATAATGCGATTGACAAATTGGGTTCACTATTTCTAAAGCACAGACTTTTAGAGTATGTATTGGTTATAATGAAATTCCAGCCCGTTAGTTTAAATTATGCTGCTATTATGCGATTTTCTTATAACATGGGATTGCATAAGAATGAAACTACTGCATTAAAGCAGAACCAAGTGTTAGTAATGTCCTGATGACAGAAACTGGGCGAACTGTTCAAATATTCTTGATTCCCCCTGTAATTTTCCTGAAATAGCATGTGATTTCCAACTTGAAGCAGCAGCTCCTGTATGGAGAGATTTCGGGAAGATTATTGGAGAGAGAAGCAGAGTTCACATTTTGAATGAGAAGGGAAAGTTTTAAAGGAACCTAAGGGATGACGTCTTCACAAATGGAATGAGCTGCCAGAGGAAGTGGTGGAGTCTGGTACAATGACAACATTGCAACCTTTAACAGATATCTGGGTAGATACATGAATAGGATGGGTTAGAGGATATGGGCCAAATGTTGGCTAATGGGGCTAGATTAGTTTAGTATATCTGATCGGCATGGACAAATTAGACCAAAAAGTCTGTTTGCATGCTGTACATTTCTACAAGTCTGTGACTCTGAGTCTGCTAGACAGTTCTGAAGAAAAGCCATACAAGACTCCAAGTGTTCACTCTGTTGCTGTCCCCACAGATGTTATTGGACCCACTGAGTTTCTCCAGCATTCTCTGTATTTGTTTCCGATTTCCAGAATCCACAGTATTTTACTTTCATTTGGAACATCCTTGTTTTGCATCTGTGATGTCCCCACCTATTTCTCTTGGATCTCTGCCGTTATTTTCTTAATTTGTGTTTTTTGCTTGTCCTTGCCACTGATTCAGTGTTATGTTCCTTGGGTCATCAGGAGTGCTATTCTCCTCCTCTTCTGTAAATAATCTAAGCTAAAGTAGAAATAGTCTTACTGACCATAGGGCTGTTCTCTCATTGGAGAGAGATGACTGGGGGCGGTTCAACCAGAGGGTCACCATACCATAGTCAAAGGGAGAGACTGAGAAGGAAAATGCTTCATTGTAACCATGGCTGGTGCAAGAATTGAATCCACAGTGTTGGTATCCCCACACTGCAAACCAGCCATCCAGCCAACTAAGTAAAACCAACCCCACTTATTTAATACATCACCGACTTCATCATTTTATTTACAATGTCATAAATATCTGTTTCCAAGCTACCCACAATGCTTCTGAAGAAGAGTTACACCCGTAACGTTGACATTTTCACCTCCTGATGCTGCCTGGCCTGCTGTGTTCTTCCAGCCTCCTGCATGTCTGCCTTGGATTCCAGCATCTGCAGTTTTATTTGTCTCTACCTACACTGCTTTTGACAACCCTCTTAAAATCACTTGATGAATTGCAGTTTGTGGTGCGTTGCATTTGAATTTTTTTTTTAATTTATAAGTTATTGTCAGTTTTTTGACAAGCAGAGCTTTTGTCCCTCAAATTTATGCTGTACCATATTGGATTACTTTGGACATCCTTTACAGGTTTTTTAAAAAGCTTCTTCCAGATCTGTGCTGTCTGACTTTTTCTCACCTTCAGTCAATTACTGTTTAATAAGAAACAAGTCCAAGTTTCTGTACTTTCTCCTCACAACCAAGTGTTGTGAAACTGAAAATCAGTCTCATGGCTTTTGAATAGTCTTCCTTGTGTGTTTGTAATTAAGATTAGGTCCCATGCTCAAATTGTGATCTGACTCAAGGTCTATACAGTTTGAATAGGACCTTTCTGTGAGCCAGCTTTATTATTACTTCTAATAAACCTCTCAATTATGGTTGATTTGTTCAGCGAAGGCTTTGCAGCAATTGCATGATGGTTAAATTAATTTAAGATGAGAAAGAACTGGATTGTTATGAGCTGATTTAAAAATAAGTCATTGGATTCCAAAGTCAATCTTTGTTATTTGTGCATTGTTGATTGTGAGAGAATGAATCCAGCGAATTTTGACAATCCAATAGAAATAAAGAAACTTAATGTTTTGAAGTTGTTAAATGGTAAATCTGTCTTTCTGCACAGCAATACGATGTACTGAAATTATTTTCTGTTTTTCCTGCCTTTTGTCTTGGTTGTAAGCTTTGGCATAATGGCACACAGTTTGCGTATTTGAAAAGTGCATTTGAAGCAATTTTTGTCAGTATTTGGATCAAAAGGTTGTGAAGCTGAAAATCTGTGATCTTGTTCTGCTGCCATAATAATGGAGCAGTGGGATTTGCATGTCTCAGAAGTTTCTATGTGTGGATTTTATAAAACAAAGGTGGATGTCAATCTGCATACCTAAGATACTTGGTAAAGTGGAAATTAAGTGCAGTTGTGCAAGTAGAAATGTGCTGAATAAGTGCAATCAGAAGTGGGTATTAGCAACAATATCACGGTCAGCAATAAGTGATTGCACTTCTGATCTCAAGGAAATTTATCCCTATAGATTGAACCATCTCCATGCCATCAAGTATGATTTTCATGGGGTAGGGTTTTAATGATCCATGTTGCTTCCCAGCTCATGGCCAGGGATACAGGAATTGAGATGGGACAACAGAGAGGTAGGCTACTCTCGAGTCCAAATCAGCTGTAACTGCCATTTAGATGTGATGAGCATGGAAGTGATCCAACCAGTCCTTACTGAACATAATCCCAAGCTAAACTCGCCCCACCTACCTGCTCCTGACTCCTACCTCTCCAAATCTTTCCTATTCATGGACTTATCTAAATGTCTGTTAAACATTGTAACTGTGCCCACATCCATCACTACCTCGGCAATTCATTCAGTACATGAACCAACTTCTGTGTAAAATATTTGCTCTTTATGTCTTTGCTAAATCTCTCTCCCCTCACCTTAAAAATATGCCCCCTAGTCTTGAAATCCGCCACCCTATCATTAACCATATCTTTACCCCTCATGACATTATAAACCTCTGAATGTAGGTTTGCTCGCTGAGCTGGAAGGTTAGTTTTCATAAACCTCTATAATGTCACCTCTCAACCTCCTACGCACCAGTGAAAAAGGTCCCAGCCATTCTTTATAACTCAAACCTTCCAAAAGCAGGCAACATCCTGGTAAATCTCCTCTGAACCCTCTCTAGTTTAATCTTCATCTTCCAAGTGATTGTGGCGAATGCAGAGCGGGGATCTGGGATAAGGAAGTGTAAGGTTGAGTATTCAAGTTTTACGGTGTTCAGGATTTCTTGTACAAACTTTCACTTTTTTTTCAACTAAATCAAACTGTTTCAGGATGGATGCCTTTATCCTGTCCAACTGCAGTTCTCAATGTTCAGGGAGCTGTGCAGGGTGGCTTAGTCGTTATCACTGCTGCCTCACTGTGCTAGAGACCCAGGTTCGATTTCAGCCTCAGATAACTGTCTGTGCAGAGTTTGCACATTCTCCCTGCATCCGTGTGAGTTTCCTCTGGGTGTACCCGTTTCCTCATACAATCAAAAGATGTGCAGGTTAGGTGGAGTGGTCATGCTAAATTGCCCCGTAATGTCCATGGATATGTCGGGTAGATGGATTAGCCCTGGTAAATGTGGAAGTAGTATGGGGGGGTTGGGTCTGGGTGTGATACTCTTCATGCTAACTCAATGGGCTGAATGGCCTGCTTCTGGTCTGTATGAATAGCTGCCCACCCCATGGAAATTTCTACGAGTCTAAAAAGTTCTAAATGAGCTTACTAATGATTTGAACCAATTAAGAGGCACTGTGCTTTGTCCCTGTCCTCGGGGGCAGTTGTTTGTGAGGAGTAGAACAGGCAGAATGACATGCTGCTCCTGCTATCATCTCATTTGCCACCGTCTCTGTGTTTCACTTCAGTCCCTGTCTTTTCATCAGTCTCAGATGGTGATTGTTAATAGTTCCATCACAATATCCCCCTTGCTAAGTACTTACATCTAAAGACAGTGGTTATTATTTGTTGCCCAGCATGTTTTTCGCAAGATATGTCATCACTTTCATGTACAGTCAGTTCTGATATAATGTGGTAGTTCTATTCTCATGCAATCCCATATTATAAGAAAATCGCATAACAGTAGCACCATTTAAACTAATGGGGCCGGAATTGCGTTATGATCAATACAAGCTGAAAAAAATTGTGCTGTATAAAGTATCCCCAATTCATCAATCATGTTATAGTGAATTCACATGAGCAAAACATGCATTATAGCAGAATGACCTGTAGCTAATGTTGTCATGTTTATTTATTTTCTAAAATATTCATTATTTATCTTTCAGACTGTTACTCCTTCAGGATTTCGAGTAGGTATGAAGCTGGAAGCAGTGGACAGAAAGAATCCCTCCCTGATCTGTGTTGCATCAGTCACCGATATCGTAGACAATCGCTTTTTGGTTCATTTTGATAACTGGGATGATACGTATGATTACTGGTGAGGGCTTGTTTAACATCATTCTCAGTGCTGTTTTACTGCGTAGATCTTCTGGTACAACTGTCGAGAAATATCAAAAATGTAACATATATCTTAGAATTCGAGTGAGGTGGATTTTCTTCTGCTGAAAGAATCAACTCTAAGCTATGGAGTTAGTCAACTAAAACCAACAGAGGCATACTGTGTGTGTGTGTATGTCAGTTCAGTGTACATGGTTATTGGGGTGGAGATACCCCAGAAAATATGGTGGCGCCAACCATGTGACAAAAGCAGGCAAAGGAAGAATGGGAGTTGGCTTGAGGGGCAATGGCTGAGGGAGTGTCATGATGCAGTATTAGGCTCTCAAACCCACTGCTACTTATAAAGGCAGTGACAAAAACTGTGTGATAAGGATGGCAGAAAGATCAAAGAAATGAGAGCGTGTCTTCATAAAGTTACCATTGTATATTTTGACCAGTCTCAAAGTAGGTGTGCATGCATGCATGTATGAAGGCAGACCTGAATAGAAATATGGAATAAACAGGTGACTTTATTATTTGGGGCTGGTGGTGGGTTGGAAAGGCAGGGTCCTCTTATAGTTCGCCACAGAAGTCCCAAAGAGGGGGAGTTGCCTACACAGTGCTATGATAAGGGATAATTCATGCTAGCTGAGAAGGAAATGGGGGTAAATTCCATCATCACAGTCCATTTTAAGCAAACAACATATGTAAGGCCAGGAAGGGGATCCTGCTGTAATAATATCAGGAGTTGAATTCTCAATTGAGAACCAAAGCTGACCATAATCTTTGAGTTATTGCCCAGGAAAGAAAAGAACCTTTCCATGGGAAGCAAGCTGAGCGTTATTTTGGGGCAGGAATGATCTGTACCGATGGAATAAGTTCCATTTGAAATGGACTGGGCCCCAGGCCAGGCTTGAAGTGTACATAGGCAGGGGTCAAAGACTTAACACCAGTAAGTTGAGGAATGGGGTTAGGATTAACTCTCAAATATCAGCAAGGCGGCCTTTCCTGGAGCCACAGGAAATGGGGGAGATACTAAACAAGTATTTTTCATCAGTGTTTACTGTGGAGAAGGACATAGAAGATGTAGAATGTAGGGAAATAGATGGTGACATCTTGAAAGATATCCATATTTCAGAGAAGGTGGTGCTGGATGTCTTGAAATGCATAAAAGTGGATGGATCCCGAGGTCCTGATCAGGTGGACCCTAGAACTCTGTGGGGAGCTCAAGAAGTGATTGCTGGGTCTCTTGCTAAGATATTTGGATTATCAATAGTCACAGGTGAGGTGCTGGAAGACTGGAAGTTGGCTAACGTGGTGCCACTATTTTAGAAAAGTGGCAAGAAAAGCTCGGGAACTATAGACCGGTGAGCCTGACGTCGGTGGTGGGCAAGTTGTTGGATGGAATCCTGAGGGACAGGATTTGCATGTAGAGAGGAGCCTTGATTATCCAAAGAACATGGGTGAGGAGTATTTCATTCAGTTGATCAAATTCCGGATAATCAAATGCAGAATAACATAGTTTAGCCGAGCATTGGGACATTGCGATCTTGCCAGATAATCTGATATTCAGATAATCAAGGTTCATCTGTATTTGAAAAGGCAAGAACTGATTAGGGATAGTCAGCATGACTTTGCATAGGAAATCATGTATCACAAACTTGATTGAGTTTTTTGAAGAAGTAACAAAGTGGGTTGATGAGAGCAGAGCAGTAGGTGTGATCTATATGGACTTCAGTAAGGCATTCAACAAGGTTCCCCATGGGAGACTGATTAGCAAGTTTAGATCTCATGGAATACAGGGAGAACTAGCCATTTGGATACAGAACTGGCTCAAAGGCAGAGGGTGGTGGTGGAGGATTGCTTTTCAGACTGGAGGCCTGTGACCAGTGGAGTGCCACAAGGATCGGTGCTGGGTCTACTGCTCTTCATCTTTTATATAAATGACTTGGATGTGAATATGGGAGGTATAGTTGGTTGTTTGCAGATGACACCAAAATTGGAGGTGTCGTGGACAGCGAAGAAGGTTACTTTTAGAGACATACAAGATAATCAGAGGGTTAGGTAGGGTGCACAGAGAGAGCCTTTTTCCAAGTATGGGGGCGGCAAACATGAGGGGACGCAACTTTAAAGTGAGGAGAGAAAGGTATAAGACAGATGTCAGAGGTAGTTTCTTTACTCCAATAGTAGTAAGTGGTATGGAATGCTTTGCCTGCAATGGTAGTATATTTGCCAAGCTTAAGTGCATTTAAGTCGTCATTGGCCAGGCAAATGGACGTACATGGAATAGTGCAGGAGGGATGGGCTTCAGATTAGTATGACAGGGTGGCGCAACATCGAGGGCCGAAGGGCCTGTACTGCGCTGTAATGTTCTATGTTCTATGTTCTATGTTCAGAGTACAACAGAATCTTGACCAGATAGGCCAGTGGACTGAGGAGTGGCAGATGAGTTCAATTTAGATAAATGTGAGCTGCTGTATTTTGGGAAAGCAAATCAGAGCAGGACTTATACATGTAATGGTAAGGTCCTGGGGAGTGTTGCTGAACAAAGAGACTTTGGAGTGCAGGTTCTTGAAAGTGGAGTCAAAGGTAGATAGGATAGTGAAGAAGGTGTTTGGTATGCTTTCCTTTATTGATCAGGGTATTGAGTGCAGGAGTTGGAAGGTCATGTTGCGGCAGGACATTGGTTGGGCCACTGTTGGATATTGCATGCAGTTCTGGTCTCCTTCCTACTGGAAAGATGTTGTGAAACTTGAAAGGATTCAGAAAAGATTTACAAGGATGTTGCCAGGATTGGAGGATTTGAGCTGTAGTGAGGGGTTGAATAGGGTGTTTTCCCTGGAGCGTCGGAGGCTGCAGGGAGACCTTATACAGATTTACAAAATTATGAGGGAATGGAGAGGATAGATAGGCAAAGTCTTTTCTCTGGAGTCAGGGAATCCAGAACTAGAGGGCATAGGTTTAGAGTGAGAGGGGAAAGATTTAAAAGAAATCTAAGGGGCAACTTTTTCAAGCAGAGCGTGGTATGTGTATGGAATGAGCTGCCAGAGGAAGTGGTGGAAGCTGGTACAATTACAGCATTTAAAAGACATCTGGATGGGTATATGAATAGGAAAGGTTTAGAGGGATATGGGCCAGGTGGTGGCAGGTGGGTCTAGATTGAGTTGGGATATCTGGTCGGCATGGATGAGTTGGACCGAAGGGTCTGTTTCCATGCTGTACATCTCTATGACTCTGTATGATTAGGACAAGAGAGATTTTCAACCTAAATGTAAAGCAAACAAGTGAAGGAGGGCAAAAGAAAGAATAAATTCCAGGAAGACTTTGTTGGCAAGGGAATGAGTAGAGAGATCGGATGTGAGATTACAAAGATGCTTAAGTGCAAAGTGGGTTAAGACCGTGTTAAAATGTGGTTATGGCAATGCCCAAAATAAATATGGAGGAAATCATGCAGGAGGACAAACCATCAGGGGTAGGGAAATACTGAGTTATGGCTGTTGAAAAATCAGGATGAAGGACTAAACAATGCAGAGTGTCGCATAGTTGTACTTATTCAAGACAGCATAATGGTGATTGAGGAAAGGGATACCGCTATTAGCAAGACTAAAATAGAATCCAAATAGATTAAAGCAGCGTGAATCACATTCATAGATGTCATCTGTGGGGCACTGAATTGTGGAAGGGATTTGGAGGAGAAAGAGCAGAAAATTAAGGAATTGAGTGAAAAAGCAAAATAAAATAGTCATGGAGGATTTTAACTGCCTGAATGTGATTTGGGTAGAAGCAGTGGATAAAGAGACTAAGGGAGCGGAATTCCTACAATGTGTTCATGGGTCCTTTCCAAGAAAAGATATGAAAAACCCCAACAAGGCAAGATCTGTTATTAGATACATTAATGTAGAATGAACCAGATCAGATAACAGAATGATGCAATATTAGGTATCATTTAGACAACAATGACCATTCTAATGATAAGGAAGGATATTGTTTTGTTGAAAACCAAATCGGGGAATACTGATTTTATGGGGTTAGTGACAGAACTTGAAAAAGAAATGTCAAAATAATATTAGAAAATGACAATGCAGAACACCAATGGGTAGTATTTCAAAATCCAAAGAATAAAATATATTTCCCTGAAAGGGAAGTCCAAACATACATAAGTAACAGTTCATCAATGAATTAAGATAAGGGAACAGCTGAGGTTTCAGAGCAAGACCCACTTTAAGAACATGGGCAGCAGAGTGTGCGGGTTAAATTCAGAGAAGATCTACTTGGCCGATTCCTGGGATGAAAGGGTTGCCTTCTGAGGAAAGGGCCTATACCTGTTGGAATTCAGAAGAGTCAGAAGTGATTTGCTCAAAGCATGTAATGTTCTGAGGGATCTTGACAGGGTAGATGGTCAGAGATGTTTTTCCACATGGGGGAGCCCAGAACCGGAGGCGGGGGATTTCCATTTCAAAATGGAGTTCTTTATTAAGATAGAGATCAGGAGAAATTGCTTCTTCTTGAGGGTTTTAGTGTTTGGAAACTTATCCCCCAGTATGTGGTGGCAGTTGAGTTAATGAATCAAATCAAGACTGATTTCCAGATTTTAGATTGATAAAGGAGCTGAGGGTTATTGCTGCAAGGCAAGAAATTTCGGCCATGCCTCATTAACCATGCTTTTAACTTTCAGCCCATTTCCACAAGTTTAAGTAATATCCAAGCCAATCGAGTCATATGCATAAAAATGCAGTTTTTCTACAATGACAGCTTTACTCTCATTTGTACACATGTATCACTTTGACCTTCCACGACTCACTTATTCCAGAATTTTGTGTTTACTTTGGAACAGATCTAATTAAGCTACACACCAAATTCTGATGATCTCTGCTGTTTATGTTGGCTTGCTGCATTTAAAAATCATTTAACGTTTTTATTCAATAATATGGTAATTTGTTGTTTGGTAGGTGTGATGCGAGTAGCCCATACATCCATCCAGTGGGCTGGTGTCAGGAACAAGGCAAGACCCTCACACCTCCCCAAGGTGGGTGAGTTAATATGCTTCAGAACAGTTCTCTGAAATCAGGGTAATAATAGACCATAAGAAATGTATAAGCATGTCGGTTGTTCAAACCTTCAAACGTTGTTATCAATTAGGTAATTCCTAAAATAGCTACACGTGTAGTTATCCACTAAGGATGACTGCGATGTCTGCAATTGTTTGGAAATTTCCTCTTCATTGAGAAAAGAATGTTCTGTACCATGAATGCTCATAAAAACAACAGAACAAATCAAAATCTCAGTTGCTACTTGGGTGTAAAGTGATACTCATTTTCCAGACTTTGGTAATACTTGATGCAATTCTTGCATCAAAGTGAAAATTAAGCAGTTTTCTCATTGATGTCTGTATACCTGCCCCCTCATCCTCGCCAAAAGAAGTGGAAAGTGAGCTGCTTTCTATGGTTTCCCCATCGCTGACTCTAATTTTGTAAAACCCCACAGTTGTCCCAGCAGACAATTCATACAGAGCAACAATTATAATAGTAACTTAGTGCAATCAGTTCAACTTCTGTTCACATATAAATAAGGAGCGAATATAAATACTCTCTCAAAGAATGTTGCAAAATGCAGAAAGGCAGTCTCACTCAATTGTCCAACCAGCAATGCACAGACATTGTTTCTTCTTCACTATTTTCTTGTTGTGTGGAATAACATTTCAATATTATGATTTCAAGGGAAATCTGTAAATTGAGACAAGTAATTTAAGCTACCAATTAGTAACTGAAAGACTTGCATCACAAATTATACAATCAAAGGTTCTTTGTATAAAAACTATTACTTTATCAACATTATGCAACGCAAGCGCTCAACCTTCCATGTTTCATAAACACTGGAATTTTAAACTCAAAACCTTCAACAAATCATTTCACATATGACTTTTATTTCCATTAAAGAGATCCCCTATACCATACACAGTCTTGAAGTTTCTTCACTTCTGGAAACAGTTCAAGTGGTGTCATCAGCTTTTAAAAATTCGCTTTGACCCTCCTCAGTGTTTCTGTTGCTGTCTGTGATATGAAATTTCCTTGCCTTGTTCCACCAGCATCCAGCAAGAGAACACTTCTGAAGTATCTCATGATAGTAGACAGCTCAGCTCAAGAGTGGGATTCAATGGTTTCAGTGGCTCCAACATTGAGAAGCTCCCTTGGACAGTTTTTTTCTCCTGTACAGATCGTGGCAGACACATTCACTGCTTTGTTCAAAGCTGCTGCCCAGTTGATCCAAACCCAACTGTTTGTCTCTGTGAGAAATCACACAAATAACTCAAATCGATAAATACTATCCCTGCAACCTATCTCCATGGCAATGTGACACACTTAAGGTGTGCGAAATAGAGATTTAAACAAGCGATCTTCAATTCTGTAATCTGGCTTTTTGCTCCAGGAAATGTCAGGATAATTTAAATCCATTATGAAAAAGACAACAGTTGACATGCTTTTTCCATCAGGAAAATCAGAAAAAGGTCAACCATTTAAAGTTTTCTTCCTTCCAACTCTGACTTTATTACATAAATGTAGGCCATTGTTTGAATGGTAATTACATTAGCTCAGTTTATTAGCCCCTCAAAACACGTGTGTCCACTAACGTAACACTTAAAAATTTCAATTCCAAAGCATTTTACTTATGGTTGCTTTAATTTTGTACAAGAAAGTTAAATGTTTTTGTCTTATTTAAGTCTCATATGTGTATCTCTCGGCACGGTGGCTCAATGGTTAGCACTGATAGCCTTACAGTGCCAGGGACCCGGGTTCGATTCCAGCCTTGGATGACTGTCTGTGTGGAGTTTGCACATTCTCCCCATGTCTCTGTGGGTTTCCTCCGGTTTCCTCCCACAGTTCAAAGATGTGCAGGTCAGGTGGATTGGCCATGCTAAATTGAACATAGTGTTAGGTGCATTAGTTAGAGGGGAATGGGTTTGGGTGGGTAACTCTTCGGAGGGTCGGTGTAGACCTGTTGAGCTGAAGGGCCTGTTTCGACACTATAACGAATCTAATTTAATCTCAACTTTCTTTTCCTCTATTTATTTTGCTTTCTGTCCACATTTCAACTTTCTAACTTGTACTTCTTGGGTTAGACTGTGGTTCTCAGTAAAGAGCCTTAAAACTGATCAGTTAAGGGGACATACCACTACCAATCTTGTTCATACACAGGTTTTCGATTCTCACAGCCAAATAAAATATCATTTTTGGCTTTAAGAGTCATATTGGTACGATTGATCAGCCCCTGTGGAAGGGGCAGAAAACAGACTGGTGACATTGAGAACTGCAGTTCTGGGAAGGATAGACATGGTTTGGGAGGTGACAACAACTTGAAAGACTTTGGGGTGGAAAAGGAGTTGGAAATAGGTCACTGGCTTAAAAAGATTTTTGAGCAAGGTTTTTCAAGAATTTATGTGGCTTCTTTAGATCTGGTAAAGGATGGTGAACTCACGTCCTTACAAGTCATACCCTTGCAAATCTGCATCCCTTGGATTGAAGAGAATATAAATGAGGCCCAGTTCAGAATGAATGACCAGCGTGCCAAAGGCAGATTTGAAGGTGAAGAAAGCAACATCTGAGGAGAGTGGACCATTAAAAACATTGTCTAACATGGGAACCAGGAAAGAGAGTTGGAAAAAGCTTTGGATTTAAGAGGGCACAGATCAGGCCCTTATCAGAAAAAATGACCAGGGTGAGAGTGTATTAGTTTGACTGGGATCAAGGACATCAGAGGTAGAGTTGACAGTGCCATTGAGTAAATCTGTAGTGGAAAATGGAGACCAAAGGCCTGTTGCTTGGGATTTTGCAATTTAGCGCAAATGGGCTTGAGGGAGTAAGGTTTTCTTCTTGTGGACAACTTGAGCATGGAGAGAGCATGAGGGAAAATAGGAGTGAAAACAGACAAAAATAAGAGTGCAGGGCTCTGGTATGAGAACATCAGAGGAAATTTGGTCCAGTGAGTTAGTGGAAGGGAGGGAAGTGGCAGCTGATTAACTGGTCTCAGTCTTAGTGACAGTGTGGTAAATAATGTTGGAGGTGAGGGTGAAGCTGATAGGTTTCAGGAGATGGTTTGCTTTAGAAAAAAGAAGCAGTAGGTCATGTTTGCACTCCAAGCCGATCCTGGAATAGAGAGCAGTTTTTAACAGGCTGTCGGAGAGTGGGAACTGGCCGTGACTCATGCAGTTGACTCAGATCTGCAATGGATGGCTAAATCGAGTCTACCATATCTTTAAATATCTGCACCCTTTGGATTTAAAAGGGCATAGATCAGGCCCTTAACAGAATAATGACTGGGTGCAAGTGTATTACCTTTACTGGGATTGAGGGTATCAGAGGTAGAGTTGAGAGTCCCATTGAGTAAACCAGTAGTGGAACAGCAGCAGAAATATTGTGGAAAATGGAGACCAGTCAGTTGTGATTTTACAATAGTATAACTGCTGAGTTCATGGCCCAAACAAGAAGTTATGTTTGGTTAAATTTGGCATTATAATAAAAATGTTAAATTATAATTTTGTGTAGCAATGTTCTCCAGTCATGCCAAATGCAATGTCTTAATTTTATGTTTTTGTGCTGGAAAATGTCCTGGAATATGCTTAGCTACTAAAACATATTATCTTCCAAGCTATTTAAGTGAATACTTCTGAATTCATTCTTTAAATTGATTTTTATTTATTCTATTTGTGTATGTATGAGTGGCTATCAATATTTCATCATCAATTTGGAAATGCATGAAAATGTGCACTTAAAATATGCTAACACTGAATCATAGAAAATAAAGCATCTGTGAAAGATGGACACTGTTAGCAATGGAATGGTCAGGCTGATGCAGTAATGTGTATTTCTGAGATTGCAACAGTATAAAAGGGTTGTTTGGGGTGTACCTGATTTCATACGGTTTAATCAAAATGTAACCAATTTTAATGCACATTGTGAAAACTTAACACGGTTTCATGTACAAATGGCTGCCAGTGCATTTTGATGTTTGACCATAAATGTCACCACTAGTGTTGCTTCAGTTTTGACAGCTTTGGTGTAAATTTAATTTTGAAATTTTCCTATCCCACACTGTATTTGAA
This sequence comes from Chiloscyllium punctatum, assembly GCF_047496795.1. Lineage (NCBI taxonomy): Eukaryota > Metazoa > Chordata > Chondrichthyes > Orectolobiformes > Hemiscylliidae > Chiloscyllium > Chiloscyllium punctatum. The sequence goes on from NC_092743.1 coordinate 127,406,157, forward strand.
ACTTAAAGTTCTCAGTGCTTTTACTTTGTGCATGTATAAGACCATAAGACATAGGAGTGGAAGTAAGGCCATTCGGCCCATCGAGTCCACTCTGCCATTCAATCATGGCTGATGCGCATTTCAGCTCCACTGAAGAAGATGATGGAATGGAAGAAGAAGATTCTTATCCTTACTATTCTTTACCTGATACCCAAAATGCACCTGAAATATTAACTTAGTTTCTCTCTCCATATTTGTTGCCTGAATTGCTGAGTACTCAGGCAGTTCTTTTTTAATGTGAACATACCATATAAATTTGATATTTGGTCATGGTTTATTAGCCTTACACAAGATGTCATTTATCATTTCAACCAGATGTAAATGATTTGTTTCAAAAGGTATTTGTTTGAGATCTTGTTTAAAAAGTGAATTAAAAGTCTGATCAATTTTGTTTTAACCATAAATAACATTAAAGCAATGAAAAACGTAGATTTTTTAAAGCAAACTTTAAAAAGCCAGATATCCATAAATTCCATTTACCTGAATCAATTTAAACACTTAAAAGATGCCTTCTGTTGAGAGTAATTGTGAAATGCTAAGAAATATTAACCCTAATTTTTTTATCTGTGGATAGATCAGGGTTAGGGGACAAATGGTTCACATTTTTGCTTCTTCTGTCCCTGCCATTTTAAATCCGCAAATTAATGATTGAAGTTGAAAGACCTCAGGAGTAATATTGATTAACCGAACCCAACATCTGGAATGTGTCACCTATGTTTACATTATCTAATTTAAAATGGCCTCAAACTGCATGCAATCAGAGTGTATCTCTGAAACATTTAAGGATAATGAAAGGAGAAGCTTTTGGTGCTTGTTTTTCCTTTGTATGCATGCATTTTAGTAACGGCACAAATTAAATATTTATTATATTATTGCTGTGTTATATTTGTAAGGATAATTCAAATAGAGTTGAACTTGTTCCTTGCTTTTATACACAATTAGCTACAGACCGTGTTTAGAGACAAGTTAAACTTAGAAAACAGTATACCTGACCACGCTTAATTGCAAACAAACGTGAACCATTTCCCTGTTCATGACATATTTTGTTTTCAAGTAAACTTACTGTTTACTTCAGGTATAGGAATGGGCTTCATCTGAAATGAAAAGTGTGTAGAATGCCTTGATTTTCAAACGTGAATTGTTAGTAAGTGTTGTCAGTGCCTGAACCTCTTTCAAAGCTTCTTGTGATATATTGCTGCAGACAGAAATGACCAAAAATAAACATTTGTCACCATAGCTGTAATGTTTAAAATATCAAAATATCAGAAATGTAAATATTTCACAATAGCATCAAGCTGTATGCTCGAATCTTTGGGTAAGTTATTTCTTGAATGCCACAGATTCATGTAGGCCAGCATTTATTACCCATCTCTAATTGCCCAGAGGGCAGTTAAGAGTTAACACGTTACTGTGAGTGTGGAGTCACACACAGGCCATCCAGGCGGGGATGACAGTTCCCTTCCCTAAAGGACATTAGTGAACCAGATGTTTTCTGATAATCAACAATAGATTTGTGGTCATCATTAGACTCTTAATGCTAGACTTTTCTTGAATTCAAATGATGCCATCTGCCATGGCAGGATTTGAACCCAGGTACCCAGAATATTACTTGGGTCTCTTGATTCACAATTCAGCAATAATACCAAGTGGTTATCACCTCCCCTATATCTTTGCACAATATACACGAGTAATTTAGTTAACCAAACTAATATGATGCTTTTGTTTGGTTTTCTCTGTCAGTTTTGATATTCCTTTTGATTATTTGAAGAAAATCAGTGCATATTTAAAAAACTGTGATTTTAGTAAAACTGAGAGGTTTTTGGAGAAAATGGGAGAACACAAAGGTTTAAAATATGCCTAATGTAATGATGTGTACTCCTATTGGGATTTATGTCTGTACAAATTAGAAATCTTCCATTAATTACTTCAGTATTATTTTGTATCTATGCATATGAAATTTCAGTTATGAATTCTTGTAGGTTTTCATTTAAAATTTTAAATAAAAGCAATTGTTCCCCTACTTCAACATATGAAGCTGGGTGGCAGAGAGAGAATAGATGACAAAGAGAGAAGCAGTGTTCAGACTGATGCTAATTTGGGTTCTTAATTCATTTCCAGAACATAAAAAGTTAATTAACTGAATCTTAAAAAGGTCTCTAACAGGCATTAGCCAGTATGTAAATTTAATTGATATGTAAAACGAAAATTCTCTTCAGCAGTGGCTATAAGATACAGGCACATACCTCAGAACTCATTAGAAAATGTTGAAATCCCTGTGCACAAATATATGTTTGTGAAATAACTCCACAGAGGCCAGTATCCAGTCACCAAGTCACCGATTATTTACATGTGGAAAGTCCTTGACTCTGACACAGCTTCGTCAAAGTCAGCACCCAGGGTGTCGGAATCTCAAACATTCCTCTTTTTATCTGTCATCCAGGGCTCCCTGATTGGACCAAGTTAACAGCCCCTATCCGGGAACTCATATTCTTTGATGTCCACCGAGCTGATCTTGTTATAATCACAACATTTTGAAGTGTCCAAGAACCAGAGACCTTTCCTCTCTTGTTGAATCCATAGCTTTCAGGTCGGACCACATTTGGATCATTGTGCACAGTTTTGGGCGCCATACCTCAAGAAGGATGTACTGACCCTGCTGCGTGTTCAGAGGAGATTCACGAGAATGGTCCCGGGAATGAAGAGCTTAACATATGAGGAACATTTGAAGACTCTGGGTCAATGATCTTAGAAGGATGAGGGTGGATATAATTCAAACTTAGAGAATACTGAATGGCCTGGACAGAATGGATGTTGGGAAGATGTTTCCATTGGTAGGAGAAACTAGGACCCGAGGGCACAGCTTTAGAATAAAGGGAAGACTTTTTAGAACAGAGATAAGGAGAAACTTCTTCAGCCAGAGAGTGGTGAATCTGTGGAATTCACTGCCACAGAAGGCTGTGGTGACCACATCATTGAGTATATTGAAGACTGAGATAGATAGCCAGAAAAGATCTAAAGAGAATATGGAAATACAGGCTACTAGATTAGTTTGGACTGTGGTTGACAAAGAGTTTTTAGCAATTTTGGAAGATCTGAAAATAGATAAGACCCTTGGGGTGGAAGGGATTTGTCCTCGGAAGCCAGGGAGGAGATTGCAGAGCCTTTGGCTTTGATCTTTATGTCGTCATTGTGGACAGGAGTAGCGCCAGAAGACTGGAGGACAGCAAACGTTGTTCCCTTGTTTAAGACGGGGAATCGATAATTACGCATCAGTGAGCCTTACTTCGGTTGTGGGTAAGGTGTTGGAAACGGTTATGCGAGATAGGATTTATAATCATCTGGAAAGGAATAATTTGATTAGGGATAGTCAACACAGTTCATGAAGGGTATGTTGTGCCTCACTAACCTTATTGAGTTCTTCAAGAAGGTGACAAAGCAGATGGATGAAGGTAAAGCGGTTGATATGGTGTATATGGACTTCAGTAAGGTGTTTGTTAAGGTTCCACGTGGTAGGTTATTGCACAAAATATGAAGTTTCAGGATTGAAGGTGATTAGCCATTTGGATCAGAAATTGGCTAGCTGAAAGAAGACAGTGGGTGGGTGGTTGATGGGAAATTCACCCTTGAGCTCAGTTACCAGTGGTGTGCCGCAAGGATCTGTTTTTGGGGCCACTGCTGTTGTCACTTCTATAAATGATCCGGATGTGGGCGTGGAAGGTTGGGTTAGTAAATTTGCAGATGGCACTAAGGTAGGCAGAGTTGTGGATAGTGCCAAATGCTGTTATGGGTTACAGAGGGGCATAGATAAGATGCAGAGCTGGGCTGAGAAGTGGCAAATGGAGTTTAATGCGGAAAAATGTGAGGTAGTTCACTTCGGAAAAAGTAACAGGAATGCAGAGTACTGGGCTAAGGGTAAAATCCTTGGCAGTGTAAATGAACAGAGAGATCTTGATGTCCAGTTGCATAAATCCGTGGAAGTTGCCACCCAGGTTGATAAGGTTGTTAAGAAGGCATGTGGTATGTTGGCATTTATTGGTAGGGCGATTGAGTTTTGGAGCCACAAAGTTATGCTTCAACTATACAAGAAACTGATAAGGCCGCACCTGGAGTATTGCGTGCAGATCTGGTCACCGCATTATAGGAAGAACGTGGAAGCTTTGGAAAGGATTCAGAGGAAATTTACTAGGATTTTGCCTGGTATGGAGGGAAGATCTTCTGAGGAAAGGCTGAGGGAACTGAGGCTGTTCTTATTGGAGAGAAGAAGGTAAGAGGTGACTTAATTGAGACGTGTAAGATAATCAGAGGGTTAGATAGGGTGGACAGTGAAAACCTTTTTCCTCAGATGGTGAAGGCTAACATGAGAGGACATAGCTTTACATTGAGGGGTGATAGATTTAGGACAGATATCATGGGTAGTTTCTTCACTCAGAGTAGTAGGGATGTGGAATGACCTGCCTACAGCGGTAATAGACTGGCTGAAGTTAAGGGCATTTAAATGGGCATTGGACATACACTGTTTTATTATTATCCATATGTATGTTAGATGGGCATCAGATTAATTTCACAGGTCAGTGCAATATCGAGGACCGAAGGGCCTATACTGCACTTGTAACATTCTATATTCTATAGGTTCTCGATTGTAAAGGAGACCAAGGGTTATGGGGAGAAAGCGAGAGAATGGTGTTGAGAAACTTATCAGCTGTGATTCAGTGGCAGAGCAGACGCGATTGGTTGAATGGCCTAATTTCTGCTCCTATGTCTTATTCTCTTATTCAGCATGGGTTTAGTAAGGGAAGGTCGTGCCTGATAAACCTGTTAGAATTCTTTGAAAAAATAACAAGGTTAAACCATGGAAACCCAGTGGATGTTATCTACCTAGATTTCCAAAAGGCCTTTGATAAGAAGCCACACGGGAGGTTGCTGAGTAAGATGAGGGCCCATGGTGTTCGAGGTGAGCTATTGGCATGGATTGAGGATTGGCTGTCTGACAGAAGGCAGAGAGTTGGGGATATGAGGTTCTTTTTCGGAATGGCAGTTGGTGACAATTGGTGTCCCGCAGGGTCCAATGTTGGGGCCTCAGCTGTTCACTTTATATATTAATGATCTGGATGAAGGGACTGGGGGCATTCTGGTGAAGTTCACCGATGATACAAAGTTAGGCGGACAGGCAGGTAATACTGAGGAAGTGGGGAGGCTGCAGTAAGATTTAGACAGTTTAGGAGAGTGGTCCAAGAAATGGCTGATGAAATTCAATGTGAGCAAATACGAGTTCTTGCACTTTGGAAAAAAGAATACAGGCCTGGACTATTTTCTAAACAGTGAGAAAATTCATAAAGCTGAAGTATAAAGGGATCTGTTAGTGCTAGTCCAGGTTTCTCTAAAGGTTGACTTGCAGGTTGAGTCCGTGGTTAAGAAAGCAAATATAATGTTGTCATTTATATCAAGAGGTTTGGAATGTAAAAACAGCAATGTGCTACTGAGACTTTATAAAGCTGTGGTTAGGCTCCATTTAGAATGCTGTGTTCAATTCTGGGCCCCACACCTCAGGAAGGACATACTAGCACTGGAGCATGTCTAGCGGAGATTCACACGGATGATCCCTGGAATGGTAGCCCTAACATATGATGAACGGCTGAGGATCCTGGGATTGTATTCATTAAGTTTAGAAGGTTGAGGGGAGATCTAATAGAAACTTAGAAGATAATGCACGTCCAACAAAGAGTGGATGCTGGGAGTTTGTTTCCATCAGGCGGGGATCTTAGGACCCATGGGCACTGCCTTAGAATTAGAGAGGGTCAATTTAGAATGGAAATGAGGAGACATTTCTTCAGTCAGAGGGTGGTGGGCTTGTGAAATTCATTGCCACAGAGCGCAGTGGAGGCTGGAACGTTAAATGTCTTCAAGGCAGAGATTGATAAATTCTTGATCTCGCAAGGAATTAAGGGATATGGGGAGAGTGTGGGTAAGTGGCGTTGAAATGCTCATCAGCCATGAATGAATGGCAGAGTGGACTCATTGGGCCGAATGGCCTTACTTCCCATGTCTTATGGTCTTTCCGGCTCTCCCATCTGCTGAAATTTGTCAGGAGTCCATCAATCAATCCAATTCTGTATTCTACCCCCACTTCAGTTCTGCTAAATTTGACATTCCTTCATGGTGTTATTTTTTGATTTCCCATTCACTGTAGTTCTAAGCCAAAGAACCATTCACATCTCTCTGCGCTGCCAGCTCTGGAGTCCCACTCCAGTTCCACTGATCTTTTCCTTCCAGTGTTACATAAGCTCAGTGCCACTCCTGATGCTGCCAGTGTCTTCTCTCCTCCTGCATTGAAGTGAAACCCCATTCTCCAATCCACCACAACAGGAAATAACAAGTCGCTACATCCAGTTGTTTTATTTGATGTGCCAGCTTGCTGTGTACCTTCAGCATAAGAAATACTAAGGGATTTTCTTTTTTAAGGTAAATTGGTGATGGATAATGGATAAAATAACAAGCAGGCACTAAATAGTTTTTTCACAGAATAGTGCAGAGATTTTCAGAGTTTTAACAGTCAAATTCTGATAGCAGTTGGAGAATACCATGCAACGTACCATTAGGCAGGGGTGTAGTGGTAACACCACAAGGCTGGTAATTTTGAAACTCAGGCTAATGTTCTGGGGTCATAAGTTTGAATCCCAGGGTACCAGATGGTGAGATTTGAATTTGTTCAAGAAAAACATGAATTAAAAATTCACAATGTGGTCTCCTCTACATTGGGGAAATGAAATGCAGACTGGGTGACCACTCTGCCGAGCACCTGCATTGTGTGTGCAAAAATGGCCCTGAGTTCCCATTTGCCTGCCACGTCAATAGGCCATCTTTTTTTCACACCGACATTGCTGTTGCAAGGCTGGGTGTTGTGTTCCATTGAGCAGAGGTGCAAGTTTGAAGAATAACATCTCATTTTCTGTTTGGGGACCTCTTGCATTCAACATTGAGTTCAACACAAATGGACATTGAGTTCAACACCAATCCTGGCCTGATTCCATCCTTCCATGTTTTTCACCCATCCCACACTCTGTTTTCTAATGTCAGGGGTTGCTTTTAGCACAGTCACGCATTCTCACCTAATCCTTGGCCTACTATCACATTATATGGTTTGCATTTGGTACAGCTCACTCATTTTCTTCTATCCTGACCTCTTTTTATCACTTATTTGGCTTTTCCTCTGTCCTGGCCTGCTATCCATAGTCTCTGTGTTTACCTAACCCTTTCATATCTTGCTCTCTCTGGACTCCATTTCCACCAATCCTCATACCTGTCCCCTTCCTCCCAGCCCCGAAATTCAAATTCAGCATAAATGTCACTTTTTCCTCACCGCTAACGGCTCTGGTAAAGAGTTACCAGACTCGAAACATTAACTCTGCTTTCTTCCCATGGAAGTTGCCAGACCTGTTGAGTTTCTCCAGCAATTCCTGAATTTGTTTTAGCCTAATGGCAACTGTGTAACCACTCTAAGTTGTTGTAAAAACCCATCTGGTCCACTAATGTCCTTTAGGGAAAGAAACATACAGTCCTCCATGTGACTCCATACCAACAGCAATGTATTAGATTCTCAACTGCATTCAGGACAGTATGAGATGGGAAACAAATTTCGGCCTGGTCTACTTGCATGAAGAACTGTTTAGAGCATCTCAGTTCTAAGCAATACATCCCTCAGTTTAGTAGCACTGGAACAGTTGCTTTGCTATAAATTTAAAAAAAAACTTCAATTTCAATTCAAAATTCAAATTATGGTTCTTTGGGCCGAATTTTACTTATTTTTTTGGGCTAAGTCCGAGTTGCGTCATATTTTTGGAGGGATTCTGTTTCTATGTCCAGTGAGTGGTGTTGCCATAGCTCGCCATACTCTCCACCTGAACTACCTGGCCTTTTTATTACCCTGTCATGTCCCATTTTGAAACCATACGTTACTCCCAGAATAGCTTATTCCAGTAGTGGTTATTCTAGAATTGATCAGGACCCTTGTACCCATGCCATCTTTAAAAGCCTATTGTGCATCTGGACAAATGGCTGGGAAAGCAAGTGATGGGGATGACACAATGGGACTGCAGAGGGTTATGAATAGGTTAAGTGAGTAGTCAAAATGTTGACAAATGGAATACAACATGGGAAAATATGAATTTATGCACCTTGGCTGGAAGAATAGAGGAGTTGTTATTTAAATGGTGAAAGACTGCAGAAAGCTATGGAACAGAGGCAGTACCTATCCTTGAATCACAAAAAAAAAACTCAGCTTCCAAGCTCAGCAATAATTGGGAAGGCAAATGAAATATTGGCTGTTATTTCAAATGAAATGGAGGATGAAAGCAGTGAGGTAGAAATAAAAATGTACCAGGAACTAGCCAGACCAGAGCTGGAATACTGTGAACAATTCTGTGCTCTTTCTCTAAGGAAAGATAAACTGGCATCGGAGACAGTCCAGAGAAGGTTCACTCAGCTGATACCAAGTAGGAAGGGTCTGTCTTATGAGCAGAGGTTGAGTAGGTTGGTCCTGTACTCATTGGAAGATCGAAGAGTAACAGGTGACCTTCGTGAAGCATAAATGATTATGAGAGGACTGGATATAGTGAGGTTGTTTTCCATGGATCTGGAGTCACATGCAGAAAGGTTGTTTTCCCTTGTGGAAGAGTCTGGGACCAGATGGCATAATCACAGAATGAGGGACCATACATTGAGGACATCAATGAGGAATAATGTATTCTCTCAGAGTTGCAATTCTTTGCCACAGAGAAGTGTTGGAGTTGCACCATTAAGTATATTCAAGGCTGAAATAGGGAGGTTTTTGATCGATAATGGAATTGAGGATTATTGTGGAAAGAGACAGGAAGGTAGAGTTCAGAGTTATCAGATCAGTCATGATCTCTTTGAAAGGCAGAGTAGGATGAGCTGACTGGCCACCTTCTGCTCTTGTGTCTTATGGTCACTGACAGTCTGGAGCTGACCTGCATGGTCCCTGACATTTGCGCCAGAGAAGGGGAAAACACTTCCCTGCTTTGCGGCAGGGACCTGGAGGTCCTACTGAATGCCGTTACCTCCAAAGTTTAAGGAAAGATCTGGGCACAGGATGAAAAAGGCACTTTGTCCATGTAAAAATTTGGAGGCAGCAAAGAAAACACAGAATGAAATGAAAGTTCTGAAATCAAGAAGTATGAGACGCACCACATCAGGAAGAGAATCTGAGAAAAACTGCTTTTGTATTCGCAGTTGTGGGATCATCTTATCTGTAATTTAAAAATTACTGCAAAATAGATGCTTCGTGTTCCCCGTGTTCTATGTGGCACAGTGGTTATGGATTCTAAAAAATAAAATTCTGCATTTTTCTGTACGTAGTAACCTTGGATTTCAACAACTCATTGTTTTTTAAGTAAACACATGCAGGTCAGCAGAAGGTATTCTTGCAGCTTTTAAAAGCTATCTTTTATATAAATCCTTTGACTGCATCATTGATACATTACAGAGTTAATCGGAAGTGACTCTTCGACAAGTGCACTATAACCTTGCTGTATATCTGTGTGATATTACTCTTGTGGTTCTGTCTACTGTTTTGAATCAGAAGGGAGCTATTTTTTGACAGAAACCTGTTAATATGAAGTTCAGAAAAATGCATTTGATTTATTGTATCCTGTAGAATATTCAGTTAGAATTTCCACTACAATTGCTGTGGTGCAAAATTTAGAACGTCAGTTGCTTCAAAAATATATTGCTTTAAATATATTATGCAAATTTTATGTCCAAAATGACGGACCTAAGCTTAATTGGCACTGTGTGTATTTTCCAGGTACAAATTTGGCAGATGATCATCCAATTCTGCTCCTCTTGACTCCACCACTGTGTCAAAGGACTGAATTGAACTTTACTGCACAGCCTCTGCCCTTCAGATTTGATCCATGCAACCCAAACCCCACACTACCTCCTCTGTCTCAAGAGTGCCTTGAAGGCAAAGCATGTTGTATAGGGGCCGAAATTTGGAGCTAAAATATTTGGGCCACCCAAAGAGTCAACGGGATAAACGGTCTCATTGCTGCTGGCTGCTCCTCAGCCGTTTAATGCTGAGTATGCTATTACTTTGCTCAAGGCAAGTGATCTACCCCATCTTGGGAGAAAGTCCAACCTTCAAGAGCTGGTGACCAATCCGATTGCTCGACAGCTCTTTGGTATGGTAGCACTAAATCCAAGTGGTGGTTGCTGCTGGGACTGCAGATAGTCGCAAAGGAAAAGGAGCTGATGGACACAGGGACCTGCCAAAATAGATCCCTCGCTTTGCTCAACCTCAGCTCAGTAAAAGCTGTTGGGTTGTCCAACTGGTATCAGCCTCAATCTGCTGTGGTAAATTATTGGTGGATCAGGATCAGGCCCTTAATTTGCTATGGGTTTCCACTTAGCAACCTAAGTAGACCAAAGACAGACTGATTGTGTGATATCTCCACTGCCTCCCATCTTAAATTATTTTGACCTTGAAAGTAATGTGGTTCTGAGAATTACAGCATTTTGAGCTCAAACCTCTTGTTGCTAGAAATATCCCTGCTCAAACCAGATTTGCTCCTGAGTTAACTTAAGCCTGCAGAAAAATGGCTATCTTACCAATATGACCTATAAAACTTAAGGCTTAATTGACATGAAATAAAACCAAGAAAATGTGTCATAAACCACTGGTTGGAGATAATACACTGTTAAGGAAATTAAATAGAATTGTTAAAATGTTCTTTTTGGTGGTGCAATGAAGGTACAACTTTTAAATATGTGAATTATTTATTATTCCTGAATTTATACATGGTAAAGCCACAAGATTAAGTAGAGAAGGGATAAAATATTGCAAATTTCAGAATTGTGGAACCAGAATGAGGTGAAATAATTTCATTAAAATGACAGCACCTGTGGAGTGACTGACTTTGATGATTGATAATAAAGAGAACATGCAATCAATCTCTAGATATTAGAAAGTGAATTTGATGAAATATGTAATTTAAGTTGATGAGTCTATTTTAATACGTATTCAGAGAATGTTTTGTTCATATCATTGTAAGCAAATATATTAATTGCTTTTGCTTTGAGGACATTGCAGTATTTAATATTTGCCATTTCAAAGAGAGCTTGGTAATGTACCATAAAACTGTTCGATTCAGAAAGTAGATAAATTGGAAACTTCTGCATGTATATTTCTGCGGAGAACTGAAAATATACTGCTTCAAGATGAGAAGGGAAAATAACCATTTGAGACCCCCAATTAGTTACTGTAAATTTGTGGTCACTAGTGATCTAAATAGGCATGAATGAGTAATCAAGGAATTGAGAGTTCAACCTCCACCATTTCATGACATTTTGAACTCAGTTTTTTAAAACTTAAAAATGAGATGATGTCTGGTGTAAATAAAGTGGGCATGAAGTCTTCTGAAGAAGGAAAATTGCTACGGTTGTCCAGTTTGATTTATACGTGAGTTTAATCCCATTTTACAATGTTTGTAGATTTATTGACTCATTTATTGTCACGTTTATTCAATGCAAACTATGATTGCCATGAATTGGCACCATTCTCATTAACTTAAAAATTAAAAATAAAGAAAGAAAATTTAGGGAGAATCCAACTTTTCCTTCTCCTCTGCTACTGTCCCACTCTGGGTTTCACCAGCCCACACCATGCTGCTGCCAGATGTGTCAAGTTGTTTTAGTCAACTAAATTTCTCCTAATACTGGTTTTAATTATTTAATGAAAAATCATGAATGCAATTCATCAGTAAATATGAAGAATATTGTATTTGATATTCATGTTTAAAATGGTGAAATAAAATCTAATTGTGGGTTTTCTTATTTTCTTAAGTCCATTGCCATTTGTAGTAGTTTCATAAATTAATTGTTGGATTAGTAGACTTTTACCTCAATTCACTAAACTGACTGAACTCTTGCAAGACTTGCTTGTAACTTCTTCAAATGTTGCATCATACACACTATAATACATTTGATCAGTTTTATGGAATGGGACGGCACGGTGGCACAGTGGTTAGCACTGCTGCCTCACAGCGCCAGAGACCCAGGTTCAATTCCTGCCTCAGTGCGGAGTTTGCGCATTCTCCCCGTGCCTGGTTTTCACCCACAGTCCAAAGATGTGCAGGTTAGGTGAATTGGCCATGCTAAATTGCCCGTAGTGTTAGGTAAAGGGGTAAATGTAGGGGAATGGGTCTGGATGGGTTGCTCTTCGGAGGGTCGATGTGGACTTGTTGGGCCAAATGGCCTGTTTCCACACTGTAACTAATCTAATCTAATCTAATCTATACACCTTCTCTGTGTTGTGCATGTTTAGCTTAGTATAACACTAATGCTTCAGCACAACTTCTTGGGCTGAACTCTGATATGAGCCTTGGCTCAGGGGTAACACTTTCACTTCAAAGCCTCACGACATGACACAATCCAGGCTGAAACGTCAGTGTAATATTGAGTGAGGGCTGTATTGTCAAACATGATGTCTTTCAGATGCACTGTTAAAATAAGGCTCTGTCTGCCCCTCCCACAGACACAAAAAAATCCACAGTACTATTCCAAGGAGAGCAGGAAGTGCACCTTTACATCTGGCCAACAATAACAATTATTCCTAAAATCGGGAAGAATAGCTGGAAATGAAAGAGGCGTGAAGTTGCCTTGTGAGGAAGAGAGGAAGTGCCCTTTTGCTCCCTCTGACCCACAATGTAAGTTTGAGTTTGGTTCACATGTGCTTCCCAGTTAAAATGGCATTGCAGCGCTAATGATTTTATCCTTTCACAACGTGGAATCAGAAGTAAAATACAAGCAATGTGAGCAGGTCAGGCAATGTCCATTTAGATGGTTAGATATCCAACTTTAGAGAGGCACGATCATGCTCGGTGCACCATCAAAGATTCAAGCAGTTGTGTCCAATTCTCCACATGCACACATCCATAAGAGTGAAATTTAGAATCGAGTGATACCCTCTCAACCTTGTACACTCAAGCAGCTTGTCCACACCTGTTACCTCACTTCAGAATAATTTGTGATTCCTTCCAAATTAGAATATTTTGTCAAATGGAGGTAATTGGGATCAGCAGAAACCTTTATCTAGGTAGCCCACTTTCTTTAAAATGTGTTGCTGGAAAAGCGCAGCAGGTCAGGTAGGTTCAAAGGAACAGGAGAATCGACGTTTCGGGCATAAGCCCTTCTTCAGGAAGAATCTGAAGAAGGGCTTATGCCCAAAACGTCGATTCTCCTGTTCCTTTGCTGCCTGACCTGCTGCGCTTTTCCAGCAACACATTTTTAAGCTCTGCATCTGCAGTCCTCACTTTCTCCTAGCCCACTTTCTTTCTTCAGTGTTGTTAATTTTATTTATAAATGACCTATTTGCATATTGTTTCCATCAGCTGAACAGCTTCTGGTATATTTGGTGTCAGCAACTGTACAGAAGTGAAGGACTTTGGAAATGAATTTGTACCTTTATTGTGTAAAAAGAATAATGTAGAATTGTCTTGTCTTAATTAAAAAAAACACAACATACAGGAGCATGTTTTTCTGAAAAATAGTCATAAATTTAGTCAGAACTGTAAAGATAAAGGGAATGTGGCAGATGTTGTTCATGTACATTTTCAAAGGGGTTATGAAAATATGTGTTAAGAGAAGTGAAGCTCAATGCATATAATAGATATAGAAACCCGAGAGCAATCTGGTATTTATCACAGCCTTGTTTGTGGGATATTGGTGCATAGAAATTGATTAAAATCAGTGATAACATTTAGAAATAATTAATTGCGTGTGTTAATCTGGCATCTTCAAAAACCATTTCAGAACGCATATCCTCTGATGTCTTTGGTTACTTTTCTATAGTTTCCATTGCTCTCATATGAAGGACCCAACAATGATTTGTTATATGAAATGTGCTCTCAGCTAGAGGAACATGGCTTAGAAAATATGTTTTGCTTTACTTGACCTACTTTAAATAGTAAGCTAAATTTCATTGCAGAAATGTAATGGTTTTATGCACAGAAATATAGCTTTTCTCTCTCTCTCAAGCTGATATGCGAAACACTTGGATTACCTAAACTCTTGGATTTATCAATTTAACATGTTGTATAATGTTTGAAATGCAAAACTGAGCTTGACCGTTTAGTAATCTGTGTAGAGACAGTTACATTTTCTACATGTTTTGGCCATGAATATGTTATTCCAGATCGGTATAATTGGCAAACCTTTTATTCCAGGATATTCTGATGCAGAAAATTTTTCCTGGAAGAAATATTTGGAGGAGATGGGTGCTACCTCCGCTCCAGCTCGTGCTTTCAAAGTGGTACGTCATTGTTCTTGCAGCTATCCACTCCTGATATTGTAAGGTCGCATTAAATAACAAGTTGTATTGTTTTTATGAACTAATGCAAATGTTTTCAAATCATTGCAAATAATCTAAAACATAAGTTATAAACATGTTTGATTGTTCAAGTTTGAAATTTGCCCCATTATGACAATTCTTCTTGATGTTTATAAAGTCATCCATTGTAATAGTTGCTTTGTGATTCATTGCACAATTGAAATATATATCACTGGCAATAATTATGCTACCTGAAGTAACACAGACCAAGGCTATGATCTATCAGGGTGTTTTGTTCACTGTATTTAAAAATGTTCCCAATTTACTAGTCATAGGCAGACGATTCTGAAGTGCTTTGTAACTAAGAGCTAAGTACGTATTAGCACACCTCTCCGTTTTTGTAAATAGTACAAATACTCCTGTGATTGTTTCTGCATTTAACAAAGAGTAATTTTGCAGCAATGAATAAGGGTGTTCCAGAAGTAATTCTAGAGATAGTTCAGGTAATATACTTGAAAATGCATAATGCTTCCAGTTGTGGCTCTCTTAGAGACCACAAGAGAATTATAGACAGCAGAGACTGTCTTCATTCACCTGTCAAAGAAAACAATGTGTTGTTCTTTCTCCAAATCATCATACTCCGTCTTAATTGTTCAGAAAAGTTTTGACTCTGCTTGCAGATGTATTTATTGACTCTGTGTGGCAATGTTCTTCATATCAGTTGTTCCCCTCATCAGTTTATTCTGTGTTTCTTGTTATAGTAACTTCAATCATAGAAGAGCAACAGTGTTTGCCAGCTCTTTTGAAGAACAAACCAGTTAATCCAATCTTCCCTCTTTCATTATATCTGTGTTTTATTTTTGATCCTTTAAGTATTTCTCCAATACCCTTTTTGAAGTTTACAACCAAATTTGTTTACAGCATCTTTTAAGGCAGCACGTTTGAGATATTATATAATTGTAAAAGTAAATTCCATCATCTGGCCCATGTTTCTTTTGCCAATCATCTTAAAACTCATCTTTTCAGACAAGATCAATCCCAGTGTCTCCCATCTATTCACACAAACTGTAATCCCCCATTCACAATGTAAATTTTTATTTGACCCTATCCATGATTTTCTGAAGTGGTACATAGAATTGTACTCTCGTTGGTTATGAAAGAGTGTTTTCTGCTTGTTTAGCATAAGTAGTCACCTTTTTGTGCTTTATATCTCTGTGAATATAACATCACCAACTCAAGTTGTCTTAAACTTGCACTGTAGTTCAGCCTGTTGCTGGTTTATTTTTCCTGACTCAATGATTTTAGCTATTTTATGCTGCATGTACCCTTGCATGTCCTTTAACTTCACCTTTTATAATTTCCATAATAATAATCATATGTGTGGAACTAATTCTTTCCTTCTCTTATGTAGAGTCTCTCCTTTATTGCCATTTATTACTCAATCCTCCGTTCATTTACACATTTATTTTAATCATGACTGTTATCGCTTTCTGCTTATTACTTCCAGATTAGCTAGTCCCTTCTTTACTATCAAATTTTACTGAGTTTACTGAATCTGAAATTAGGAAAAAGAGTTTGTCCAACACCTTGGTTACACCATTCAGATTAGAAGGAGAATATTGAACTTTCTTTCACTAGGAGTAAATATTGTAGCCAACAGACTATATGAGCACCAAAGTAAGTTTACGCGCAATGTTTTAAATGGAAGGTTTCCCTTCAATCCAGACTGAGCAAATGGCATCTTTTCATGATGTTGTTCTGTGTTTGCTATTTTCTTGTGGGCATTGAATGATGGAAATCTCGTGAAACTCCTGGAATCATGGATGAGGCCAATTTTTTTTTTGTGGCTGAACCAAGTAATTGCACAAAATGTATGCTACTGCTATCTTTTAAAGGAGTGTAAATTATCCCATTTTAAACCTAAGGAAACAACCTATCAGCGTTCTCTTTCCAGACTTCCAGTGGAAATCCTTGAGAAACAGTGTTAGTGCTGTTTTTCTATGATTCCTACGACAGAAATGTAGTTGGAAGTCTTTGATATAAGATGATGGAGTAACTAATAAAACCTGGTATTTAGAACATAGAACATTACAGCGCAGTACAGGCCCTTCGGCCCTCGATGTTGCGCCGACCTGTCATACCAATCTGAAGCCCATCCATGTACGTGCATATGCTTGTCCAGTGACGGCTTAAATGTACTTAAAGTCGGCGAATCTACTACCGTTGCAGGCAAAGCATTCCATTCTCTGAGTAAAGAAACTACCTCTGACTATATCTATCACCCCTCAATTTAAAGCTATGCCCCCTCATGCTCGCCGTCACCATACTTGGAAAAAGGCTCTCCCTGTCCACCCTATCTAACCCCCGATTATCTTATATGTCTCTATTAAGTCACCTCTCAACCTTCTTCTCTCCAACGAAAACAGCCTCAAGTCCCTCAGCCTTTCCTCATAAGACCTTCCCTCCATACGTGGCAACATCCTAGTAAATCTCCTCTGCACCCTTTCCAAAGCTTCCACATCCTTCTTATAATGTGGTGACCAGAACTGTACACAATACTCCAAGTGTCGCCGCACCAGTGTTTTGTACAGCCGTAGCATAACCTCATGGATCCAGAACTCGATCCCTCTATTAATAAAGGCCAAAACACTGTATGCCTTCTTAACGACCCTGTCAACCTGTGTGGCAATTTTCAAGGATCTGTGTAACTGGACACCGCGATCTCTCTTCTGATCGACACTACCAAGAATCTTACCATTAGCCCATTACTTTGCATTCCGGTTACTCCGACCAAAGTGAATCACCTCACACGTGTCCGCATTAAACTCCATTTCCCACCTCTCAGCCCAGCTCTGCAGCTTATCTATGTCTCTCTGTAACCTACAACATCCTTCGTCACTATCCACAACTCCACCAACCTTAGTGTCGTCTGCGAATTTACTAACCCACCCTTCTATGCCCTCATCCAGGTCGTTTATAACCAGTGGACCCAACACCAACCCTTGCGGTACACCACTAGTAACTGGACTCCAGGATGAACATTTCCCATCAACCACCCCCCTCTGTCGTCTTTCAGCAAGCCAATTACTGATCCAAACTGCTTTATCTCCCATAATCCCATTCCTCCGCATTTTGTACAATAGCCTACTGTGGGGAACCTTATCGAACGCTTTGCTGAAATCCATGTCCACCACATCAACCTGTTTACTCTCATCTACCTGTTTGGTCACCTTCTCAAAGAACTCAATAAGATTTGTGAGGCATGATCTACCCTTCACAAAACCGTGCTGACTATCCCTAATCAAATTATTCTTTTCTAGATGATTATAAATTCTATCTCTTATAATCTTTTCCAACACTTTACCAACAACTGAAGTAAGGCTCACTGGTCTATAATTACCAGGGTTGTCTCTACTCCCCTTCTTGAACAGGGGAACCACATTTGTTATCCTCCCGTCTTCTGGCACTATTCCTGTAGACAATGACGATTTAAAGATCAATGCCAAAGGCTCGGCAATCTCCTCCCTGCTTCCCAGAGGATCCCAGGATAAATCCCAACCGGCCCAGGGGACTTATCTATTTTCACACTCTGCAGGATTTCTAATACCTCTTCCTTGTGAACCTCAATCACACCGAGTCTAGTAGCATGTATCTCAGTATTCTCCTCCACAACATTGTCATTTTCCAGAGTGAATACTGTAATACTTTAAAATTGCTTCAAACTCGGTGACTTTGAAATTCTCACTGAGTTCTGTAAAAACCTGTCTTGTTCATTCATGTCCCTGAAGGAAGGAAATGTACCAATCTTACCTGTTGTGGCCTGGCCGTGACTCCAAGCCCACAACAGTATTGCTAAGTCTTAACCACTCTCTGAAATGGTCAAGTAAGCCACTCAGTGAAACTAAAGCTCCTGAGTGTTTGGTGGGGTTTCACCCAATATGTAGTAGGCTACGTAGGCCGGCTAATCTGTGCCCAGCAGATTTGTAAAATAGGAAAGATATTGCAGATTGCTGAGTTTGGGTGCGTTGCTGTATGTTGTCTTTGCCTCCAATATGCATTTTCTTTTGAAGGCCGCTGCACTGGCTTTATTTGGTGAGATCAGGTGCAGTGATCCTGGATGAGTTTCCTCCAGGTCTCTGGATCAATGTAAAGAATCCGAGAGCAAAGATTTCCAGTGTCTTTGATGTTTTTCATAGAATATGAGAAGTAGAGGACCTTAATCCATTCAGCCCTTCGAGCCTGCTCCACCATTCGATATGATCATGGCTGATCATCCAACTTTGTACTCTGTTCCAGCTTTCTCCCGATTCCCTTTGATCCCTTTAGCCCAGAGAACTAAAACTAATTGTTCTTAAAAACATTGAATGCTTTGGCCTCTTTGGCAGAGAATTCCACAGGCTCACCACTCTCTGAGTGAAGAAATTTTACCTTCACTCAGTTTCCTTTGTCAGCAGCCAGAGCAGGCCTGAGATTCAACCCTCCATAGAGAATGAACTTTGGTGAATGAATGTCAGATGTTGTAATTCCATGACAAACCCAACTCGCTGACTTTCTCAATACTGTGCATATGTTCAGCAAACCAGGTCAGGTAAGCACCTCAGTGTATGGTAATTTTCCTGCCATCTCATCTTCAGGACTTGCTGAAGTATGTCTAAGTGAAAGTAATTTGGTTTCTTAGAATGACATTGGTCCACAGTCCAAGTCGTACATACATAAAATGGAGTGGGCAGGATTATTTCTATGCAGACAAGATAGATGAAGTTATCTACCGTTGCTAAGCCCTGGACATGAATTAAGACATTGCACTTGAGATTGGATTTTCCTGGAACAGGCTGATTATGATGCCTCAGTTTTGTGCCAATTGTTAGGTTGAAATTGACACATTGGGGAATGAAGTTGGTACTGCAGATGCTGGGGATTAAAGTCAAGATTAGAGTGGTGCTGAAAAGCACAGCAGGTCAGGCAGCATCCGAGGAACAGGAAAATCGACGTTTCGGGCAAAAGCCATTCCTAATGAAGGGCTTTTGCCTGAAACGTCGATTTTCCCGCTCCTTGGATGCTGCCTGACCTGCTGTGCTTTTCAAGAACCACTCTAATCTTGACATTGGGGAATGAGCCCATGTAACATTGCATATTCAGTTCTGAACAACACCTACTGCACAATTATCAGCACACAGAGACTGTAAAGTATGGCCGTGGAGACTTCAATCTTTGTCAGGAGTCATCTGCAAATGAACAGCTGCCAACCATTCAGGTTCTGATTTTGATGCCAAGATTGCAATTGGAAGACACTGGAGAGCGTTATCACTCTCGCACTGCCCTGTTTAATTCCATTAATGTCAGGAAATAGGTCAGAAAACTTGTCATTATCCAGGATATGTGAATATGTCATAGTGATGAATTTCCATTACCGTTCCAAAGCTCTTAACAGTTGATTCTATCAAAGACCTTGATCCGGTCAAAAACACAATGGAGAGATCGATGTTCTTTCCTTGGCATTTTTCTGGATGCTGTCTGATTGCGTACTTTTCATTGTTCATTTCCGAAACAACACTCTGACAGCAGATCCCAGTTGTAATGTTGCACTAAGCAGTTTTGGGAGAATTTGTAATGAACTAGTAGACCCTCAGCACTTTACAGACTCTTGTGTGGTTTGCAGATGACTGGAGTTGCCCTCTTTTCTGATTCAGCCAAATTTCTATGAACATGAAGCAGACTTGTGGATGTTTCAGTCAGCATCATGCTTAGTGATGGCCTGTCATTGAGGTAATTCAATAAATGATCATCCTTCTGGGATCATCATCTTGTTTTTGCAGGATCAACCTTGGTGCTTGTTAGAGCTGGGACCAAGGGACATCAGAGCAGTAGAGTGTGATGGATCCTGAACGGTCACCCAATCAGACTTGATGTAGTTTTTATTTCTGTACGCTAGTGTCTCTTAAGTTCCTCTGAGTGAAATTCCTTCTTGACTGCTTGTTTGAGTCTTGAGATATGAATTTCTTGTGGACTGTCATGCCCTGAGGGATTCCTGGGGGAGAGGCGTTATTGTTTAACTTTGAGATGCGAAAATAGACAGCACAACTCATGGCTTTTGTTGCAGGTATATGCTCCCTGTCCCTCTTTCTGATGATGACATAGTCTATTTAATGCAAGCCCATAGAACAAAGGCACATCTTGTCATCTGGGAGGTGTAAAACCATGTTTATCAATTTAGAGCTCATTCTCGGGACACTTGTCCAGCAAGAGCAGGACATTGCAATTGTGTTACATGATTAGCTTGTCTGACGTTAACACAGCAGCAAGGGGAAAGTGAGGACTGCAGATGCTGGAGATCAGAGTCAATCAATGTTTCGGGCATAAGCCTGATTCCTGATGGAGGGTTTATGCCCAAAACGTCGATTCTCCTGCTCCTCAGATACTGCCTGACCTGCTGTGCTTTTCCAGCACCACACTCTCGACTCTGTGAGGTCTGCAGATTCTGGAGATCATTCTCCTGGTGCTATAGAGGCATTACTACCTCAGACATGTCTGCCCAGACTGACCATTATTGATCTCACCAAAGTTGTCTCCTGGCTCTTTTAGCATCATGCATCAGGCTACTGCAACATGGTGAGGGGTCTGCTTCAGATGCTGTCCTGCATCTTTGCAGCATTATACTTGGAGTATCAGAACCCCACAATGATAGTCATCACTCCCTCAATCTCTGTATACATTCTTTTCAAACCATGAAATCGTGAGGTCAAGGTCACAATCTTTCTTTTGATCCTCAGCTTGACGCTGATTTTCAGTTATATATTGTGTTTGGTTTCGTGGACCAGTTTGCCAACACTGTTGCGCTAAATCAACAGGGGACTGCTGATGGAAGAAATCCTGGAATTACGCATCCCTATCCTTGTCCATACCAATCTACTGTGAGTGAGTGAAGGCTCTGGCTATAGCTGTGCCTCTGGAATTCTCGAGATGAGATCCCAGGTACTCAAATACAAAATACCATGGATGCTGGAACTTCGAAATAAAAATAAGAAATGCTAGAAATTCTCAGTTTGTCTGGGGCCTGTGAAGAGAAGAGCAGAGGTAATGTTTCAGCTCATTGATCTGTCATCTCAACTGGTCATTTGATTTGAGTCATTCACTCTGCTTTCCTCTCACCTGCTGCTTCCTGCTGGGTGTTCCAGTTTTCTGCCTCGCTGTTCAGCTTCCCACCGAATTACCTTCTGTGAAAATATATTATTATACCATAATGTATATGTTGAGTATCATGTCTGTGAAAGTATATTATCAGCCACAATTGTATATATTCTCTTTATATTAGATCAATATTATTTTGGATGCAGATAAAATCAAATTTGTGGTTAATTTCCTGTTTCAGGTTCCCAGTTTATTCCCAAAGTGTCAAAAGTCAGTGGTTTTCCTAATCAGCACTTTGATTTGATTTGTTGCTTCTGATTTGTATATATTTCTATCTGGCCTTAAATCCCTGGTAAGATCTCGTTAGTGTAAATTTTAGATTTATTTATTCTATATTGTGGTTTGAAAAAGTTGTTATAAAGTTGATGTTTTTCATGCCATCAGTTTGTGGCTTTATTCATATCACAGTCGAAAATACTTTGTATTGGTCAATGATTATTTACCCTACATATCGGCTGGAATCTTGGTCATCAAGTTTTAACAATAGGTGTTTAGCAGTGAATTACCATCACTCTTGAATTTCCATCCCACAGAGGCCCCCGCATGGTTTCCAGTTGAATATGAAGCTTGAAGCTGTTGACAGACGAAACCCAATGTTGATTCGAGTTGCCACAGTTGTAGATGTTGATGATCAAAGGATAAAGGTATTCATTTTTGGAGATTCTCATTGCTGTTTTTAGCTATTCAAAATGTCTTGCTGAGGTTTCTAATTCCTTTGACACAACCAAGCTAGATGTGGAGGTGCTGGTGTTGGACTGGATTGGACCAAGTCAGAAGTCACACATCACCAGGTTATAGTCCAACAGGTTTATTGGAAATCACAAGCTTTCTGAGCGCTGCTCCTTGGTCAGGTGACTGTTGGACTATAACCTGGTGTCGTGTAACACCATACCTACACAGGTTTTCTGGCTATCCCAATCTCTGGATCGTATTATCACAACTAAGTTTAATTTAAATCTTGCTGATGGGGCTTAGTGATTACTATTAACTTTGCTAGCTTGCTAATTATCCTTCAAACTAGATGGGTATATCTTCTCCTAAATTCAGATTGTCCATATTGTACTCAAGTATAGCTGGTCAATCAAACATTCCTGTTTTCATATTGCATTTTTCACAAACATCTCAAAGCTTTTTTTTAACAACAAATGATGTACTTTAGAAATGTAGTACTATGGCAGTGTGGGAAATACAGCAAAGTAGGCTCCCATAAACAGCCATGTGTTAATGACCACATAATCTGTTTTTACGATGTTGGTGGAGGCATAAGTGTTGGCAACGACACTGGGGTTAACTCACTCACTCTTCAAAATGTTAGTGATGTGCATATCCCATGTTCAAATCATTGCAAAGGCACCACCGTGAGTCTGTCCAAATAATCTGGGCAAAGCTCTCAGAATTTCATTGTCTCACATCGCTAACTGTCTGTGTGCTGTAGTTCACAAGATTCAGTAATTTGTCTCTTTATGATGTAATGAACATTATATTTTCCATTCTGATTAGGCACACAGTTTGCCAAAATATCACTTAATGACTGACAGAGCAACCAAGCATTCACAGGGTATGGCTGACGATAAGCATTCTTTCTTACCATCAGGGGTGTTAAAGCCCCAAGAAATATTTCACTAAAATATGTTGCTGTTTGAGCCATTGCACTATTAGCAATTAAATTTTCAACATTTCAAAAACGACAGACTTCTTAAACAGAAAACAGAATGAATTTTAGATATATTTGTGTCAGCTTGCTGTTCCCGTGCCTGCCTTTCTCGCTGGGTTGTATGTTCTGCTACATAACCCTTGCATTCTACACATCGCCATGGGGCTTGCCTCTCCTCCATCATTTGATACATTTAAAGCTGAGATACATTTCTCAGGGAACATGGCGATCAGGTGAAAAAGTGGATCAAAGACCAATGATCAGCCTTGATTATACTGGGTGGTGGAACAGGCTCGATGGAATGTATAGTTTACTTCTAATTGGTATGTTTTTTGTGTCATTATGTACACATGGACTTGTTCTGTCTTGTTTCTGCATCAAGCCTTCAGTTTGGAGTGTCATTGACTAGTTCAAGGCTCAGGTCATTTGCCTCTTGATGGCAATTCCTCCACCAAAGATTCCACTGTATCCAAAATCATGGTCACTTTCTGGAGGTGGTCGGATTCATACAGTCTCCCACCACTTGGTGCTGACAATTCATGAGCACTACTGTCTTCTATTATTACAATAGCCAGGTTCAACATGTGGCCTGGTGTATTGTGAATCATAAATGTTGGAATCGTAGAGCTGTAGTCAATGTACTCTGGACCTAAGGATCCCTTGTTAAACCAAAGAGAGGTGTATGTAACAAATAAGAGAGATATGGCAAATAATTCATTTTGATAGGCTGTCATAATTAGGAGCACATTGTGGATGGCTATGAAGCCATTCACTGGAAGGCAGAATCTGCCATAAATACTGAACCTGAAGCTGCCATGTATGATTGTAGCTTACTGTTTTCTATGTCGGAGCCTGTTGCCAAGCTACTATTGTGACATCAACCATAGGAGATGTTGTCATTCTCCCTTTAAGAATTGCAGAATAGTTAAGGTGTAAAAGAAGCCCATCATGTCTGCACCAACTCTCTCAGCATCTTGATTTGGGCTGAGGAGTGGCAGATGGAGTTTAATTTGGATCAGTGCAAGGTATTTCACTTTTGGGAAAGCAAAAAAGGTCATGACGGACACAGTTAATGTTAGGGTCCTGAGTAGTGTTGTCAAACAGAGAGGTTCAGATACATAATTCTTTGAACATTGCGTCACTGGTAGACAAGATGGTTAAGAAGACGTTTGGCATGCTTGCCCTCATTACTCATACGCTTGAGTATTGGAGTTGGGACGTCATGTTGAGGTTGTACAGGATGTTGGTGAGGCCACAATTGGCGTACTGTGTACAGTACTAGTTGCCCTGTGTTAGGAAAGATATTATTAAATTGGAGAATTGGAGAAATTACAGAAAAGATTTGCCAGAATGTTGCCAGGACTAGAAGGTTCTGAGTTGTAAGGAGATGCTGAATATGCTGGGACTTCATTCACTGGAGCGTAGGAGATTGAGGGCTGACATTATAGTGGTTTATAAAATCATGAGGGCCATAGATAAAGTGAATAACAAAAGTCTTTTCCCTGTGGTGGGTGAGTTCAAAACTAGGGGGCATATTTTTACGGTGAGAGGGAAAAGATTTAAAAGGGACCCACGGGGCAACATTTTCACACAGAGGATGGTTTGTATCTGCCATGAAGTGCTAGAGGAATAGGTAGGTGCAGGTACAATTACAAGACATTTGGACAGGTACATGAATAGGAAAGGTTTAGAGGAATATAGGTCCATTGCAGTCAAGTGGGTCTACTTTAGTTTGGGAAATTTGGTCAGCATAGTCAAGTTGGAGTGAAGGGATTGTTTCCTTGATGTATGAGTCTATAATTCCATGGTGGTATGATTTATGTGCAAAAGCTCTTGCTTTATCCCAATAACCCTGCACTTCATTCTGATTTAAATAATAATTCAGTGTTCTCTCGAATGTCTCAGTTCACACATCTAGGCAGTCCATTCCAAATCCAGACAATTTGCTCCATGAAAAATAAATTCACCAGTTCGAACACACAAGTACTCAATAGATAGAGACTTCATTGCACACTTGCATGCATCCTTGGTATGTAGCCTTGGGCTACCCTCCAGCTACTTCACTATAGAGAAAATATTGGGTGTGCAACCTGTTTTCAATCCTGTGGATGTGCCTGGCCTATCGAAGTTACCAATCTTCAATTAAATGACATGCATACAGCAGACCTAGTTATATGGAATGGAAAGCACAGCTTTTGTAGGAATGTTTCTGTAGCCTTTTGTTTCTACATTGTGAGGCCAATTTGGCATAACCTCAATGTGTAAAGTATTGCAAATTAATTAGTACATTTAATGATAGCCATAAGCATGAGCAAAGAATGACATCAATATGTATTCAAGAATTATGTCTGCACTTAATGTCATTGTTACAACACACAGCATTAATAGATGTTTGGTTTAGCTATGATTTGGAGCTCTGAGTTGAATTAGAACATGAACCACAGTTAATCAATTAAACCAAGATACAATTCTGTTCACTTGACACACAAAATTGTTGCCATCATGTGTTGGCATGTGCATTGCTGTACCAAGATGAAATGCCGTGGTGTAGCCTGGTGAAAACTAAATGTAATGTTTCACTTTATTTACCTTTTGTTACGTATTGATTGCAAGAGTTTATTGGCAAGAAAAGATTATCCTTGAATACTTAACCATTCAATTTTCCTCTTCTTTGCATATGGTAAATACTCTTGCATTAGATACCTCATGAGGTATTTGGTAATCAAGATCAAATAAAACAAAGGAACTTAGAATTCCTTCCACTTTTTATGCACTTTTTCTAAGAATGTGGTAAGAGGACCTTGTTCGAATCTCCATCCGTACCGTTCTGAAACTGTTTTCAGGGATTTGGACCATATTGTCAAATTGTATCATTCTCATTGTGAAGAATATGTACAACCTCTGCAAGTCTGACCTTGCCCATTGCGGAGTTTTAAGAGCAAATTGCAATTCAAGTGCATAAAAAAGGAAGAGAAAGCTAAAGTAAATGTTGTTCCCTTAAAGGCAGAGTCATGAAAAATTATGGGAATGAGGAAATACCAGAAACTTTGAATGACACTCTGTCTGTTTTCACAGTAGAAGATGCGATTAGTTTAAAATGGCATGGTTGGCAGAGACATGGTGGGCCGAAGGGCGTTGAGCTGTTCTTTGGTCTATGTTTTAATTTTGAATTATAAATCTGAATTGGAGGTTAACCAAAGGACTAAATCTGCTCCTCGGATGCTGCCTGAACTGCTGTGCTCTTCCAGCACCATTAATCCAGAATCTGGTTTCCAGCATCTGCAATCATTGTTTTTACCTAATAAGAGTAGGCAGCTTAATGTAATTTGTATCAAAGAAAAGTATTTTGAGAGAAACTTAAAGGATGATAATCCAACAAATTCCCTGGACTTGATGGCTAGCATTCTAGGATGCTGCAAGAGAGAGTTACAGTACCAGTGATATTCCAGTGAAAGGTTTGTCATGCTGAGAAGTTACACTTTGCCAATGGATATAATTTTGCTGCTGCAGATGCCATAATGTCTGCTGGATGTTCATTGCTGAGCTAGTAAATTTGTTCCAGTTCTATTCCACCTAAAAAGGTATTATTGCCTCTCAACACAAGAATCCAAAGTGGAAAAACTTAATGTTCATAAGGACTAAGCCATGGTCATTCCTATCAGTATTGTCATGGACAGATCCATCTATAAAGATTACTAAGGGGGACATCAGTTAGCTTTTTTCCTCAAGTTGACTTTTTCAACATCTTGTGTGAGAACCTACTTTAGCAGCTTTGTCCTCTGTCAAAACAGTTTCATCACCAATCCACTCTTGATGATAGAATCTGAACTCCCTGATCCAGAGAACATTTGTTGTCCTTGCTACCCTCAATGCTACTTCCAAATGGCACTTAGCATGGATGAATATTGATTCAACAGCTGAGAGTGACAACAATCAACAGGGTGTTTCCTTGCCCATGCTTAATCCAATGTCATGAGACACCATTATGTTCAGAGTCGATGTTGAGGATTACCAAGACCACTCCATAATGACTATTGGTGTTTTGCTTCCACTTTTGAGGCAATCCTGCCATTGGACATGACACGCCTAGAGATGGTGATGGAGCATTTGTGACATGGGCTGAGAGGTATGATTCTGTGTATATGGCCATTACTTTTTTGACTTGCCTGTAGTATAGCTCTTCAAATTTTAGTACTTATACTCAGGAATGTGATGGAATACACCCCCACTTGCCTAGATATAGAACATAGAACATTATAGCGCAGTACAGGCCCTTTGGCCCTCAATGTTGCGCCACCCTGTCATACTAATCTGAAGTCCATCCCACCTACACTATTCCATGTATGCCCATTTGCCCGTCCAATGACAACTTAAATGCACTTAAACTTGGCAAATCTACTACCGATGCTGGCAAAGCATTCCATACCCTTACTACTCTCTGAGTAAAGAAACTACCTCTGATATCTGTCTTATACTATCTCCCCTCACTTTAAAGTTGAGTCCCCTCGTGTTTGCTGTCCCCATACTTGGAAAAAGGCTCTCCCTGTCCACCCTATCTAACCCTCTGATTACCTTGTATGTCTTGATGAGTGCAGCCCCACCAATACTCAAGCTTGACACCATCCAGGACAAAATACTGCATCCACAAGCATTCATTCCCTCCACCACCGATATTCAGTAGCAGCAGTGTGTACTATATACAAGGTGAACTGCAGAAAGTCACCAAAGATCCTCAGACAGCACCTTCAATACTACAATCACTTCCATCTGAAAGGACAGGAGCAGCAGATATATGGGGATATCACTAACCTAGAAATTCCTCTCGAAGCTTCTCAGCATCCTGGCTTGGAACTGTATCACCATTCCATCATGGTCACTAGGTCAGTATTCTGGAATTCCCTCCCTCTTGACATTGTGAGTCAACCCACAGCAGGTGGACAGCAGCGGTTCAAGGGGGCAGCTCACCACCAACACCTCATGGGCAACTAGGGACGGGCCATAAATGCTGGCCAGTGATGCCCATGTCCCAAAAATGAATAAATAAGAAAAAAATGAGAAATCTGGGACATGTGCACCCAATCCTGTTTGAGGGCCACTGCTTGGTTCTCGTTCTAATCAGGTTTGTGAGCTGTTGACAGTAGTGGATGTGTAGTGGAGATAGTGCTGCCACTGCTGTCTGGAGTTTTGACAGAATCAATCAACATGGACATTGACAGAACTGATAGGTCCTGGAAGGTGTGAGTAAGCAAACAATAATATTATGATTCCAGGTTAGCAGCAGCCATGCTATGACACCAGATGAAGCACTCCTGATATCCTGGCCTGAAGTTGAGAGCTCTTTGTTTTTTAAAAAAAAAGAGTAGGCTTTCTTTTGTTGGTGACCTTTTGGGGTCTCTATAAATGTATGTTCTCTGCCACGTTTGGGAGCTTGACCATATAGCAGGCCTGAGAACACTGCTTTGTTAGCTGAAGACACCCAATGCGTGTTTCTCATGGACACCAGGAAATCGACAGCTTCCATTTACACCTTTGGCATGTTTCCGGGGTTCAGAATTTGGAATACCTCTGGAACACCACTGCCCAAAAGGCACCCTCCAAACACTAAATGGCATTCAGAAATCAGACACAGACCAGATTTTCCCTATTGTTTAGAAATCTCAAGATATTTTTCTGACATTTCTTTTGTCTGAGCATCGCACTGATTAACTAAACCTCAGTTTCTTGATGCTGTGGTTGCCACTTGCCAAGAATTCTGTTGATTTGTTTTAATGAGTTTAAACGTGACAGTTGAGTTGGATCTTGAAATGTCATAAATTTAAACAAAACTTATGTAAATCCGCCAAGGAATACAAACGGACTTTGTTTTTACAATTAATTACATTTGCAAATTTTCACCTTCCAAAAATGGTGAATTATGTGTTGCTTTGAGAATCTGCTGACACCTGATCATGAGTAGAATTTTTTTTCTCAGTTGTTTTAACAAGTTCCATCATGTTGTACCTTGTGTAGATAATAGTTCGCCTGAAATAGCAACCTTAAAAATAAAGCCATGAAAATTGATTGCATCCTAATATAACGGCCTGGATTTCGGTGTCATTGGTAAAGGAATTCATTGGGCTGAGAATTGTTTCCAGGTCAGTAGAGGATCAACTTGTGATCTCTCTCAGAGATCTTTTTCAGACTACTCTTAAAAGATTGAAGTACCCTCACTTAAGACAGACAGGATTGGATTTTACATACCCAAAACAGGGCCAAGCTGATGAAGGATGACAAAAAATAAATAAACTGAGCGGTGCAGGCAGAAGTTCAACTTCCTATTTCCCCCAGCAGGATGTGAGAGCAAGGGCCAGCAAGGAAACAGCCCTACTCTTGGTTTTTACCAAAAAGTCGGACAGCAAAGTCCCAGTTTTTGTAGTTACTTATGCATGCATGGAAACTGGTAGTTCCAGTCCGGTTTAGTTCTCAATAACAGTGAGCACTGGCAGCTCCCACTTAACTCTTGATGCAAAATCTGAGTAAATACCAACTTTTTCCAGATTGATCTCTTAATAGTTTCTAATTTGTGAAATTAGTGGAGCACTTTTTTGGGTGGACACTTGAATGGTGTGATAGCTCACTGGCCCACTTTCATTCTTGATCTGGCTAAGGTCATATTCAGAAGGAATGGCCAACCTGCTAATTCAACTGATGCCATACAAACGCACATTCTATAATGCGTACGAGATAGTTATTCTCATTTTGGAATAGAATTGAATGGAGCCTGCTCTGTGTCCTGTCTATCTACATTTACCTTTCAGTTTGAAAGGGAATGAAAAAGAAGTTACTGATTGTGTTCTTTTGGTCAGGAGGAGAAGGGCCTCCCAATTGGTGTACGGACATCTCTCCCTCATCTGGATTCCCCTTGCACTTTCCTCCAGCCAGGTGGATCATGAACAAATTACTAAAGTGCTGTCTGGATTTCAGTACTGGCACGATGTCTGTCAGCATATGTCCCAAAGACTGGCAGATCAAATCAGCCTTTGGCTGTCTGTAACAAGTAAGATACTAATCCTACTCAACCAGCCCACACTTGGAAAACTCAAAGCACCATCAGACATGCGATGTGATGTGCTCAATTAGGCTGACAACCAGTCTTCCCTGTAAGGTTAGCAGTCTTGCAGCCATGGGGCTGTAGGCAGCCAAGTGACATACTGATGTGGTCCCCAGCATTGACTTTGGGTTCCCAAAGCTGCGACTGTGCACAGACAGTGCAAAGTTCATGCAGTAACAGGAAAAACTAGTGGCATCGTAGCTAATAACCAATTTAGATTGTCAGTGAAGCTCACAGTGCAGCATTATGCACACTGGAAATTACATTTGTTAATTTTTCTGTTTTCACATACGCGCATACTGCACCTGTTTCAACTCAACGAGCTAGGTGATGGCCATTCTCTGGTTAATTTCTAAAGGCAATCGATTACTCAGAGTCAACCTGCATCTAACTGGAGCATTCTCTAGCAACACCACCATCAATCAATGTCCACTTGCGAACCGACTAGCACTGTCCTCTCCCAAAATATACATGTTGTTTTCCCTTTTCATTGGTATTTTTGTCTTAATGAGTGTACAACAGAAAGCTTCAACAAAGCATTTCGTCAATACATCAAAAGTTCTGTTCCACTAAACTACTTAAAGTAATCTTCTGAATTTGGGGTGTTAAATATGAACAAAGGAAACTTTGTTGGGTAACAAAAATATGTTGAAAGATTTGCTTGCAGACAGGCAATGGCTATTATTTGAACAAAAGTTACAGGGTCATGGGCGGCACAATGGCACAGTGGTCAGCACTGCTGCCTCAGCGCCAGAGACCCGGGTTCAATTCCTGCCTCAGACAACTGTCTGTGTGGAGCTTGCACATTCACCCTGTGTCTACATGGGTTTCTTCCGGGTGCTCCGGTTTCCTCCCACAGTCCAAAAATGTGCAGGTTAGGTGAATTGGCCATGCTAAATTGTCCATAGTGTTAGGTGATAGGGTAAATGTAGGGAAATGGTTCTAGGTGGATTGCTCTTTGGAGGGTCGGTGTGGACTTGTTGGGCCGAAAGGCCTGTTTCCACACAGTAAGTAAGTAATAAGAAATCTATTCCTCAAATATGCAAACAATCAATGGGAAAGCAAAATCAACTGTGGCTAACAAAAGAAGTTAATGTTTGCAAGTCAAAGGAGATAGTTGATAAGGATACTGGAAAAAATGGTAAGCTGGAGGATTGGGAGCAATTTAGAATTCAGCAGGGGTGACCATGAAACTGATATAGGAATGAAATCTAGCAAGAACCAAAGACAAACTGAAATCTTTAGGTATTTGAAAAGGAAAAGATTAGCTCAGACAAATATGCACTCCTTGCATGTGGAAATAGTAGAACTTGTAGTGGAAAACAAGAGAATGGCAGAGAAACTGACCAATGACTTTGTGCCTGTCATCACAGAAGAAGATAGCTTTAAATTAAGGGGTGGTAGGTATAGGACAGATGTTAGGGGTAGATTCGTTACTCAGCAAGTCGTGAGTTCATGGAATGCCCTGCCAGTAGCAGTGGTGGACACTCCCTCTTTATGGGTATTTAAACGGGCATTGGATAGACATATGGAGGATAGTGGGCTAGTGTAGGTTAGGTGGGCTTGGATCGGCGCAACATCGAGGGCTAAAAGGCCTGTACTGCACTGTATTTTTCTATGTTCTATGTTCTAAGATATAGCAATCTCCCAGAAGTACAGGACAGGACTTGTGACACTGAAGAATGAAAAGTAATTAGCATCAAAAAAGAGTTAGTACTTGAAAAATTAACTGAATCGAAGGTTGATAAATCCCCTGGAGCAGATGAGTTTCATCTCACAGTATTGAAGAAGCTGGCTAGGGAGATAATGGATGTATTGTTGGTTATATTCCAAGAAGTTATAATTATGGCAAGGTTCCTAAAGACTAGAAAATAGCAAATGCAATACCACTATTTAATAAAAGAGGAAGGGGGGAGAATGGAAAACTACAGACTTGTTAATTTGATTTCCACGTAGGAAGATGTTTGAATCTCTTAAAGTCTGAGATAACTAGGCACCTAGGAAAAAAATATAAAACTGGACCATCAACATGGATTTAGAGAAGGGAGATTATGTTTAACAAATAAATGTTTGAAGGTGCTGCTTGTCTTATAGATAAAGGAAAAACAGTGAATCTCGTGTGTTGGGATTTTAGAAGAATTTTGATAAGATCCAATGCAGGAAACTCATAAATGAAATTAGAGTACATAGGATCGAAGTTAATGTACAGGTTTGGGTTAAGAATCAGTTAACAAGAAAGCAGAGTGTCGGAAGAAATGGGTCATTCTCTGGCAACAGGCTGCTACTAGGGGGTAGGACAAGGATTGGTGATAGGTCTACAACTGTTCA
Organism: Chiloscyllium punctatum; assembly: GCF_047496795.1. Classification (NCBI taxonomy): domain Eukaryota; kingdom Metazoa; phylum Chordata; class Chondrichthyes; order Orectolobiformes; family Hemiscylliidae; genus Chiloscyllium; species Chiloscyllium punctatum. The sequence continues at coordinate 127,438,797 of NC_092743.1, forward strand.
CAACACATTCAATGACTTGGCTATTGGGAGAAGTTGTACTTGCAATTTTTCTGACGATACAAAACTCAGTGGGGATGTACGTTGTGAGAAAGATACAAGGAGGCTTCAAGAGGATTTAAACAGGTGAAACAAATAGGCTAGCACATGCCAAATGGAATGTAATGTGAATGAATTATCTCTCTTGATAGAAAAAGCAAAAGTCAGAATATTTCTTAAATGATGACCAGGTAGACAATGTTACTAGTCAGAGATACTTAGGTGTCATTGTTTGGGAGTCACTATATATACACCAGAAATGTATATATACAGAGAAAAGATGTCCTGCTGAGTTGTATGGAGACTTGTTGAGAGCACAACTGAAATGTTGGTGTTCTTATCTAAGGAAGGATGTACTTGCCAAAGGAAGAGTGCAATGGAGGTTCACGAGACTAATTTCTGGGATGATGGGATTGTATTATGAGGAAAAATTGACCCATTTTTGTGTGTCTGCCATATCCAAAATTTCAAGGAATAATGTAATTGAAATGTGCAAAATTCTTAGAGCACATGACAAGCTGGATGTGGATGGAATGTTTCCCCTGACTGGTCAGTCAAGAACCAGTAAACATAAACCTAGAATAAGGAGTATGGTGCTCGAGACCAACATGAGATGAATTTTTTTTCACAATGTGTATTTATTGAAGCTTTGGAATTCTCTTCCCAACACGGCTGTGGAAGCTCAGTCAGTGAGAACATTCAACACAGAAATTAACAGATTTCTGAATATAAGTGAAATTGGGATATAGAGATGATGCAGGAAAAATGCATTGAGGAGAGGACGAACCATGATTTAATTGAATGGTGGAGCAGGTCTACAGGCTGAAAATGGGTTGGCATATGAAAGATGTTTCAACTGCTATTTTTTACTTGTTATAAGTTCGTGCCTTGCTCAGCCAAGTACTGGAGAGCCATCCATGGCACATAATAATTGCTTCAGGTCAACAGTGGTCTGCTTTATCAGAATCCATAGGGGTGCGTGACCCTCACTGGATGAATACTGTGCATGGGTTGGGAATTGGGTTCATGAGTCATTTCAGAGAGTAGCATGATTGCCCAGTGGCCACTTCTTATGTTGGTTTAGCCACTGAAATAAAACCACAGAGAGTTCCTGTGGAACAAATGCATTTCTACTGCTAATAATCTGTGTGTACATTGAAGAAATCAAATCTGCTTTGAATGAGATGTATGGCAGTGTTCATCGCGTCATTGTGCATTGCTGCACCATTGCGAATCCTACATTCCTTGCAGACTTTTGAGTGTGCTTTAAATTTTGAGTGACTCTGAGACTGGGACAATTAATGTGTAAATGTCTGTCTTGAGCACAGAACTGAGAATCTGTAAGGAAGGACTTAGGAAATGGAACGGTCTTGAGAAAAGAAGGAGCACTTCATCAAAACCTAATGCTATTAAACTGTTTCCCCAGATTTTTCCCCTCCACCCATTACACCCACACTTTTTTGTCTGTGTGTATATATCCAGGGAAGTTTTAAAGGGGGTTAGAGATTTAAATAGTAGAGTTGCATGTTGTTATTTCATAGTTAATTGTCTGTGGTTGGAATTCACTTGTAATAAATGGTTGTTCTTGGTGAGTACAGAAACTTACAGAGCGTTTTTTGTTTATCTGAGTCTATCAAACAATTAACTTGGAGGCTTTGATTAAATCTTTAACTTTTGACATGACCCTGGAATATGTGGAGCTCAAGTATGAGCACATTTTCCAAAGTGGATCATGCCACCACTGTGAAATAGCCAATATTCTCGACAATGGAAAGTGATAGACAGCAGTGAAGGCTGTGTGCCAGACTCCAAATGGATGAATGTGGGGTCCCATGGCCAGGATAGTGACATTGAACTAGTTTCAGGAAAAAGTTAAGGAACTTGATTTTCCTGATTATCGAACCTTGTTGCTCAGGGATTGAGATGGACAGTGCCAGAGGAAGGGTGCTGTTGGGACAGACAGATGTCCTGCATGCCCCACAATGACGGACAAATATCAGAGATACACCCTCTTTGTTGCATTGCTCACCTGTCCCACAGTTATTGGATCTGATGGATCTACACAGCTGGAGGAGGAGAGGGGAATGGTAGCACCAATGGAATTTAGCCCCAGTAAGTAGAATTGCCACTGTTTTCCATTGTTGATTGATAAATGTCTGAGCAGATGGTTGCCTGCTTAATGTTATTAAGATTTTAACACACTTTTATGTCCTAAAAATCCCATTTTTCCCAAAAATGCAGTAGAAGTTAAAGGTTGAATGTATTTTCCTTGATTTCTTTCAGGTCCATTTTGATGGGTGGAGCCATAATTATGATCTTTGGTTTGATGCAGATCACCACGATATTCACCCTGCTGGGTGGTGTGCCAAGACAGGTCACCCATTGCAACCACCACTTTGTAAGAGCTTCAAAAAAAATACTTTAAATTACATTTCCCTTCATATTTAGAGGTAAAATGTTTTGAACAATGCAAAAGAAACAAATCTTTTTGTAAAATAATTCATAATGTTTTATTGAAGATGATAGAGTACCAGGTTGTTAAACCTCACATATCAGTTATGGGAACTGACTACCCATGACTGTCTAGCTTGGCTTCCCAGCTGTGGAAGTGTAGAAAGTTACTAGAAATGGGTGCTATAAGTTGATCTCAATTGCATTTTATTCAAATACTTCACCTGCATGCTAGCTTCTTCAAAATATTACAAACCTCTTGGGTTTGAGGTGACTGCCTTCAAAAGACCTGGTGTCCTGGATATCCTGGTTCTGTAAAGATGAAGAATTTTGCAGGAACTTTTGCTTTTTCTTGCAGCTGGTCTGAGGAGGAAGCATCCTTGGGTACACGCATACCAAATTCTCTCTTTTTTCTAGTTACACGTTTCTGGTTCCTCGCGATCAATGTAAATGCAGACCCTACCCAAACAGGGTTATCATTAAACACATGAAAGACAATCTGCCAAGTTTCCTCTAGTCTCTTGGTGATTCCATTGTGTACACATTGCAATCAAGTTAACTTTGTCAGATTTCAGATGTTCCTTTTGTGACCTGGAGTCTATTATTCAATGCCTTCACATGGAATTTACTTACTTGCTTCAATTTGTCTTGAAAATCTGTAGATGTTCAGTTCTCTCTTTCTTTAAGACTGTCCTGCAGTGAATAGACTTTGAGCTCCTGAGTGCAATCACAATCTCAGCATTTAGCCCTATATTTTAAGTAAGTACGTTGAAAATTTCCATTAATGTTTAATATTCTGCAAGCACTGTTTTCTTCGTGGCGAGACTCCTCTTGGATCATGAAATGTATGTAGTCTTGTAATCGTGCAATTTTCTGCCACTGTTTGGATTCCATATCATGTGTAGCTCCTCGAAAGAAGACTCACCTGCATCACATCATTCAAAATGATTCATTTTGGTATTCATTTTCAGCGATTGCTCTCTCTGACTTAAAATCAGAAACCAGCCTCTTTACCTTTTGAGAAGCACCATTCAGACGTGGTTGTGGTTTTGCTCTATTTTTCCTGTCTGTATACCTTCTCTGTCAAACATTTATCTAACTCAGGCTTGAATACATTTAAGAACCCAGACTCCGTTACATTCAGCAGAAGAGAATTCCATACTTTAGCAACACTGAGAGGGAAAAAAAATCAATTTTGTCTTATTTTTCAGCTATGTCCCCCAGTTTTAGCTCCCCCTGCAACCCTGCCCACAGGAAATTGTTTTCAGGTGTACCCAGAATCCAATTCCTTTGAGATCTTACATTCTTCAATAAAATCACCCCTCATTCTTCTTGCAACAGTGGGAGGCCTAACCTGTTTAATCTTTACTCACAAGGTAAGCCCTTCATGCTGGGGATGAGTCATGTAAAACTTCTCTGGACTGCTTTTGAAGCAATTTTTATTTCAAATCAAGTGATCAAAACAGGTCTTGTTCCATCAATATCTTGCACAGCTGCAGTAAAATCGCCCTTTTTTTATATTCCTTTTGTTTTTGCAATAAACTACAAAATTCCATGTGCCTTCCTAATATTTCTTGTGTCTACATGCCAACTTTTTAATGATGAATGTAGCATGATACCCAGTTCCCTCTCAACCTCCAAGCCATGTGAGAACTCTATATTTAAATAGTGCACTGCTTTTCTGTTCTTCCTGCTGGATGGTTAAGTTTGCATTTATCCATGTGATACAATAATGGAGTGTAAATAATTGAGGACCCAGCACTGATCCCTGTGGCACCCCACTAGTTGCAGTTTGCCAACCTGAAAAAGACTGATTTATTCTGTTAGCTAATCTTTTTTTTTTTATCTATAATATTACATTATACCATGTATTCTTGTCTTTTACATTCAAACTCCTTTAAAAGATCCAAGTCTACCACATATATACATATACGTATTTGGTTCCCATCAACTAGGAGACAGTGAGGTCTGCAGATGCTGGAGATCACAATTGAGTGTGTGTGTTGCTGGAAAAGCACAGCAGGTCAGGCAGCATCCGAGGACGAGGAAAATCGATGTTTTGGTCTGGAGCAAAATATTGATTTTTCCTGCTCCTTGGGTGCTGCCTGACCTGGTGTGCTTTTCCAGCAACACACACTCAACTATATTTGGTTCCCCCTACTTACTCTGAATGTGACAGTGGTTTAAAAAAAAACACAGTAGACTGGTTAAACATGATTTCCTCATCACAAAGCCACCTTCGCTTTGTTTGATTACGTCTTGATTTTTGATTTCCTGAATAATGGAGCCTTCCGCAATGACAGATATTAGGCCAAGTGACCAATCGTTACCTGGTTTTTGCCTTCATCAGTTCTTGAATAAAAGCTGTTCGGTTTGCTATTTTCCATTCAGCTGGGACTCTTCCAGGATTTAAGGATTTTTGGAAGATTGAAATGAATGCATTTTCTATTTGCGTCACCACGGTTTTTTCTAAACCCTTTCTTGGAAACTTGGTCTTAGCACTTGATAATCTTTAGGTCCAGGAATTTTCTTCTGGCGATTGTCATTGTTTTACTGCGATTGCGTCCATAATGGTCACTAATCTCATTTCGTCTGGTGATCTCCCTCAACAGTCACCAAAGCTCATAGCCTCCTGACCCTGCAGAGTCCATGTTTCTACCTCCTTCACAAAATCCACAAACAGGACTGTCCAACAGAACTCATCCTTTCCTTGATTTTTATCATCTCATGTCCACTCGTGTCCCACTTTCATTCATTTTTTTTTAGATTAGATTCCCTACAGTGTGGAAAAAGGCCCTTTGGCCCAACCAGTCCACACCGACCCTCCGAACAAGAACCCAGCCAGATCCATTTCCCCTCTGACTAATGCACCTAACACTATGGACAATTTAATATGGCCAATTCACCTGACCTGCACATCTTAAGACTGTGGGAGGAAACCGGAGCACCCGGAGGAAACCCACGCAGACACGGAGAATGTGCAAACACCTTACAGATATTCGCCCGAGGCTGGAATTGAACCTGGGACCCTGGTGCTGTGAGGCAGCATGCTAACCACCGAGTCACCGTGCCATCCATAAAGCAGTACCTGAATCCGGATTTGAACCCGGGACCCTCACATTGAAAGTCAGATGGTTAACTACCCAGGCTATTCTTCTGACCCTTGACGTCAGTTCAAGAATTTCCAGTTTGCAGGCTCCAGCTGCCTCCTACTCACCATGGACGTGGTCTCACCAGGGTCTCCACTATCTCCTGGAATAAACGCCGGAACATTCCCCATCCACCACCAATCTCCTCTGCCTGGCTGAGCTCATCCTCACTCTAAACAACTTTTAGCTCCTCCCACTTTCTTCAGGTCAAAGGGGTGACCATGAGTGCCTGCATGGCGTGCAGTTATTCGAATCTCTTTGTCGGATATATGGAACATTCCTTGTTCCATTCCTATTCCAGCCCTCACCCACAAGTCTTTCTCTGCTATATCGATGATCTCACCATAAACCTATTGACTCCCCCATTCCTTTGCCTACCCAACTGTTTCTCTCTGCCTCTGGGCTCTGTCTTCATCTCTTGTTTCCTCATCCGACCTCCCCACCACCCCCCCCCCCTTCCCCCAACCTACCCTTTAGCATGCATATCAACTTTTTCTGAATTACTATCAGTTCTGAAGAAGGGTCACTGGACCTGAAATGTTAACTCTGCTTTCTCTTCACAGATACAGCCAGACCCGCTGAGTTTCTCCAGTGATTTCTGTTTTTGTTTCTGCACCTGCCGTTCTTTGGGTGTGTTTCTCCCTGTCACTTCTTGGTTTTGAGTTATGTTTAGTAAGTTTTCTAAGTCATCTGCCCCGAGAGTACCTGTTTAAAGCCGCTACCCTTTATTTGTTTTCCATTGTCAATTCTTCAGCTTTGCTCTGTTAAGGACTAACACTAGCCTTAGTTACCTTATAGATTAAATTCCCTACAGTATGGAAACAGGCCCTTCGGCCCACCAAGTCCACAACGACCCTCCAAAGAGTAACTCAGCTCGCCCCATTCCCCTACCCTATATTTATCCCTGACTAATGCACCTAATGTTATGGGCAATTTAACATGGCTAATTCACCAAACCCACACATCTTGGAATTGTTTTTGAATTTTATTTTTCCTTGTCAAAGTCTTTTAAAAACCCTTACAACCTGTTTTATATTACTCAATAGTTTTTTTTTCTCATACGCTGCTTTCTGCCTTTTTATTATGTTTTAAACTTTTTGCTGGTTCTGAAAGGGTGTCTATTCCTCTGACCTATCACCAGTCTTTGTGGGTTAGTTCAATATTTTTAATCATTATCGACCTTGTTTGTCCATGGATGATGCATCCTTCTGAAAGAGTCTTTCATTCTACTGGAATAATTGTTTTGCTGAGAGTTAGTCAAGATCTCCTCAAAAGTCTATCAATGCAGCTCTACTGAGTACCATTTAATCTGGTTTCTCAATTCATTTTAGCCAGCTCTGATTTCACACCCACACAGCTACCTATATTTAGGTTTAAAAGAATAGCAATGAACCTTCTTTTCCGTCTTTCAACTGAACATTTGCATAGTTGGATCAGGGTTTCCCAGGATGCAGGCACAATAGTTAAATGTTTGTTGTAGATAGCTCAATGTGTGTTGATTCAACTAACCATCTCTGTCTATCATGACATCCAAAATGGAAAATAAACAAAAATGCAACAAAATTCCCATTAAAAGCAACAATATAATATTCCAGGCAATAACCCAAGTTTCTGATATGGTCAAGTACTAATATTTTATTATGCCATTAGAGGCCTTGTTGTGATTGCTATCTTGCACCTGAGATATGTCATTATACTTACTTTTACTTTGCAAACGTTCAAAGTGAATGGAACAAAATTCTAAGTTCACAGCTGATCCCCAACAACAAGTTAAAATTACTTTTCTTTTAAAGAATTACAAAATATCAAGTTGAAGTTACAGTTCAATCTAGACAGATTCGACTCATCCAAAACTTAGTCTTTTGATTTCCTCTATTTCCTAAATTTCCAGATGATTACTATTACACAAGTTAGCATTAGCATTTTTTGTCTTTTTTGCTTTGCAGCTTCACAAGACCTTGTCGCAGTTCCAACTCCTGGAGGATGTCCAACACCTGGATGCAAAGGTGTTGGGCACATCAAAGGTGCCCGGTATACAGGTCATCATAGGTAAGTGGGAAACGCCTTCACCTCTTTCAGACGCAGGACTGTATTTTCAATGCTCCAGCATGTTTTCAGAATTAAGTGCAGAGCAGCAACGTGCTGTCTTTTACAGCTAATGCATGTTTGCAGACGCTGTGTAGCTGTTTGCAGTCTGCATTCAAACAAGACCCTGTGCCAGATGAACTGGAGTAAAACCCAGTGTGCATATGTAAGCAGTCTGAATTAGGCCAATGAGCTACTATCGGAAAATTGTTCACAAGGCAGAAGTGCCTCTCTCCTGTGTGATCCCACCCCTCACTACAGTGTGCATGTGGTAACTGAACATCACCCTAGGTCTCTTTTATCCAGCATTACTTAGCTGGGAGCAGTGGACGGAGGGGCAGTGGTTTCCTGTTCTGGTCCAAATGGAAGTGGATCTCTAGAAGCTCAAGGCAGTCCATTCTCTCCGGTTGTAGAAGCAGTTAAACTGGAGATTGTGCGTAGGACAAAGAGAATCAGAAAAGCTCTCGGACTGAGGTTATAGAAAAGCATGGCAGGAGGGGGGAGGGACCTGAAGAGCGGATGTGGCAGGAGTTAATTTCCGAGGCTGGTCTTGCCCAGCCCTCAGTCATGTGATGCTGTGAAGTACAGTCCCATCAGCCTTACAAATGCATATTGATAACCCAGAGGACCCAAAGCTCGTGGGAACACCTGAGTCAATCACTAAGAATCCCTACGGTATGGAAGCTGGCCATTTGGCCCTCGAGTTCACACCAACCCTCCAAAGAGCATCCCACCCAGACCCACCCCATCCCCATAACCCTGCATTTCCCATGTCTAACCCATCTAACCTGCACATCCAAAAAACAAAACGAACAAAGAAAATTTACAGCCCAGGAACTGGCCCTTCAGCCCTCCAAGCCTGTAACGATCCAAATCCACTATGTAAACTATGTATCGCCCAATTCTTAAGCATCTGTATCCCTCTGCTCCCCACCTATTCATGCATGTGTCCAGACGCACCTTAAATGAATCTACCATGCCTGTCTCTACTACCTCTGCTGGCAACACGTTCCAGGCACCTACCACCCTCTGTGTAAAGTACTTTCCACGTGTATTCCCCCTTAAACTTTTCACCCCTCACCTTGAACGTGTGACCTCTCGTTATTGAATCCCTCACCCTGGGAAAAAGCTTGTCTCTATCCACCCTGTCTATACCCTTCATGATTTTGTAGACCTCAATCAGGACAGTATGGCCAATCTCCCACAGCCAATCCACCTAACCTACATATTTTTGGACCGTGGGAGGAAACCGGAGCAACAGGAGGAAACCCACACTGACGTGGAGACAATGTGCAAACTCCACACGGGGTGGAATCAAACTTGGGTCCCTGGTGCTGTGCGGCAGCAGTACTAACCACTGAGCCACTGTGCTGCCCTAAGACTAAGAAGTAACAAAGCTTTGATATGACAGGCATGTTTAACGAAAAGCTTGCAACTGTAAAGTTGAAATAATGTTGTAATGTAACAACTGCAGTAACTAATCTGTGCAAGACCAACTCCCACAAACAACAATATGACATTAACTCAGTAATCTGCTTTTAATTGATTGATGGACAAATATTAGCCAGGACACCAGGAATTAATCCCCTGTCCTCCTTACAATAGGATTATGGGATCCAACACACCTGCACAGGCAGGTGAGCTCTTGGTTTAAAACCTTATGTGATAGACAGCACTTCTGACAGTGACGCTCTCTTTTAATATTGGAGGAAAGTGTTAGACTTGTTTGCTTTTGCTCAAGACCTGTAGAAGGATTTGAACACTGAGTCTTCTGTCTTGGGCAAGAACTGAACAAACCCTGACGTGGTAGGCAATGAGTTAGAAAATTTGCTTACTTGTAATAAGATTCATATCTTGGTTTGCCCTGTCACATTATCAAGGCCACTGCTCATGTTGACAAATTAAGTCAAATTTTGTTTTGTAAGACTAATACTCTTGACAGAACTGCTATAACAAGAAATCAGTGAGAGTCTTATGGGACGTGTGCCTTTCACAAAGACATTTAATAATGACGAGTGAATGAATGGCTGGTGCCATGATGGCATTAGTGTAAGATTGAGTGTATGTGGGCTCGTTCAGACTAGGAGAAATAGGAAGGGTATTAAAAAGCTGGCTATAACTCACCAATTCTGCTCTTAATTCATGCATTTTGCTGCCTCCATGCAATCACCTTTTGAGAGTCATAAATTTCCTACCTGCTTAATTTGAGCCATATTTCAACTGACTTGCGATTTAACAAACCATTCACAAGGTTCCTGGACTTGCTGAAATTTACCACTGAAATGAAGGGAGGACACTATGGCAGCTGGAGCAGTCTGGTTCCATCTCCTGAAAATACTGCTCCAAATACACAGTATATAAAAACTTTTTTCTTATTTGCTAGTCGGGCATAATTTGTTCATAGGAGAAAGTGAGGACTGCAGATGCTGGAGATCAGATCTGAATTTGTTCATAGCAATTTTGCTGTTGAACATTTACTTTCTAGACTTGGCTATTCTCTGCATTGCATGGGTGGTACTTTAGCTGCCATAGGTCGGACCTTGGATGATTGCACCATGACCAGAAACATGCTGCTGAGCTGTTTGCCACTGGATAGCCTGTTGTTCTGAGAGCTGTAGCTAGGGAGCAGCAAGTGGTTGCAAGTCTGGTGGTAGCTTCTCCAAAATGCAGAGGCTGCATTCCACTGACATGTGGTGTGCTTTGAAGGCTCATGTCAGTAGGTCACAGATAAACCCCACCTCGTGGAAGAAGACGTGTTGACCACTGCATCAGGTGGCCATGTTTTACCAGTCGCTACAGAAGTGACAGCATTCTTAACATTTTTGCCTTCAGATTTTTCCAGGACTGTGCCAGAGAAATTTCAGGATCTTGTAATCAATTCACAAATGCATAAGACACGTCAGTGAAGGATTCGTGATTATACAAACTGGACCAAGGTGATGGCATTCAGGATGAGTGAGTGTTTGGATTTGCATTTCCAATGGGCTCCCTGAAATATGTACAGTTCACATGTCCCCAGGTCACCAGGGGAGCAATTGTCGACCAGTTGGTGCACAACTAAGAAAAGGTTCATGATGAGCTGTGTCGTCCTTGTCCTGTGGCACTTAACGCTGCCCCAAATCTTTGGACCTGGTTACATACTGAAGAGGAACTGCTAAATGGCCAGTGATGTCCTTTTCAAATGGGGCTGATGATGCTTCCCAAAAACCTGACCAGTAAAACCCATTAGTGCTGCGACAAATTAAACAGTGTTGGAGAGACTGAGCAGGTCTGACGGCATCTATTGTGAGTGGGGGGGTGGGGGTGTGAGAGTGACAGAATTAGCATTTCAAGTCCAGTATGATTGTTCTTCAGAAATCTGAACTCTCAGAATAACTTGTGTTCCTGCGAGTTAATTTTTTTCATGTTACATACAGAGAACACCAAAATCTCTCCATTGCAGCATTTTGTGCTTTCTCTATCTGTCTATCTCCATTTAAGCATAATTTTGCTTTTTTCTTCTTCCCACTAAAGTGAATAGTGTCAAATCTTCCTATATTGTACTCCATCTGCCAAATTTTTGCCTGCTCATGCCACTTATCTGCATTCCATTATAGTCAGAGTCATGGGCAGAAAGAGAGGTAGCCATGGAGTGAGGTGGCCAGAGATTAGATTACATTACAGTGTGGAAACAGTCCCTTCAGCCCAACAAGTCCACACCGACCCGCCTAATCACAACCCCATACCCCTACATTTACCCCTTACCTAACACTACGGGCAATTTAGCATGGCCAATTCACCTGACCTGCACATCTTTGGACTGTGGGAGGAAACCGGAGCACCCAGAGGAAACCCACGCAGACACAGGAAGAACGTGCAAACTCCACACAGTCAGTCGCCTGAGGCAGGAATTGAACCCGGATCTCTGGCGCTGTGAGGCAGCAGTGCTAACCACTGTGCCACCATGCCGCTCACATTCCTGCCTTTGGCCATTTTTATGAAGGTGATGGAGCACAGGGCCCCACCACCTGCCCCTTCCTCTGAAGGAAGTTTTGAACGGTGTTGTGGACTTACTGAGAGCCTGTCTTGGGTAAGTTGATCTGATTTTCAGAGGCGGCTTGATTTTACAGTATGCTGGGCTGTACATCAGCTGTGTGAACCAGGAAAGAAGATGGTAGTAGTTTAATACATGAATAAAATGGTTTTAGTTCTTCTTTGAATACTTTAACACAGATACTTTATATCCACGCTCAGTAAGGCAAGTTACGACAGTGCTTTGATTGCAAGACATAAACAATACGTTTCCCAGATTTTACTTTTGCCAACTGTCAAGTGAAAGATCAATATTTTAAATGTGGAAAAATTCATCAGATAAGCTACAGCCGTTTGTCTGATGGATATAAAGAGAGATTATACTTCACACTCTTGACAGTGTGACCTAGTTGAATACTTGAATGTAAACATTTCATCTTTTACCATTGCCTTTATGTATTCCATCTAGAAGTTTCTTGAGACAGCAGTTCTTATGACTGTTTACTCAAGGTTTTATGGCCACTTGACTGCAATCCAACAGCCTGTTCTTTATCAGAGCTTCCCATTGTTTATGCAGATGCTTTGAAGATCCATTTTGTTTTCTTGGAGTTTATGGACTATTTGGTGGCTTCCAGTTATAGAGTCGTAGTCATAGATTTATATAACATAGAAACAGACTCTTTGATTCAACTAGGTAAAAACAATGACTGCAAATGCTGGAAACCAGATTCTGGATTAGTGGTGCTGGAAGAGCACAGCAGTTCAGGCAGCATCCAAGGAGCTTCGAAATCGACGTTTCGGGCAAAAGCCCTTCATCAGGAATAAAGGCAGTGAGCCTGAAGCGTGGAGAGATAAGTGAGAGGAGGGTGGGGGTGGGGAGAAAGTAGCATAGAGGGTGAGTCTTTCTCCCCACCCCCACCCTCCTCTAGCTTATCTCTCCACGCTTCAGGCTCACTGCCTTTATTCCTGATGAAGGGCTTTTGCCCGAAACGTCGATTTCGAAGCTACTTGGATGCTGCCTGAACTGCTGTGCTCTTCCAGCACCACTAATCCAGATCTTTGGTTCAACTAGTCCATGCTGACCATAATCACGAACTAAACTAGTCCCACCTGCCCACGCCCGGCCCATGTTCCTCCAAACCTTTCCTATTCATGCACTTATCCAAATATCTTTTAAATGTTGTAAATGTACCTATATCCACCACTTCCTCAGCAAGTTTGTTCCACGTGCAAACCACCCTCTGTGTAAAAAAAATTTGCCCCATACATATTTTTTAAATGTCTCTCCTGTCACCTTAAAAATATGTGCTCAGTCTTGAAAACCGACTTCCTAAGGAAAAGATACCTACCATTAACTCTTATCTATACTCCCCATGGTTTTATAAACTTGCATCAGATCACCTCTCAACCTCCTATGCTCCAGTGCAGTTTTAATTCTGTTCATAAAATAAACAATGAATAAGGGGATAGGGTGAGGGTGATTTAAAATGGACCTGTGAATAGCAGATTGAGAAACTATGAATTGCTTTGGAAGCACAGGCTCGGGAAGTTTGGGAAAGGAAGCCAGCCTTGCCACCAACCCATTCTGGACCCTGCCTGCCTCCACTCCAATTAAACCAGGATCCTAACAACATCCTGCATGCCGGCAACCTCAAGACCGAGACAAAATTGCAAATGCTGGATTAATCCCACCTCCCGATTTCTGCCTCAGAGGTTAAAACTCTGGCCGCTTGTGATCGCCACACAAGTTGCCTTCCCATTTTGTGTTATCAGCAAATTTGGCTACAATACCATCAGAATCTCCATCCACGTTATTACCAGATATTGCAAATAGTCGAGGACATTTTGCTGAATCCTGTAACACTTTTCTTGTTACTGTTTGCCAGAAATTAATTTATTTATCTTGATCCTCTTTTTATTATGTTTAGGCCTTATCCATGTTTATTTGTCACCCAAAATACCATAAGTTATTATCTTGTGCAATAAACGTTTGGAAATCCAAATATAAGACTGATTTCCCTTAATCCACCCTGTTTATTGCAATTTCAAAGCCCCCAACTAAACAGGATTTCCCCTTTCATAAAGCCATGTTAATCCTTTCTGATGATTCTTGTTTTCTACATGTCCTGTCAATGCTTCCTTGATAATAGATTCTAGTATTTTGCCAATGCTGGGAGTTTAATTCACTGGCCTATAAGTTCCCACTTTCTGTTCTCCCATCTGTCTTGAATGGAATTATACTTGCAATTTCCCAATCCACTGGGACCTTTACAGAATCAAAAGAATTTTGGAAGATTATAGCAAATGCATCCACAATACTCAGAGATGAATAGATTACAAAAACCTAGGGTGAAAGTGAGGACTACAAATGCTGGAGATTAGAGTCGAGAGCGTGGTGCTGGAAAAGCGCAGCAGGTCAGGCAGCAGCCAAGGAGTAGGCGAATCGATGTTTTGGGCAAAAGCTCGTCATCAGGAATCCAAGGGACCAAGTACCCAAAACCTTGTAATTTTTTTAAAAATTTAAGCTATATTTGTAATCAAGCTATTCAGAGATGTTATTGCACACTTCTGGAGCAGGTAGGACTTGACAGGCCTCTCGGTCCAGAGGTAAGGATACTACCACTGTGCCAATTTTGGATCCAGCTGGCCAATTTCCTTTTCAACATGAGATATTTATTTTTCTAATCAGTCTTCCATGTCAAGGCATGTTAGAAATTTGCTGAACACTTTGTGAACTACACTGACTCATCTCTCCATTGGCCCTTGTTACCGCCTCAGAAAAAGAATCAAATCAAGTTAGTCAGGCACAGAAACAAAAGGAAAGAACTGCAGATACTGGAAATCTGAAACGCAAAGAGAAATCGTTGGCAAACCTCAGCAGGTCTGATGGGGCATGTAGAGAGAGAAGCCGAGTTAATGTTTCAAATCCCACGACCCTCCTCAAAGGTGAGGGAACCTGTGGGATTCTTCACCACAGAAGGCTTTGAAAGCATAGCTATTGAGATGAAAAGAAATTTCCTCACTTCAAAGGGAGTGAGCCTATGGAATTTTATAATGGCCAGAGCTGTAAAATACCATTGATTTCTGATACTGCCTCCTCTGGGTTGTGAATCGCAAGATCTGTGGAGGTCCATTTTTGGTTCTGTCGCTCCACTTCATGCTTGCCTTTCTGTAAAGGTGGTAAGAACTGTTCAAATTGATTGTAATGATGTGTTCACCTGATAGAGGTAATGCATCTGGTGAGGATAATAATGATAATTCATTAAAGAAGAAATGATAAACAGAATGAGTGACACTGGTTGATGGATTGGGGATGCGAGGAAGTTCATTGAAAGATAAGGCTGAGTGCATGTGTAGTGAATGTGGCTGTGAGAATGATGAAGACCATAATACATCGGAATGAAAATTGGCCATTCATCCCTTCTAGTCTGCTCCACGATTCAATGAGATCATGGCTGATCTGATCATCCTCCACTCCACTTTCTGTTTTTCTTTCTCTCCCATAACCTTTGATTCCATATTATTAAAAACCTGTCTGGCTCAGTCTGAATGTTCTTAATAGCTTAGTCTCAAGAGCCTTCTGTGTAAAGAGTGACTACCCACAAGATTGAGTCAAAGGACTCTGTTTCTTACTGTTTGCTACTGGAGATTCTCCAAATAAATTTATTGGGTTTCATACAGTGAATTGACAACAACATAAAGATGAGAGATCCAGTAGAATTGACTAAGGAAATGTTTTAATTCAGAAGCACAGATTTTAATATGGTGTATGGTGTACATGTTTTTTCAAAGTTTGGCGACAGCATTTAAAGTGGAACAACATTAAAAGATTTCACCGGTGAAAATGAAAGAATGAACAAATATGTTAAAATGCGAACGTGACCAGCAGGAGGCAAATTATTGGTATTATTGCCTTTACAGGATTTTGAAAGCAAATTTTAGTGGTCCATACAAGATAGTTAGGAGGGTTATTAAAGTGACTTAATTAATAAATACTACTGATCACAGGAAGAGGAATTGGTACACCACATAAAGATGATGAAACAATATAATTGTATGAAAGAGGATAAGGAAGAACAAGTGTATCTGGAGCTTAGAGTATCACAGGTTGTGAGAATTAGAAGGAGAAGCAGACAGTTCTCAAAGCAAACCTGCTACAATTCGAGTAGCCAATATGGAAATACTGGGATAGTTAGACGCTGTCTTGTATTTGGAGGGAGGATAATAGGAGGCTCCATTAAGACTACGCAAGAAGTACGAGGAAATCTGTTGAGATATGCCTGGATGTATTAAGTTAGCTCTGAATGACTTGGACACATGAGAGTCAATGCAAATAAAAGCGGTACTGAAATCTGAAGGACAGGATTAATTAATACGTGAAAGTGCAGGCACTGGTCGGGGATGGTCTGCATGGATCTGTTGAAGGTGAATCTTGTCTGACTAACTGAGGTTTTTGAAAAGGTGACTAAATATATTGATAATGTGCAATGCAGTTGATGTGGTTTGCATGAACTTCAGTAAGGCCTTTCACAAGGTCCCACATAAAGGCTGGTCTACAAGGGAACAGTCCATGGGATCAAGGCAAGTTGGCAAACTGGATCCAAAGTGGATTTACAAATGGAAGGCAAAGGGTGATGGTGGAGGAATGGTTTTCTGTTAGGAAGCCTGTGACCAGTGGTGTACCACGGGGATTGGTGCTGGGACCCCTGCTGTTAGTTATGTACATTAAATACTTGGATGTGAACGTAGAAGGTATAATTAGTAATTTTGTAGATGACACAAAATTGGTGGTGTTGTTGACAGTGAGGGGATGGTCTCAGGCTACACTCTGATATTGATCAGCTGGTAAACTTGACAGAGCAGTGGTAGATACAATTTAATCCTGATAAGTGCAAAGTGATATATTTTGGGAGGTGTAACAAGGAACGATGAATGGTAGGTCCCTTGGGAATACCGAGGAATGAAGGGACCTTGGTGTGCAAGTCCATAGGTTCCTGAGGGTGTCAACACAGGTCAACAGAGTGGTGAAGAAGGTATATGAAATGCTTGCTTCATTAGTCATAGTGTAGAATATAGGAACAAAGAAATCTTTTCACAACTTTGTAAAACATAGGTTAAACCACAGATAGAGTACTAAGTGCAGTTCAGGTTGCCACACTATGGGAAGGAAGTGGAGGTGGTGCAGAGGGAATTCACCAGAATAATGCCTGGGATAAAAAGTGTCAGTCATGAGGAGAGACAGGCTAGGCTGGGCTTGTTTTCTTGTAGTAGATGAGGCTGATGGGAGAACTGATTGAGGTATACAGAGTTATGAGACAGAGTCAAACAGTCAGGGCAGGCAGGGACAAGGTAGGACTAATAAATTAAACTGCATTTATTTCAATGCAAGGGGCCTAACAGGGAAGGCAGATGAACTCAGGGCATGGTTAGGAACATGGGACTGGGATATCATAGCAATTACAGAAACATGGCTCAGGGATGGGCAGGACTGGCAGCTTACTGTTCCAGGATACAAATGCTACAGGAAGGATAGAAAGGGAGGCAAGAGAGGAGGGGGAGTGGCATTTTTGATAAGGGATAGCATTGCAGCTGTGCTGAGGGAGGATATTCCCGGAATTACATTCAGGGAAGTTATTTGGGTGGAACTAAGAAATAAGAAAGGGATGATCACCTTATTGGGATTATATTATAGACCCCCTAATAGTCAGAGGGAAATTAAGAAACAAACTTGTCAGGAGATCTCAGCTATCTGTAAGAATAATAGGGTGGTTATGGTAGGGGATTTTAACTTTCCAAACATAGACTGGGACTGCCATAGTGTTAAAGGTTTAGATGGAGAGGAATTTGTTAAATGCGTACAAGACAATTTTCTGATTCAGTATGTGGATGTACCTACTAGAGAAGGTGCAAAACTTGACCTACTCTTGGGAAATAAGGCAGGGCAGGTGACTGAGGTGTCAGTGGGGGAGCACTTTGGGGCCAGCGACCATAATTCTATTAGATTTAAAATAGTGATGGAAAAGGATAGACCAGATCTAAAAGTTGAAGTTCTAAATTGGAGGAAGGCCAATTTTGATCGTATTAGGCAAGAACATTTGAAAGCCAATTGGGAGCAGATGTTCACAGGTAAAGGGATGGCTGGAAAATGGGAAGCCTTCAGAAATGAGATAACGAGAATCCAGAAAAAGTATATTCCTGTTAGGGTGAAAGGGAAGGCTGGTAGGTAAAGGGAGTGCTGGATGACTAAAGAAATTGAGGGTTTGGTTAAGAAAAAGAGGGAAGCATATGTCAGGTGTAGACCGGATAGATCGAGTGAATCCTTAGAAGAGTATAAAGAAAGTAGGTGTATACTTAAGAGGGAAATTAGGAGGGCGAAACGGAGACAGGAGATAGCTTTGGCAAATAGAATTAAGGAGAATCCAAAGGATTTTTACAAATACATTAA
The DNA here is from genome assembly GCF_047496795.1 of Chiloscyllium punctatum. Lineage (NCBI taxonomy): Eukaryota > Metazoa > Chordata > Chondrichthyes > Orectolobiformes > Hemiscylliidae > Chiloscyllium > Chiloscyllium punctatum. The sequence goes on from NC_092743.1 coordinate 127,456,974, forward strand.
GGACAAAAGGGTAACTAGGGAGAGAATAGGGTCCCTCAAAGATCAGCAAGGCAGCCTTTGTGTGGAGCCACAGAAAATGGGGGAGATACTAAATGAGTATTTTGCATCAGTATTTACTGTAGAAAAGATATGGAAGATATAGACTGTAGGGAAATAGATGGTGACATCTTGCAAAATGTCCACATTACAAAGGAGGAAGTGCTGGATGTCTTGAAATGGGTAAAGGTGGATAAATCCCCAGGACCTGATCAGGTGTACCTGAGAACTCTGTGGGAAGCTAGAGAAGTGATTGCTGGGCCTCTTGCTGAGATATTTGTAACATTGATAGTCACAGGTGCCAGAAGACTGGAGGTTGGCTAACGTGGTGCCACTGTTTAAGAAGGGTGGTAAAGACAAGCCAGGGAACTATAGACCAGTGAGCCTGACCTTGGTGGTGGGCAAGTTGTTGGAGGGAATCCTGAGGGACAGGATGTACATGTATTTGGAAAGGAAAGAACTGATTAGGGATAGTCAACATGGCTTTGTGCATGGGAAATCATGTCTCACAAACTTGATTGAGTTTTTTGAAGAAGTAACAGAGGATTGATGAGGGCAGAGCGGTAGAGGTGATCCATATGGACTTCAGTAAGGCGTTTGACAAGGTTTCCCATGGGAGACTGATTAACAAGGTTAGATCTCATGCAATAAAGGGAGAACTAGCCATTTGGATACAGAACTGGCTCAAAGGTAGAAGACAGAGGTTGGTGGTGGAGTGTTGTTTTTCAGACTGGAGGCTTGTGACCAGTGGAGTACCACAAGGATTGGTGCTGGGTCCTGTACTTTTTGTCATTTACACAAATGACTTAGATGCGAGCATAAGAGGTACAGTTAGTAAGTTTGCAGATGACACCAAAATTGGAGGTGTAGTGGACAGCGAAGAGGGTTACCTCGGATTACAACAGGATCTTGACCAGATGGGCCAATGAGCTGAGAAGTGGCAGATGGAGTTTAATTCAGGGAAAGCAAATCTTAGCAGGACTTTCATACTTAATGGTAAGGTCCTAGGGAGTGTTGCTGAACAAAGAGTTCTTGGAGTGCAGGTTCATGGCTCCTTGAAAGTGGAGTTGCAGGTAAATAGGATAGTGAAGAAGGTGTTTGGTATGCTTTCCTTTATTGGTCAGAGTATTGAGTACAGGAGTTGGGAGGTCATGTTGTGGCTGTACAGGAGATTTGTTAGGCCACTGTTGGAATATTGCGTGCAATTCTGGTCTTCTTCCTATTGGAAAGATGTTGTGAAACTTGAAAGGGTTCAGAAAAGATTTACAAGTATGTTGTCATGGTTGGAGGATTTGAGCTATAGTGAGAGGCTGAACAGGCTGGGGCTGTTTTCCCTGGATCATCAGAGGCTGAGGGGGTGACCTTATAGAGGTTTACCAAATTATGAGGGGCATGGATGGGGTAAATAGGCAAAGTCTTTTCCCTGGGGTCAGGGAGTCCAGAACTAGAGGGCATAGGTTTAGGGTGAGAGGGGAAAGATATAAAAGAGACCTATGGGACAACTTTTTCACGCACAGGGTAGTATGGGTATGGAATAAGCTGCCAGAGGAAGTGGTGGAGGCTGGTACAATTGCAACATTTAACAAGTATTTGGATGGCTATATGAATAGGAAGGGTTTGGAGGGATATGGGCCGGGTGCTGGCAGGTGGGACTAGATTGGGTTGGGACATCTGGTCGGCATGGACGGGTTGGACTGAAGGATCTGTTTCCATGCTGTACATCTCTATGGCTCTATGTCCACATATACTGAATTGGGCAAACTAAATTGCCCATATGTTCATGGATGTGTAGGTTAGGCGCATTAATCAGGGGTAGATGTAGAGTACAGGGTAAGGGATTGGGTCCAGGTGGGTTACTCTTTGGAGGGTCAGTGTGGACTTGTTGGGCCAAATGGCCTGTTTCCACACTGTAGGGATTCTATGATTCTATGATATTGTAAATGTTTGTGACCCCAGCATTGATCCCTGTGCATACCACTAGTTAGAGGTTTCCATCCTGATAATGCACCCATTATCCCAGCTCTGTCTTCTATCAGTTGGTCATTCCTATGTCCAGGCTAATATAATACCTCCAACTCAATGAGCTCTTTAATTATTAAGTAGCCTACCATATGGTACCTTCTCAAAAACCATCTGAAAAACCAAATATGTTCCATTCACTGCTTCCCCTTCAACTGTCCTGCTTGTTCCAGCTTGAAAGAATTCTAATAAATCTGTCAGGCATGATTTCTTAATGTCTTGGAGTCTTAATGTCTTGGACAAGAGGTTGTATAGTGATGTATATACTGAGGTTGAGGTAAATGCTCATGTCTGCTGAACTGTTTAGGGCATTAGCAAGCATGCTGCATTGAAACTGAGAGTAATAATTTGTTGGAGTACTTTCAGCCACACCTCCTTTCTGTTAACAGCAGGGGATTTCCTCCCATTACTGGGTGTAGAGAATTACCCTCTATCATCTTACTGCCATAGTTGTACATAAAGGAAGGTGTTATTGGAGTGTGTTGTGATGTTGGAATTGCTGATTCAAGGAAAGCTCTTCATCTACTGCTTCAGACATCAGGCTCCAACCTTGGATTAGTGCTTCACACACTTGAGTTAAGATGTAGTCAAGTCGTACTGTGTCCCACCTGCTGCCGTAGAGCAGACAAGACGTAGAAGTAAAATGTTAGTGAGGTCGCTGTGTTTAAAAAACCACAGTCACGTTAAAGTTATTTACAAGTTTCCCATGCAGTGACAAACCCCTGCACTCCTAACTTATGGCCATGAAGCATGAATTAATTTCTTATCTGCAGCTTATTAATCACTTAATTGTGTTTCATTGTGCATAGATCTGCAATATAATGAGTTTTTAGTGAAGATTTCATTTAGTTCTATTATTAAATCCCGATGTCAACAAGTCAACAAATTAAAAGTAACAGCTTTGACTCATTCATTAGCATGCTTTTTAAATATTCATGAGAATTTTTGCCTGATGAAAGGTCTAGATAATTCCAAGCAATTTTCTTTGACATGCTGCACTTGTCAGCCAAATTATGCCTCATAGAATATTGATTTTCTATCAGCGCTTATACAATTTGCTACTATTACCTTAGTTGTTTTAATCTTTGGTAAGATAAGCTACTGGGAGAACATTAGGAATTCTTTCATATCTGTGCTAATGTGAATATGTTTTATAGAATAAGTTAATATCTTGCTGTTGGCCCGCAACAAGGAATACTAAAGCTACACAGGAGTATATTTTCCCCCTTACACAGTAGCTGTTAATTTGTATTCACATGAAGTGAGCACAATTCATTTGTAGACTTACCATTGGTTTAACACCCAAATAGGAAACGATTTAAGAATTTAATGTTTCAGTTGCTACTTGGACCATGAAATCACCCAACTTTGGATTGATTTCACTACCAGCGTTTACCCGTTCAAACTGTGCAAGAATGTGCCACACTAAGATTTCATTAGTGGCTAAAGGAGAGGACAGGGAGTTCATATTGAATCACAGCAATATCGAGAATTCTTTTGATTTTATTGAAGAACCTAATTGTTTTGGAGCTAGTGGATGCTCTACAGAAATTTTAAATGATTGCTTTGCAGCCTTTGATCAGTGTGCTTTTTTAACTTTCTTGGAATCTGAGAAGTTTGAAATGATTTGCATCTTGGTTTGAGCACCATTCCACTGAACAATGCAACTTGGAACTTTGGAGACTCTGGTAATCCCAGAAGCCCAAATCGAATATCATGGAAATAGGCTTTGGCTTCCTCCCCATTAACAATTCCAGTAGATCTGTCCCATTTCCCTTTGGGAGCAATTAGCCAAATTATTTTGTAGAGTTTGATTCCGATTTATTGCAGCAATCTCCTTTAGGACAGTCTGCAATCAATCTTCTTTGCCAAATATCATCACTCAAGGGGACTTGTGAAATGTTTTTCCTTCATTAATTACAAAGGAACAAGATTGGTAATATTTCTGCTAGAAATCCAACCTGGGATTTCCATTTACAATGATATTCAACATCAGACCTTCTGGTTGAGGTTCGAATTATTCACCATGAGAACCACAGAAGTATGAACCACAAGGTATTTTAACACAGATGTTAACAGTGTATTGAAAGAATTGAAGGTTTGAAATGTCCTTTTAAAAGTGGGGTGAATGTATAAGGCAAGAATAAAATGTATAGGTCGAGTGTTGTGATCTATTTCATAATTCGTTTTTAGAACATAATTTATAGTTATTAGGCATTAGAGTTTCGACTTGAAAAAGAGGAAACAAAAGCACATTACTTTAGATGCTTCAAATCTGAAATAAAAACTAAGAATGTTGGAAATTCTCAGCAGAACAGGCAGTATCGTGAGAGAAACACCACATTAACATTTTAGGTCAAGATGACCTGTTATTGGACCATTATTGTCCGTTCTTCAATTTTCAGCTGCTTACAAGATTCCTACTGCAGGTCATAGCGTTCCCCAATGCCAGTGTGATAAAATGTATGCACACCACCCACGGAGAATTGTCCATTGGATAACTTTGCAATTTGCATGGAACAGTAAAAAAAGTTAGTAACCAGGTGGAAATTTTTAACATTATAAATTCTCAACCTTGTTTCAATAAACAATTTATTTTCAAGTTGCAAATCATCTTTTATTCTTTGACACAGTTCATGTATGTTTTCCCATGGTATGATTGAATTCCTATTATTTTTCAAACATTTATGCTTTCAAAACTGGCATCACTCAGGTAGAGTGAGGAAGTGAATTAGCCAGAAAATGGTGTGTTTACTGAAACCTGTACATGATGCTTATTTTTTTTTTGAAAAGGTGGTTGTCTTAGTAGCTGAGTCAACTAATGCGTCACAATCTGTGGTCAAGATTGCACCTCTGTATCAAATTGATCGGTAAATTACCTTGTTGCATTACAATTTTATTTTGCTATGCAGCAAAATGTTTATCTTTGTCCCATTTGGCAGAGCAGATTGTCCATTACAGGGCCCACTTCATTTTGATTCTGTTAATTTTGATGTATCTTTGGATGTTACTGACATCCCTGGTTAGCTGCCAAGTTGTAATAGAGAGCTTGGCTGATGCTCGTTAGTTAATCAATAATAGGTGGATTAAAGACCATGAAAATAGAACTAAAATCATACAACCCAAATTTTAAATAAACAAACAACAGAAGTTGTTGGAGAAATTCAGTCTGGCAGCATCGAGAGAGAGAAAACAGAAGACTTTCTGTTTCGACTGGGACAACACATCTATCCTGGGACAGGCTAAGCAAAAACATGCCAGAGAATATCTAGAGGCCTGGCACACCAACCACAACACCATAAACAAACACATAGATCTAGATACCATCTATCAACCCCTCAGAAAACAAACAGGAAATGACGTCACCACAAACCCCAGGAACTCCGTCCAGGACAAACATATAAATAGAAAGCAGGAGACAACAGCTTGGCTTCACTTGGAGGTCACCACTGATGATGTTACCGAGCTAGGTAATGAAACGTCTGGATATCAAACCTACTGCCCAGTGAGCAAACCTACACCCTAAACCTCAACCTAAGCTACAAACCTTGCAAGAAGACTTTCTTTCCATGGATCTTGTTTTGATTAATTTCAGATCTGCAGCACCTGCAGTTCTTTGCTATATATCATACATATCAATCTGTTCTGCCCACACAGAGGGTCTGAAAGACACGTCTTTCAGTTTATTGAGTAAATTGTATTCCAAGAATGAACCTTTCACAACTTACATCACCTGTCTCTTGCCTCCAGCATTGCCAACTCTTACCCTTTCAACTATCTGTCTGCTTCCACGTGGACATGAGTTAAATTTGGCTCAAGTAGTTTGGCAAAATAAAAGCAAATCATAGCCTACTTTGGACATACTGATGGATTTTCTTTTCCATTAACTTTAATATTGAACAATGCTGAGACTGTTTAATGTTTTAGTCAGGCTGCATCTAGAGTGCTGTCTTCACTTTTCATCATCAAAGGCACAAGAGAAACATTGAAGTAAAGTAAAGACACATGGTTTATTCCTAGTATCAAAGGACAGAATTAGGAGGAAATCTTCTGCAATGTCAGAAAAAGTTTCATTAGATGAAGCTTTATGCAAGTCTATGATATTTAAAAACAAAAGTGAATTTGCTGTTCTGCCAGTATGACAACTCCAGTTTGCAAACTGATAGAAAGTAATTCTCTTTGCCAAATGGCCTTCTATTTAGGAAGCTAATAAAACTTAAATGATTACGGGGGCAGTTCGATGCTATGTTGGAACTGTAGGTTTCTGTCGGAAAGTGAGCTCAATCAACCGATCGGCTCCCTGCATTTGTAAGTGTTGTGAGCAAAAGTAAATTGATACACTGTAGTATGAATCAGGATCATTTCTTTGTGACCCACTGAAAAAAAAAGTCAAAATTGAGAGAGTTTAAAAATATTCAAATGGAACAGATTTCCTTTGTGACTGAGACACAGGAAAGAATTAGTATCGTCTTCAGGGAATGTGCAAATTTAGGAAACAGAACAGATGGCCTGTAAGAGACATTCATCATTTTCAAGTGAGGTAATGATATCACTAATTAGTTAGAATTATTGCAATTCAGCTGTATCATCACATAATTATAAAAATACTCTATCTACTATGATATCCTATGACAGTTTACTGTGACTTCTAAAAATATGTGGTCTTCCTCCAATCTGATGATAGTCACCTGTTTGGTAATGTATTCTGTGAAGGAAACTGGCAAATGTTTGGTGGATGGGAGTTGCAAAACCGATTAGAATATTTTATGTAGGCTCCACGGTAGCTCAATGAATTCTCCTGACTTGCCGAGGTGAGGGCAGCTCCAACAACGCTCAACAACTTAACACCATCCAGGACAATGCAACCATTGATCAGCACTCCAACTGTTCACTTTCTTCACTACCAGTGAACATTGGCAGTAGAATTTAACATCGACAGGGTATACTGCTGCAGCTCATCAAGGTGCCTTCTACTGCAACCGCTCCAAATCCACCTAAAAATACAAAAGCGGCAGAAACATAGGTGTAACACCACATGCACATTCCTCTCCAAGTCACACACTTTTCTGGCATGGAATTATGTTTCTATTAATTTATTGTTTAGGTAGAAAGCTGGAATCCCCTCGCTACAACACGCTGTCAGTCTATCTGCACCAGATCAGTTGTAACTGTTCAAGAAGGTGGCTTATCGCTAATTTTTCCAGGCGTTATTAGTGATTGGAACCAAATGCTGGCTTTGCCAGTGATGTTCGCATTCCATGATGGAATTAAAACATAATTTGGGAATAATGTAATTTGTGTTCCTGTGTTATGAAAGTGAGTAACAAGCAAAATGGTTCCTCCAATTTACTAACTGGTGTCCTGACTGAAATGTTACCTACATTTTCAGCTCAGGATGAAACCTGAACTTAGCCTTTAATTATGATCAACCTCTAAAATGAGGTGTTACATGTAGATTAATTGTTTGAGAAGTGTAAGAGGAGGTGGCAACTTTTCAAAATTTGGTAACAAATTTCAACAAATTGGGAAAGTGCTGCCCTTTTCTATTCATGCATGGGATATGAGAGCATTGCTGAGGGGACCCCCATTTGTTGACCATCCCAAATTGTGTTTGCTAGATCATTTCAGAGCTAACCGCATTACTGAGTCTGGAGTCACATGTTGACCAGACCATGTAGCGAACACAGATTTCCTTCCTTAATGGGCATTCATCTATTTTTAAAACAAGTAGTTTTCTGTTATCAGTACTGAGATTATTTCTGGTTTATGAATTGAATGCAATGGTGGAATCTCCCCACAGAGCACCAGCCTGGGTCTCTGATTACCAGTCCAGTCTATGCCATTGCCTCTGCCCCTTTTAATATCGCTAATGTGATTTCCAAAGTGATATCTCTGCTTTATGTGATAGATTATGTAAATGTCAACACCTATTAGCCCAAGGACTAATTTTTTGGAAACCATGGACCTCCAGAAAGTGAAGATACTTTTCGCAAGCTTCTTATTAAACAGATTATAAGTGATTTCCACCTCACTCTGCCAACGTATCCAATTTTGAATGCGTTTTCCCAAAATTCAAAGAGGATAAAGGAATTCTGTTTGTGCTGTCAAATATAATAAGATTGAAACTTGATCTTTAAGTATTTGACAGTATTGTCTCCTGTTGGTTATAGGCATCATGATATTGTCATAAAGTTCTCATTCGCAATTTTATTTCCCATTTTCAAAAAGCTGTACAATTTTCTTGTAGATTCTAAGACTTGCATCTGTGAATAAATGATGGTAGATTGCAATTAAGTCATCATTAATATAATTTCTCGGCCTATTCATGATTGTAACATAAGTAAGTATTGTAAATTATATCCCATCAGTAGTATGGTGTGTAACCCTCCAACAAAGTTGGATCACAACGAAGGTTTTTCTTTTCTAGGATATGGTACTTTCTAAAACTAGTCATCCTATAGTTGAGTGTTGCTTACTGGAATATCTAGCCAATTGGTAGTTTTTAGTAGTTGCGTTGTCACGTTTCTGAAAACTCATGGTGCTCTTTATTATAATATAACATTGACAGCTTTTTCTCTGAAATTCAGTTTATGTCATCTCACAATAATATAATTTTTCAGCAACAGTGGAAATTAGTTGTTAGCCATTCTGGTTGTGTCAGGTTGGAATCATTGATTAGATGCTCCAATCTTCCTGGACAGAAGTCAATAATCAGTTGGGAAGGGGCTGAAGACGACTTCATGAGGATCAAGGGCCCAATGCTCTCATCTCCATGCTCCGTTGAGACTATTCTCCTGTTCAATTTAATTTTGATATTTCAAATACCAGAGTATGTACACATCAGATGTTAATATCACAGAATAATGTCTTTGAAGAGCTCATCTTACCTCTTGTAATATTAATATGCACTCAAATCATGCCATATGATTCTTGCACAATGAGAACATTTTATATTATTCACTGTAATACCTCAGATACATATAGTACTTATAATTTCACCATAATTGTTACATACAGTGGTTTACTCAGAACTTTTCAAATTCCTTTGATCTCAGCAGCTCATACATACTATGAATAAATGATCATGGAAAAAAAGATGTAAAAGTGATGCTGATTAATATAGAGCCAAAAAGTGATAGTCAGTCTCAACCACTCCCAACCTGTTACCATGGTGATATGGTCCATTTAAGTCTTCAATAAATTTATTAATACACACACAATGATCAGAACAGCATCTCTTGATTGTCAACACATTTGACCTTCACATATTCCTCCAGGTCTTCATCCTTGCATTAAGCTTCACAAAGCATCCCTGTTCAGCCAAGCCAAATGCTGTTTTAACCCGTTGTGTGCTGATCCTACAAACGTTGAGCTTCGTGAGTAGTTCAAAACTATATTCCACAAAATCCATATCTCAACTTCTGTCTCCTTTAGAATATTCCTTCAAACTTACTTGCAGTGTGACTGGGCATAATGTCAGCATTTTGCTCAATGTCAACCTGAAAAAAATGCCTTTTGCAGAATACCTTGAAATGTTTGACTATGTTAGAAATTAGCTTTGGCAATGCAAACCATTTTAAGGTAGAACACCATTGAAAGAAATGTAGAATCAGGTAAAAAAGCTCAGCAATGGGGCTGTAGATTAAATACTGGTTTTCCCTTAACTGTATATCTTTAGCTCTGCTGCAACTGTTGCTATCCTTTCAATCCAATATGAAATGGATTTCACGTTACAGTTTAATCTTCTGAAGGTTTGAATGAGCCTTTGAAATATAGATTGTGATCATTTCTTTGAGCTACACCATTGTCAATTTATGTTGTGCATGATAGGTCAGATTTTTCAGCTTTAGTGATAATGATTAAAGTAGGCCATGGTAGATTTTTTCTCATACAATTAAATTCTTTGATGCACAAAGTTGAAAAGACATTGATCATATTTTAACATTTACTTAACTGTTTCACAGCGGAATTTAGTAACATTTAAATTGAAGAACTGTTCGTACGAAGTCATATTATTGTACTGTCTGAATGACTTAAAATTAAATAGATTGTTGTTTTGAAGACAAAAAAAAATCAGCTGTTTCCGAATGTAGCTGCTGCAAACTGATCTCTTAAATGGTTGCTTATGTTGCTTTATACCAAATGCGAAGACATGGATCTAAATGCGGTTTCTGGAGTTTTATGATATACAAACTCCTTACATTTGCAGAAGGTAAATTGAAGTAACTAATGCTGGTAGGAAAATTCCTTTGAGTTATCCTGATCTGTAACTAACCAGCAAAAATCATCTTCCTTAAAACAATAATCTTAATGACAAAGTGCAGATAAGAAAAGCTAGGTACATGCACCTGTTACAATTACAAAACAATAAGATTGATTCTTTTTGTTATACTTGGGATATTTTTATTTTGAATAAATTGTAAAGTATCTGAAAAGCAAAGGCACTGGCTTGCATACATGATGCATGCTGGAAATACTGTAACGTTGAGGGCAGTGGTGTGCATGATCATCATTAAGTGGGTCACGGAGCTCGCTGCATTCATGTCTTTTATGACATGTCTCAGCTTCCATTATTAGACCGTGCTTCAACATGAAATTTTGGCCTGCCTTACTTCTATGGCTAAGTCTAGTTCTGAGCCACTGTCTAGAACAGTCTTCATGGCAGATTGTACATTCCCTTTATGCTTTCAGATCTTCTAAACTTCCCTTTCCTCAAGCTGTGTATGATGGATCAGTGTGTCTCTTTGACAAACTTACTTCAGAGTGCAGTTTATTTCCATAAGTACTTTAAAAATTCAAACTAGCTGACACCAGCTTGACCTGAGGTTAAATGAATGCGAATCTCTCAATGTAGCTTTGAAAGGTCTTTTCCTGATTTGTTTTTTTGTGTTTGATCTTGGGCATTTAGTATCACAGACATGAACAAAGGGTTCAGTGCTTTCTACTTGTTTCTTTTTTCATGTAAACTGAATCTGACTAAATACAGTGGCATACCATGAGCATATTCTCTGACTGTCTGGTTATTGATTGAAAGTACAAAAGGGATGATCTTCGACCTTCACACTTCAAGTTGGAAACATTTCCAAACAGCGGTACATTATCAGAAATTTGGCTCTGCTTCACAAGAATTCCTCACGAGAGAAAATGAATAGTTGGAAAGTCATGCAGAATACTTGCCTCAATTTCCAATGTGCGCAGCTACAGGTAATGATGTACGAGCAAGGCGGACAAAAAAAAGAGGTTGCTGGGATGAAACTCAGTGGGTCGAGCAGCGCCTGTGGAGAGAAAGCAGTGGTAGCATTTCAAGTCTCATGACCTTTCTTCAAAATGTCTCGAACTTTTAAGCTAAACTCCTTATGATGGTGGATGAGAGCAGTGCATTAATGAAGGAGGCTCTCTGGGCCAAAGTTCAGGAGATAGAATCTGGGTGGAGCGAGAAAAAAGCAGCAAGGGACAACAGTTATTGTTGAATATGGCTTATAAACTACCAACCAGATGTAATAAAGTAGGACATGGTATTAATCAAGAAATTAGATGAGTATGTACCAATACTGCAGTAATTACGGATGACTTCAATGTGTATATAGACTGAAATAATAACCACCCATGTTTTGGAGAGAAATTTTCCTGGAGAAATATTTTGAGGAATCTATTGATGTACAGGCTATTTTATTTAGATCTATTATGAGGCAGTGACAAAGGGCTCATTAAGCCATAAAATAATGTTTAGAGCAAAAGTACCATAAAATGATAAACTTTTCCATTAAGTTTGTAAAAGATGGAGTTCATTCTGAATCTAGTGTTGTACCTTCATAATTGTCATTGTTTAGATTTATGAGTAAGAGGCTGGCTGTTGTGGAATGAGAAAGTATGTTGTGGATAGTCAATGGCTGGGATTTAAAGAATTAATGCTTGGTTTTCAAAAGAACTTGCATTCCTTCAAGGCAAAACTACTGAACAGGGAAAATGTGAGAGCTGTGACTAGCAAGGGCAGTTAAAGATAGTGTTAGATCAAAGGAAGAGGCATATAAAGTTTGCAAAAACATTGTAAGCCCAAGGGTTGGGAGATTTTTAGCAAAAGATGAACAAGAAATTAATTTTAAAAAAGTGAGAATAGAAAATAAATGTAAACTAAAAACAAACAAAATGGGTTGTAAACTTTTCTACAGATATGAAAAAAAGAAAAGATTAGCAAATAAAATCTGGATCCATTGCAGGCAGGGCCAAGAGAATTCATTATGGAAAATAGAGAAATTGCAGAGGAGCTAAGTAAGTATTTTATGTCTGTGTTTATGGAGGAAAAGTATCTCCGAAATCATTGAGATAAGCCTCTGGAGAGAGTGAAGAACTGATAGAAATCAGTATTTATTCAAAATATGAACTAGTTTGGGACTAAGAGTTGACAAATTGTTAGGACCTGGTGATCTTCACCCTAGTGTGTTGAAAGGGATAGGTACAGAGATCATGGATATATTGGTTATCATCATCAAAATTCTGTTAATTCTGTAACAGTGCCTGCAAATAGAAAGGTAATGCAAATGTAACCCCATTGTTCAAGAAAACAAGGAGAAACAATTCTAGTTATGAATGGCATCAGGGATGTAAGTATGGCTTTTAGGAAGATTGTCGGCCTTGATTTTGAACAGTGAAGCAGTCGTGAAAAGCTTTTCCTATGTTTCTTTAACAGTGGTTATTCACCTCATCAACTATCCCCTGGTGTCAGTATTACATGTTATCAAGATGGAAAACTTGACTGCCTCCTTGCTAAAAACAAAACTGATCACAATAGAGATACATAAACTATAGTTTGCAGATCATATTGTTGCCCACTCTACATCACATTTTCCAGCAATGCATTTTCAGTCTGACCTTCAATGTTGCTAAACTCAAATTAATCTGCTCAGCCAAATATTTCACCTTCCATACAAGAGCAAGGAGAGACTCTGAAACAAGCTCTACGCTTCCTATACCTTAGTAGCCACCTCTCACAAAATGCTACCGTTGATAAATAGATCTAACATGGATCACCTACATCAGTTCAGCCTTTGCAAACAATGGGAGCAAGTGTTTGTCACCAAAGTCTCCTCAAGTCAATAAAAATCCTAATGTTTTGCTTGCTGTCAGACCTTTACTGTGTATCAACAACACATGATGAATGTGAGAAAAGTTCTGTCAGTGATACGTCCATGGCATTCCCTGGATTCTATGCAATAAGTGTTGAGTAAATGCTTGTGTCCTTTCTTAAAACAAATTTGGAGGCATTTCGGTATAACTTCTGAAAAATCAACTTTGGTGGATGGACTGCTGAGTGTGTTCAGATGGCTGAAAAGTATTTCCTCTCACCTTCCCTTGTTTTTGTTTTCAAATTTAAAACCTACGTTTGTTTTGTTTTTCCTAAGTTTTGGATTTTGGACCAAAAGGGAAAATGGATGAATCTTTAAACCGAGTAAGTTCTGGAAGATGTTGCAGGTTTAAAACAAGTCACTGAAATTCGTGGGTTATGGTTACATTGTTTAGCAGTGGCAGAGAATTACTGGACGACTCTTCACATTTTGGGCAATTACTGCGCAGTTGCTGTCCAGTTACTGCCCGTCAGTTGGTTTTTCAATCAGGAGAGTTGTGTGGGTCAGGAGTGCTTAGCATGGCAACAATTCTTTGATTGACTCCCGGGCAGGTGGACTGCCAGTGTGTGAAGAAAGAAATGGCATCAGGAGTCTTTCTCCTTGCTGAGAAGCAAAGAATTGGGAGATTACTAGCTTTCTTACACACCACCTACCTATTAGCTGCTGCCTCTAGACAGTGACTGATAGACTGAACAATTCATGTACCAATCACTCTATGTATTCAGTGGAGAATTGGGGGCAATTATAACAAAGAAGATCAGAAGAATTTGGAAGAATCAAAAGGACACATCATTGAATCCTGTGGACCAGTGCTTTTGAACTGGATTCCCTTTTTTTTTTGTACACCCATAACAACTGTCTTTTTTAGTTTGTCTCTGTCTTTCTGCATGTATGTGTATTGGTTTAAGACCTGCTCTTGTAGTCACTGAATTTATGTAGCAAATCCGGATGAGTATCTGGTCAATGGTAACCCCACAGATGTTGATAGTGGATGGTATGGTAACTGGACAGAAGTTGGATAAAGTTGAGGGCTGGAGTATTGGAGGGATGTGGACGGTGAAGGAGACAATATATTATCAGAAATATTTTTGCCACTGATTTAAAACATAAGATCTCAAAGCCCTATAATATCAGGATTGAGAGGTAGCTCCAGATGGAATTTTGTGTCCACTGTGAAGTTGACTCAAGGAAATAAATTTGAGAAGATGGTGACCCTTCAGGTTTTTAACAGCTTTCAAAAAAGAGTTAAGTACCAAAATGAATTTTCAGAATTTATCATTTGTTTGGTCATTCTGTTGCCAAGGGTAATGAGAGGAAATAACAATGAGAAAATGAATGCTGAGAATTGTCAACAAAAATGCTCAGTTAAGATCGATGAGCACACAGGTAATCTATTAGTTCATTGAAAAAACTATTATCTTTTGGTTTGGACTTAGATAATTGAAAGCAATATGTTTCAGATCAGTCTTGGCCTGATTAGACCCGATTCAATTGATGATTTGGTTTGATGGATAAACTGTTTCTCCTGTTATGGATTTTGTTGTAATAGTCTGTTCATGTGCATCATGCCGTAGGAATTGTTTTTCACTTTTGAAGGAGGTGTAAGGTTAAGGTATCTGATGTCTTTTAAAACTTCAAATTCCATGTGGAGAACAGAATACACAATCTTACTCCTGACTGAGTTACACATTATTATTTTTAAAGATTCACACTTTTAACATGAGAACCTCTGTGAATATTCTCCATCTGAATGCAATTAGCATCCAGTTGATCTCTGAGTCGGGGGGCACTTTGTGGTTCAGTGGTAGTGTCCCTATCTTTGAGCCAGGAGACCCAGGATCAAGTCCCATCTACTCCAGTGGAGTGTACTCACCTCTCTGAACAGGCTGATTGGGAAAAATATCAGAGTCTTTGTGCATTCTATTCAATTCATCCTACATCTTCTGTCACCTCAAAATAAAATGTACAATTATCAGACGGTTCTTTGACACAGTGGCAGTGTCCCTACCCCTGAGCCAGGGGCGTCCACATTCAAGTCCCATTTGCTCCAGAATTGTGTCATAACATCTCTGATCAGGTAGATTAGGAAAGATATGCAATTATCAGTGAAGGTGCTTCCTCAGTGATGTTAGGTAGAGAGACTATTTACCATGTTAAATTTTTTTAAAAGTAACACAATATTCTCTGTTCTCTCATGAAATTAGTGCTTTTGGCTGCCCCTATTCGGAACTCAACCTGAAGAAAGAGTCGATTCAAGACAGACTTGGAGGAGAGAAACAGATGACCCTGGTGCCAATACCTCTTGTTTCAAGAACTAAACGTTTGGATAGTAACCATTCAAGTGGCAAGCCAGAGGAGTGTGTAAATGAAGCAAGGTAAATGATCTTTTCAGGTTATTCCAAACAAATTGAACAGTATTCTGGACATACATATTTTAGTGTAACTTTCTGTAAAAGGATCCAGTATTTCATTTGGAGTTACATGTTGCAAAAACAACATGACTCAGATGTTTGTTTTATGTCATTGTAAAGGCAGTAATAATTAACTGTTGTGTCTTTATGTTCCATCTTCTGACGGATGTATTTGTGTGTTATTTTTGCAGTAAGGATAATACATGATAAATCACCTGTCACTTCATTGCTGTAGTTAAGGCTTTTGAAAGCTGCTTACATAGATTAACAGAAATGTGTGCAGTTGTGTAATCCTGACATCTGAGGTTCTTAGCAAGACTCAAACTTGCTTATTTTAGAAAAAAAAGGTCATTCACAGGATGTAAGTGTTACTGACAAAGGCAACATTTATTACTGGCTGTACTTATCCTTAAGAAGATGGTGGTTATCGTCCTGTGTGTGACAAAGATGTTTCCTCAGTGATGTTAGGTAGGGAACTCCAAGATGTTGACCTTTTGCTAGTGATGATATAACTCATTGTGATGTGTGACATTGGAAGAGAACTTCGAGGTGGAGATATTCCCATTTATCTACTACCATTGTTCTTCTATGTGATACAACCCTCCAATTTTCATATGATCTGTGAACTTGCCAATCAATTCTCCTACATTCAAGTCTAAGTCATTTTTATGTATATATATTTATACATGTATCACAACCTATATGGCCACTGACACTAATCCCTGTGGAATCCCATTGAACACAGACGTCTAGTCACAAAAGCATCTCTTGACCATCGTCCTCTGCTCCCTGGCACTCAGCCAATTCTGGATCCAATGAGACAAATTTCTTTGGATTCCATGGCCTCTTAAATTCACTATGTTGTCATGAAAAGCTTTGCTAAAATCCAAGATGCCAATGTCAAATGCGTTGGCATTGTCTACATGCCTAGTTATCTCTTCAATAACTTCAATCAAATTGGTCAGAAATGGTGTTCTTTTAACACAGCTATGCATGCTGACTATTGATTAATCCCTTTTCCAGTTGCAGATTAATTATAACCCTCAGCATTGCTTCCAGTTGTTTCCTAACAATGAGCTTAGGTTGACCAACCTGTAGTTCCACTGATCATCTCCTACTGCTTTCTGGAATAATGGTACAGGCAAACCCTGGTTACAAGTAGGTTTCCATTCTTGAGTCCATTCACAAGTCAATTTATACATAAATCGGTTCACCGTGCAGCACAAGATTAAATAGCAATTCATACATATGAGGAAGTGGCATTTGAACCTTTAAAATCAATGTTAATGTACTGCAACGTTCATAAGTCAGATATTCGGGACTGCCTGTACCACTTTGGCTGTTTTGCAACTCCTTGTTTGACCAGAGAGGAATTGAAAATTATTGCCAGCATCACTGCTATTTCCTCCCTTGCTTCGTTCAACAGCCTGGGATACCTTTCATCTGGCCCTGGAGATTCATCTACTTTATTGCCTGTCAGACCAATCAGACCCTTCTCTCCATCTATGCTAACTACTTCAGTCATATCAAAGTGCTTCGGTCTGATTTCTGTATGCACAGCATTCATCTCACTCACGAACACTGACACAAAGTATTCATTTAGAACCTGACCCATGTCTTCTGGTTCCATGCCCAAATGATCACTGTGTTCCTTAATGGACGCTACTCTTTCCCTTGTAATTATTTCACCTTTAAGATACTTATAAAATAATTGAGCATTTTCCTTTATTTTATTCGCCATTATTCTTTCATGCCCCACATTTTGGTCTCTGAAATTCCTTTCCAATTTTCCCCTTGCACGTTTTGCACTGCTCTAGAGCTTCTGCTGTTTTCAGACTTCAATGTTTGTCATTAGTCTCCTTTTTTCTCTTTATTCAATCCTGTATATCCCACGATATCTAGGGTTCACTGGGTTTATTGGTCCCACCCTCTATCTTTATTAGAACATGTTTGTTCTATGCCTTCTTGAGTACATTCCATTGTTCTGACACAGATCTACTTCAAAGTTTCTGCGGTCAGAGCACTTTAGCCAAATAGTATCTGATGTATTAAAATCAGCCACCCACTCCATTTAGAACTTTGATCTACCAAGACCCATCCTTGTTATTTTCCATAACAATCTTGAATCTAACCAATTTATGATCGCTGTCTGCAAAATCCTCCCCAGTGATATTTCAAACACTTGCCCGACTTTATTACCTAAAATTAAGTCCATGTCCAACGTCCCCTTCTTGAACAGCCTTCCATCTGGCATTCCTGTATGCATCTTAAGAATTCTATACTCTCTAAACCTTTCAGACTGTGACTGGCTGAGTTAATGTTGGGGAAGATGAAACACCCATTATCCCTCCCACTATCAATATCTGATTAACGAGACTGATGGAATACACTCTGCTTTTGTTGATGGACTACAATGCTACATGAATGTCCATTTTTCATCTGTTGTATCTATGCTGAATTTTATCTCATTTAGCTGAAAGGTAATGCTGTACAACATGATTGAAGGTGCCTCACATAGGAGACAGGTGATGAATGCTGCATGTTCGTAGATTGCACTGCCAGAAGTGATTGGGATTGATTTTTATGAAGATAAGCTGTATTATGTAACTAACTTCTACTCACTGCACATTGCTCATGAAGGGAGGTTTTGTTTGGAGTTTTGGTCATGAGTTTGATTCATTGAAGATTTAATGTATTGATTTTGAGTAAACAGATTACTGACGGTGTGTTCTAGTTTAAGCCCACGTGCTCATTTAGACTGGTGCCTTTTGAAAACTTGACACAAAAAGTATCAACACAGGAAATCAGACGTTTTGGACAGGAAGTGTATGTAAACAGAATGGCTTTTTTGCTTTCTGGAGTCTGATACTCTTTAACCAAGAAAGCATAAAAGCAAAGGGGATTTTATATGGTGATATGATATATTTGAAGATCTCTGTACAGACTTAAAAATCACACAATACCAGGTTATAGTCCAACAGGTTTATTTGGAAACACTAGCTTTTGGAGCGCTGCTCCTTCAGAAGGAAGGAAGCTAGTGCTTCCAAATAAATCTATTGGACTATAACCTGGTGTTGTGAGATTTTTAACTTTGTACCAACACCGAATCATGACTGTGCAAACTGGTTGTTCCATGATCTATTAGTTTTGGTGAAATCACCAACTAGACTCCAGTATAATTCCCTACAAATATCACTGCTCTACCTGTTGTATTGTTTTAAAACTAAAGAGC
The DNA here is from genome assembly GCF_047496795.1 of Chiloscyllium punctatum. Classification (NCBI taxonomy): domain Eukaryota; kingdom Metazoa; phylum Chordata; class Chondrichthyes; order Orectolobiformes; family Hemiscylliidae; genus Chiloscyllium; species Chiloscyllium punctatum. The sequence goes on from NC_092743.1 coordinate 127,475,795, forward strand.
ATTATTGAGTTTTGAGGAGATTTGTAGCTCAGGTTGAGGTTCTGGATGTCAGTTTGCTCACTGAGCTGAAAACGAACCTTCCAGCTCAGTGAGCAAACCTACATCCAGAACTAAAGGGCATGTTCAAGGGCATGTTCAGTGATCTTACATTCCCAGTGAAAATATGGGTTTTGTTTTGATCTAAAACAGCAAAGTGACATTTACTGACTCATTGTACCTTCATGAAAGGCTGCACACTGAACTTCACCCTTCTGAGCAAGACATTCTAATATATTAGGATAAAACTATTCTGTGCCAAAGGGACAGTAGGTTCAGTAGTAACTTATGAGATTAAATTGGGTAAATACTTGAAGGAGGGGATAAAATTGCAGGGCTGTTGAGAAAGAAAGGGATAGTCTGATCAATTTGTTGGCTTTTTCAAGGAGCTTACACAGGTACAATGGCCTCTTCCTGTCCTGTAAGACTCTTCCTCCATTCTGTTGGAAATCTCTCTTAATTCTTCTTGTATCCAATGTTCCAGAAAATGTCCCACTCCTGGTTGTGATGGATCAGGTCACATAACTGGCAAGTACACGGCACACCATCGAGTCTCAGGGTGCCCGCTTGCTGATCAAAAACAGATCAAGATCAAAATTGAACCACAGGATGAAGAAGGGCCTTCCGAAAATAAGCCAGTATTTTCATTTGTTCAGCGGAAAAGGACAAAACATCAAGGCCGGTGAGCAAATGGATGAACAAATTTATTAGATAACAAGGTCTTTTAACAGAAATCAGATAGTATACTTAATGCATGTTGTACTTGTGTGGTTTTTGATTGCCTGTTTGGAACAAAAATCAAGCAGCAGTATTCCTTTTGGATCACCAGAATTTTGTTGTATTGCCATAAACTTACTAGACCATAGGAGCTGCTCTCTTATTGGAGAGAAGCGACTGGTGATGATTTGACCTGAGGCCCACCAGGTTACTAAGGAGAGTCCTTCATGATAACCTCAAACCGGTGATGGGAATTGAACACACAGTGTTGGCCTTACACCACTCTGTAAACCAACAGTCCAGCCACCTGAGCTAAACTGATTATCACCAGAATAATGTCTGTATTTATCAAAGAGAACCCACCATCAAAGGTAGCCACAGGTAGGATTTGCAGTACAATATTTGATGAATATTGAGGAACACATGTATAAACGGCTCCAGAAATTTTCCTGAGCTGCCTTTTCAAATTACTGTGCTGCATATTCTATCAGTAACTTTAAAATAATTCTTCATAGGCTTTGAATATAATTAAAATATTAATGTTAAACGACATTTTAATTCCACTTACATCAAGGCTTCTCAGAATAATTACAGCCACCCAGATGTACGTGAGAAAAATATGACATTGATGTGTTAAAATCAGTTGTTCATTGACGTGAACTCAAGAAAACACATGTTTTTTTAAGAAATTAATTTACTTAGAAGCATAAGCAAATATAATTTCTGGAAGCTAAAGCAATTATGTTAATGATGCAACGTTATTTTTGATTTGGAAACTAGTTTACTTAAACTCCACACAGAGTTAGGGATTTGTATCTTGAGTGGCTACATTTCAGATATTCTGGGAAAGTGCACTTACTTTATCTTGTTGGCAGCATTGTTGCTCTTGGCTTTTGACATCAGAAAATGTTTCCAATCCCTGTTTGTAGCCATCCAAACTCTTTTCTTCTTCTGATGGAAGGCATTTTCTTTCAATAGTTGTCAGATTTCTTCAGTTTTGTTCAGAAATTAATCTGCACGTTTTGCAAGTCTTCCTTTAAATAATGCCACAGTGGTCCAAGTGTCATTTAGACTGACCGTCGTTGACTAGACCTAAGTCATTAGCCCAAATGACTAATTCCTTCTTACGAGCCTCAGTATTATATTTCATTTGTGCAGTTCTGTTTGAAATTCACAAGCTACTTAAGGGTTAACATAGTGGTGTGATGAGTGATGGCAAAAACTTTGATTTGCAACAGTGACTTTAGCACAAGAAAACATCCCAAGGCCATTCACAGGTACATGATTACCCATGTGAAACCAAATTGGACATGGGCTGTAAAGACAATATAAGGACAGATGACCAAAAGCTTAGTCCTTGAGGTAGGTTTTAAGGTTTTAAAGGAAGAGAGATGAATAGAGTGTAGGACAGATTGAAGGAGAAAATTCCAGAGCTTATGGTCTAAGCACCTGAATCCACAGCCACCAAAGAAGCAGCGATTTAAATTACAGATAATCAAGGGGGCTAAAATAGAGCACCAATATCTTGCAGCATTATGGGACTGGAGAATGTTACAAAGACTAGAAGGAACAAAACCATAGATGGATTTTAAAATCAGAGTAATCATTTTTAAAATCAAGGCATTGTTTAAACCAGGTTTTAAGTTTAGCTCAATGATGTCAGCGAGAAAACAGGCAGCAGAAGTTCAGAAAGCTCACGTTTCTAGAAGGTGAAAGACAGAAGATTGACCAGGAGAGTGTTGGAACAGTCAACTTTAACGATGAACAATCCATTGACGAGCTTTGCAGCAGCAGGTGAGTAGCTACAGTGATTATGCTGATGTGTGATCAGGACATTGTCTCATTCAGATGCAGCACCAGACAAGGGTGTACATAGTCTGTTTCAGTGTCAGACAGTTGCCTGGTGGGGGAATGGCGTTAGTAGCTGAATATATGATGGGATTAAAAGTAATGGCTTCAGCCCTCCAATTATTTATTTGGAGGCAATTTCTATTCATCTTGTTCTGGACCTTGGATAAATGCTCTGACATTTTGGAGTGAGTGAAACGATCGAAACAAGTGGGGACAATGTAAAGCTGTGTGTTGACAGCTTACCGGTGCAGACCGACAAGTTTTCAGATATTAAAAAAAAACAAAATCTGAAATTGCTGGAAAAACTCAGCATCTGTGAAGAGAAAGCAGAATTAGCAGTCCTGAAATGGCTGAGATTTCCCACCAATTTCTGATTTTGTTTCTGATCCTCCTACATCCGCAGTTGGTTTTCCAGATGTTGATGCTGAGTGCATCATGTGTGTGTATCAGTTAAGTGATTGTGTCTGTATATGTGTGTGTGTGTGTGTCAGTGCATTGATTGTGTGTGTATATGCCTGAATCAGTGCAGTGATTGTGTGTGCATATCTGTGTGTTAGTGCAGTGATTCTGTGTGCATATGTGTGTGTATCAGTGCAGTGATTGTGTGTGCACATGTGTGTGTGTCAGTGCAGTGATGGTGTGTGGGAAATAGGAGGGGGCTCGCATTAGATTTTGAGAACACCAGAGGTATAGGTGCATGCACAAAGAACAGCTCTTTTTGTTGTGATTGTCTAACAATAATTAGATGAGAGTTGCACTAGGCAGGGGCCATCCCCATTCAGTTGGATGACAATGTTGGAGAAGAATGATGAGATCAACTTTAGCAAAAGCTCAGGCAATCGAGAAAGAAAATAATATTTACTTTCATTTGGGTTACATTGAATGTCATTTGTGATTTTGGTAAGAGCAATTTAGGCATTGTGGCAAGGAAATGATCAGACGGTTGACGCAAACATGGAGTTCAGGGGAATACAAACATGGATTTGGGAAGTGATAGAATCAATGACTTGCAATGGCAGAGAAAAGTTGGAGTAGGGAGTTTGCATGGATTAATGGTTTATTTTGGAGGAATAAGTCATAATAGGATTCAAGATGGTGGGACAATACCTGAGCAGGAACTGTTTACAATATCAGCAGATATCGGGACCCAGGATAGGAAATTGGTCGTCAACAGTTCAGTGGGAACAGGTTCAAGGGTAAAAGTGGTTGGATCTCATGCACAAGATATGAGTTTGTCTGGGCTTATTTTTAAGGGTGAGGATTCAAACAGGCTACAATAATGGAGAACGCTGAGGAGCTAGTGACCAGTACTTGTCCAGAAAGGACACGGTCCATCCCCTGTTATATTATCTCCAAGTATGGGTCCACTACGTTGTAATTTCTACCCTATTTTCTTTCTTGCAAAAGTATTGCCAGGTCTTTGCGGTTGTACTTCATGACTAATTTTTAATCCATAGTCCTCTGCTGTTGAAAATCTTTCAGATCGTTGCACTAAATCATCAACAAAAACCCAATTGCAGAGTCCCAATTCCACTGACAGCACAGGGACTGCTAGATCAAATGCAGCCTTCCATGTCACTCAGCTACCCCATGACAGTAGTAAATAACTCAAGGTAAATAGTTGGCAGAAGGCAGCTTTCAAACAGCCTTCACCATCTTCTCTGGGAGGGAAGAAGAGAAAAAGTGATGCTGAGGAGGATGTGGAGTGAAATGCCTTCCCTCAGCAGAATAGCATCCATCCAGACTTCAACCCCCTGCTTCTGTTCATCTGGTTCTTTCTAATCCTGTGTTAGAAATATTTGAATTGCTGCTGGCATTCTCACTGAATCAAGACTAAAATTCTCAATGCAACATTCAAAGGGATATGCATTACATTTTTTTTTCCTGTGACATGGCAATTGATAGAAGGAAGGTGAGAAGGCCCTGAGCTTAGAGTTCCACTGCCACTGCCTTTAATTACGACTCAGCATTGGAGTGATGCAAGTCTCTCTGGTTGGTTACATCTGCTTTGCTAATAGGCAGATGAGGCATCCACTGTTTGGTTAGGGAAAATACCAAAAGACCACTTTTCAGAACTTTGACAAATGCAAAATTTATGATATTGTGAATAGACCTTATTAATCTCAACACTTATAAGGAGATAGATAATTGCACCTTCTTCACAATAACTCTCAACACTGGAGCCCCCCAAGGATGTGTCCTCAGCCCCCTAGTGCTCCATATCCACCCAGGACTGTGTTGTCAAATTCTAAATGAACCCAATCTACAAGTTCGCTGATGACATCACCATAGCAGGGTGGATATCTAGCAATGACAAGTAAAGTGCAGAAGGAAGATAGAAGCTTTGGTGTCATGGTGCAATAAGAACAACCTCCCTCTCAGCGTAGGCAAAACTAAACAACTAATCATTGACTTCAGAAAGAAAGGTGGAGAGCATGGCCTCATCTACATCAATAGAGCGGAGGTTGAGAGGGTGGAGAGCATCAAGTTCCTCGGAGTGATGATAACCGACAACCTGTCTGCACTTCCCCTATAGATGTGACGGTCAAAACGGCACAACGCCTCTTCTTCCTCAGGCAGCTCAGAAAATTTGCCATATCCACAAGGACCCTCACCAACTTCTCCAGATGCACCATTGAAAGCATACTGTCCAAGTGCATAATGGCCTGGTCTGGCAACTGCTCTGCCCAGGACAATAAGAAACTACAGAAGGTGTGCACAGCCCAGATCAGCCTGGAAGCCAACCTTCGATCCATGGACTCCATGTACATGGCTTGTTGCCGCAGGAAGACTGCCAACATTATCAAAGACCCATAACACACCAGTAATGATCTCCTACAACCTCTTCCATCAGGCAGAAGATACAGAAGCTTGAACACATGCATCAGCAGGTTCAGGAGTAGCTTCTTCCTGACTGTTATTAGACTGATGAATGGATCGGATGTAGGTTTGGTCACTGAGCTAGAAGGTTCGTTTTCAAACGTTTCGTCACCATACTAGGTAACATCTTCAGTGAGCGTCCAAATGAAGCACTGGTGCTATAGCCCGCTTTCCATTTATGACAAATGGACTGGTTAGCCTCAAGTAATGCTGATCTTGCTAACATTGATCTCGCCTAGTGCACACCCTGTGCAATATAACCTGCATACCTCTATCGAAGCCTTTTTGATCTGCATATCTTTGCTTATTATGATCTGCCTGTACTGTTCATAAACAAAGCTCTTCACTGTACCTCAGTACACATGACAATAAATCAATCAGTAGTGACATTGTAAACTATCAGTTGAATGTCAAGATTTTTTATTGTTGTCTTCTGCAGTTCCACAATTTGTAACAGACTTTTATAATTCCTTTGCATTATCGGTGAAGCTTTATGGTAATCATTTGCACAAAGTTGAAGAATGTGGTGCTGGAAAAACACAGACTGTCAGGCAGTATCCAAGGAGCAGGATAGTCGACGTTTCAAGCATAAGCTCTTCATCAGCTTAGGCTTGAAGTGTCAATTCTCCTGCTCCTCAGATGCTGCCTGACCTGCTGTGCATTTCCAGCACCACACTCTTGATCTCCAGCATCTGTAGTGCTTACCTTCTCCATCATTTGCACAAATTATTGCCACCTCAAATTATTGAAACCACTAAAAGTATTTTTTCAATCTGTGCAATAAGCTAAATGCATTCATAAGCAAACTCTTATCCCTCATAAGAGAATGTTTCCACCTTTTGAAGAAATATCTTGCCTCCCACTTTTCCTTGTTCAAACATCATCAGTGAAACAAATGATCATGTGCTCTTGCTGTAGCAGTAGAAATTGTCCCTCAATCAAAACAGCTCAGTGGAGTTGGGAGAATTACATCTTCATAATCCACTTTTTGTGACAAAAAATGACACTAAAGTGTATAGCTATTATGCTGTAAAATTCATTTAATTTTCTTCTGAGAAAAAATGTTTCCTACAAAATTCTTTTGACTTAAAATTCAAACGCTTCTGAAAATGAAATATAATCTCCACTTCAGGATAATAAGCATAAAATAAACTTGTTTAGGCACTTCATCACGGCACGTTGTTATAAGAGTTAAGTGACCTACTTTCTGTGGTCCAAGACCTAAATAAAATTCAATCTTTGTTGCACTCCAGCACTGGTTATCATGAACATTAATCTAAGGTTCTACTGCTGGAGAAGTCACTGTGAAAACCACAAGAAATTGCCATAGACAAAAAAAAATAGTCATTTGACATTTAAACCTGATTCTGACTTAATATAACTGTTTGATGCTTGTGATCAATGTTATGTGCATATATTTGATTTGTTCTGTAGTTCCAGTGTGTGTCTTTCTTGGTGGGCAGCACGGTGGCACAGTGGTTAGCACTGCTGCCTCACAGCGCCAGAGACCCGGGTTCAACTCCCGCCTCAGGCGACTGACTGTGTGGAGTTTGCACGTTCTCCCCGTGTCTGCGTGGGTTTCCTCCGGGTGCTCCGGTTTCCTCCCACAGTCCAAAGATGTGCAGGTCAGGTGAATTGGCCGTGCAAAATTGCCCGTAGTGTTAGGTAAGGGGTAGATGTAGGGGTATGGGTGGGTTACGCTTCGGCAGGGCGGTGTGGACTTGTTGGGCCGAAGGGCCTGTTTCCACACTGTAAGTAATCTAATCTAATCTAAGTAATCTAATCAAATATGATTTTGAGATATAATATCATGATAGATTTTAGGAATGTTGGTAAATGTTGGTAATTAGAACTTGTTTGAAGGTCCAATTTTAATAGTGTCATGCAGTTTTTGCAGATTTGACAAATCATTGTATTTGACTACCTCCTGGCGTTCATTGTCTTGACTTAAAGAAGGATTACCTGTACAATGTGGCATGGGAATTTGGGTGTATTTGAAACTATACCACATCATGGGATTTCGTTTTCTGGGAGGAATGGGGACAGGGTGAAGAAACAGACATTTTGGGAAGGGTGTGTTTTGGTGTTCAGTTTAGGAACCAAATAAAGATGATGCTGCCAATAAGGTCAGCATTACCACTAGGGGGAGCCTGCATGTGCATAATTGGGAGTGTCACTGTCAAGCAGCTGCTACCTGTACAAACACTATCTGGGGGCTTCAGCAGTTTTACACAGTTGCTCAGCTGAAAACCTTTAACTAACCCTTTGATAATGGGAGTAGAGGCCGAAAGGGGATATTCAGCCCTAGAATGTTTATATTGGGCAAAGGTTTTAGCTGTAAATGTTAAGTTATGAACATCTGAAAGGTCTCCTTTCCATGTTCCTAGTGCCTGCTGAGGGTCTGCACCCTAAGGGTTGCTGCCAAGGACTACCTTCCTCCTGTCCAGCATGCTACACCTACATTCATCAGCCTGACCTTGTTGAGATCCCAGACTTAGCTGAAGATGCATGGCATCTGTGGCTAGTCTTTCCATCCTGCCAGCCCTTGCCTAGTGTGTAATCCAATCCTGTGACTCTCGGACACACGTCTTGGCTCCTCTGCCCGACACTGAATACATTGCTTCCATTGCTATTTTGAATATGATGTTATAGACTCTATCTGTGCGAGCATAGCCAGAAATAGTTGCAAAACCCAAGAGTGATTGAGAATAATAATACAGATTTGAAGGTCTCAACTGGCTGGAGTGAATATGGAACTTGGGCCACAATTAAGGGGAGGGGGGTGACTGCATTTCATCAACCACTCCACCGAACTCTTGTGCTAATCCCAGCTCATGATAATACTGAGCCAGTCACACCCTAGTCTGAAAATGGCTTGATAGATCTTTTTGTTTTAGTTTTAATACGGTTGTCTTTCACCAAAGCACAAAGGCGCAATGCTGCATAATTGGTTTTAACATTAAAAGAGAAGTTCATTGCACAAAAGGAATGAAGCTAAAATAGAACAAACCAAAGTCTTCGAATATAACACAAATTTAAAGACTTTGAAACACAAGATAAAACAGTTTCCCATGAATTCTAATTACACTCCTTTATGATATTCGTACTAGAGAGAGAATGCCCTTCTTTTCTACATCTGTACGGCTTAATTTCGCTGTGCTTTCAATTCCGCAAATTGAGATTCTGATAGTCTTTTCATGATAATTAAGCATAGATTTTAACAGCTTGAAATAACCCCTTTCAGGACTGGAACCAAACACTTCTGGTCTGGATCTTTCTAACTAAACCGCTTACCCAGAGGTAACCTATTTCTTAGCAATTCTAAATCATCTCTGTTTATCGGGAGCAACTGTTTTAATATCCATATAAATTTCATATTTATATTTGCATACCCAAGTTGCTGTAAAACTATCTAACGGCTAATTTTTCTTCAAGCTTTGGGTGTTTCCCTAACCAAGCGAGAAAGAAATCAATCTCTTACCACCTAAATGGAAAGCCTCTCATCATGGCTACAGAAATACTTATGAGTTAGTCGTTAAACCTCTTCAGACACAGACCAAATCCCACATGACATGCTGCTACCTCAAGTCCAAACTCTAAAATAAAAGATAACAAAACATATATAAAGCATCCATCTTACATCGCTGTAGCCATCTGTCCACTTGCTACAGTGACACCTCAGAGGCAATCCCTATCACAATTAACTTCCTTTTTTACAGTCACACATCCTACTTCATAAAGCCACAATGAAATGGAGCATGAACAGGGAACGGGTACAGCACTGGGCTTAAAGGCAGGAGCTCCCCAACATCCAGTGGAATTCAAAGTCTGTGAGAAGATTTGTAGCTCGGGTGCTCGCTGTTGTGGTTCTGTTCGCCGAGCTGGGAATTTGTGTTGCAGACGTTTCGTCCCCTGTCTAGGTGACATCCTCAGTGCTTGGGAGCCTCCTGTGAAGCGCTTTCCTCCAGCATTTGTAGTGGTTTGAATCTGCCGCTTCCGGTTGTCAGTTCCAGCTGTCCGCTGCAGTGGTCGGTATATTGGGTCCAGGTCGATGTGCTTATTGATTGAATCTGTGGAGGAGTGCCATGCCTCTAGGAATTCCCTGGCTGTTCCCTGTTTGGCTTGTCCTGTAATAGTAGTAATTATAGGACAAGCCAAACAGAGAACATGCATTGTTATAGATTAGTCAAATCAGTTCACTCTACATACTGAAGACTGCAGCATTCTGCAGCCAGATTAGAGATTAAAGGCAATTTGCAAGAATAAATAATAACCAATTAGATTTATCATTTATCATTAGATCCATCATTTATTGTCATCTATTCATTAGCAGCTACTCATTCTCTCAGCCTGATTTTTACCCAATGCTTGTTCCAACTGTTTTGTCTCTGCTTAGGCTCTATCATTTATTTCTCCTTCCTCCCTCCACCCCATCTTTCACACAAGTACCAACCCTTTTCCTCGCAACAATCAGTTCTGAAGAAGGGTCACTGGACCAGAAACGTTAACTCTGCTTTCTTTGCACAGATACTGCCAGACCTACTGGGTTTTTCCAGCACGTTTTGCTGTTGATGAATTTGTATGTGATTCAGAGCTTGGAAGGAGGACATAGTATCCAATCCCTTAAAAAAAATTACCTTTAATTCTCTCGTGTATGTGGAAAACACGATAAACCCTATATATTAATGCACATTTAAAATGGGCTTTTAAGTAAATTATTAAAGGGAAGTGATTGATTTCTGAATCATGAATCCTAATTCCACATGCGCACTGTCTCAACCATAAATCTAATTAAGTCGTATCTAATTGGTTATTATTTATTCTTGTGAATTGCCTTTAATCTCTAATCTGGCTGCTGAATGCTGCAGTCTTCAGTATGTAGAGTGAACTGATTTGACTAATCTATGACAATGCATTTTTTCATCATTTTTGTGCTAGTTTGGGCACCAAACAAAATGAAACATTTTCTGATTTATTATGCAGCTACAAGATTCATTACTTATGGTAGTTTTATAAGGTTTGTTGGTCACACAAGGTTTTCATTTTGAACAAATTCAAAGACTTCTAACTCTCTCATGGTTTCAGACCATTAATTCATAGGATGTTACAGCACTGAAGCAGGTTTTTGATCCTTCAAAACTTCCAAATGTTGATCTCCGCAAGTATTATCTATGTCACTTTCATTTTCCTGCACATTCCCTTTTAATATCCCCAGAACATTAGCCTCAGGCTCTGAAATACTAGTCCAGCGATATCTCCTCACCCCTGCTAATACGTTGGTAAAATGATGCTGTCCCTCAGCCGTCAGCTGTGTTTTTTCTCATCCTACTTAAGAAAAAGTATGCCCAGAATTGCACACAATACTTCACCTATGGCCTAATAAAAGCCTTCTCCAAATGCAACATCTTCAGAGATTAATCTGACAGAGACCAATTTACAGTTTACCAACTGAAAAATCAACAGTGTGCTGATTTGCTACTATTCATTGTCACTGAAAGAAAGAAAAGCAAATAAATGCCTTTATCTTGAAGAAACAAACTCCTCTGCTTCACATAAAACACTTTGCAGTTCTATTATGCATGCGAACAGAACAACCATTTTGCACACACAAAGACAGATCGGAGAAATATCTCCACAGTGTATCTACACTCCTATTTACTACGGCTTTGTTCGTGAAGCATTACTGACTTTTCCCCTAACAAACAAAAACAGAAATTGCTGGAAAAATTCAACAGGTCTGGTAGCACCTGTGAAAAAACACAGTTTGCACCTTTTCAGGGTGGTTCACCGAACTCAAACCATTAACTCTCTTTTCTCTCCACACATGCTGCCAGACCTGAGTTTCTCCAGCAAATTTTGATTGTGATTGTTTCAGATTTGTCCATCTATAGTTCTTCATTTTAGTCACAGAGATGAACAGTAAAGAATTGGTCCAACTCGTCCATGCCAACCAGATATCCTAACCTCATCTAGTCCCATTTGCCAGAATTTGGCCCATATCCCTCTAAATCCTTCCTGTTCATATACCCATCCAGTTCCCTTTTAAATGCTGTAATTGTACCAGCCTTTACCACTTCCTCTGGCAGCTCATTCCATACGCACACCACCTGCTTCGTGAAAAAGTTGCCCCTTAGGTCTCTTAAATCTTTTGCCTCTCACCTTAAACCTACGCCCTGAGGTTGAGGACTCCTCTACCTTGGAGAAGAGATCTTGGCTATTCACCCTATCCATGCTTCTCATGATTTTACAAACTTCTGTCAGGTCACCCCTCAGCATCTGACGCTCCAGAGAAAATAGCCCCAGCCTATTCAGCATCTCTCTTAAGCTCAAACCCTCCAGCCCTGGCAACATCCTTAAAAATCTTTTTCTGAACTTTTTCAAGTTTAACATCTTCCCTGTAACAGGAGACCAGAATTAAATGCAGTATTCCAAAAGTGGCCTAGCCAATGTCTTGGGCAAAACTGAGGACTGCAGATGCTGGAGAATAGAGTCAAGAGTGTGGTGCTGGAAAAGCACAGCAGGTCAGGCAGCATCTGAGGAGCAGGAGAGTCGACCTTTTGAGCAAAAGCCCTTCATCAGGAATCATTCCAGATGAAGGGCTATTGCCCGAAACATCGACTCTTTTGCACCTCTGATGCTGCCTGCCCTGCTGTGCTTTTCCAGCACCACACTCTTAACTAATGTCCTGTACAGTCACAACATGACATCCCAACTCCTATACTCAATGCACTGACCAATAAAGGCAAGCATACCATATGCTGCCTTCACTATCCTGTCTACCTGGTCTCTACTTTTAAGGAGCTATGAATCTGCATTCCAAGGTTCCTTCATTCGGCAACACTCCCCAGGACTGTACCATTGAATGTTGAAACCCTGCCCTGATTTACCTGTTTTAATTATTTATTTTGTCTCATAAGTAGAGCTGCACCTTTGAAAATACCTTTGTACAGCACTGAAATGTGCACCTAGATAATGTGCTATTGTCTTCAACTTGTGAGCTTTTGCACTGAGGGTCAGGCAATCACCTGGACCTTAGTGAATGATACCTGTGGTCATTGTAGTATTCAATCAGAAGCTTAGGGCTGTAGTGATTGAGTTTCATTATACAGACTGAACTTTACTCTGCTTTTCTGCTAGGCTCACTCGACCGGCAAAATACATGAAAATGAAAGAGGAAACAGATGATGTTGACCTGCATAGTTTCCTCAAAGGTAATAAGTTTTTTTGGAACTAATTTGCTTGCAAGCTGTTAGGTGTATATGTAACATTTTAGTCATGGTGTAATGGATAGTACACTCTCTCCTCAGCCACATAGTTGTGGATTCAAATCTTACCCAGGATTGAGCACAAAGGTAAGAGCTCCAATTTAGTCATGATGGATAATGTTTGAAGGGTTTTGACTAAATGTCAAACTCAGACCCTGACTTGGTTCTCAAATATAACTGTCTTGAAGAAAAGCCAGTATTTATTCCTCAGTTGACATCACATAAATCAGATTATTTTGTCATCATCCCAGTGTTATTTGTAAGAGCTTGCTGTCTGTCGATTGGCTTCCTACAATAGCGATTATAGGTAAAAACCACATCATTAGCTGCGCTTTCCAATATCCAGCCGTTGTCAAAACTGCCATTATATGTGCAAATGGACCTGGCAATTCAAACTAAGAACTGGTAGTGATTTGAAAAACATATTAAACGAGTGAAACAAAGCAACAAGATGATAATGATACAGGTCCCATTCTTATAGCCTTCAGTTTCTTTCCGCATCAGGTATTTGTGAGCAGTTTTTTTTAAAGACATACCTACTCTGTATTTACTGCCTTGCTGGAGAATTCATATCCCAAATGTCTTCCTAGTTCCACTTTTTCAGCAGCCCAGATTATTTTTACATATCTCTGTTGTCCAGATTTTGTGCTGCTATGAACAAGCTTATCTTTTGAAAGCCTTTATCGTGAACGTTCACTCTGGTCTGGATTTCTTACACCTTATTCCAAGACTTCTACTCTTAAAAGAAGCTGACAGGAGGTGTGCTAGAGTGATGTGCTTGATTGAATCACTGAATGTCTCTGATGGAATAAATCAGAAAATTGAGGTTGTGCAGGATAAAAATACATTTCTGAAGATCAGCTGTGGTGAGGCACCTTGTACGTCTCAATCATATGTTGAAATTGACATAATTTTCTTGTGTGTGGAAGACGTCTCAATATATTTTGAAAATTAACCCTTTCCTTTGTTTTGTCGGTTGAAAAATCTGTTTTAAAGCTAATTGTTGGACAATATTAGTGATTTAAAAACAAAACTAACTATCCTCACTTGGTTTTCTTTTAGTCAAAAAGATGTTTCAGTAGTTTGTCTAGGTGCTAAACCCTGTAATTTCTTGGCAGATTGTGTCAAAGACACAGGACAACACCTCAGCAAATGTTTTGACCCATATTCAGTCAGCAAAGACTCACCCACATGCTCCAACCTTTTAAGTGAATAAGATATTGCTGTAAACCAAAGGCAGGCTGTGCCAGTCACAATGATTAGAAGAGATGAGAATCGTGAAAGAAACAGCTCCATGTATTGTAGAGTTTAGAATGAGGTTTGCCAGCTGGATCACATTGAGTATGAGTTCCCTGATTGGGGCTGTTAACCTGGGCCCATCCAGGAGCCTTGGTTGACTCCTGTAAACGGGAGACTCCAGATTCTTCTCACTCTATGGAATGGCTCTGAACTAGCTGGTTAGACTCCATGGATTGTGACAGGATACTGGCCTTTATGGAGTTATTTCACTTATGTTGTGGGGGGAGATAATAGAGCATGCGAGGGACAAGGGTAATGTTGGAATGGTGGTACGGTTATTGTCAGCAACACCCTGGGGGGTAATGCAGTACTCTGTTTGGCATGACAACTTGATATGTCTAGAGTTCTCGGTGGGTTATGTGGGGAGATGAACAGTTAAATAAACAAATCGGGTGTGGATATGGGGAAGACAAAATTTATTGGGGAAGTCTATCAAGAAGGGACTATGAAGATTTGGGGTATCCTGGACTGAAAGGCTAACCTTGTGTCTCATTGTGTGAAGCACAGTTACTTTTTCCTTCCATCGTGATGTAGTTAGCAAGTGCGTAGTGGCTGCCAGCACATCCAGAGTGGGTAGCGTGAGTGCTTCATTCTGTGAAGGAGGCCATTCCACTTTCATGCGATGTGAGACCTTTCAAAGGAAAATAGTATTGAGCAGATGATCTCACAGTTCAAGGGAAAGGCACCTGCCAACACTCAATATTTTATGTGAACTTCAGGTGAATTTAGCAGTTTTTCACTATTAGTGTATGAATGTTAAATTCTTCAGTTAAGGTTTAAAACGTATTTCTAACTATTCAGTAATGTCATACTGCTTTCAAGATTTTAAATTCTGCTTTTTTTATCCTGTTTCTCTACTGTTTCCTGGATTTCCCACCTTTTTAATGAACCAACTGGTGATTGCTTTTGTAGTCAAGGTGGCATTTTCCCACTTCTCCATGTGGAAAATAAGATGTCTTCCCATATTTCATGTTCTAAACCCCAAAGGACTACTTTGAGCACAGTTTTTAAATTAAGTTCCTGGTCACATCACTGTGAGTGTGAGCATAACGAAAGCCTTTCTTATAGAACTTTGTCGGGTGCTGTCAGGAAGTCTGATTGCAACACATTCTACGGCATGCTGCTTTCCATTTAGGATGTTGCTTCCTCAAAAAAGTAAAGATGTGCGGTCAGATACAGCTTCCCTTTTTATGTCCACATGAGTTGCTTTTTATTTAGATTCGTGTATTGATTTTCAAGGTTACACCTGATACTTCCTTGACTTTGTAAAATAATTGATGCATGAGTATCTCATTGCTAGGTCTCATTTTTGAATATGAGCACTGTATTGGCCTGCTTTGAATACCCAGTTTCAGTGACACCCACATTGCATTATAAATATTATTTCTAATGAACTTTAGCATTCTGGAATGATACAACTTATTCAAGGCGACATTTGATTTAAATTTCCAGTTTTATCACATGGGGATTAATTTGATGCAAGAGCTTTGCTACCTGTCATAGAATCTGACAATTTTCTTTTTAATATTGCACTGGGATGAATGTTCTCAGCACTGAACAGTTTGGAAAATGGCAAGTCATTTAGGGAAATGGAGCTAGATTGGAAAGATGAACTTCTTGACGTCTAAAAAAAAACTGTCTGAATGCCAACCAAGATTTGAATGTCAAGGTGAGAATCCCACAAGTCAGCAATGAGAAGCCTGTTTGCATGCTTTTATAAATCATCAGTACTGTGATAAAAGATGGTACATATAAATTTTTTGAGAGTTTGAAATTCAGACTAGTGGCATATGGGTGTGATTTATTTTCTGAAGGGTTTACCAATTAACCAAAGTGTTGGTCTTTGCAGAACAATGATTTAAACCAGTGTGTGTCAACCCTGTAGGCTTCCTGGAGGGTTAATAGAAATATGTTTGTACCATGATGTTGACTATAAATCTGTTGGTGTTCAAAAGGCAAGCAACTCCCGTTTTGTTCCATTAGGGAAACATAGCTTTTTTATCTTTGTTTTTCATGTTCAGTAAAAGTTTTCATTTGAAGGCTTTCCAGCGTGTAATTCTATCACAGTGAACAATGACAAGATGTCATGCCAGTCTGGGCATTAGAGAAAGAGAGGTGCTCCCTTTATTGATTTTGTAGCTATGTGATTGAAGTTACCTAAGACAGGCAGTCAACTACTCGTAGCAATTTTCAGATAGTTTATTGAATTTGTTAGGTAGCAGTAGTTTAGGTATGATGCATTAGTTAATTAGGCAAAGAAATTATATGACCACGACAGATGAGAATTCTTCATCAATCCCATTACTTTCCAGCAGGATGGAGGATCAGAGTGGTTGTTTTAAAGTGGTGTTTATGTCTGTTGTCTTCCCTTGGACTGATGTAAGGGAACTCGTGGTCTACTTGCAAGAAGATGGTGGCTGTTTCCCTGGATACTCTCAGTTGTAACTGTCTCTGACCAACTGTCCCCATTGACGTACCTCATTTTGGGAGCTGACCATTTACAATGTATCAAAGAACTGTTTGAACCCTCTCAGACAATGACCATGGCCAGCTGCTCGTGATGCCAAGACGACCATTGTCCTATTCCCATTTGATGATTAGTTTTTACTCTTTAAAAGAACAAAATCTTTTTCCAAAACATCACATTTGTAATAAGATAGTATAGTAAATCTTTGACATGAGTATTGCTCATAATTTTTGTCTGTTTTCGTAGACAACTGTTTATATTTGGAGAAGTCTAGATACTGTTGTAACATTCAGACTACATAAAAGATACTAAATATGAAACACTGAAAGAGTTCCAGTTTTAAAGAGGACCCCAATTCCAGTACCATGGACAGGGTTCTGGGATGGGAAAACACTTTGGACAGGTAACCTGTCTCAGTTAATCCTTGTAGCTACAGTTACAATGACTTGCGCTAAAACAGCTTATGATATATAGAGGCAATATATTTTTGAATCAGATATTCAGTTTTCAGCAAAGTGTCACTCACACCACATACATGTTGTCAGAAGCTTTTCATTTTCATTTCCCTCCCACTGTCTGTATTGTAAAGGTCTATTCATAGCTAGCAGCACCTTTGATCTGGTGCACACCTGGGCTTTAAAGATAGCACTGGGTCCCAGTAGTGTACTACTTGTGAGTCCAAAATAGTACAAGCACGGTACGTAGATACTGAGTTGAGCAGTATAAAATTATATGAGAAATCTTGTTAGAGGGCTCTGAGAAGGACACTTCATAAAACTCTCTGATATTGAAAATTAGCTGATTTCTGGCAATCCTCAATTTAGTGAATGTAAAATTGATGCCACCTGGTTACCATCCATATTATCTGTATGAAACGTGTCCAGTTGCTTCTTATCCATTTTAGGATGGTTAGCTCAATAATATTAAAGCCTAATATTAGTGTAAAATATTTTAAAAATGTCAAAAGAGTTTAATTTTCCCTGAGTTAGTCCTCATTGAAAGGTGAATAACAATCCAGACAGAATAAAGAAATGCAAGCTCATAGAAAATATTTCCATTCAGTGTTCCTTTGAAATAGTTCTGAAATCGAAGGCCAACATGTTATTTACTACCAAGATACTCTGAGATTGCAGATGTTTATATGCTACATTATCCCTCCCTACTGTAATTACATATTAGTTTTGCTTGTTTGTATTAAAATCATACGTGAATGGAGACTGATGTTGCTAATAAATTACTACCTTTCTCCGAAATAATTTTAAAAGCACATTGGTGATCTTATGCAGTGTATTATAATCCCATGGGAATTGCAATAGTTGACTAATATTTTTTTGCAAAATGAGCTGTTGTTCTCAACTGTACCTCAGGGAACAGTGGTAAGCAAAGACAATAACCTTGAAATTGCTATTGGAGATATTACCTGATGAATACTTAGCCTTTTCTTATTAATCTCAACTAGGTTAATGTCCCTGCTCCAGTAACAGTCAAAACAATGTTTTATAAACAAGTTGAACATTCATCTGCTAACATTGCCGAGAGTTATTTCATTACAGAAGTCAGAAGGAAATTTAATGTAGGTGATTACCCTAAACGATTCTTTCTCAATAGTTGCCAGCAGTGTGTGGTAACACAAATGCTCAAGCAGCATGTTATGAACTGACTGCTGAGCTGGGGGGACATTCAGAAAGGGAAATGTGACAGAGAATCAAATACAATACAATAAAGAAGAAAAGGTCAATATGAAACATAGCAAATAGCAACCTTACCAATGTGTACAGTTAATGGCAAGACCCTGAATAACATTGATGTGTAGAGGGATTTTGGGGTTCAAGTCCATAGCTCCTTGAAAATGGCCACGTAGGTAGTTAGGGTGGTAAAGAAGGCAATACGGCATGCGTCTCTTTATTGGTCAGGAAATTGAGTACAAGAGTCAGGATATCATTTGCAGCTTTATAAGACTCTTATTTGGCCACACTTAGAGTATTGTTTTCAATTTTGATTGCTACATTATAGAAAGGATGCAGAAGAGGTTTACCAGATTCTGCCTGGATTAGAGGGTATGAGTTATAAGGAGAGACTAGAAAAACTCAGGCTGTTTTCTCTGGAGCGGCAGAGGCTAACGAGAGACTCGCAAGAAGTCTATAAAATTATGAGATGCATAGATAGGGTTGACGGTTAGAATCTTTTTCCCAGAGTTGAAATGCCTAATACAAGGGAGCATGCATTGAAGGTGAGGGGGAAGGTTCAAAAGATATGTGAGGGGCAAGTTTTTTACACATAGTTGCAGGAGTCTGGAATGCACTGCCAGCGGTGATGGTGGAGGTAGATATGATAGGGACATTTAAGGGACTTGTGGATAAGCACATGAATATGGAAAATGATATGGACCAAGGGCAGGCAGAAGAGATTAGTTTAATTTTGTGTCGTGTTTGGTACATCATTGTGGGCCGAAGGGCCTGACCCTGTGCTGTACTGTCCTATCTTTTACATTCTGTGTGGTTTTCTCAATAGTTTACCTCTGTCATCCTGATCCTCCCCGAATTCCACAACCTTCCATGATCTCTACACTTCTCTAATTCTGTCTATTCTTTGCATATCCCCAGTTTAATCTCTCTATCATTGGCAACAGCATTCATTTTCTCCAGCAGTAAGTTCTGGAATGGCCTCTTTGAAATTCTCTGCCTCGTTCTTAACTCTCTTCCTGCACGACTCAACTTTAAGGCTAAGTCTTTGACTAAGCTTTTGATCAACTTCCTAAAGTCTCTATATTTGATTCAGTGCCTTGTTTTGCTTTGTGATATTCCTGTGAAGTATCTTGAGCTTTTTTACTGAAAATACTATGTAAATACAATTCGCTATATTGCAGGAGACTATTAATCACTGTAGGAATTTTTCACAAAAAAGGTTTTTTTTAAATTCACTAATGGGATGTGGGCATCGCTGGCTGGGTCAGTATTCATTGCCTGTCCTGAGGTGCCCTCAAGAACATGTTTGTGAACTACCTTCTTAACCCATTTGCTGTAGGTATACCCACAATGCCATCAGAAATTTGACACAGTGACGAAAATATTACACCTTTACAGCTAAACAGATGTTACTGTTTTATAAATGCACGCTTGCATCATAATTGTCTGACCATTGCATTTATGAGGATAGATTGAAGGGTTTGGGGCCGTTTTCTCGGCAAAAAATGGCTGATGGGCTTTTGGAAAGAAGGTTTGAAAGCCATGAGCAGGCTGGATAGAGTAGACAGAGGAAGCTGTTTCCATTGATGAAAGAAACAACAGAGGGCATAAATTTAAAAGTGATGGGCAAAAGTGAAGCAAGAGTGACACAACATTTTCACTCTGCGAGTTGTTAGGATCTGGAAACCACTTCCTGGAAATGTAGTGGAGACAGGTTAAATTGAGATGTTCAAGAGAGCTTTGGAAGATCATTGGGATAGAAATGGTGTTCAGGGAAATGGGGAAAAGGCAGGAGATTGGCACCAGAGAATAGAAACAGTGTTAGCATGATGAGCCAAATGGCATACTCCTGTGTCCCTATTGCTTATTGTCTTATAGTCTTATCATGCTATTCATTCAGAGGAAACTGCAACAGTACACAATGACTGGGCAAGTTGCTTTTGGATGGACTGGATTACGTTTACTTGCTAATGTGAGTCTTGTTTGACAGGCACTTTCACGCTGTATTATAGTGCTGGAGTGAGACCCAATCTCACTGCAAGGGTTCATAATGTCTCTGGTTATTAAGAAACGATTACACCCCTGCCCATTCTGTGATTCTTAACCAGTTATCTCTCCTAATGTTGAGCAGTCAGAACGGAATTCTTTTGTTCTTTGATAGCTTATACTAAATTATTGTTACATTAGACCACAATCTTAAATATTTCATTCTTGATGGCAACATCCTCTGGTTTATAAAGAGGTTAAACATAATTCATTGTCCACCCATGGAAATTTTGGAGTTGACAATTTTGTTGCATTCCCACGAGAACTTTTTTCAACCAAGCTATTACTAGATATAACAAACTGTTTACCTAAGGTCTAGAATGGGACATTACATTAACATGGGATGTTTAGTTAAAACCTATTATGGAGCTCAACATTTGTAGAATAAAAATTTAAAATGTCTTTAAATACAAGCAAAAATTTTTTTTGTTAGATGATTACACTGAATAATAAATGCAAGAAAGCAGGCTGATTAATTCACTTAATGATTAGGCTTAATAATTTCAACATAATGAACTCAAATCCGTTAGTTCAAATTAAAGCACTAATTATAAATATAGATCTGCCACTACATATTTAGCTTGAAGATCCTAAACTGATCACACTACCACTGCTGTTGCTATGGTAATGGTTCCCATGCTGAAAAAAGAGCCCGACTTGTGTAGTACTTGTTATTTATATTCATTAATTGCTGTGTTTTGCGTTGTCAGTCATCAAGAAAGCCCATCATTACAGACTAATATTTTTTAAAAAGGAATGTAAAATTCATCAAACAGTTGCAGTTGAGTTTTAGTCAGTTTTCAGATTTGAAATGAAAGATGATGTCATTCTTATCAAACATTGACTGCTGAAAGTTATTTATCATCTTTAAATAAACCGTTTTCTTTTAAAAATTGAAATGAATGGAAAATCTACAGGACCATAGATATTGATAAAATGTTCGGATAACAAACACATGGTCATTTTTTTTCCAGACAGACCAAGATTCCATAACCTCCAGGATAGCCAAAAGCATACAAGTTTTGAACCTGCTGGAAATATGTTGTTTCTAACATTGGGAGCTCAAAAAATCAAAACTGAGGAAACATTAAATGGACCCAACCACTTATCCTTAAAGTGCAATATACACATCCAAAAAAGGTTCTGACTGTTTATTTTAACCTTTCCCAAGTTTACACATAACTTGTAATAATATACATGTAAAGAACAGAAAGGACAAATAAATATTTTATGATAATTTTATTAAATTAAATATTTCTATCATATGGATATGGTGTTCATCAAAACTATCTAGACATACCCTTTCAAATAAACTGTCGAGTCACACTTCAGCAACAAAGTACAGTGTAATCTATTTGGTAACAAAAAAGGAAGTTGAGGGAGATGGTAAGCTTTAATGTACCATAGCTTTTATGACACAAGTTGGCATTTGTATGTGTCTTTGCAGCAGGGCTCAAGTATCTGCCAGTAACTTCATGTTAACCTCAAGTAAATAAATGGTCAGTGTGGCAGAGCCTGAAGATACAATTGGTACTGCGCACACAGTCTGGCTCTGGTGCCCACAAATCTCTTTGACAGATTTTCTTCACCTTGTGAGACTTCAACCGTAAACTGACATATTTCAAATGCAAAAGGGCAACAGAAGAACAATTTCAGCTACAGCAGATATCGCAAAACAGCGAGGCACTCTGCATATCCTTTCAGACAGATGACCAGTGCTACCAAAGTTTTTTCTTTGGGTGAGAGAATATCTGGTGGACCAGTCAAATGGTGCCTGATTCCCTTTTTGTTCCATCCTTTGCTGCTGCTGCTTCTTTATGATGGCAGGTGCTACTGTCCTCACTGTCATGCCTACTCCTGATTAGCTCGAACAAGTGGTGAACAATCCAAAATCTTCTGGTCGGCTGACTCTGGGAGTTGTAGTCAGAACCAAGTTGAGTTGTTGATGGGCATAAATCAAAAATAACACTTGAAATGTTTTGGTCACAACGTGTAAATTAGTTGATTTTAAACCAGCACAGATAAAGCATGCAGTGAGTGAAACTCAAAGCAGCATCCTACCCCTGGTTTAAAGTTTTGAGAGATGTGTGAGGCCCTTGCCGCCTCTTGAATACATTCAATGTTTTGGCATCAACCACTTCCTGTGGTAAAGAATTCATAACATTCTATGACTAAACTGGGCTCACTCTCAGGCTAGTGGTTTGCAGAAGGCTTGCTCTCAGGAACAACACATTTGCATGTTTGAATCTGGTTTGGCAACAAGTTACCAGCCAGAACTAAGAAATATAAAGCTTCCACATGCAACATGGCGAACAAATAGGCCATCAAATACTTGTCAATTGATAATCAGTCTCAGCCACTGTCACTAAATCTAAGGTAGTACACGTTGCAAAAAAATGTCAAGTATGTTTACATAATGAAGGTAAATTGTCAAATAAAATGGAACTGGCAAAAGATTTGAGCTATGATACTCCAGTCTGTAACAAACACTGTAAAATTACTTTGAGATTACTGAAGCAAAATTTTAAAAATTATGTTACTTGGAACCACATAATATAAACTTAATAAATTATGCTAACATTTTCTGAAGGAGATGAAGTGAAAATTCACACAAAAATCAATGTCCGCTTGTAGTCTCTGTTTGTAAGATACATTGGAAAGAGCACAGAAAGCATCGACTTGATTGCCTACATCATATACCAATAAAGCAAAAACATGCAAGGTTAGTGTTTGCTGAGTGGGATTAAAAAATGGAAGAAATAGGGATGGAGTATAAGAGCATGAGGAAAACCAGGGAAAAAGAATATAATTATTCTCCAATATACTTTTCAACAGTTTCAGTAAATTATTTTTCAAACACATTTGGCTTTTTTTCCCTTCCTTCAGCATCTTTGAAACAACCTCAAGTGGATCAATGTGCAATGCCAGCAGCTTTTGTGAAATAATTCTTTGTAGTACTGAAATGAATCCAAATGTTTGAATCTGTATTGTACTGCTCAAGTTTGTTTGGTTTGTAGCCAAGTTCTTAAAATACTACACTTAGGCAGTCCCTTATAGTCAAGGATGACTTGTTTGCACTTTGATTTTGTGGTCTCTGAAATGCTAATAAGGCCAGTGTAGTATATGGATTCTGCCACAAGTGAAGCAAGTGATGTAGATGGGCTGTTTGGACGTTTGTATGCTTTCTGTGATATCTTGACTTTGCCTCTGCATGTTCCGATTAAGTCTCTCAAAGTGGTCACTGTCTCCTGGAATGATTCTTGTCCATGAGTCAACAGGTACGTTTGATCTCTTCAGGGATGCTATGAAGATATCCCTCAGGTGTATCAATTGACTACTTGGGATCTCTGCCTCAGTAAACAAGCAGATAATGGCAAAATTATGAACAAATTGCTTTTCATCACATTAATACTTTGGGAAATAGGCCATTTAAATTTGCCAGCTAAGAGACTGAATATGCATTTGTTATGATGCATATGTAAATCATAAGAATAACTAGCAACAGAATGATAATGATTATAGAATCATACAACACAGAAACAGAGCCTTCGGTCCAACCAATCCTTGCTGACCATAACCCCAACTGGTCCCACCTGCCTATGTTTGGCCCATATCCCTCCAAACATTTGTTATTCATATACTTATCTAAATGTCTTTTAAAAGTTGTAACTGTATCAACATCCATCATTTCTTCTGGAAGTTCATTCCACAAACGAGCTACTCTGTGCAAAAAAATGCCCATCACGTTTTCTTTTAAATCTTTCTCTTCTCACCTTAACAAAATGCCCTCTCATCTTGAAATCCTTACCCTAAAGAAAAGGCATCTGCCATTCACTTTATCTGTACCCCTCATTATTTTATAAACTTCTACAATATCACCTCTCAATCTCCTATGCTCCAGTGAAGAAAGACCCAGACTAGTTCTTTGGAGAAATGGCAAAAAAAAATAGGCCTTGTAAGAAATGTCATTTCTGAAGTGACTGCATTAATCATGGTATTAGATATTTTTCTACTTTTGGTCAGTTATGAAGATGGAGAGGATGGAATGAAGGACACATCAGAATGGTTTTTAGGTCGAGCAAATACAGAAAAACATGGGAATTTGCAAATGTTTAAGATCTTTTCACTGAGTCAATATTTTCCCAAATATCTGAATAAATCGTCTTTTTCTTAAATCATTCATGGAGTGTGGGCATCACTTGCTAGGTCAGCATTTATTGCTTATCCCTAATTTCCCCAGAGAAGATGATAGTGAGCTGCTTCAGTCTTTGGGTCTGGAGGCATCCACGCTGCTGGAAAGAAGAGAATTCTGGGATTATTATTAAGCAACAGTGAAGGACTGATAATATAGTTCTGAGTCTGTAAAATGTGGCTTGATAGGGAACTTGCAAGTGGTAGTGTTCCGATGAATCTGTAGTCCTTGTCCTTAGTGCTGGTAGAGGTTGCAGGATTGGAAGGTGCTATCAGAGGAGCTTTAGCAAATTATTGCAAATTACTAGTGCATTTGGGGGCAGCATGGTGGCTCAGTGGTTAGCACTGCTGCCTCATAGCACCAGGGACCCAGGTTCAATTCTCACCATTCTCTCCGTGTCTGCGTGGGTTTCCTCTGGGTAGTCCGGTTCCTCCCACAATTCAAAAATGTGTAGGTCAGGTGAATTGGCCATGCTAAATTGCCCACAGTGTTAGATGCATTAGTCAGGGGTAAATATATGGTAGAGGAATGGGTCTGGGTGGGTTACTCTTCAGAGGGTCAGTGTGGACTTGTTGGGCCGAAGGGCCTGTTTCCATACTATTGGGAATCTAATCTAATCTAATCATCTTGAGATGGTACACCACTGTCTGCTGGTGATAGACTGAGTAAATATTGAATGCAAATAGATGAGGTGCCATTCAATTGGGGTGCTTTGTCCTGGATGGCATGAGGTCAGAAGTCAGACAACATCAGGTTATAGTCCAACAGGTTTAGTTGAAATCATAGACTTTCAAAGTGTTACCCCTTCATCACCTGAAAGCTTGTGATTTCAAATAAACCTGATGGACTATAACCTGATGTTGTTTGAATTCTGATCTTGTCCACCTCAGTCTAACTCTAGCACCTCCACATCCTGAATGACATGAAGCTTCTTGAATAGTATTGGAGCTGCACATATTCAGGCATGTGGGGAGTATTCCATCATACCCATAACTTGTGTCTTACAGATAGCAGACAGATGAATTACTCTCTGCATAATTTCTAAGCTTTTTTTTATAAATGAGGATGAGGAAGTGGAAGGTTGGGTTAGTAAGTTTGCCAATGACACAAAGGTTGATGGAGTGATGGATAGTGTGGAGGGCTGTTATCATTTGCAACAGGACATTAACAGAATGCAGAACTGGACTGATAAGTGGCAGCTGGAGTTCAACCTGGAAAAGTGTGAAGTGATTCATTTTGGTAGGTCAAATTTGAATGCAGAATATAGGGTTAACAGCAGGATTCTTGGCAGTGTGGAGAAACAGACAGATCTTGGGGTCCACGTCCATAGATCCCTCTAAGTTGCCTCCCAAGTTGATAGGGTTGTTAAGAAGGCATATGATGTGTTTGCTTTCATCAGCAGGGGGATTGAGTTTAAGAGCCGTGAGGTTACGCTGTAACTCTATAGAGTTTAGATGACATTTGGAATGTTGTGTTCAGTTCTGGTCACCTCATTATAGAAAGGATGTGAAAGCTTTAGAGAGGGTGCAGAGGAGATTTAGCAGGATGCTGTCTGGACTGGAGTGCATGCCTTATGAAGAAAGGCTGAGGGAGCAAGGGCTTTTCTCTTTGGAGTAAAGAAGGGTGAGAGGCGACTTGATAGAGGTGTACAAGATGGTGAGAAGCATAGATGGACTGAATAGTTAGAGGCTTTTTCCCAAGGGCAGAAATGTCTATCACGACGGGGCATAATTTTAAGGTGATTGGAGGAAGGGTTAGGGGAGATGTCAAAGGTCGGTTCTTCACACAGAGAGTGGTGGGTGTGGAATGCACTGCCAGCAGTGCTAATAGAGTCAGATACATTAGGGACGTTTAAGCGACTCTTGGAAAGGCACATGGATGATAGTAAAATGAAGCGTATGTGGCTAGCTTGATCTTAGAGTACAATAAAAGGTCGGCACAACATCAAGGGCCAAAGGGCCTGTACAGTGCTATACTGTTCTATGTTCTAAGCTCTGACCAGCTCTTGCAATCATGGTGTTTATATGACTAGTTCAGTTCCTTCTCTTGTCAATGGTATCCCCAGGATGTTATTCAGTGATTGTAATTCAACTGAATTCCAAGAGTGATGGTTAGATTCTCTCTTGATGGAGATTGTCATTGCCTGGTACTTGAACGGTATGGGTGTTACTTGCCACTTATCAGCTCAAGATTGGATGTCTTGCTGCTACAGACATTGAGTAAATCCTCCTCCTTTTCAGATAGGCAGACAGTGGTTAGACATTGATTCACAGCAATACTGTTGGCAATGAAAGATATAGCGCACAATGATTCATGGAGATCATGCATGATAGAAGAATCATTAGCAAAATTATGACCTAAAATAGTCAAATAAAATTTTAAATAGCATTTTAATGACACTTGTGTTGTATTAAATAAATGTCGTTTAAATAAATTTCTCATTTGCTTCCAAGTACATGGTAACACTGACATAGTTGTAATTATGAATAAATAGTGTACATCCATGTTATATTTAAATGGAGCTTCTGATAAGGCTGTGTGCTTCAAACTTTCAATGGCCATAAATTTAATAGTAATGTGGGTGAAGATCTATTATGTCTCCACGCACTTTTCCTATTAGTTTAACTCAGTTATAAGATATTTCTTAGAGTAATTTGCAGCTAGGGAGATCTTGATATAAATTATTTAAACAACTTCAGGAATGACTCCAGAATTCTGTAGCAATGAGGCACAAGTCTTGCTACTTAATCATTTATGCCACAAAAACTTGCATTAAATTGTGGGGAAATCCAATAATTGGTGTGACAAGGCTAATTCTGAACAAAGGGACTAGGAATAGAACATTCTTCAAGCCTGCTCCACTAATCAATCTAATCATTTTGTTCTGTTTACTTCTGTCTTAAAAATGTTCAAAGTCTCTGCTACCACTCTTTTTTTGAAGAAAAGGGTTCCAAAAACTTACAAACTTCTGTGAGCAAAATATCCTCATCAGTTTTAAATGGGCAACACCTTATTTTTAAACAATGACCCTTAATTATTGATCCTTCCACAAGGGAAATGTACTTTTCACATGCACCCCATTAAGATCGCTCCATATTTTCTATGTGTCAATCAAGTCACCTCTTAATCTTCTGAATTTAAGTGGATACAAGCCTAACCTGTCCACCCTCATAACCTTGTACCCCACCTATTCTGGGTACCAGTCTAATAACTTTCCTTTGAGCTGCTTTCAATGCTGTTACATGTTTCCATTAATAAGGGACCAATACTATTCACTACTCTAAATGTGATCTCAACAATACCTGTACACTTGATGTATAATCACACTACGTTTATAATGAGCTCCCTCCACAATAACATGCTATTTTTCTTCATAATTATTGGTGTATCTGCATAGCAAATCTCTGTGATTCACTAGTACAGATCCATCTGCATCTCAGACATATGCATCTTTTTCACTATTCATATAATTTTTTTCATAATCTATCATTTTCCATATTATACTCCATTACACCATAGGGTCACCCACTCAATTATACCTCTTTATAACTACTTTATGTGCTCTTCACTACTTACTTTCCTATCTACCTTTGTGCCACACATAAATTTAGCAACTATGCCTTTGATTCCTTTATCCAAATCATTTATGTAAGTTGCAAAATATTGAGAACCCTGCATTTATTCTAATGTTGTGCCATACGTTACATCTTGCCAACAAGAAAATGAACCACTTATGCTGACCCTATTTCCTGTTAGCTTTCCATTTTTCTATCCATGCTAATATGTTACTCACTCTCTCCTAATTACTTGGGATTTTATTTTCTATAAGAAGTTTTGATGTAGTCTTTCCAAGTGGACATTCCACCAATTCCTCTTCACCCATAGCACACATTTGTTCCTCAAAAAACTCCAATAAATTGATTAAACATGATTTCCCTTTCACAAAATCAGCTCCCCCTGGTTGCCTAAACATTTCGATGTGCTCTGCCATAACAACTTTGATAATAGCTTCAAATATCTTCCTTATGACAAATGTTAGGCTAAATGGTCAATAGTTTCCTACTTTCAGTCTCACTCCCCTGTTTTGAATATATTTGACACATTTGCTACTTTCCACACTAGTGAGACTTGCCCAAATCCAGAGGATTTGGAAACATTCAAATCAACACATCAACTAAGACCCTGAGATGAAGTCCATCAAGACCTGGCAACCTGTCTGCCTACAAGTCTAACACTTTACTTTATATCACTTCTCTGGGGTGATTGCAATTTCTTGAGTTTATCCCCTCTTCCATTTCCTGATTTAGTTATTTTGGGGTTGTCACTTGTATTGTCTGCATTGAAAATTGACCCAATTCTTATTAATTTGCTGTTTCCTTTTTTTTCTGTAACTATTAGTTCCCTAGACTCACTTGCTCGGGGATGAAAAATGCTCACTTTGTTATTGCTAACCTTTTTGGAATACCTGTAGAAACTCTTGCTCCCTGTCATTATATTTCTAGCTACCTTTCTCACTGCACAAACTATTCACTTCTTATTCATCGGTTCATCATTCTTTTTTATATTCTGTACAATCTTCTGACTTTCCACCTATCTTAGTACAATTACATGCTCTTTCTTCATTTTTCATACTGTCTTCAACTTGCTTTAGTCAACCACAACTGATAGGTCCTTTTCTTGGAATTCTTTCTCCTAGTTGGAATGCCTCTATTCTGTGTATTCTAAACTAATCCCTTAAATGTCTGCTATTAAAGCTCTCCTTTAACCTAATTTGCCAGTTCCCTTCAGTTAGCTCTGCTTTCATGTCCTTATTAATGCCCTTGTTTAAGTTTAAAATGTTTAAGTTTGTACCTCAAACTCAATGTAGAATTCCATTATATTATGATTGCTGGTACCAAGAGATGCCTTTTATATGAAGGCATTAACTAGTCCTAACTTATTGTGCAATACCAGCTCTAGGATAGCTTGCTGACTGGTCGGCTCCAGAATGTGCTGGAGCATAGTATCATGAATAAGAAACTATCCCGAAACACCTATGGGCTCCTTTTCTAAGCTAGCAACCATTTTCTCCAATATATATGTATATAAAAATCCTGTGTGATTATCATTATCTGACAAGCTCACATTTATTTTTCCTTGATATACCATCCCACTTTGGGTGTATACACTACTCCCAAAGTGACTTTTTGCATTATTATTTCCAATTTCTACCCAAACTGCTTTGCATCATGATTTCCTGAACATGGATCATCACTCTTTATTTTGCTAATACCATGAATGAAAAATCGAGCCACGTCAGTACCTTTTCCTAATTTTATTTTTAGCAGAGACCGAGAATATTTGTTGGTCCCCAATAGTATTTTTATTCAATAGTATTTTATTTGAGTCATAGATTTCAAAGACTTTGAGCATTTCACTTTCCGACTTTTTATTTCATTTTTATTACTTAGCTTATGCATGAAATGAAAGATGACTTATTTTGTTACTCATTGTTACTGAGAAACATTATTCATGAATTCATAAGGACGCCTTTGTCTCCTGTAAGATTAACAGCAGCATTTTAGATACGTAGTACTTTTTCAGCATTTCTACTCTTTCAGATCCAATTGCATTACAAAGAATGCAATTGTTAAGAAACATAAGGTTGAGGCAGTCAAATTTTGTATTGTGGTCTCAACTGATTTAATTATAGTCATAGATTCTGCCTCAAGAGGTCAGGGCAGATACAGCTGAAGAAATAAAAATTGATGCTGCAGACTTATTACAGGCAAGTCGTTTCATGAGATATTTGGAATTCATGAGTTTGCCCTCACTAGTTTCATGCTGTTGGTAATATGGATTTAGACTTTACAGGAATTGAAAGCATAGAATAGTTGGGGATTTGCTATGCCACTTTAAACTCTCATCTTGAAGCATGACACGTGTATTTCTCTCGTTTGCCCTATCTATTTATTCTCTCTTCAAATGCATTATAATGGAAATTGTTATTTTCATAACTTTTTTTGTTTATGTGAAGGGTGCATGCTTTGTCTGATGTTTAATGGCTTACATTTAAACACAAGCCAAGAAAGGTATTTTAGTTCTATTAGGAAAAGAAATTTTTTGACCCAAGGTAAATATTGACATTTCAAAGCAAAACTTGCCTGCATTTATTTCAAGTTTATGCATTTTCTTCTGAATATTTATCAAATATTTTTATGAAAAGATTAAAATGACAAAAATTATATTAAATGATCAAAATGATATTGCAGACAAGCTATTTATAAGGTCTCTTTCTCGAAGAATGACTACTCATTTCCTTAAAATTTTCAAAATACAATTACTGATCTCAAGGAACAAAATACAGATCACTCAGAGCAGTAGGTTCAGGGTTCACCACATTATACTTGTCTGTAATTTTTGGTTAAAAATAGGGTACAGTTGAAGTTGTATTCCTTAGAGGTTTCCTTAATTATTTACTGGGTTTGTGCAACATTTACTCAGCCAAGAGTCGGTACATGTATGTAAAAGGTGTCTAAACAGTGAAGATTTCAAAAACATAGAATATTTTCAAATGCAACAAGATTTGGCCAATTTCCAGTCTAGGACTTATAACTGGCAAGTAACATTCATACTACACAAATGCCAGGCAATGACTCTCGCCCAAAAGAGGCAACCCAACCACAGTCCCTTGATATTCAAAGTTGATACCATCACTGAATCCTTTGCTATAAACATCCTGGGAATTACCATTGACTGCATACTGAACTGGACTTGCCATATAAATTCAGTAACTGTAAAAGCAGATCAGAGACTAGGAATACTGTGTTTGACTCATCTCCTGACTCCTCAAAGCCTGTTCACCATCTACCACCACCTACAAGACACAAGGCAGGAGTGTGATGGAATAACCCCACTTGCGTGGATGGATGCAGCTCCACCAAAACTCTAGAAGCTTGACACCTTCTGGGACAAAACAACCCGCTTGATTGGCACCACGTCTGCAAGCATTCACTCCCTCCACCACTGATGCTCAGTAGTGTGTACTGTTTACAAGATGCACTTTGGAAATTTACCAAAGAACCTCAGACAGCACTTTCGAAACCCCATGAGCATTTTCATTTAGAAGGACTTGGAAAGCCATCTGATATGGAAACCTATCACTGTTCCTTAACTGTCGCTGGGTCAAAATCCTCAAATTGCCTCTCTGAGGGCACTGTGGATATACCTAAAGCTTGTAACTTGCAGGGTTCAAGAATGCAACTTATCACCACCTTCTCAAAGAGCAGCTAAGGACTGGCAACAGATGTTGGTCAGCCAGCAATGTCCACACCCCACAAGTGGTTTCATGCTAATGATGGTTTGGAATTCGACTTTACAGGAATTGAAAGCATAGGATAGTTGGAGATTTGCTATGTTAATTTAAATTCTCATCTTGCAAAGTTAAAGTTTGTGCTCTGGAGACAAATTGAAGTGAACCTATGATTCATGTTTCTGCTCTAATTTGCATAACCACAAATGAAAAATGTGCCATAAGCCAAAATAATTGGGCAGTGTTTTAGTTTTTAAAAAGTTCTAAAATTCATTTTTGTTTTCCTTACATTCAAATATTTCCTTCCTATATTTAAGAATGATAATTAAAGCAGTTTTATTAAGGCACTGAAATTGAGTTTATCACAAGAAATAATTTTATTTAATCTTGATGTAATGCCCCTAATTTTAAATAATCAACTATCCCAGAACTATTTGCTGAGTTCATTAGTATATGC
This sequence comes from Chiloscyllium punctatum, assembly GCF_047496795.1. NCBI lineage: Eukaryota > Metazoa > Chordata > Chondrichthyes > Orectolobiformes > Hemiscylliidae > Chiloscyllium > Chiloscyllium punctatum. The sequence continues at coordinate 127,507,981 of NC_092743.1, forward strand.
TAATCAGTTTAATTGCAAACATAATATTTTACGTATTAAATGTTGTTTAGAAGTACCTATTAGTGCCGTTGCACCTAAACATCCTCAACTTCTTGGAAAGGCCACAAATGAGCATAACTGGTAGAAAATCACCAAACTTGCCATTGACCTGTGAGCTGAAGGGCCTGTTTCTAGGCTGTATGCCTCTCTATAACCTTTAATTCAGCCTCGTGGCCTGGCCATTTTGTGGACAGGCCCAGCATAATACTTTTCAGCTTAGTGTAAAAGATCTTCACCAGGCACAATTTCGAAATCTTTTGCCCTGGTTTAGCTGAATTCAGACAATTTAAAACTTACCTGAAACTTACTCTCATGACATTTTGACATAACCAATATAAGATTTAACTACAATCTTTTCAAGTCCATTTATGGTAATATGTTCGGATTAATGGACCAGTATTTAGCAAGTCAGCATGTGGTAAGCAAGTCTTCAGATATTCCTGAAACTTGCTTGTGTTCAGCGCAATAATTATTGTTTTAACACAGCTTCGAGATGCATTGTAACTGTATGATTTGGGAAATGGGAATCGCCCAATTGGAATTGATAACAATGTTACAGCAGATCTGCACTCCACGTGTTCTTCAAGCAATGAAGCTTTTTTAAGTTGCTAGGCCTAATTAACAGATTCATCAGTCCTTTTTGTCTTCTTGGGTATGTCAAATAGTCATGGAATTTTAATCTTTCTTCTTTGTATCCCTTTAGTATCTTTGTTTACTAAATATCTAGCAATCTCAGATTAAAATTAATAATTGGTCTAACACCAATTCCCATTTGTGGAAGAGCTCTAAACTTCAACCACCCTTTCTGTGTCAAAATGTTCTTTAATTTTACTCCAAAGAGACCTGACTCTAACTATTAAATAATGCCACTTAGTCCTGGGCTCAACAACCAAGAGAAACAGCTTTTCTGTCTATTCAATCTATATCCCTTAATATCTTGAAAGCTGTGTTTAAATCACTCCCTAACCGACTAAATTCTAAGGAATGTAAATCTAGTTTGTATAATAAAAACAGAACACTGGAGAAACTCAGCAGGTCTGGCAGCATCTATGGAAAACCAAACAGAGTTGACATTTTAAGTCCAGTATGACACCGTCAGATGTTTTCCAGCATTTGTTCCTTTTACTTCCGATCTCCAGCCTCTGCAATACATCATTTTTTTTGTGAGATAGTGTAATCCTTCCACTGGTTGGGGTCATAGCTAGTACAAAGATGGTTGTTGGAGGTCAGTCACTTCAGATCCAGAACTACAGATATTTCTCAGGTCGTGCCCAAGGCTTAACCATCTTCAACTGTTTTATCACTGAACTTCCCTACATCGAAAGGCAGAAATGGTGATGTTCACCGATGATTGCATCATGTTCAGCTCCATTTGTGACTCCTTGGATTTTGAAACAATTGGCCTCCAGTCTTGGACTGATAAGTAGCAAATCATGTTTGCACTGCACAAGTGCAAGGCTATGAGCGTCTCCACTAAGGGGAAATCTAACTATCACCTCTTGATGCTTAGCAGCATTATGATGCCTAAATATGCCATGATCAATATTCTGGGAGTTATCATTGACCAGAAACTGGACCAGCCATATCAATACCATGGCTACAAGGGCAGGTCAGAGGCTGGAAAGTACATGCCGCATAACCTACTGCCTGTGTCCCCAGGCCCTGTCCAGTATCTACAAGGCACAAGTCAGGAGCATGATGGAATACTTTCTACTTGACTGAATGAATGCAAGTCCAATAACACTGGAAAAGGTTAACATCATCTTGGACAAAGCAGCCCACTTGATTGGCTACCCATCCACACCTTCACAATTCACTCCATTCGCCACCAATAGTGTGTAGCATCTAAAATGCACAGTAGCAATTCACAGAGACTCCTCCATCAGCACCTTACAAACCCACAATCTCTACCATCTCAAGGGCAAAGGGCAGCAGATGCATAGGGATACCACCACTTTCAAGTACTCTTCAAGTAATGCGCCATTGTTACTTGAAACTATATCACCATTCCTTTAGTTGGATGGATCAAAATCCTGAAACTCCCTTCCTAACAGTGTTGTCATATCCCTATACCCCAGGACCACAGCGGTTCAAGAAGGCTGCTCACTGCCACCACCTCACAGGCAATTTGGGGGTGGATGGTATAAGTGCTGGCCTGGTCAGTAATGCCCACATCCACGTGAATGAACCGCCAGAGGAAGTGGTGGAGGCTGGTACAATTGCAACATTTAAGAGGCATTTGTAAGGATATATGAATAGGAAGGGTTTGGAGGGATATGGGCCGGGTGCTGGCAGATGGGACTAGATTGGGTTGGGATATCTGGTCGGCATGGACGGGTTGCACTGAAGGATCTGTTTCCTTGCTGCACATCTCTATGACTCTAAGTGCTGCAACGCCAATTTCCATACCGGTGCTAAGTGAGCCAACCGAGACTTCTTTGGACAGGTGATGAACATCTTACTAAAGAAGTAAGTGCGAAGCAGATACTCAAGGACAGGGGAGACAGAAAGCTGGTTAGATACAAGCAAAATGCAGAAGGCAAAATGCAGTTAATTCCAGAGCATAGTGCCAAGACAACAACAACATGAAGGAATGGGTGGAAGAGGCGTGATGGAAAACAGGTCAGAATTAGAGAAACACAATGTTCTGGAGCACAGTGTGTGGCTGGAGGAGGTTAGAGGCAGAGAAGTATAAATCAGTCCCAGACTGTCTTGTGAAGCCAGTGATTGGGGAGGGCATATGAAAATTTGACAGAGCAAGCTGAACTTTTCTTATTACAGCTAATAAATTCCATCAACAAAAAAATAATGATGCCTTTCTGTAACTGCTCAATAGGAACACTAATCCAACACTATTTTTAAAAAGAATTATCTATAACTGAGGGAACACTAAGCGAGGAGCAGCTTTTGAAGCTTTAATCTTTTGGAGATTAATATAATTTCTCAGAATGATTTAATATTAATGAATCTGCGATGTTCAAGCAATTCCATTTTATTAACAGAAGATTTCAAACCTCCAGGCTTGCAGTTGAACAAATTAGATTGTACATATATTATAATTTGTTAAATAAATAATCCATTAAAATTAAATTCTGCAACTTTGCAATTTAGACAATCTCACTAATCTGTTCTAGATTGATTTCATTGTGAGATTTTATGCTAAGATATGTCATCATGTTGCATTGCAAATTGCAAAGTCATCTGTCAAAGTGAGTCCATGTTAGTGTGTTATGAATAATCCAATGGACTAATATATCACTCTTGTTGTGAGGCCTCTGAACCAATTTGTAAAATATTTACAGTTGCACAAAGAAATAATAATGTTTAGTTGATGGAATAGGTGACAATATATTGGCTGCAGGAAGAAAAATTAGCTTGCTCTGCCAAATTTTCATACACTCTGCCCAATCACAGGCTTCCACAAGACAGTCTGGGACTGATTTAAACTTTTCTGCCTCTCACTTCCTCCAACCACATATTGTGCTTCAGAACATTATGTTCCTCCAACTTTGGCCTCCAGTACATCACGCCTTTTCCACCCATTCACCCTGTTGTTGTCTTGGCACTATGTTCTGGAATTAGCTGCATTTTATCTCCTGGATTACTTGTGTCCATCCACCTTTCTTTCCCCCCCTCTCCTTGAAGATCTTTGCACCTACCTCTTTAGTAAGATGTTCAATATCTATCTGAAGATGTTCTCCTTCAACTGGAATGCATTTTCTTTTCCTGATTACACCTTTGTGAAGTGTCTAAAAACATTATTCTTTTTCAGTGGAACTTTATAAATGCAAGTTGTTCAAATTTGATTAGTTTTTTTTTAACTTTGTAAACCCTTCAAAATATATCCTGTCAATACCTGTAGTAAGTTCTGCCTTTGTCTAACCTTTTAGAGACTCATGGAGTGATAGAGCTATACAGTACAACACAGAAATAAACCCTTCGATTCAACTCATCCATGTCGACCAGCAATCCTAAATTGATCTAGTCACATTTGTCACCACCGCTAAACCCTTCCTATTCATATACTCATCCAGAGATCTTTTAAACATTGTAATTGTACCATCTTCCACTACTTCCCTGGGCAGCTCATTCCATACACGTACCACCCTCTGCATGAAAAAGTTGCCCCTTAGATCGCTTTTAAATCATTTCCCTCTCACCCTAAACCCGTGCCTTCTAGTTCATGACTTGCAGAGGTTAAAAGCATAGGATATCAAATTTAAAAGTTTTCTTTCATTTGCTAGCTATGTAGTTTCCTGACCCATAAGATTTCTTTACTGTGTTGATACACTCAAAACACAGTAGACAGTTGGTTGGCAATTGGAATAAACTCCTGTTTCACAGCTAGAGAAACACAAGTTGATCTTTAGCAGGGTCCAAGAAAGGGGTAGCTGCCACCTCTGAAGATTCTGATGTATTAAATAAAGAACATAAAGAATGAGCTGTATGTTTTTTTTTAAATTTCTTTCCCATGGGCTTCAATGTATTAAAATTTCTTTGCTGGAGTCATTACCATTCTCTTGGTATTCAGCAGTGCTGGCTGATATATACCTAGCTGTCAGCCCTTACCATCAGTCTAGATTTTCCATGGAGAAAAAAGATCTTTGAACGAGTTGTGTGCCTGTGAGCTGTACAATATTAGTGCTGACAGAGTCTCCTCCTTGGGGGTTTATTGTCAGGCCCTGTTCAGTTCACCAACTGGCATGTTGTCACTGTATTATAATTCTAACTGATCTGAAGAATGCGTAGTAAATGTTTTTTTTACTAAATTAGTTTTTGACCACATTGTTCAACTGTTATGTCATGTTCTGGCCAGCAGCTCTTAACATATGCATAATTTGAGAATAATATGAGTATAAATAAAGCTGCCAGTATGACAGAGTTGTGCTTACATATGCCTTTCAGTGCTAATTCTTATTTGTCATTGCAATATAACCTCACCACTGCCATCTGACAAATTTGTTTTCTATCACAATTGAATTACAAAGCCTAGAATAAATCTAATGAGAGCGCAATGCAAAGCTATTTTATCAACAACAGAGTAAAATGTAGGGCCTGGGGATATATGCATATGTTCATATTCTGTTAATCAGGAAAGATAATTAAAAGCTGCCATGTTGCCTGTTGCCAGACCTGCAGAAGCAGGAAGAAATTCAAAATAGGACTAAGGCTTTAAATTCAGTGAACAATAAAATTGATAGATACCAATGTTCCGTGAGATGAAAATAGCTTACCTTGACAGCTATTTTCAATGGGAATCAGAGGTAAGCTTCCACTACAACCACTCCGAACACCCATTCCTCAGAAGGTGGTTTTAGTTTTTGGAAATCAATTATCTCCGTTTCAGAATATCACTGCAGGATTTACTTGGGGTAGTGTCCTAGGCTGTACTATCTTTAGCTGCTTCATCCATAACCTTGCCTCCATTATAAAGACAGAAGTAAGGATGTTTCCTGATGATTGTGCCATGTTGAGCAACATTCTGTCTTCTTCGGATTCTGAAGCAGTCCATGTCCATTTGCAGAATGGCTTCTGAAAAGTTTTTAAGCAGAAAGGTTTTAGCTCAGTTGGGATTAGGGAAATAGGAAGAGAAAAGCCTTTCAGAACTTTTTTTTCAGAAAAAGATTACAAACTGTTGAGAATGCTCCGCCATTCATTCAGATCATGGCTGATTTGACAATCCTCTGCAACACTTTCCTGCCTTTCCTCAGAGTCCTTGGTTCCCTTTCTTCTTAAAAAATCTGTCTGTCTCAGCTTTGAATCTAGTTAACACAGCAGCCTCTACAGCCCTCTGTGGTAACGGATTCCACAGACTCACTACCTGCTAAGAGAAAATAATTCCTTCACTTCTCTGTCTGAAATGAGCAACCTCTTGTTCTGAGATTTTGCCCTGTGTTCCTCAACTTTCCTCTCAAAGGTAAGCAACCTTTCTGCAACTGTCTTAAGAACCTGATACATTTCGATAGGGTCCCTTCTAAATTCCAGGTCCAACCTACTCCATTTTTACTCAAGACAGCTCCTCCATACCCAGGATCATGCTAGTGAGTGTTCTCTGGGTTCCTTCCAATGCCAGTATATCTTTCCTTCGAGGGATTCCAGAACTGTGCACTATCCTAGAAGTGGTCTGGTGGGCCTTGTCTAATTCTAGCACGACTTCTTTATTAGTGTTTTCCATTCCCTTTGAAATAAAAGACACATTTTCTTGTCTATCTCATTACTTGCTGAACTTCTTGTGATTTATGCACGAGGGCTCCCAAATCTCTTAGTGTTGTAACTTTCTGCAGTATTTCTGCATTTCAGAAATATTCAGATATGAGAAGTAACTATTTAAGCAGTAACCTGTTTTATTCTGTAAAGCACTGCCGAAAAGAGAGGTGTAAACAAAATTCAACATTAACTTCCAGAAGGGAATTGGATAAATTTACATGAAAATAATAAATCTACAATTCTCTTTTAGAAAGAGAAATGCAAACATGGAATTTGAAAGAGCTGGCAACAAGAGGTTGGGTTAAATAGCCTGCTTCCATGTTGCATATTTCTGTCAGCTGTCTGGAGTGCTTGTTGAAAGATTATTATAGAAAGAAGACAGCTTCAAATCGGCCTACAAGTCTAAACCTGTAGTTAATTTAAAAAAAATGCATCTTCACAGTCGAGTATCCTGTCATATTCATATTTTTCATGAAGTCAGTAAAAAAAAGTAATCCACAAATGCTAAAAGTTGCACAACACCACATTATAGTCCAATAGGTTTATTTAGAAGCACTCGTTTTCGGAGCACTGTTCCTTCATCAGGTGATTGTCCTATTGAAGGAGCAGCGCTCCAAAAGCTAGTGCTTCCAACCTACATCAGCACCTCCAAATTATGTCCACAAACGTTGGATGTCTAACGCAAGAAGAAAATGATGGAAATACTCTATAGCTAATCAGCATCTGTGAAGAGAAATGACAGGTTTCAATGGCTCGAATGTCTGCCCCTTGCTAGAACAAACTAATCAAAGGTAACAAGAAAATTTTAGTGAGGTTAGAAGAAATAAAAAGGAGAATCGGTATGCACACCAGGCACTAGTTTCGCTGCCGCTGGGGTCTTTAATGGGATCTGAGAGCAGGGATATGGCATTGGTTCAGTATTTCATTTAACAGATGGTATCTCCAACAGTGTCACACTCTCTCAGTATAGTATTGAAGTTTCTACTTAAATTGTATACTTCAGGCTCTGGAAGAGGAGTTGAATTCATAACGTTTTGATTCAGGAGCCACTGGCCCAACCTGACACTGATTGACATTCATCATTCTATAGTGAAATATATAGAATTGAATTGAATGATTTATTGCCACTTGTATTTAACACATAAATACAGTGAAAAGTGTAAAATGTCAACATACTCTGGTGCCATCTTGAGTTGCAGAGCATATTAAGATATGATTAGAATATAATTAAAAACAGAGTTCTTCCTCCCTTGATGTGGGGTGGGGAATGTCCTCACAACGGCTTCTGTGCCCACCAATACCTCCTGCATCCCAAGTCCATCCCAGGAGTTTCCAGTCTGGGGCCTCTGCCGCTGGGAGCATCGCACCAGGCCTACCACTTTGCCACCAGCACAGCTGCCGCTCCCGTTGCTGTGCCAGCAATACCGAATCAGGTTTACTGTAGCTGGCCAAAGCTGGGCACAAGTGCCACCTTCACCAACCACAAAGGCTGCCCTGCCATCGCTGCCAACTTGAAAACTGGTGCCGACACCACCACCTCAAATGGGCGCACCATCGTTAAAGTCCCCATGTTCTCCAGCGCTGTCCCTCACCGCTGGGCCCACACCCACTGTCCATGTGTAAGGCTCACTCTCCCTGAGGACCCGACTCCTGCTATCTGACAGTAACACCAATGTTTGTTTTTGATAGTGCTAGAAATTTCTTTGTGTCTCAGCATTGTTTTGTACTCAGAAAGACGATGAATGCTAGCCACAAAATGGTGTTCATTTTTCTGAATTTATTCTTGCAAAGCATCAAACACTCAGAGGGTGTGTATTATTTTTTACTCATTCACAGGATGGGGACTGGCTTAATGTCATATAATAGTTCGGAAAAAAATCCTATTAATATGAAGCGTGTACTCAATCTCACAAACATCTGTCCTTATTGCTGATTGAATTAAACAATTTATTTCCATCAGTTGCTGCAAAATTCCATGGATATCTTTGCATCCGAAGTTTCTATTGATTCTAAACCAGCTTAGTGACCTCTTTATTAATTACAGTAGTCCCCCTGTATCTGCGGGTGATATGTTCCAAGAGTGGAGTTGCAGATCGATAGGATGGTGAAGAAGGCTTTTGGTATGCTTTTCTTTATTGGTCAGAGTATTGAGTACAGCAGTTGGGAGGTCATGTTGTGACTGTACAGAACGTTGATTAGGCCACTGTTGGAATATTGCTTTCGGAAAGATGTTGTGAAACTTGAAAGGGTTTAGAAAAGATTTACAAGGATGTTGCCAGGGTTGGAGGATTTGAGCTGTAAGGAGAGGTTGAATAGGCTAGGGCTGTTTTCCCTTGTGTCGGAGATTGAGGGGTGACCTCATAGAGGTTTATAAAGTCATGAGGGGCATGGATAGGGTAAATAGACAAAGATTTTTCCCTGGGGTGGGGGGAGTCCAGAACTAGAGGGCACAGGTTTAGGGTGAGAGGGGAAAGATATAAAAGAGACCTAAGGGGCAACGTTTTCATGCAAAGTGTGGTGAATGTATGGAATGAGCTGCCAGAGGAAGTGGTGGAGGCTGTTACAATTGCACTATTTAAAAGGCATCTGGATGGGTATATGAATAGGAAGGGTATGGAAGGATATGGGCCAGGTGCTGGTAGGTGGGACTAGATTGAATTGGGGTATCTGGTTGGCATGGACAGGTTGGACTGAAGGGTCTGTTTCCATGCTGTACATCTCTCTGACTCTATGACCTACCGTGGATGCCCAAAATCATGGTTAGTAGCGAACCCTATAATTTAAATGGGAAATTTCCCTCCCCGACAGCCCCCGGTCCTCTTTCTGGAATGTTCCCTGTAATAATTTCAGGCCGTGGTAAACTGGATAACTGAAACTGCAAAAACTGATTCTGCAGATACAGGGTTTCTACTGTACAATGAATATTGGAAATGCATTCCATTATAAAAGTTCTTTGTATGTTGATGAGTTCTTATTGATTTGTAGCTCATAACCTGTTAATTGATAACTTATTTGGATTGTGCTACATATATAGAATAATAGTCTAATCAAGAATAGAATGTATTTATCAATGTGTTCTTCTGCAATGAGATGACAATTATATATTGCTTTATGAAGGGAATATATTGATTATCCTGCTAGACAATATTCTTCTGCGTGTGTATTTTATAAGTGATGGTAACCCACAAAACGGTGTGAGAATGGCACCACGAAGTGGTTTGAATTCCTCACACATTCTGCTTCTCTCTTTACCAAAAGAGAGTTAGATATTGTTAGGTCTCATTGTTCTGAAAACATTAGTGAGCTCCCTTGTGTAACAGTAGACATGCAATTACGAAATGTTGCTCATATCGCTGGTCCAGAAGGAGCTGGACTCATGAAAGTTCTTCGTCACAGAAATCTTCGAGTGACTGGCAATGTCGCTGTGTCCCTGCGCTGAGGACACAGTTGTGGTTGGGGCAGGTGGCTGATTCCATTGTGGGAATCCTTCATTGGACTATTTTATTCCAATCCTCACTGAAGCTTCCCTGGACACCTATGGCCTCCTACTGAGAAGCCTTCACCCTAATATCTTCTCTTCTAGTAGCGTGTCCCATTCTGACTGGCCCCTCTTTATTCCAGGCATGCTATAAACCGAGGGGAAAGCTTAGTAAAGCATACTGCTGATAAGTTGTGGTTTGTGCAGAAGGCTTGAAGACAGTAAAATGAAAACCTCACCACCTGCTACCAGCAATTTTAAAAAGCACCAAACACGTGTTGTGCAAAACAATGGCCAAAAGCAACCAACCACTTTGAAAATAGTTCATAATTTTAATTAGCACCGGCAGACAGCTGCTGAATGTCAGCTGCGCTGTGCCAGGTTGAGTGAGGATTTTCGCTGTCAGCAATTGAGTCGTGCATCATGATCATGTGCCATTTTCTTCCTGCTTTGTATGTTTCTAGAGGGTGTTCAATTTTTGTTTTTACAAGCTGATACCTCACCAATACAGCATCCAGTTGGGCTCCCACAAGAAGTGTGCATGTGTTAGGATTGCAGTTCCAATTTGGAGGTCTGTGGTCCCTTAAAACAACCAAACATCTGGGCAGATATGCTCTCAATTTCTCATCAGGAGCATTCCTGCTGCTAGTTTTGTTGTTCGATTTTTTTTTTCTCAATAGCAACTCAGATAATATTTACAAACATTGAATTGGCTGGAGGAAAGGGGCAGTGGTGGATTTAAAATTTTGATTATTGCTTATTCTGCAAGCTCATCTGTTTTGTACCTCATGCACGAGTTATCCTGTGTTAATGCAGGTGTTTGTTGAAATTTTGTGCAAAGGCATAAAAAGAGGGTGCTGCATTGTGCCTCCAAAGTCCACACATTGATGTCAATGAAATCTTGAAATCTATAAGATTTGAATTCATTCTGATTTTAATTTGTACTCCATTGATTCTGACTTAAAGTCAGAAAATTATTGAATTAGATTGAAGGTGACAGGAAACGCTTGATTTTCCTGATCATGCTTACAAAAGCTAACATTTAAGCTGGCTTCTGTACTGGTCTAGCTGATGGGACGTTACACCTGATGGAGCCCATTTTTCCACCGTACAAAATTATCTGTAGGTATTTCTACCTTCCATGTAACTCTGTGTGTTGCTATTATTTCACCCAGCATCGTGCTTATGATCATACGAATTAGGAGAAGGATTAGGCCATTTGGGCCTTCAAGCCTTCTGTCCCATTTGATAAGATCCTGAGTTTCTAATACTGTACACCCAGTCCTTCTTCAACATGCCCTCTACTTTTCCTGATGTTTCCCCCCTGCAATGTTGCCAACTCTCATCCCTATCTGTTCCACTGGGCGTACCTTCTCGTTTTCACTTAAGCTAAAAGCCCTAGAGATGCTGGGACTCTGATTTTCCTGAAGATAATTAATTGATTCTTCACTCTTTTCACTTAATTGTAATGACACCTCACCAGAGCCACATTTCAAAAGCTGTAATCCACTGAATATCTGTCTAAGGAGGGAAGCAGTCAATGCACCCTTTCAATGTGACCCTGTCTCCAAAGCCTGAAGGAGTGAAGGATGGAAAGAGGACACAGGCAGCAACGTTTGGACTAACATGACCTCTGGGAGAAATAAAAAGTTAATACCAGTCTGTTATATCCAGAGTTCTGTCATGCATTTAATGACCTTCACTCCCTCTGAAGCTAGGCTTCATTTTTGGAATGTGGGAGACTGTGGATTGTATTAAGTTTTCTTTTAGCTCTGTTTGTTATTTTATAAATTGCCGTACATTGACCAAGCCAATGATACCCACGTGCCATGAATGACTGAAACAAATTGTAAGAGATCATCAAATTTTGCAAAAGTTTGATTAGATGTCAGTTATACAGTGTTTTTAGTGAATCAGTGGTATTTTCTTGGCGTTTCCTGTTGTGGTCGATACTGTAGAAACGTTACAAAAGTAGTTTATTTAAACATCACTGATCTTCCAATCATTCTACTCCTGTCTTCCTCCTTAGATTTGAAAATTATATTTCATTTCATTTCACGATAAAACAATATGTCAAATAATTTATACAGAATTTGGCAATATCACAGAGACAAAACCTGCTTGATGCATACAACTTTTGTCAATAGTGTATAAATGTCAAATGATTAAATGTTATGTGATTAGCTACTGCATTAGCGCTACTGCCATTATACGCAGCACAGCGGCTCAGTGGTTAGCACTGCTGCTCATAGTGCCAGGGACCCAGGTTCAATTCTAGCCTCAGATGACTGTCTGTGCAGAGTTTGCACATTCTCCCTGAGTTTGCGTGGGTTTCCTCTAGGTGCTCCGGTTTCCTTCCAAAGTCCAAAGATGTGTAGGCTAGGTGAATTGGCCGTGCTAAATTGCCTGTAGTGTTCAGGGGTGTGTAGGTTTGGTGCATTAGTGATTGTAGAGTAATAGGGTAGGGGAATGCATTTGGGAGGGTTACTCCTTGGAGGATTGGTGTGGGCTTGTTGGACCGAAGGGCCTGATTCCACACTGTAGGGATTCTGATTCTAACTCTAATTAGCGTTGTCATATGATCAAGTGTTTTGCTCAACTCTCTGGAAATGTATCAAACCGGAGTTAACAGCTTTATCCCTTACTCCAGAGGTTTTCCCAAGAATTCAGAAAGATTTGAAAATTTTTATTCTTGAGCATTGGTTTTAATCTTTCAATGTCCCCTGGATTCCACAGGGGTCCCTGTGACCTAAGAACTGCTCGCATTAACTATTAAAGAAAGCAGGAAATTATTGGTCAGTTAATCTAATGTCAGTCAATGGGAGGAAGTAGCAGGACAGTTAACAGACCATTATACAAGATTGTTCTCTCCATTGTGCATAGTATTCTAGTTGTAGGCTAAATAGTGTCCTGTCTTATTTCTAGCATAACCTTGCAGCCCTTTTACACAGCCCTATGTCACAGGTAATTAAAGAAGGCATTGCAAGCCTTTTAAACCAACTTCTCTTTCTATCCTTCAGGGCTCTTCGGCATGCAATGCCAGTGCTCTCTCTTTTGCATCTCTCAGAATTCTTACCTTTTACGTCCTCTTGTCTTGTCAACCCCCACCCCATCCCCCAAACACCCACCCCATCCTAATGCACTGCACAATATTTCTCCAGTTGACTTCCATTGATACTTTTCAGCCCACCTTGCCAGTCCATTAATATCTTTCTGCAGTTGACAGCGTTCTTCCTTACAGTTGTTCAGTCCCGTCAAATAATTGCCCCTTTTTTGCCCTGCCAATAAGCATATTTTGTATCTAAGTTGCAACTTGCATTTCAGTCCACGCCAGCCTCTTTCTCACTTGTAGTGTGACCATCAGTTACAGGAAGGCAAAATGTCATGGTCCAGGATGTTGCCTTACTGCTATCTATCAGCACTGACAATGCAATTTTGGAAATAGTTGTTAGCTTCATATTTCTAAGCTCCACAATGACTGGAAATCTGTCACTTGATGCCAAAATCAACAAATAAATTGCACAAGGTGCAACTGTTAAATCCATGCTGTGTAAAAGGGTGTGGATCAGTCATAATCTGACTGAAAACACCAAACTGCAAATCTACTAAATTGTATCTTCAGTCCACTCCTCTACACTGATGAGACTAGCCAGCATTTACTAGGGGGAAAACAAGATGAATAATTTTTAACAAAACAGAAGTTGCTGGAAAAGCTCAGCAGGTCTGAAAGCATCTGTGAAGAGAAATCAGAGTTAACATTTTGGGTCCAGTGACCCTTCCTCAGAACGGAATCATTTCTGTCTTTGCTGTCTCAGGTGTACCTTCAGCATGTCTGAAGAGGTCAAGATCACCAACTTAGAGTTCCTGGAACACGCTTATTCCATCAGTATATACTCATTGCTGAGCCAGCATTTGAACTGGCTCTTCTGTTCTGTCAGGCATTCATTTCTATGCTAGAAGTACATTTGCAAGTCAGATACGAAGATGGCCGATATTGACACTGGCAACTGAGAGACAGTTGTTGACAGCTGTGACCTTCTGAGTCTAACTGGTTGGAAAGGTGTTGCAAGAGGTGAACAGAAACAAATATCTCAGTTGGCCAAGAAGACAGTCCTGAATGAACAGAGGCCAGCAAATCATGCATCTTCTCCATTGTCTTCCTCTGCAGCAAATGCAGCCGTTATGTCTCTGCCACACCAACCTCTGCTTAATACAGAGATGACAGCATGGCACAAATGATTGTGTTAGGAAATGGAAGGCCATCAGTATGGGATAACACTGTCATTCCAGGACACAATCTGATATGTGCAGTAAGTAAACCATGTACAGTAATGAACGTATGGTCTCACCAAAGCACTATATAACTGTAGCAAAATTTGTTGTTTTGTGTACCTCAGTCCTCTTGTTTTGTACGTGACCTTGCAATTTTCCTTCCTAATTGCTTTCCATGCTTGTCTGCTAACTTTGCATTCCTTGCACAAGTATAACCAAGTTTGTCTGAAGATCAACATGTAGAAGTTTCACATATTTAAAAAAAAGCATTCTACTATTTTGTTACCAAAAAGATACCCTCACACACTCTGACCGAATATTCTACATGCTACCTCGATGCCAACTCACTCAACCTGTGTATATCTTTGTGTTCTCACAACTCATATTCTTAATTAGCTCTGTACTATAAGCAAACATGCATTTTTCTCAGTGTCTGTCTAAGTCAGCAATATAGATTGTAAATAGCTGTGGCCTCAGCATTGATCCTTGGGAAACTCTAAATCACATGCCAACTCAATTCTGCACCCATAAAGCTTTGGTCTTAACTCCACCTAAATTCACCAAAAGAATCGCCAAAGTCACCAATGTTCAGAACTGAGTACTGGTAATAATTTATTGATGTACCAAGCTTCACTCATTACATTCCCTGCACTAATCTACACTCCCTATGTATTTAGCAAAGGTAGAGATGAGCCTCTCCAATCTCTGCTTTGACTGTTGAAATGCTTTTGGCTTGCAGCCTCTGGTTAATAGATCACATATTGGCTTCAGCAAAGACTACCCCACAGAGGATAGAAGAGGTAAATGTGGTATGGTTACTGTCAGTGTAATAAAGATGCTACTGAGCACAGTTAAGCTGAAAATAATTATAACATTGCTGACTGAACTCAAATCCACATCTGAGCTTTGTATGAGATGTTGGTCAGAGATATTTAATTCTGTCAGCGGGTGGCTGAAAAATCCATTTTCAATGTTCAGTGATACTGACACACAATCTATCTCTGAGGCCAATGTGACAGTACAAAATAAAAGTATTTTTCTAAAGCGTGTACAGGAGCAGAGAGACCTTGGTGTCTGTGTACAGAAGTCGTCTAAGGTGGAGGACCGGTCGAGGGAGCTGTTAATAAAGATTACAGTATTCAAAGCTTCATAAATAGAAGTATAAAGTACAAAAGCGTGGAGGTCATGATGAATTTTTAAAAGATTCCGGTTAGTCATCAGCTGGAGCATTATGTACAGTTCTAGGTGCCACACATTAGGAAGGATGTGAATACATTGGAGAAAATGCATTGTGAGTATCTAGGGATGAGACCGGACAGTTATGAGGAATGATTGGAGAAGTTAGGACTGTTTTTCTTAGAGAAGGAAAGGTTAAGAGGAGATTTGATAGAAGTTCTCAAAATTATGAGGGGTTTGGACAAATTAGATAGGGAGAAACTGTTCCCACTCATAAACAGATTGAGAACCGATTTCAAAATGTTTGCAAAAGAAGCAAAAGCGAGGCAAGCAAAATCTTTAGAACATATTGCCTCAAAGTGAGGTGGAAGCAGGTTCCGTTGAGGAATTCAAGAAGGTGTTGGATGATGATTTACATGGAGACAATGTGCAAGGTTGCAAGGGAAAAGACGAATCTGGCAATAAGTTAAATTACGTAGAGAGCCAGTGCAGACACTATGGATCAAATAGTCTCTTTCTGCTGCATAAGAATTCTGTGATGACATTTCCTATAGGTTGTGTCATAGCCCATCTCCAGTCCTTTCCCCTGTGTTCTGTTCTTGACTCTTCTGAAAAGGGAGAACGATGGGCCTCTCAGCTTCTGGAAGATATGTTCATCTGGTGGATGAGGTGGCTCTAATGAAGGCCATTATCTTGCAGCTGCATCACATGGAAAAAGGATTGGAGTGAGTGGTAGGGGTTGATGGAAAATAGGGATGTGACAAAGAATGTGAAAAATAAATGACAATTCCCCTCAAACTGGAATGACTGCGAGTGATGTGATGGGCTATGCCTGACAAGACAGGATGATGCACTACAGGAAGCAGTAAATGTATAAATGCGTTCATTCCTTGTGTGCTTCCTGCACTGGATCTAGTCACTTGACCATAACTGCATCACCTTTAACCACACATTCATCATGATAGTTGTATGGCCTTCCTTCCTGTTGCTGGGAACTAGGACAACAAATCTTTGTCTTTTAAGGAGGTTCTCTTATCTTGATTCTAGAATTTTACTCTTAATTCCTAACCATCACCACCCTAACTCTACAGTTAAGGCAGAGGAGTATTTTAAATATATCACACTACAAACATTTTAAAATGTACACAGTGTGACTCTGAGTTTATGAACTCACCAACAGACTTGTCATCGATTCAGGCAGATGGGTGTATATGTGCTTCCGTGAGTCATTCCCAATCCCAAATGATTTGCTATAATCTCCCCATCTTCATTTTGAATGCTCTGGTTCATGCATCCCCTTTACTTTGAACTAGAATAAAAGTATAAATGCAGCACGCACTGTACAGGGTAAGCAGTACTGACACGAATGTCAACACTAGTTTCAGGCTTCACTGCAATGTGTTTACTATCACAGAAACAGCTATTTTGTATGGATATAGAGAAATACATAGAATGCACTTGATTACCATCTTTGAGACAGAGTAGTCCACTAGGACCATATCTCTGCCTGTGTGTCTTAAAGTGACCAGGCAAAATACAGTCAGAGAGTCATAGAGATGTACAGCATGGAAACAGACCCTTCGGTCCAACCCGTCCATGCCAACCAGATATCCCAACCCAATCTAGTCCCACCTGTCAGCACCCGGCCCATATCCCTCCAAACCCTTCCTATTCATATACCCATCCAAATGCCTCTTAAATGTTGCAATTGTACCAGCCTCCACCACATCCTCTGGCTATCCTGGAGAGTCCCTGGGAATTTGACACTCATAATCCATTTTCACTCCTCCCATACATTCAAGGTCAGCTAAGACGTACATCCCACTGTCTACACTTTTCGAACAGGCAAAGGCTTTTTTTTGATATTAGCATCGTTTTAAGACTTTGGGTCAGCATTGAGTGTGAATAAGTCCCCATTTCAACTCCATTAGTCCCTGCCATGCCCTAGAAATAGACTAAGATATTATTTTCAAAATGTGCACCACTGTGTGGTATCAGCTTGAGTGTCTTTCACCCTAATGTCAGGACTGTTTGGCTTTGCTCTGACTCCTAGATTTTATGATGATGTAACATGCAAGGTATGTTCCAAGAAGATAACAAGCCAAATAGTTACTTTTGAGGGATTTCAGCTTTTTAATCTTGGGTAAGGGTGAGTGTCAGGGACTATGGATTTATATAGTAGACACTTGACAAAATTGGGATTCTGAGCAGTGAGGGAGGCAAGTTGCAAAGTACCACTGTTATAAAAGTGAACATATATTGCTATCCTACTACAAGAAAAGGCAGGAACATGCAGATTGATAAACAGCAACTTTCAGTAATTGGAAATAATGAGTGACTGAACAATGTAGCTGATGTGCATAAGATAGTAGCATTGGCTGATTGGTATCACAATCATCAACTGAGCTCCAGTTGTCATGATTGGAATGTCATGAGGACAGTACTATTGATGTACAATTTATGACAACGTATTTAGTTCCTCACTCCATAGCTGCCAGCTGTTTACTATGTATTGATGGCCCTGTCCCCCCAGAATGGCACTGATTGCATTGTTTCTTCATTGCTTGAAATATGAAGGGTAACATTTGCCTGGATGTAAAGATGTACTGGCCCTGGAGCAGGTCCGGATGAAGTTCATGAGGATGATCCCAGGAATGAAGGCTTAACGTGTGAGGAACGTTTGAAGTCTCTGGGTCGAAACTCGATGGAATTTAGAAGTTTGGGGAGTGGGGGGTGGGTGGGGATCTAATTGAAACATACAGAATACCGAAAGGCCTGGATAGAGTGGATGTTGAGAAGATGGTTTCATTAGCAGGAAAGACTAGGACCCAAGGGCACAGTCTTTGAGTGAAGGGTAGACCCTTTAGAACAGAGATGAGGAGAAACTTCTTCAGCTACAGCCACAGAAGGCTGTGGAGGCCAGGTCATTGTGTACATTTGAGACAGAGATAGAGAGATTCTTGATTGTTAAGGGGATCAATGGTTACAGGGAGAAAGTGGGATAATGGGGTTGAGAAGCTTGTCAGTCATGATTGAATGGCGAAGCAGACTCAATGGGCTGAATGGTCTCATTTATGCTCCTGTGTCTTATGGTCTTGCCTGTCTTTTCCATCAATAAAACTCTGACAAATCATAGACAGTGACCCCATGAATTGCCGAGGTATCTTATTGCAGAAACTAGCCCTACAGTTCATTTTTCTTTTCTCAATAGCTATTGAAATGTGCTCAGCCTTGTTGATGGTAAATATTAAAGCTGTCAGTAGATCATGTTTTAGTCTGCATATTGAATCAGCCTTTTATTTGTTCAAATTGGATGATGCATGGATTTCAATTATCCGCCAGAGTTCAAACCAACTCTCTGAATTATGATTTTGGTTGCTAGATATACATGTTGTTAGTACCATTAGCAGCGTGTGTTCCAACAGTGAAATAAAAAGTTCTGACTCTTGAGTTCAAGTAATCAAGTATCTGTACTGAAATCCAAGCTAATGGGGATTATATTTAAAGATTGAAAGGAAAAAAAAAGAAAAACTGTTAGAAAATATGCACCAGACCAGTTGGTATTGTGGAGATAATGACAAGTAAATATTAAAGTTGGACATTTTATGAAACTTTCAACAGGGTCACGTATTTTGTCATTCGAAGCTGTAAGAAAAACCTGCTCAAATCATATGAAATGAGTGAACCTAGTTTTGCAGATGTTTCTTAGAATAACTGTTTGCCCTTAATTTTGCAGTGTAACAGGTAATTGCTGATTTTGATATTATTTAATCTTGTGGTATTAAAAGCATTTTAGCAGAGAATCAGGCAGTCTATGATCAATTAACCTTATATTAATTTCTTTCCGATGATATGATTAGTGGTATTGTTGGCAGAAGCACTTAATATAATAAGGGTTTGATCTCTAGCATGAAATATTATGAGTTAAGTCTCACACATGAATAGTGTTACTTTTACTGAAAATGCAACTGATTCAATGAATAAATCAGTATAAGTGTTAGCTGGTGTGCATTTATTTCCACATTGAGATGTCAGTATGAATACAGCAACTTATCAGAAATCTTAGGCAAATGAGCAGAAAGGCCTAATCAAAGTTGAGGATAATTACTAAATGTGTTTCTCCATGGGTTTCTATTCTGTCTCTGTCAGCTACTGAAATTCTTTCAGGAAATTGCTGTGTTTAAGTGCAATCAGTCTCCCAGCTGAAAGGGACATGCTGAATGTTATTTGAGTGTAGCTGATTTAACCATATCATGTGATATGCAATACATTTAACACAAAGCTTCTGCAATTCAGTTTCACAATAAATATATGATTAAATGGACTGGTTTTCTAAACAATTTACTTCATTTCTGCAATTTGTAAGACGACCTTTCTCCATCCAATCCAATCTATTTTAATATATGTTTATTGAGAAGTGATGGCAAGAAATCTGTTAAGTATCTCAGTTATGGTGAATAAATCGTGAATCTGAGATTTTTTTACTGTCCGTAATGAAGTAAAGGATAAGATTCAGAGTGATATGTCACCATACGTGAAAGGAATTGCAGAAAAGACAGACTTTTTTTTTAGTTTTAACATCTTATAGGTTGCAGGAGAAAGCAAAGAATACTGGAGATAAGAGCCTGGAATATTCCAGTAACCTATGCTGCATTGACACACAGGCACTCCCACCAGTGTTAGAGTGGATGCTGTGCCCACCAATCACCACATATTAATGACAGTGTCATGGTCCCAGTCCTGAGCAGATTTTCCTGGAATTTAGGTAAAATTTCCTGGAATTTAGCCCACTTACCATTGTTTCCTGAGGTTGTATAAAAGAAACAAATCTGGTCTTAAGACCAGGAAAATTAGAGGAACCTAACAGAGACAATTTGGCAAGGATGGGTCTCCCGAATTCTGCTATACATGTTCATTTTATGCAGACTCCCCATCCAAAGACCACCATTACTGATAGAAAGACTTTGAAACAGTCAACAGCTCAGAAGCAGCCTAGTTGGGGAAAGAGAATGTGGAATAGAGAAAGGGGAGGTTGCTGGATACAGCATTTTTAGGAGGTTAATGAAGATCACTGGTAGTGGAAAAAAATCAAGGATAGTAGAGGATAGAAAGGTGATTATGAGAATTAGTGATGCATGTGGTGTCAGACATTACGGTGGTGGGGAGATGTTTTGCAGGTTATCTTGATGGACCTGGAGGAAACATTCCCTTTTTTCTGTGTCAATTCCTTTTCAGACATGGATGTTACTGACAAGGCTTGCATTTATTGCTCATCCCTAATTGCCCCAATGAAGTTGGTGGTGAGCCCCCTTCTTGAGCCACTGGGGTCCTTGGGGTGTATGTGCACTCAATGCTGCTAGGCAGCGAGTTCCAGGATTTGACTCTGAATCATGAAGGAACAGCAAACTAATTCCAAATCAAGATGGTGTGCAGCTTGGAAAGAGACTTGCAGGTGGTGGTGTTCTGGCCCCGAACTCACTTTACTGATGGATCAGATGATACCAGGTTATAGTCAAACAGATTTATTTGAAATCACAAGCTTTCAGAGTGTTGCCTCTTCATCACCTGACAAAGGAGCAGTGCTCCAAAAGCTTGTGATTTCAAAGAAACCTGTTAGACTGTATAACCTGGTGTTGTCTGATTTCTGACCTTGTCCACCGCAGTCCAACACCAGCATCTCCACATCCGGGTTTAAATTGGGTTAGGTTCTTAGTTTATACACTTTTTTTAAGCATTGAGTATTATGATTACTGTAGCAAGCAAGACATTTGGGTGGAATTTTACATTATGCCATGCTATACTACAGTTGGTTATCTTAAGTGGAACTAAAAATTGATAGGCGATGTAAAGTGGATTGCCATTTCACTACCAGTCTTTACGCAGTGCCACACATCACATCTATCTCAATGATTTTGAATTTCAGGGATATTTATATTTAGATTTAGATAAACATACTTTAAAGAACAATACTTTGCTTCTTAATCTTAAGGAAAAGGTTATGTTGAGCATATAGTCAAGGAAAAATATCACAAATAACTCATCAAGTGGTGACTTTATTGCCAAAACAGTACTGTAATTGTTTAATTGTATGACCTTGACTGATAGGTCATGCAGAAAGCAAGATAACCCTTTATATTTTTGCCAGCATGTAATAATGTTATTAATTTTAGTGATGAATTTTTAACTTCACTACTTGGACAGAAATCTGGAGCTAGCCCATTGTTGGATATATGAACTGAAATAAATGGAATTAAAATCAGAAACATTCCGTACCTCTGCAAGATTGCTGACCAAAAGGTGAAGTCAAAATTCACCGCAATTTAGGGACTTCATCCCAATAAGTTTATGCCCAAATAGTAATAGTGTGTCCAGGAAGTAGCCACCAGCACTATATCCAGAGCTATAGTTTCAAATGGTGTGGTACTGGCAGATGTCTAAGTTGGACAGTATTACAAGAGCCTACAATCTCCAAACAGATGAGATGTTATGACCCCTGACTTCATATGCTCCAATGTAATCAGCACAGAAGGGTCCAATGGGAACATTTTCCAGTGGAATTGCCCAGAGACTTATAGGCCCATAGTCCCTATGTATTCACATAATGTGCACTGTTCCTGTAAAATGGTTTGTTTGATGTGTAAGTGTGACTAAGAGCCATTTTTGGGCAATTGGCAGACTAGTTGCTCTGTTAAAACCAGAATGTCACCTTTTTTCAGTATTGTAAGCATATTGAATATGAACAGATGAACCAGGAGCAAGAATAGGCTACTCGGCCCTTCTAGTCTGCTCTACCATTCGATAAGGTCATAACTGATCTGATTGCTGACTCTATTCCACATTCTTGCCTACTCCCTATAATATTTGACTCCTTTGGTAATCAAGAATTTGTCTACCTTTGTCTGGAAAGTATTCAATGACACTGGTTTCAAGGGAAGAAAACTCTGAAGACTCTTGCCCCCAGAGAAAACATTGTTCCTAATCTCTTCTGTAAATGGAAGACCACTTATTGTGAAAAGTGTGACCCTTAGTTGTAATCTTCCCAGAGGAAAAATATCCTTTCAGCACTCCCCTTCTCAATTCCCCACAGTATTTTATATTTCAAGTTAAATGTTGTTTACAATTAACCACTGCATTGGCTTTTACTTAACTTATCATTTAAAACTTCCATATAATTTAGAATTATAAACCTGTACCATTCAATAAGGTCATAACTGATCTGATTGCTGACTCTATTCCACATTCTTGCCTACCTCTTTAAGGGAGCGGGGGGAAGTAGGCCCTTAGTTGACCTTCCTTCCTGTCCCCCCTCCACATCTTCTCACAAGATGTGCTGTAGTCAGACCCTATCACCACCAATAGTGTGTGCAGTCCTTCTCCACCAAACTCACCCTCTCAGCTTGCCTCATGCAAGAGAAGTGAGATATGCAACAAACAAGGTACCCTCTTGCCGCTCTATAGGCAGGCATTCCCAGCTGCTGCTGATGTCCTCTGTGATCTCTATCCAGGAGTGTTCCCACCTATGGTGTGCAATCTGCACCTGAACCTGCAGCAATTCATTAGTGAATGAGTGGCTACCTAGATGCTTTTCTTTCTGTCATGTCAACAGCACCTTATTTCTCAGACTTTCCGATTGCCTGCTTCAGTCAGTAGTAAGAATTCTGTTACTGATAGGCACTGAGTTTCACAGCCTCAAGTAGCACAGCAACAGGGCTCATGCAAGAAACAGGCCCGAGGTGAGAGACAAGGTGGTGACTGAAACCAGCCAAGTCGTTCCACATAGGAGAGCAGCTATAACCAGAGCTGCAACTATATGCAGTGAGTATGGGCAGTGCTTTTAAATGGTATCAGCACCTCTACCCTTAGCTCCTGATTCAGACATCACTACCTCACTGCCTACCTTTATTCTAGAATTGGCTTCTTCCTGCTTGTTAGCAATAACTGGCCAGCCAAAATGAGGTTGCTTTCCCTTGGTGTTTTGACTTACAAGCAGCAGCGATGCTTACTTTGCTTCTAGTAGTGGAGGCTCAGTCCTACTCAGAACATTTAGGCTTTGTCTCTGGACTTTAGCCCCGTCCTCTGAATTACAAGTCTTGTAACATTATCACTGTAATCCTCCTGTAAATCAGGTTAAACACAATATAGAGATGGAGCATCAAATGTCCAGATGAAAGCTGATGTGAAGAATGCTATCGTTTTATGGATTGCATCATTTCTGATGCACCACTTCAATGCCATGACATTTCTTATTGGTTAGTTTTTGTTTTCATGGTAATTTTCTAAACCTCTGGGGATACCCGAGTCAAAGTTCAAGTGCAAATTTGTTAATGCAATCTCCTTGCAATCTCCATCAAGGATTGTGCAGTCAAGATCACCAACAGTACTGTGAGTGACACTGTCATATTTACATTCATCAGGAATCAGAAATGATGGAACAGTTTGTGATGATTGACTTTGCTTTACAATTGGATGTGTCAGAGAATCTGTATTTGACTGGACTAAATGTCTGTAATACACAATACTGTGGTAATTACATACAACGGAAAATTATATCAAATTGTACAAGCTGTTGACCATGACATATAACAAATTCAGACAAACCCGAATACAAGGTTGACGAATGAATGTTATGAAACAAACACGTTGAGAATCCTGAAGAAACTCAGCAGGTCTGGCAGCAGTTTTGGAGAGAGAAAAATAGAGTTAACGTTTTGAATCTGGTATGATTCTTCATACATAACTCTGGTTCTCTCTCCATAAATGCTGCCAGACTTGCTGAGTTTCTCCAACATTCTCCGTTTGTTTCAGATTTCCAGCACCTGCATTTTGTCTTTATTTGGATGAATATTATGTTCTGCCCTTTGCTTGTCTTTCAGCTATTTCCACCCTGAATCATGTTGCCCATTTACCACTTTGTTATTATGTCAATGTTAATGACAAGCAAAGAGAACTCCTGAATGTAGTTACAACAGCCTGGGAGGAGGGAGCCGGTTAGTTTAGTTGGTTGGTCTGCTGATGAAAATAATGCGAACAGTGTGGGTTTGATTCCACTTTGGTACAAGGTAGACTGGAACCTGCCTCAGAGTGGAAGGTAATAGCAAACCACCACTGATAGAAACTACTGAGAAAACATTGCAGCATGAAGCATCAGCTGAAATAATCCAAAGGCCTGACTTGGGCAGAGGGCAAATGATTGAATAAATGAATGAATGCATTGCAATAGACATTGTGATAAATTTCTGACAAAATTGGACTTCTCAGACAACCCTTCTAATTGTAATTTTGGGTTTCCAGCTTCCATTACCATGCTGGAGGGCATTTGCCAAAGGAAGCAATAGACATTAAATACTCTCAGTAATCCAGTAGCCATTTTCACTTGCCTGAGGTGGAAACACAACTGTGCTGGTTCTGCTGGGAAGTCAGAATTGAAATGAGCTTGAATTGGGTCAACATTCATCCAGATGGCCAACTGTGAGATCTGTTTTGCCATTGTTCCAGCAGGATTTCCATGAAATAACTGATTTTATTTAAAATAATGACAGGAAAATGGTGGACAGTGTGTATCCAATCTTTTAACAAACACCCCTGGCAGTTAGGGCTCCTGGTCAGAAGCAGAGACCTGTAAAATTAGGCAGTATTTTTTTCAAATATGAGTTTCATCCAAAACACATACGATCAAAGAATTTTGAGTTTTAAACATTATAAATGATCAATGTCAGTTTTGTACAATTACAGTAATTAATTTTCAGTTAACTGAAGGGCATATTCACAAATTACTACCTCCACTTGAGAAATGAAAATAAGTAATTAAAAAAGAGGAATCATAATATTACATGTTTCCTATGAAACCAATGTACTGTGTTTGAAATCAGAATCTCTTACTTAAAAGTTGTAGCTTACTATCCTATAGTGTAGTGCTGCATCATATAATTGTAACATATCTGTGGAGCAAATAATCACACAGGTTTGTAATATTTAAAATAAGGTAACAGGCTGACATAATGTAATAATATTGTTGTTAGGAAAATCAGTGGGGTGTCAGAAACCATTGAAAATGAGTACTTTGTGTTAAATGACACGTTTCATGACCATATAATCAGTAACCTCACTGAAATTTCTACTTGGATACTTGGCAGCAAAGAGCAATCATGCTATTGTGGCTCATAATAATCAGTCAGCAAGAAAGAAAATGCTTCTTTGACAGACCACATGATTTAGACCTGAAGGAGTTCACAGTCAACTCCTCTGGAATCAAAGCTGATGGAGTCCCATTTTTTTAAATTGTGATTGGCTTTTCAGAGTATTGAATGTTAAGATTAATGTGGGAATAGTCTCTTGTTTATCCTCAGATTACTTATGTCAGGTACACTGGATGTAAAGTTTCTTCAGTCACCTTTTCTTAATAAACCTAAAGTAATTACACCAGTCTTTAACCTGTCAGCGTAGACATAATTTCATTTCAATGTAAACATTGTGGCAACTACTACATAGTGAAATCTCATATGAAACTGCGTAAAAACTGATGAACACAAATAGAAATAACATATATATTGGGATGATTTCATTTCACTAACCTCTTTGTAGATCTTTGCTCATTTCACTTCATCTAAAAACTTACATAAGGTTACTTCTTTATCAATGTTCCTCATGATGAAACATCATCTCCTTCATTTTCTTATTAATTTTATGTATCCAGATTTGCATTGAATAATGTACAGATACTTTGGAAACTCGTTGATGCAGTGAGTAAAAGCATTGCTGTTTCACCTAGTGGAGCTTTATGGAGTGACTGTGTCCTCTCCATGAAGATTATATAGTCCTGCTTTTCTTGCCCTTTCTCCCACTTCAACTCCACCCCAGCCCACAGCCCCACAAGACACGATATTAGACATCAAACATTCACTCCGCCTATGCAGATCTCAAGGCTCAAGGCTCATCTTAATTTGAGGGGGCAGGTCATTGCTTTTACACAGAGCAGGTGTAAGTCCTATTGATGTCTTGCACTAGAAATTGAGGGTAGGTAAAGAGAGCTTGTGCATCTGATGGACTTGGAGGAGATTGAGGGGCCTGTTTGTACAGTAATCACACAAAACATTCAGTGCTCAAACACTCATTCAGACTCAGCAGTCTGTGCCTTCCTGTGAAGCCTTCTCCTTGTTTTCCTCATCCAACTCTGTTACTATACCCCTCTGTTTGCTTCTCCCTCATATGCTTAAGCAGCTCTCCTTAAATGCATCTAAATATTCACTTCAGCTAATCCCTGTTGGTGGGGAAGGGAGGGAGAATCTTCCTGAACCTGTAACGGTGGATGAAAGGCAGGACCGAAGTTTGAGGTTAGGATGCCGTGTTTCTGCTTCAAGCCAAATGTGCTAAATTTGGATGAAAGGCAGAAGGAACTATTTGTCCATTAGCAACGGTTACCACAAGCTCTGTATAATGGAAGGTGCAGTGAAGACTTCCTATGATTTTCATAGTGCAAGAGCAGACTCTGTGAAAGCAGCTTCCAAGCAGCAGCCAGAGGGACAAATTGGAGTAGAAGCTTCTAAGCTCCAGTGATGTTATCATTGAGGTTAAAATCCATACTTGAGACTAAAACAAATCCTCCAAAAGGGGTTTTCTGTTTCACTGTGGTGACCCTTATGAATTCTGGCTTCAATACCTGTGAAGAAAGGTCCATTTTGAAGCACCCACGTAGTCTCAACTAAATGCTCCCTAATGCCTTAGGGCTGCTGGTCATTTGTAACTACCAGCCCTCTGATTGGGTCTGCAGCCTCAGGGGCCAGCACTCACCCTGAATGGGACCAATGGACACAGAGGCGACCAGTTTGAAAGCTGCCTTCCAGATGCTTGGGCCAAAGGATACACTGCAGATGCAAACACGGTCATGACCCAGAAAAGTACCCAGTGGTTGAAATTAATCCATCAGAAAGTTCTTCCCAGACCTTGAACGACATGGGCATTGGTGAGAAAGTTGGAAAAATTGGGTAAGATTGGGATTGGCAGTAACTAGTAGTGAAGATCTCACTACCAAGTGGCAAACTGAGAGGTATAGATAGAGCTGATGGTAGTTGTCTTTTCCCAAGGATGGGGAATTTCATTTTATGGGATA
Source organism: Chiloscyllium punctatum (assembly GCF_047496795.1). Classification (NCBI taxonomy): domain Eukaryota; kingdom Metazoa; phylum Chordata; class Chondrichthyes; order Orectolobiformes; family Hemiscylliidae; genus Chiloscyllium; species Chiloscyllium punctatum. The sequence continues at coordinate 127,535,259 of NC_092743.1, forward strand.
CAAGAATGGGGGAAAGGTTTGGAGGGATGTGGGCCAGGAGCAGGCAGGTGGGACCAGTTTAGTTTGGGATTATTCCAGCAAAGACTGGTTGGACAGTAGGATCTGCTTCGGTGCTGCATGACTCTATGACTAAGAATCTCGCTAATCAATAACAAGAGGAGCAATTGCATCTATTTGTATCTGTTTTTGTATAGCTCCCACCCAACCAATAGGCAATAAACAGTGACAATTCCAGACACGAGAGGAAGAGCAGGTACCTGGTGACTCCAGCTCATCATCTGCTCATCCAGTCCTCCATCCTAGACAGTGGTCATCAACATCCCAGGGTACACTTGATGGGCAGAGACTGCATGCACCCCAATCCCCATCAGACAGATACCAGCCTTGTTGAACCCTCACGGCATATCTCCAATCCGCTTCCTCGATTGTTCTGCAGCTCAGTGCTTGGAGTGCACGAGCACCTTGGATTGGAATGATGCTGCTGGGACATTTTGAGCGCAGGGATATGCACCCATCTCATGAATTGGATGAGGCTGTGTCTCATATTTCTTCACTTGCTCACTTAGCACTCACTCAATTTGCAACTGCTTGGATACATAGAGCATTCTTCATTTGCATTGAGTTGGTGAGCAGGGTAAGGACTAGATTTAATAAACATATAGTTCCTACAGTCTGCGACTGTATTTATACAGCATGGCGTGCTGCACTCATTGGAATAATGTCTATTGTCAGAGGTCCATGTAGAAGCAATCCATGGCCCTCCTTGTCAAAGTGCACCATGCCCCACTGTAGGGAGGTATATGCTAAACCATCAAGGGTCTGATGCCTTACAAAAATGGTTACTGGGAAACATGACTATGGCTGACGATCTTTTATGTGACCCTCTGACCAAGGCATCTAAGGAGCATGAGATAGGTTATTGAGGTAGGTTTCAGAAAATAGTGTGAGAAAATCTTGTGGGGAATATATAGAGTAACCCTCCATGAAATTGGCCAAAACCAGCTCTTGTCCAATTTCCAGTTAAACACAAGCCCTGTGTCCACTCCATCACAATCTATCACAAGTGCTTGGTTTGCTCTTGGTATTGACCTATGACACGCATTGAATGATTTTTATATTTATTCTCCCAGATTCTTCTGCTCCTCTATCCCTATATGCTTAGTTTCCAAGCAATATGTGATTTTTAAAAATTTCTCTTATGGGAAATACATCATACAGGAGTCAGTTAACTCAGTTCCCTGGATGTCTGTTTTATGATTCAAAGTGACATCAGCAATGTGGGTTCAGTTCCCCATCAGCTGACATTATCGCAAAGGATTCTCCTTCTCAACCTCTTCCCTTCACCTGAGGCATGATGACTCTTGGATTAAACCACTACCAGCCATTTCTCTCTGTCTTCCTCTCTTGAGTTGCAGAACAGCCCTATTGTCCGGTAAGACTATGGCGACTTTTTAATATGTCACATGTAAATGTTGAGATTTATTTGTCAATTTGTATTCATTCCACAAGTTTATTAATGTCTTGTTATTTGTTGTTGCCTTCCTTAATGATGACTATTATTTCTAATTTGGTGTCATCTGCAAAGTTAGGAATTGTGCTTTTGATGCCATAGTCTAAATCATCAATATATATTGTGAATAATACTGGTTCAAGCACTGATACTTGTAGGATCCCACTCCCTATCTTCTGCCACTTTGAATTGTTACTCCTTATCCCTGTTTTCTAGCTTTCAGCCAGAAGGCCATTCATTCTGTTAATTGGCCCCATACTCCAATCTTGTCATGTCCACATAATTTGTTTCTCTTGTGTACACTGAAGCAAAGTGACTGCAGCTGACATCCATCATAATGTACTTTAATAGCCCATAAGCTGCATATACCACAGAGGTCCCATGGCTCCCAAAAAATGTCAATCTTACTTTAGATCTTCAGTTTGCTTGTGAAGAATAGGCAAATATGAGTTTTCTTATTAACATAATCCAGCTATTATGCAGTAACACTTTTCAATCCCAAATTCAAATTATGAAATGTCTTCCACTCTCTTCCAGATTTCTGCCATTTCTCTACTGCTACGTATTGCTTTTTGTTATCCTAGCCATCCATGAGTTGGCTATTCCCATTCCAGCTTTCTTTCATTTAGTGTACCTGTAAAATATTTTACTTTTTTAACGCTCCTTGATGATTTAATTTCATTGTTCCATCCTGCCTTGCTAATTTTTTTAAAAATCCCTCCCAGTCTCTGCATTTTTTTCTTGTCATATTCACTCCTCTGCTATCTATATATTTGAGTACACCCCTTTCTTTTGTTCTGATCCCAGCTGATTTTTAAAATCCATTTGTTGGACTTGGGCATCCGGCTGGCTGGCCAGCATTGATAGTCCATCCCTATTTGCCCTTGAGAAGGGGTTGGTGAGCTGCCTTCTTGAATCGCAGCAGTCCACTTGCTGTGGGTTGACCCACAATGCCGGTAGGGAGGGAATTCCAGGATTTTGGAGGAATGGTGGGGGTATATTTCCAAGTCAGAGTGGTGAATGGTTTGGAGGGGTACTTGCAGGTGCTGGTGTTCCCAAGTACCTGCTGCCCTTGTTCTCCTAGGTGCAAGTGGTCGTGGGTTTGGAAGGTGCTATCTAAGGATCTTTGGTGAATTTCTGCAGTGCAACTTGTAGATAGTACACACTGCTGCTACTGAGTGCCAGTGGTGGAGGGATTGAACGTTTGTAGATGTCGTGCCAATCAAGCGGGTTGCTTTATCCTGGATGGTGTCAAGCTTCTCGAGTGTTGTTGGAGCTGCACCCATCCAGGCAAATGGGGATTATTCCATCACACTCCTGACTTGTGCCTTGCAGACAATGGATAGACCTTGCAGGGTCAGAAGATGAGTTACTCGCCACAGTATCCCTAGTCTCTGACCTGCTGTTGTAGTCACGATGTTTATGTGGTGAGTCCAGTTGAGTTTCTGGTCAATGGTAACCCCAAGGATGTTGACAGTGGGAGATTCAGTAACGGTAATACCATTGAATGTCAAGGGGCAGTGGTTAGAGTGTCTCTTATTGGTGATCGTTATTGTCTGGCATTTGTGTGGCATGAATGTTACTTGCCACTTGTTGGCCCAAGACTGGATATTGTCCAGATCTTGTTGCATTTGAGCACGAACTGCTTCAGTATCTGAGGAGTCACGAATGGTGGTGAACACTGTGCAATCATGGGCGAACCTCTGACCTGATGACAGAGGGAAGATCAATGATAAAGCAGCAGAAGATTGCTGGGCTTAGGACACCTGAGGGACTCCTACAGGATGGCCTGGAGCTGAGATGACTGACTCTGCACAAGGAGGATTCTGGGTAATCCAAGATGGAGGATGGGAAAAATTTCTGGCTGTAACAGGCTACTCATTTTTTGAGGTATTTTAGGTGTTGGAAGTGATTTCTTTGAATTCCAGGAGCAGCAATTATTGTTTTATGTGCTGTTGCAATTGTTTTGGAACTTTGGAGAAAAAAAAGTCAAAACAACACTTTTAAAAGGGAGGGAAAGACAGACAAAGGCAGCAAGCATGTGGTCTGTAAGGGAGAGAGAAAAAGAAACCCACACTGCTGACACAGCAACCAATCTGCACAGTTACTGCCTTTGCTGTTTGAATTCATGTATCGCTGGACATCGGAGTGTGTCTAGGAAAACTTAACAAATGGCAATATTCACAACTAATCTTGGAGGAATCTGTTGGGAGAGGTCACAGCACAGAAACAGATAAGTAAACAGTTTTAAGTATAGCCTTGGTGTAAACCTACATTAGTGGGTAGAGTGGGTTTTTTTCTTGATTATATGTTTTTATTAGGATCTGTCCCTGAATTACATTTTAAAACTATAAGCCATAAGTATTAAGTAAGCCTGGAGCCATGGTTTGTAGAGCAATAAGACAGTGTTATTTTCTGGGTCTGTAGATTGGAAGGAGCAAAATGGCCTTTAGTAGAGTGATATGTTTTTTTGTCGGATGTGGGAGTTTCGGGACAGTTTAAGATTTACTGAGGATTGGTTGTTGGTTGTGAAGGAGAAAGTGAGGACTGCAGATGCTGGAGATAAGAGCTGAAAATGTGTTGCTGGAAAAGCACAGCACGTCAGGCAGCATCCAAGGAGCAGGAGAATCGATGTTTCGGGCATGAGCCCTTCTTCAGGAATGAGGAAAGTGTGTCCAGCAGGCTAAGATAAAAGGTAGGGAGGAGGAACTTGGGGGAGGAGCATTGGAAATGTGATAGGTGGAAGGAGGACAAGGTGAGGGTGATAGGCCGGAGTGGGGTGGGGGCGGAGAGGTCAGGAAGAAGATCGCAGGTTAGGAAGGCGGTGCTGAGTTCGAGGGAATTGACTGAGACAAGATGGGGGAGGGGAAATGAGGAAACTGGAGAAATCTGAGTTCATCCCTTGTGGTTGGAGGGTTCCTAGGCGGAAGATGACGCGCTCTTCCTCCAACCATCGTGTTGCTATGGTCTGGCGATGGAGGAGTCCAAGGACCTGCATGTCCTTGGTGGAGTGGGAGGGGGAGTTGAAGTGTTGAGCCATGGGGTGGTTGGGTTAGTTGGTCCAGGTGTCCCAGAGGTGTTCCACAAGTAGGCGGCTTGTCTCCCCAATATAGAGGAGGCCACATCGGGTGCAGCGGATGCAGTAAATGATGTGTGTGGAGGTGCAGGTGAATTTGTGGCGGATATGGAAGGATCCCTTGGGACCTTGGAGGAAGGTTAGGGGGGAGGTGTGGGCGCAAGTTTTGCATTTCTTGCCGTTGCAGGGGAAGGTGCCGGGAGTGGAGGTTGTGTTGGTGGGGGGGTGTGGACCTGACGAGGGAGTCACGGAGGGAGTGGTCTTTTCGGAATGCTGATAGGGGAGGGGAGGGAAATATATCCTTGGTGGTGGGGTCCGTTTGGAGGTGGCGGAAATGACGACGGATGATACGATGTATATGGACGTTGGTAAGGACCAGTGGGGTTCTGTGCTGGTGGCGATTGGAGGGGCGGGGCTCAAGGGCGGAGGAGCAGGAAGTGGGGGAAATGCGGTGGAGGGCATCATCGATCACGTCTGGGGGGGAAATTGCGGTCTTTGAAGAAGGAGGCCATCTGGGTTGCTCGGTATTGGAACTGGTCCTCCTGGGAGCAGATGCGGCGGAGACGAAGGAATTGGGAATATGGGATGGCGTTTTTACAGGGGGCAGGGTGGGAGGAGGTGTAGTCTAGGTAGCTGTGGGAGTCGGTCGGTTTATAGTAAATGTCCGTGTTGGTTGTGAATCCTGTCAGAACAAATGTATCATTTGGAGCAACAGTTAGAGACAATGAGGAATTTACAAAAGCAAGGGGGTGGAGGGATGGCAGTTATAGGATGGGAGAAAAGCCACAGATGTAGTCAGGTAGCTGGGTTAACTCCAAGAAAGTTAGGAGAGATAAGTGGGTAGTACGGAATTCTTCTGTGGCTTTCCAATGTAGGGGGTGATTGAGTTTCAGGAAAATGAACAGTCAAGTTTCTGGTATCACGATTGGCTCTAATGTAATGAAGAGTAAATCAGGTTATAAGCGATTGATTGTGTTCGGGGACTGTCTAGTCAGAGGCATGGACAGATGCTTCTGTGCCCAGCAGCAAAAAATCAGAATGGTGTGTTGCCTCCCAGGTGCCAGGATCAAGGATGTCTCAGAGAGGGTGCAGAATGTTCTCAAAGGAGAGAGCGATCAGCAAGATGTCATTGTACACAGTGGTACTAATGATATAAGAATTGAAAAAGATGAGATTCTGAAGGGAGATTACAGAGAGATAAGCAGGAATTTTAAAAGGAGGTCCTCGAGGGTCGTAATATCTGGATTACTCCCGGTGCTACGTGCCAGTGAGGGTAGGAAATGGAGGATAGAGCAGATGAATACTTGGCTGAAGAGCTGGTATATGGGAGAAGGATTCACATTTTTGGATCATTGGAATCTCTTCTGGGGTAGAAGTGACCTGGACAAGAAGGATGGGTTGCATCTGAATTGGAATGGGACCAATATACTGGCAGGGAGATTTGCTAGAGCTGCTTGGGAGGAGGCAGTGTGGGACCCAGGGAGATAGTGAGGAAAGAGATCAATCTGAGACTGGTACAGTTGAGAAAAGGAGTGAGTCAAACAGTCAGGGCAGGCAGGGACAAAACAGAGAAAAAGGTAGGACTGATCAATTAAACTGCATTTATTTCAATGCAAGTGGCCTGACAGGGAAGGCAGATGAACTCAGGATATGGTTAGGAACATGGGACTGGGATATTATAGCAATTACAGAAACATGGCTCAGAGATGGGCAGGACTGGCAGCTTAATGTTCCAGGATACAAATGCTACAGGAAGGATAGAAAGGGAGGCAAAGAGGAGGGGGGGTGGTGTTTTTGATAAGGGATAGCATTACAGCTGGACTGAGGGAGGATATTCCAGAAATACATCCAGGGAAGTTATTTGCTTGGAACTGAGAGATAAGAAAGGGATGATCACCTTATTGAGATTGTATTATAGACCCCCTAATAGCCAGCAGGAAATTGAGAAACAAACTTGTAAGGAGATCTCCGCTATCTGTAAGAATAATAGGGTGGTTATGGTAGGGGATTTTAACGTTCCAAACATCAACTGGGACTGCCATAGTGTTTAACTCGTTAAGAGTGTACAGAAAATTTTCTGATTCAGTATGTGGATGTACACACAAGAGAAGGTGCAAAACTTGACTTACTCTTGGGAAATAAGGCAGGGCAGGTGACTGAGGTGTCAGTGAGGGAGCACTTTGGGGACAGCAAACATAATTCTATTAGTTTCAAAATAGTGATGGAAAAGGATAGACCAGATCTAACACTTGAAGTTCTGAATTGGAGTAAGGCTAATTTTGACGGTAATAGGCAACAACTTTCAAAAGCTGATTGGATGCAGAGGTTTGCAGATAAAGGGATGGCTGGAAATGGGAAGCTTTCATAAATGAGGTAACGAGAGACCAGAGTTAGTATATTCCTGTCAGGGTGAAAGGAAAAGCTGGTAGGTGTAGGGACTGCTGGATGACTAAAGAAATTGAGGATTTGGTTAAGAAAGAGAAGGAAGCATATGTCAGGTATAGACAGGATAGATCGAGTGAATCCTTAGAAAAGTATAAAGGCGGTAGGAATATACTTAAGAGGGAAATAAGGAGGCCAAAAAGGGGTCATAAGATGGCTTTGGCAAATAGGGTTAAGGAGAATCCAAAGGGTTTTTACAAATATGTTAAGGACAAAAGGGTAACTAGGGAGAGAATAGGCCCCTCAAAGATCAGCAAGGCGGCCTTTGTGTGGAACTGCAGGAGATGGGGGGCGATACTAAATGAGTATTTTGCATCAGTGTTTTCTGTGGAGAAGGACATGGAAGATATAGAATGTGGGGAAATAGATGGTGACATCTTGCAAAATGTCTATATTACAGAGGAGAAGAGCTGGATGTCTTAAAATGCATAAAGGTGTATAAATCCCCAGGACCTGATTAGGTGCACCCTTGAATTCTGTGGGAAGCTAAAGAAGTGATTGCCGCGTCCCTTGCTGAGATATTTGTACCATTGATAGTCACAGATGAGGTGCCAGAAGACTGGAGGTTGACTAACATGGTACCATTATTTAAGAAAGTTGGTAAGAACAAGCCAGGAAACTATAGACCAGTGAGCCTGACCTCAGTGGTGGGCGAGTTGTTGGAGGGAATCCTGAGGGACAGGATTTACACCTATTTGGAAAGGTGAGGACTGATTAGGGATAGTCACAATGGCTTTGTGCGTGGGAAATCAATTCTCACAAACTTGATTAGGTTTTTTGAAAAAGTAACCAAGAGATTGATGAGGTCAGAGCAGTAGACGTGATCTATGTGGACTTTAATAAGGCTTTTGACAAGGTTCCCCATGGGAGACTGGTTAGCAAGGTTAGATCTCATGAAATACAGAAATAACTAGCCATTTGGATACAGAACTGGCTCAAAGATAGCAGACAGAGGGTTGTAGTGGAGGGTTGATTTTCAGACTAGAGGCCTGTGACCAGTGGAGTGCCACAAGAATCAGGTGCAGGGTCCCACTATGTTTTGTCATTTATATAAATGATTTGGGTATGAACATAAGGAGGTGTAGTTGGTAAGTGTGCAGATGACACCATAATTGGAGGTGCAGTGGACAGCGAAGAGGGTTACCTCAGATCTTGACCAGATGGGCCAATGGGCTAAGAAGTGGCAGATGGAGTTTAATTCAGATAAATATGAGGTGCTGCATTTTGGGAAAGCAAATCTCAGCAGGACTTATATACTTAATGGTAAGGTCCAATAGAGTGTTGCTGAACAAAGAGACCTTGGAATGCAGGTTCATAGCTCCTTGAAGGTGGAATCGCAGGTAGATAGGATAGTGAAGAAGGTGTTTGGTATGCTTTATTGGTCTGAGTATTGGAGGTCATATTGCAGCTGTACAGGACGTTGCTTAGGCCACTTTTGGAATATTGCGTGCAATTCTGGTCTCCTTCCTGTTGGAAGGATGTTGTGAAGCTTGTAAGGGTTCGGGAAAGATTTACAAGAATGTTGCCAGGGTTGGAGAATTTGAGCTACAGGGAGAGGCTGAACAGGCTGGGCTGTTTTTCTAGAGTGTCGGCGGCTGAGGGGTGACCTTATACAGGTTTATAAAATCATGAGGGCATGGATAGGATAAATAGACAAAGTCTTTTCCCCGGGGTGGGGGAGTCCAGAACTAGGGGGCATAGTTTTCGGATGAGAGGGGAAAGATATAAAAGGGACCTAAGGGGCAACGTTTTTGCTCAGAGGGTGGTACGTGTATGGAATGAGCTGCCAGAGGAAGTGGTAGAGACTGGTGCAATTGCAAAATTTAAAAGGCATTTGGATGGGTATATGAATAGGAAGGGTTTAGAGGGATATGGGCCAAGTGCTGGCAAAAGGAATGAGATTAGATTGGGATATCTGGTCGGCATGGATGAGTTGGACCAAAGGGTCTGTTTCCGTGCTGTTCAACTCTGTGACTTTATAAACAGAACCATCTTCCTTTGTGCCAGATAGGACTCTAACCAGTGGAGTGTTTGCCCCCTGACACCCATTGATTCCAGTTTTGTCAGGGCCCCTTGATACTGTATTCGGTCAAATGCAGTCTTGATGTCAAGGGCTGTCACACTCGCCTCACCTCTGGAATTCAGCTCTTTTGTCTGTGCTTGAACCAAGGCTGTAAGGAGATCAGGAGCTGAGTGACCCTGGAGAAACCTAAACGGGGCATCACTGAGTAGGTTATTGCTGGGCAGGTGCTGCTTGATAGCACTGTTGATGACCCCTACCATCACTTTCCTGATGATCGAGAGTAGGCTGATGGGACGGTAATTGCCAGATTGGATTTGTCCTGCTTTTAGTATACAGGACATACCTGAGCAGTTTGCCACATTGTCGGGCAGATGCCCAGTGTTGTAACTGTACTGGAAGAGCTTGGCTATGGGAGCAGCACATTCTAGAGCACACATCTTCAGTACTATTGGCACAATGTTATCCAGGCCCATTGCCTTTGCAGTATCCAGTGCCTCCAGTCATTTCTTGATATCACATGGACTGAATCAAATTGGCTGACGACTGGTGTCTGTGATGCCAGGTGCGAACGCATCAGCCTTATCTTTTGCCCTAATGTGCTGGGCTCTTCTGTCATTGAGGGTGGAAATATTTGTGGAATGTCCTCGTCCAGTGAGTTTTTAATTGCCCACCACCATTCGCGACTGGATGTGGAAGTACTGCAGAGCTTAGATCTGATCCGTTGGGTGTGGCATTACTTAGCTCTGTGCATCACCTGCTGTTCATGCCATTTGGCATGCAAGTAGAATGTTTGGTAGCTTCACCAGGTTGACACCTCATTTTTAGGTATGCCCTATTCTGATGGCAAGTCAGATTTCACCAAAAGAACACAAGTTTATCACACAAAAGATCAAAATGATTGAGATCATTTATTCTGTCATCAAGATGTTCGGCACAGAAAAAGGCTCTTCAAGTCTGGGCCAGTCAAAAACAATCACCCAATTACTCTAATCTCATTTTCCAGCACTTGGCACAGAACCTTATATGCCTTAGTAATCTTAACATAAAATAAAAATACTTTTTCCAGTTACCAAGGTGGCAAATTAAATACCTTATCTATACGAATAAAAAGATGTCTTAATGTATACAACTTGGTATTTGTTATCAAATTGAAAAGTATTCAATAAAAATGCAAGACAGTCAGCAATATAGATGTTAAAGTGATTAGCTGTCTAAATATCCTCTTGACACGCACGCACACATATACACAAACAAACTCTAGGAAAAGAGAGAAAAAATAGATTCCTTTGCACAGATTGGCTTATGGATAAAGACATTGATAAATGAGTTCATTTGAAGGCAAAATTATAAAGCAAAGGATATTCTAGTGTCTGTTGCTCGAATAATCTTGCATATGTTGTCAAATCACTAAGGTAAAATCTGAACGTAACTCATGTTCTGTCTATATATTCTCACTATAGAGAGGATATGTCTTCCCTGAGCTGAGCACAAGGATAACTCCCCTTTCTATACCACATGGGAAATTACAACCCCAGAAAATGGGATGGGTGGGATGTTAAAATATATCCTGGTTTGAACACATGCCCAACACACACACTTCTGGTTTTAACAGCAATGGGACAGTGAGATAGGAAACCAGCCTGTTCCCTGGAGACAGATCAGCAATTTCAATCTTATAATGAGTTTTTGTGTGTCGTATTTAAGTACCATATACATTTGGACAACCAAATTTTACAGAACCATAAGAAACCTAAGATGTAAAGTGGAGTGGGGAGTTTGGGGGTAATGAGGACTGCTAAGTCCAGGAGATGATAACTTTTCCACTTATTATGTGTGATTTCTTTACCTACTTCCCATGATCCAAACCCCCCAGCATTTCCAATATCCCTTCCCCAGCCCCACCCTCCCCACCCCAGAAACCAATTCTTCCAGATCATTCCCCTTCAGGACACCACTAAACACCAAATTTTCTAATCTACAGAAGGACTCTGGCGAACAATGACTCTCTAATTTGGAACTGAGCTTTCTTAGAGCCTCCAATTTCCCACTAGACCCGGCCCAGATTTTTCAGTTCCTCTCTCCTTGTTTGTTACCTGGTTGCAGCCTGGCACTGAAGATGCAGTGAACTCTTAATCTAGTAACCCATAAATGGAGATTGTAATGTTAATCAGCAACTTCAGCAGGAACAGGGGAATACCAATTCTTCCAGGTTTCCCTACCCTGAAAGGAGTGCCACTCGTCCCTCCCTACTCAAACCTATTAGTCATAGATTCATAGAGATGTACGACATGGAAACAGACCCTTCGGTCCAACCTGTCCACACCAACCAGATATCCCAACCCAATCTAGTCCCACCTGCCAGCACCCAGCCCATATCCCTCCAAACCCTTCCTATTCATTATACCCACCCAAATGCCTCTTAAATGTTGCAATTGTGCCAGCCTCCACCACATCCTCTGACAGCTCATTCCATACACATACCACCCTCTGTGTGAAAAAGTTGCCCCATAGGTCTCTTTTATATCTTTCCCCTCTCACCCTAAACCTATGCCCTCTATTTCTGGACTTCCCGATCCCAGGGAAAAGACTTTGTCTATTTATCCTATCCATGCCCCTCATTATTTGGTAAACATCTATAAGGTCATCCCTCAGTCTCCGACACTCCAGGAAAAACAGCCCCAGCCTGTTCAGCCTCTCCCTGTAGCTCAAATCCTCCAACCCTGGCAGCATCCTTGTAAATCTTTTCTGAACCCTTTCAAGTTTCACAACATCTTTCCAATAGGAAGGAGACCAGAATTGCACGCAGTATTCCAACAGTGGCCTAACCAATGTCCTGTACAGCTGCAACATGACGTCCCAACTCCTGTACTCAATACACTGACCAAATGCCGCCTTCACTCTCCCAACTTCAAGGAGTTTTGAAACTGCACTCCAAGGTCTCTTTGTTCAGCAACACTCCCGAGGACCTTACCATTAAGTGTATAAGTCCTGCTAAGATTTGCTTTCCCAAAATGTGGCACCTTGCATTTATCTGAATTAAACTCCATCTGCCACTTCTCAACCCATTGGCCCATCTCGTCCAGATCCTGTTGTAATCTGAGGTAACCCTCTTCGCTGTCCACTACACCTCCAATTTTGGTGTCATCTGCAAACTTACTAATCTTACCTCTTATGCTAGCATCCAAATCATTTATATAAATGACAAAAAGTAGAGGACCCAGCACCGATCCTTGTGGCACTTCACTGGTCACAGCCTCCAGTCTGAAAAACAACCCTCCACCACCATCCTCTGTCTTCTACCTTTGAGCCAGTTCTGTATCCAAATGGCTAATTCTCCCTTTATTCCATGAGATCTAACCTTGCCAATCAGTCTCCCATGGGGAACCTTGTCGAATGCCTTACTGAAGTCCATATAGATCACATCTAATGCTCTGGCCTCATCAATCCTCTTTGTTACTTCTTCAAAAAACTCAATCAAGTTTGTGAGACATGATTTCCCACGCACAAAGCCATGTTGACTATCCATAATCAGTCCTTGCCTTTCCAAATACATGTGCATCCTGTCCCTCGGGATTCCCTCCAACAACTCGCCCACCACTGAGGTCAGGCTCACCGGTCTATAGTTCCCTGGCTTGTCTTTACCGCCCTTCTTAAACTGTGGCACCACGTTTGCCAACTTCCAGTCTTCTGGCATCTCACCTGTGACTATCGATGATACAAATATCTCAGCAAGAGGTCCAGTGATCACTTCTCTAATTTGCCACAGAGTTTTCGGGTACACCTGATCAGGTCCTGGAGATTTATCCACCTTTAACCGTTTCAAGACACCCAGCACTTCCTCCTCTGTAATCTGGACATTATGCAAGATATCACCATTTATTTCCCTACAGTCTATATCTTCCATATCCTTTTCCACAGTAAATACTGATGCAACATATTCATTTAGTATCTCCCCCATTTTCTGTGGCTCCACACAAAGGCCGCCTTGCTGATCTTTGAGGGGCCCTATTTCTCCCTAGTCACCCTTTTGTCCTTAATATATTTGTAAAAACCCTTTGGATTCTCCTTAATTCTATTTGCCAAAGCTATCTCATATCCCCTTTTTGCCCTCCTGATTTCCCTTTTAAGTATACTCCTACTTCATTTATACTCTTCTAAGGATTCACTCGATCTATCCTGTCTATACCTGATATATGCTTCCTTCTTTTTCTTAACCAAACCCTCAATTTCTTTAGTAATCCAGCATTCCCTATACCTACCAGCCTTCCCTTTCGCCCTGACAGGAATTTACTTTCTCTGGATTCTTGTTATCTCATTTCTGAAGGCTTCCCATTTTCCAGCCATCCCTTTACCTGCGAACATCTACCTCCAATCAGCTTTCGAAAGTTCTTGCCTAATACCATCAAAATTGGCCTTTCTCCAGTTTAGAACTTCAACTTTTAGACCTGGTCCCTTTTCCATCACGATTTTAAAACGAATAGAATTATGGTCGCTGGCCCCAAAGTGCTCCCCCACTGACACCTCAGTCATCTGCCCTGCCTTATTTCCCAACAGTAGGTCATGTTTTGCACCTTCTCTAGTAGGTACATCCACATACTGAATCAGAAAATTGTCTTGTACGCACTTAAGAAATTCCTCCGATGTTTGGAAAGTTAAAATCCCCTACCATAACCACCCTATTATTCTTACAGATAGCTGAGATCTCCTTACAAGTTTGTTTCTCAATTTCCCCCTGACTACTCGGGGGTCAATAATACAATCCCAATAAGGTGATCATCCCTTTCTTATTTCTCAGTTCCACCCAAATAACTTCCCTGGATGTTATCCTCCCTCAGCACAGCTGTAATGCTATCCCTTATCAAAAATGCCACTCCCCCTCCTCTCTTGCCTCCCTTTCTATCCTTCCTGTAGCATTTGTATCCTGGAACATTAAGCTGCCAGTCCTGCCCATCCCTGAGCCATGTTTCTGTAATTGCTATGATATCCCAGTCCCATGTTCCTAACCATGCCCTTAGTTCATTTGGCTTCCCTGTTAGGCCCCTTGCATTGAAATAAATGCAGTTTAATTTATTAGTCCTACCTTGTCCCTGCCTGCCCTGACTGTTTGATTCACTTCTGTTCTCAGCTGTACCAGTCTCAGATTGATCTCTTTCCTCACTATCTCCCTGGGTCACCCCCCCAACCTTACTAGTTTAAATCTTCCCAAGCAGTTCTAGCTAATTTCCCTGCCAGTATATTAGTCCCCTTCCAATTTAGGTGCAATCCGTACTTCTTGTACAGGTTACTTCTACCCCAAAAGAGATTCCAATGACACAAAAATGTGAATCTTTCTCCCATACACCAGCTCTCAGCCATGCATTTATCTGCTCTATCTTCCTATTCCTGCCCTCACTGGCTCGTAGCACTGGGAGTAATCCAGATGTTACTACTATTGAGGACCTCCTTTTTAAATTTCTACCTAACTCTCTGTAATCTCCCTTCAGAATCTCAACCTTTTCCCTTCCTATACCGTTGGTTCCAATGTGAACAGTGACCTCTTGCTGGCCCCTCTCCCCAATGAGAACATTCTGCATCCGCTCTGAGACATTCTTGATCCTGGCACCAGGGAAACAACACACCATTCTGCTTTTTCTCTGCTGGCCACAGAAACGTCTGTCTTTCCTCGGACTACAGAATCCCCTAACATAATTGATCTCTTGGAAGCTGATGTACCCCTCGTTGCATTAGAGCCAGTCTCAATACCAGAAACTTGGCTGTTCGTGCTACGTTTCCCTGAGAATCCATCACCCCCTTCATTTTCCAAAACAGCATACCTGTTTGAAATGGGTATATCCATAAAAGACTCCTGCCCTAGGTGCTGACCTCTCTTACCCTTCCTGGAGTAAACCCATCTATGTGACTGTATCTGAGATTGTTCCCCCCTTCCTATAACTGCCATCCATCACATACTGTTGCTGTTGCAAATTCCTCATCACTTCTATCTGTCTCTCCAACCGATCCACTCGATCTGATAAGATTCGCATCCAACAGCATTTATGGCAGATATAATCTGCAGGAACCCTTGAACTCTCTTCAAACTCCCACATCAAGAAGTACATATCACTGCAAAGGCCATTTTTGCTCCTTCACAATCTACAGACCCAGAAAATAACACTGTCTTATTCCTCTACAAACACTGCCCCAGGTTAAATTAATAGCTATGGCTTATATTTTAAGTTTAATCAAGAGACATCTCCAAAAACATATAATCAAGAAAGAACCCACTGTACACACTAATACAGCCTTTCTCTTGGATAGACTTAAAACAACAATTAACTTATCTGATTTTGCGTTGTGAACTTCACCCAAGCCAGTTCCTCCAAGATTAGTTGTGAAATTCACTGTTCACTAATTTTTCCAGATGCATTCCGATGTCCTGTGACACATGAATTCAAAAACAGCAAAGGCAGTAACTGTGCAGGTTCTAACCACGTTTTGGATATTTCTATGGTACTAAAATCTTGCTTTACCACAATGTTCCAAAACATTCTAATAGATATCCAACAATCAGTATCGAAGGAACTGGAACGTGCAAAATAATTTAAAAGCAGTGATATACTCTGCTTTCTTTCATCAAGGCACAAAAATGTTAAAGAAAGTGCAAATGTCCTGCAAATATGAACATTGAGATCAGACACTTAACATTGCTATGTCATGTAGGGAGGTGATGGCCTAGTTGTATTATCACTAGAATCTTAATTGAGAGACTTAGCTAATTTTCTGGGGACCTGGGTTTGAATCCTGCCATGGTAGATGGTGGAATTTGAATTCAATAAAAAGAATTGGAGTTAAGAGTCTAATGATGATCATGAAACTGTTGTTTGATTGTTGGAAAAACCCATCTGGTTCACTAATGTCCTTAGATGGTCTGGCTGACATGTAATTTCAGACCCACAGCAATGTGGTTAACTCTTAAATGCCCTCTAGGTAATAAGGGGAGAGTAATAAATGCTGGCTCAGTGTTGCCCACATCCTGTGAATGAATTTTTAAAAATTATTCATTTCTGAGTACAAAATGCAATTAGTGACATCTGGCTAGGTTTAGCAATTTTATTACAAATTTGGGATGTTTTATGTCCTCATTATGTCGCATTTTACTTTAAGAACCACGCTTGTCATTTTAGGGAGAAATGAGATGGCAGCCAAAAATAATTTTCAATATTTCTATTAAGTTTCAATTCTTTTTCATTCCCTTTACATTGGTACTTGTTTGCAGCTGCCCATGTTTCATCCACTGATATTGAATTTCATTATTTGTTATATTTTGTTGCTGCTTACTGATGGTATCTTGCCACTTCATGCCAATGTGATTTGTTATTGTTTTATGAGTGCATCATTTCAATTAGTTTGGTGCAACTGTGAAGCAAGGGATGGTAGAGTAGGCTGTTAGAAGAATGAGGTGTAGCAGGATGAAGAAGGGAAGATTAATGAACAATCACATGTTTTAGAAAGTGAAGAAGTGTCAATTTATTGTGATGTTGCATATGGGGAGCAAAGATCGAGAACAATGTTCAGGTCAAACAGGGTTGAAGGATAACTGGCTACAGGCTGAAGAAGAGAGTGTGAGAAGAAGTAGGAGACAAAATGAAATAATGGGGTGAGGAAGAGACTGGGACAAACATACCTATGATAAGCCTGTAATGGCTTAGTTACTTCTGGCTGTAACTCCAGTGCTTTTAAAGAAACGATAAGGCAAGATGAAATATTACAAGAAAATGAGGACTGCAGATGCTGGAGCTCAGAGTCAAGACTGTGGTGCTGGAAAAGCACAGCAGGTCAGACAGCATCTAAGGAGCAGGAGAATCAACATTTTGAGCAAAAGCCCTTTATCAGGAACTTGGTGACACTTGTCCTGATGAAGGACTTATGTCCGAAACATCGATTTCTCCTGCTTCTTGGATGTTGTCTGACAAGTTGAAATAGGAACCAAACATATAAAAATAATTAAGGTCATTGATACGTTATTTGCAAGAAAATATGAACACGATTGTGCAGTTTGGAACTGTGCCTTACAAAATATTATGCAAAGACATTAGCTTGTTATTTTCGATGTAAATTAGAAGCCCTGTTGATACACCGTTCATTAATTAGCCTAAAACAGCTCCTAGCTTACCCAAGTAACACACCAGAACATCTGCTCTGTGTATGGAAGGCAAACTAATACTGATGCTAGAAATAAAACTCTGGAACTATTCAGCAGGTCGAGGAGCATTTCTGAATCGTTAACTCTGTTCCGCAAAGGTTTATTTTGAAAATCAACACAATATGTTCTATCAATTAAGCCCAGATGCCCATGTGACTGATTTCCACAAGTATATTACATTTTTAAATTGTTTTCAGGAGCAGCTCAATGGTTGGCACTACTGCCTCACAGTGCAGTGGGGACCTGGGTTCAATTCCACCCTCGAGTGACTGTCTGTGTAGAATTTGCACATGCTTCCCATGTCTGCATGGGTTTCCTCCAGGTGCTCTGCTTTCCTCCCACAGTCCAACAATGTGCAGATTGGATTGACCATGCTGAATTGCCCATGGTCCCCTGGGAAATGTCGGTTAGGTGGATTAGCCACGGGATATACAGGATTACAGGAGTGGGTGGGGGGGAGGGGAGTGTGGATCTGGGTAGGATGCTCTTTGGAGGGTTGGTGTGGTGGAATGGTCTGCTTCCACATTGTATGGATTCGATGATTCTTTGTAGTTTTCACTCAGGCATGTGGAAACAATATTACTCAGCTGATCAGCATCTAATGAGTTTTCTTTCCTTCCAGGCAGTTGATCATAAAAATTCACTGCTTCATTATTACATCCAATGACCCATTCTCTAAATTATTTCTCTTCAGTTAATGAGAGGTCAAAGATTTGAAATGAATTTTTACCAATGATGTGGCAAGCCCCCACATGATTACAAAAACAAGCCTAGAACTAAACTAATTTTTTCTCAAAATAATGTCGCAGCAAAAAAGTCATGTTCAAAGTCAAATGGGAAAGAAACGCTTCTGGAAAAGTAAGTAACTCCTTCTTGCTTTTCTTTTCTAGATCTTTCAGTTGACAGCATGCAACAAGCTCTCCACCAGTCTGTCTTCATGTCAGCCATGTCTGCTCACCCAGTTCGTGACCTCCCACTTTGCTGGGAGCAGCATTGCAAACTACTGCCTGGAGTGGTGAACTTCCAAGCCAGCAAGGTGTCCAAATGGAGCATTGATGAGGTACAGAGCTTTGCAAATGAAGCTGGCAGAAAAATCATGCCTTATTTCCTCACTATCACCAAAAATATACAAGCATGTGAAAGAGGAGCAGGAGTGGACCATTTGGTCTCTTGAACCTGTTCAACCATTCAATAATATCATGGCTTATCTATTTGGGTTTCAGATTTTAACTTCCCATCTGCTCTAATAATCTTTGATTTGCCTGTTGAGCAAAAATCAATCTACCTCTTCTTTAAAAATATTTAATGGCCCCACCTCTAAGAGAGTGAGTTCTCAAATTGCACAGTCCTCTGAGAGAAAAGATTTCTCCTCCTCTCAGTCCTGAAAGGGCAACCCTTAACTTTTAAACCATGCCCCTGGTTCTGAACTGACCCCAAAGGGTAACATCCTTTCTACATCCATCTTGTGAAGACTATTCAGAATCTTATACACTTCAATCATGTCACTCCTCATTTTTTAAACTCCATTAGAGAAAAGCCCAGCTTGTTTAACCTATCATCCTGAAGCAATAGACTCCTTCGAGGTATCAGTCTAGTAAACCTCCTCTGAAATGCCTCCATTGCATTCACATCCACATGGCAACTCTTTGATGGATGAAGGTGTCAACACAGAATGTCATTAAGATTGTGTCACTCATGCTTTAGTTTAAATCTTCCAGTCTCTGAATCCGTGCACATCATGGCTGCAATGCTTGCCAATGTATTGCACATTCATTGCTGCAGTAAGCTCTGTTCATCAATGAACTGCATCCTCCATCTCCTGCCAGAGGTACAGGATCTGTATCCTGTTGTGACCTTTCAGCCTCCTGTGCCTTCTGATGCAGACTTTCCATTGCTATTTTTTCTGTTATCAGGTCTTCCTCACTTGTGATTTGTGAGCCATCAGTTCAAAACCCAGCTATCTACCTTACTGGTATATTTAATTTGATTTATCGTTGTCACTGAGGTACAGTGAAAAGTGTTGTTTTGTGTGCTTTACAGACAGATCGTATGATACATAGTGCATCAGGTAACAGAACAGAATGCAGAATACAGTGTTACAGCCACAGAGAAGGTGCGAAGAGAGAAAGATCAACCCTAATATTTGAGAGGTCTGTTCAAAAGTGTGATAACAACAGGGAAGAAGCTATTCTTGAATCTATTCATACGTGTATTCAAACTAACCGGAGTGGGAGGCGTTTGATTATGTTAGTTGCTTTCCTGAGACAATGGGAAGTATAGACAAAGTATAGATGGAAGGCTGGTTTGCAGGATGATCTGGGCTGTGTTCACAACAGTCTACAGTTTCTTGTTGTCTTTAGAAGAGCAGTTGCCATACTATGCTGTGATGCACCCAGATAAGGTTCTTTCTATGGTGCACCTATAAAAATTGGCAAGAGTCTTTGTTGACAAGTTGAATTTTGTTAGCCTGCGGATGTAGAGGTACTGTTTAGATTAGATTAGATTACAGTGTGGAAACAGGCCCTTCGGCCCAACAAATCCACACCGACCCGCCGAAGCGCAACCCACCCATACCCCTACATTTACCCCTTACCTAACATTACGGGCAATTTAGCATGGCCAATTCACCTGAGTAGCACATCTTTGGACTGTGGGAGGAAACCCACGCAGACACGGGGAGAATGTGCAAACTCCACACAGTCAGTCGCCTGAGGCAGGAATTGAACCCGGGTCTCAGGCGCTGTGAGGCAGCAGTGCTAACCACTGTGCCACCGTGCCGCCCACGGTGTTGTGCTTTATTGACCAGCATGTCCACATGAATAAGCCGGAACAGATTGTTGGTGATCATCACTCCCATGAACTTGAAGCTCTCAATCATCTCCACCTCAATTCTGTTGACACTTTCAGGGGCGTGCTCTGCACTTCACTTCCTGAAGTCAATGAACAGCTCCTTCATTTTGCTGACATTGATAGAGAGATTGCTGTCTTTAAATCATATTGCTAAGTACTCGATCTCTTTGCTGTACTCTGTCTCAATGATGTTGGAGTCAGCAAACTTGTAAATAGAGTTGGGGTGGAATTTTGCCACACAGTCTTCAGCATAAAAGGAGTACAGTAGGGGGCTGAGTACACAGTGTTGCGAGGCACTGGTGTTGAGGATTGCCATGGAGGAGTCTTGGGGTTAAGTACAATAAAAATATCAGTAAGACAAGTCTAAGGGTATTCTATCCAAATACATACTACAATTTCAGAAGGATAGATAGATTAATGGTAGAAATACTTATATATAAGTATGATATTGTTGCAATTACAGAAGCATGGTTGTGGGACAATCAGCTCTAGAAACTGTATCCAAGGGTATTCAACCAAGGGAAGGAGAGGGCAAATAGTAAAGGCAGTGCGGTGGTGTTGTTAGTGAAAGAGGAGATCTATCCTACAGTGAAAAAGGACATTAGTACAGGAAATCCAGATGTGGAATTATTCTGAATGGAGATAAGAAGTATCAATTGAATTGAACTGAACTTATTGTCATGTGTACCGAGGCACAGTGAAAAGCTTTGTCTTGCGAGCAATACAGACAGATCACATAGTAGCATAGATAAATTAATACAGAGGAACCTCGATTACCCGAAAATCAGATTATCCGAAGGAGATCTCGAGGTCCCGATAGAAACATTACATCAAAGAATGATTCCAACAGTGATTGTGTCTTTTGTTTACAGTGATTAAATATGCACCGTCTCCAAATGACTGACCTCCCGCCCTCTCTCTCTCCCCACACTTTCCCTGGAGTTCTACACAGGGATGTACCCTAACCCCCCCCCCCCAGATAATCTCTCCCACATTGTCCTGTACAAGGCAAACATGGAACCTCTCAAAAGGTTTTGTGTGTGTGTGTGTGTGTGTGTGTGTGTGTGCGCGCACGCGCTAGCTATTTGGAGACTTACCCCACAAAGGCAGCTGCAGCAGCAGTCTTGTTGTTGGTGTACAGTCTGGCTGCCCAGGAGAGGGAGCGGGGTGCGAGGGTGGATGGGTTTGGCGAGAATAGGGCGGTGTTGGATGGGGTTGGGGGGCAGGGTATGGGGCAGTGTTGGATGGGGTTGGAGCACAAGGGGCGGAGTTGGATGGGCGTGGGAGTGGGGCAGAGTTGGACGGGAGCGGCAGAGGGTTGTAATGGGATGGGAGTGGGGTGCTGGGGCTGTTGGACGGGGTTGGGCATGGGGGTGGTGTTGAATGGGGGCGGGGCAGGGGCGCAGTATTGGGGCAGGGGCTCACATGCTGTAAACTGCTGCAGTCTCCTGAACGGGGACCAGACTTTAAAAACTCCAAGCCCCAGCGGAAAGGCATTTAATCAATTAACTGAATAATCGATTATCTGAACGAAATAGTACCCACCCATCACGTTCGGATAATCGAGGTTCCCCTGTAATAGGTAAACAGCAGCAAATCAAATACAGGCGAATGCTAAGAGTTTGTGAGTCCATTCAGTATTCTAACAACAGTAGGGTAGAAACTGTTTGGAAACCGGCTGATGCAAATGTAGAAGTTGTGATAAAGCATTACCAGGGTGGGATAGTTCTTTGAGAATGCTGGCGGCCTTTCCTTGACAATGGGCCTGGTAGATGGATTCTTTAGAAGGGAGGTTGGCCTTTGTGATTGTCTGGGCCGAGTTCACCACTCTCTGTAACTGTCTCTGATCTTGAATGGTACAGTTGCCATACCAGATAGTGACACATCCAAACAGAATGCTCTCGATGGCGCACCTATAGACATTGGTAAGGGTATTCGCCATCATGCCAAATTTTCTCAGCTGCCTGAGGAAGAAGAGCATTTGGATGGGTATATGAATAGGAAGGGTTTGGAGGGATATGGGCCGGATGCTGACAGGTGGGGCTAGATTGGGTTGGGATATCTGGTCAGCATGGACAGGTTGGACTGATGGGTCTGTTTCCATCCTGTATATCTCTATGACTCTAAGAGACGTTGTTGGGCCTTTATAACCAATGCGTCCACAGGAAGAGTCCAAGAAAGCTTGTTGTGGATGATCACTCCCAGGAGCTTGACATTCTCCACTCGGCTGTTCATGTGCAGGGGGCTTGAGTAGCATCCTGCCGAAAGTCAATAATGAGTTCCTTGGTTTTGCCAGCATTGAGAGCTAGGTTGTTCTCAGTGCACCATTTTACCAGGTCTTCCACCTCCCGTCTGTAGTCTGTTACATCGCCATCTGAGATTTAACCGAGTATAGTGGTGTCATCAGCAAACTTATAAACGAAATTAGTCTGATATTTGGCGACGCAATCATGGGGATACAGTGAGTACAGTAGGCAGCTGAAAACGCACCCCTGGTGGGGCTCCAGTTTTGAGTATTAGTGAGGATGAAATATTGTCCCCAGTCTTCACTGATTGTGGCCTGTAGGTCAGGAAACTGAGGATCCAAATGCAGGGAGTGGGCTTAGTCCAAGATCACTAAGTTTAGTAATTAGTCTCAAGGGGACAATAGTGTTGAAAGCTGAATTGTAGTCAATGAGCAGGATTCTTACATACTTCACTTGGTGTCAAGATGTTCTAAGGAGAATTGAAGGGCAAGTGCTTTAGCATCTGAATTGAATCTGTTGGTCTGATAGGCAAATTGGAGTGGGTCAAGAGTAGTGGGGAGGCTGGAATTGATTAATGCTATGACCAGCCTTTCAAAGCACTTCATGACCACTGAAGTTAGGACCACTGGGCGGTAGTCATTAAGACATGCTGCATGAACCTTCTTAGGCACATGGATGATGTTGGCGATCTTGAAACAGGCAGGGACAGTGGCCTGCTGTAGGGAGAGGTTGAAGATATCCGAGAGGACCTCTGCCAGTTGATCTGCGCATACTCTGAGTGCACGGCCTAGTACTCCATCTGCTCCCATCGCTTTCCTTGGATTCACAGAAAGGAAAACTGATCTGACCTCTGATGCAGTGACCGCTGGGATAGGTTTGTCAGGACTTGTCAGAATAGGTGTTACCTCTTCTCTGAAATTCTGCTCAAAGTGAGCATAGAAGGCATTGAGATGATCTGGGAGGAATGTGATGTCATTCAGTCCTTGCCGTAGTAACTGGGTGTCTGTCTGGGTCTCTAGTTTGGACTGATATTGGTCCTTGGCTGTCTTAATGGCTCTGCGACAGTCATACTTGGATTCCTTATATTTGGGTGGGTAGGCCTCACACCTGGTTTTTAGCAGTTCTGTATGTCCTGATTCATCCAGGCTTTCCTGTTGGGGAATACCCAGATTGACTTCCTCAGTATGCTATCCTCCACACACTTGCTAATAAAGTCTGTGACATACTCCTCCAAGGTACCGCGGGACTGTTTGAACATGGCCCACTCAGCCGATTTCAGGTTGAAAACCATTACTGGGAATTGTCTTTAGCCTTCAAGCAGTAGTGATGAGGTAGAAAACACCTTTAAAAATCTTGTGAGAGGACATTGAGCATAAAAATGGCCATAATATGATGCAATTCCTGATTAGGATAGAAATTGAGGAGGTCTAATCTAAACATAGGATCTCAGTAACTGTCTCCTTGACTTGTCCGACCTGCCTATCTTCTTTTCCACCTATCCACTCCATCCTCTCCTCCTTGACCTATCACCTTCATCTCCTCCCCCACTCACCCATTGTACTCTATGCTACTTTCTCCCCACCCCCACCCTCCTCTAGCTTATCTCTCCACGCTTCAGGCTCACTGCCTTTATTCCTGATGAAGGGCTTTTGCCCAAAACATCGATTTCGCTGCTCGTTGGATGCTGCCTGAACTGCTGTGCTCTTCCAGCACCACTAATCCAGTATTTGGTTTTCAGCATCTGCAGTCATTGTTTTTACCTTAGAAATTGAGGAGGTCTAATCTAAACATAGGATCCTAAATCCAAACAAGAGAAACTACGAAGGTATGTGGCATGTGTTAGCTGCAATAGAAATGTTAACTTCATTAAAAAGCGTAATAGTGGATCATAATGACTGTGTGCAGAGAATGAATGTGTGTATTGCAGCAGTTTGTGATTCATTTGGGTGAAAGAGCACAGCAGGAAAAGTGGCCCAACTGTGGCTACAAAGAAGTTAAAGATAGTATTAAATCCAATAAGCAGTCAGAGAAACATAGAAAATAGGTACAAAAGTAGGCCAATTGGCCCTTCAGGCCTACTGTGCCATTCAATATGATGATAGTTTATCATTCTGCTCGGCACCCTATTCTCACTTCCTCCCCATATCCTTTAGTCCATTTAGTCCTAAGAACAATATCTTCTTGAAAACTTCCAATATTTTCGCCTCAATGACTTTCTGCGGCAGAGAATCCCATAGGCTGAACACACTCTCTGGATGCTAAATGGCCTACGCCGTACTCTTAGACTGTGATCCCTGGCCTGGACTCCCCAGCCATCAGGAACATTATTCCTGCATTTAACCTGTCTAGTTCTGTTGGAATTTTATAGGTTTTTATGAGATTCTTCTCATTCTTCCAAACTCCAGTGAATATAGTCCTAATCGATCCAACCTCTCTCTTCGTACATCAGTCCATCCATTCCAGGAATCAATCTGGTAAACCCTCATTGCACTTCCTCCATAATCAGAACATGCTTCCTCAGATAACGAGACCAAAACTGCCTATAGTACTCTATATATTGTCTCGCTAAGGCCCTGTACAGTTGCTGCAAGGCATCCTTGTTCTTGTACTCAAATCCTCTTGCAATGAAGGCCAACATACCATTTTCCTCCTTCACTACCTGATGCACCTACCTACTTACTTTCAGCAACTGACATACAAGGACACCCAGGTTTTGTGGCACCACCCCCTTTCCCAATCTATTGTCATTCAGATAATAGTCTGACTTTTGGTTTGTGCTGTCAAATTGTACACTTATCCACGACTTGGAGGTGTTGCTGTTGGACTGGGGTGGACAAAGTTAAAAATCAACAGGTTTATTTGGAAGCACTAGCTTTCAGAGCTCCTTCATCACCTAATGCTTCCAAATAAACCTGTTGGACTATAACCTGATGTTGTGTGATTTCTAACTACATTTATCCATGTTTATATTTCATCTGCCAGCATTTGCCCACTCACTCAACTTGTCCATGTCACACTGAATCATCTCTGCACTCTCTTGACAGTACCTACAAGTATTAGTCATAAAGAAAGTAGCCAGCCTGCAAACTGAGAACTGTTTAAAACTCCGCATAGGAGGACCAAGATGTTGATTAAGAGGAGGAAAATGTGTATGAGAGTAAACTTGCAAAAAACATAAACATGGACTGTAAACGCTACTAAAAGCATGTAAAAAGAAAATGATTATTGAAGATAAATGCAGGCCCCTTACCATCTGAAATGGAGTAATTATAGTGAAGAACATGGAAATGGCAGAGCAATAAAACAGTGACTTTTGTCCTGTCTCTACAGAAGAAAACACAATCATTTTCCAGAAATGCTAAGGAGATAGGGTCTACTAGGAAATGGAGGAAATTAGTTTTAGTCAAATAAACAGTGCTAGTGAAATTATTGGGTCTGAAAGTTGATAAAATGTATAAAACTCTGACCCGGTTGGGTAGGCTCAGTGCAGGAATGATGACTTCCTCCGCCCTGAACAAGACTACTGAGATGAGAAGAAATGTCTTCATTGAGAAGGTAGCAAATTCTCTACCACAGATGGCTGAACAGTTGAAGTCACTGAATATATTTATGAAAGAAATGGATTTCTAGAATCTAAAAGGAGAGGGTGGGAGTGTGGCATTGTGATAAAGGTTCAGCTGTGATCATGTTGAATGGCAGAACAGGTTAAGTGGGCCAATGGTCTGCTACTGCTCCTATTGTCTATGGCCCTGCCGCATCTTAAATGTGACTATCTAAGCTGGTGCATGGATTACGTGGATCCCATGATGGTTCACCCTTAGAGGGAATGGCTTGCTGTAAGGAAACAATAGCAACAGCAGCAGCTGTGTGTGCATGAAGACTCTGTGGGTAAGATGATACATAAATACACACTCTCAAGACAAGGAAGTTTGAAACCATCCTCATCAACTTGCATGATCACTGTTCAGTGACTTTTTAAAAAATCATTCATGAGATGTGAGTGTCACTCGTGATTGTTGACTGCTGCGTGACTCTCTGATATGTAATTCTAACATCAAGCTACCCCATCTGAGAGCAGGCATCTTGTAACTCCAATGATTTCTTGTACCCTTACCTCTGCACTCAGCATCTGGTTGAAGCTCACCTGCAGTTCTCCCGCTCACCATAGCATTCTGTGGCTTCCTATTCTGCAAGGGAAGAGATAAGAGACTTACCAAGTGAGAGTAATCTGCTATGGTGAACATATGGACAGCCAGCATTTATTGGAGTGATTTGTGGGAGATTGTCATGACATTGCATAAAGATGAAAGCGAGTATCTGTGACGATAATAAGTTGACCGTCCATAGACACTCAGTATGTACCTGCAAAGTAATTTGGTGTTTGGAGTAATATTATGAACTAGGCTTGAGAACAGAGAGTGAGGCATTTGGAATGATACACACATAAAAAAATGCAAGGAATACACCATCCTAGTCCTGCTTAGAAACTATGTCATGCACGTTATTCAGGAGTCATGCAGATGCTTCTGCTGCTGACCTGTTGTGCCACCTCCAACTTCTTGTTGTCTCAGCCTGCTCTTCCTATCACTATTAGATAACAGCAAATCCTTCTGAATTTTCTCAGTCACCAGCACCACATCCAGGTAGGGATCACCAAAGAGGGATGCAACTTTGACCTGCTACCTTACAAGGCAACACTGCTCGTGTCTTTTTCCATGTTACTTAATTTTGTTTTAAGGGTGTCCCTCTAAATAGTGGAGTTGCAATTGCATCATGTCATGTGATACAAATTGCTCAGCAAACCTGGAAATCGTGTGTTAATGCGCTGGCTGGATTATAAGAAAAAACACTGATAGATGTGCTGATCTTAATTCTGGTTTCCCAAAAACTCCTGACCCCATGCTTCCAGCACATTGATAACTTAAAAATCCAGCCTATGATGCCTGTTATTTTCTGAAACATTTACAATATTAACAAATGACACAAAAGTCTGAGATATTAGGTTGACATTTTGACAAGAGATATGAGGGATATATCAATTGCTACATGATATCGTTGGCTGATGGCAATTTCTGTAGAAGGTACTGTTGTCAATTTCATTAGTGTCACACTGGGAATCTTTGTACAAACATTGTCAAGTTACATTAATATCTTAGTGGTTATACCAGAGATAACAGCCTAAGACTTGGTCACACTAAGTTATAGGCCAATTATCTCCACTCTTTCAAAAATAAACTACTCGTGTATGTTCTCCCTGGGTGACAAATGCATAATATTATGCATAAAGAAAACTTACTTTTTCATAACATCAGAAAGATGGATAAAATAAGTTTATCAAATCCCTAGAAGGGCTACTTTGCAGCAAACTAAAATATAGTGACAAAGTGCAAATGACAGTCTAGTTTGAAATTGCAGAAGGTGTCACATGGGATAGTGTCTTCTTTAAAATAGCAAGTGAAGCAATAAAGTCTGAGGAAACTAATACATGCTCTGTGCAAATCAAAGTACATACTGTAGAGAGATTCTGTAATGTATTCAAACACGTAGGACTACTGTAAATATTTGCCATATATACATGCAAGGACCAGGAATGACAGTTAAAGCAGACATGTTACTGAATATATCAGAAGACAGTGACATCCACTCAAACATAGCTTTGGTCATTAGAAACTCTATATAAGTTTTCTGATGCTACAAGTTATATTCCTGGATATAATTGCAGAGGAAATGCATGGATTTCCCTGGGGATTCCCCCTTATTTGGACTGCCAGTGCTTGCTTGTTCTTCATCTGCCACAGGCAAATGATGCCTGAAGTCCTGGTGGATTTGCTACTATCCATCACTTGCTGAGCCAGCACATGGTAGGTGGTAATACGGAAGGAAAACAGTGGTAAATATTGAAATGGAAATTGACTTAGAATGAATGCCTCATCCTCCAGTTGTCCCCAGTGACTTGGGTGAGAATATTAATATGGAGGAGTACTGAGATTAGCTGTGGGTAAGATGTTCTGGTTTGCAAAATGCAAATACTTTTGGAAACCTTCTCCAACCCAGCAAAGTAGTTGATCAATTCAGGAGGGTTAAACTGATTGCCTGCAATCCCTGTGAAGTAAATGGCGTTTCCAGTTGATTTCCTGAGCTTCATGAAACTCATCATTGAAGTCAAACTGAGCATACAAAGACAATTAACAAAGTTGATTAAAAGTCTTTCAAATACCAATAGTCACTCAGTGTTCATAGCTGCTTTCTTTCTTACTCATGAAAGAGGGTTTGTTCCCAGTTCTTTTGCTGAAAGTTTACTTACTTCTCTTTGTGAATCAGGTCATGCTGGACAATGCTTTATGTGTCTTGGGTTGGACCTCAGATGAAAAGCAATACAATCAGTACTGACAGTAACAGCTTACTGTTGACCAAACACACATTGGGGTAGGGGGCAGCACCTGTAAAACAGGGTATACAGGCAGAGCCAAACTTCCATGGGGATCATAAAGTTGCTTCCATTGGTGAAGCGATCTGCAGCTTCTTAGACAGCCAGGTGAAAGATGTATCATTGACCAAGTGTTTGGCATACTCAAGGTACTTGTCAGATTCCTAGATAGATCAAAGATACCATTCAGCACATACTAACCAGGATGACCAAGATGTCCAGGAAGGTCACATTGTGATGTGCTGTGAGGACTGAAGCTACAGTAGGGACAAGGTGCAGAGCAGACATAATCTGTGGATGAACCTGAGGAGCAGAACGATGGTGACTATATCAAGGCTACTCCCACTGCTGCCCGGAATGTTTTAATTAATATTAACTAATGTTAATATTAGTTCATGGATGTGAGGGTCACATTTTCCAATGCTTTCTTTGGCTATAACTCTTATATGACTAGTCACATTAAATTTCAGGTCATTGGTAACACTAGAATGCCGATGGTGGGGTTTAAGAAATGCTTGTGTTGTTGAATGTTAAGGAAAGAGATTATTAGATTCTTTGTTACTGCAGATAGTTCTTCCCTTGCCACTTGTGAGGGGCAAACATTATTTTCTGCTGTCCAGGGAGAAAGTAAGAACTGCAGATGCTGGAGATCAGAGTCGAAGAGTGTGGAATTCCTGCTGAAGGAGATATGCCTGAAACATTGATTCTCCTGCTGCTTGGGTGCTGCTTGACCGGCTGTGCTTTTCCAGCACCACACTCTTCGACTCTGAAAGTTGTCCAGGTTTTACTGCATACGAACATAGATTGCTTCAGTATCTGATGAGCATCCTTAACTTGTATCTGATCGTATGACGGAGGAAGGATATTGATGAAACAGCTGTTTGCCCCAGGACACTATCCTGAAAAATTCCTGCAGAAATGTCCTGGGATTGAAATAATTGGCCAAGCACACCATCCTTCATTATAGGAGGCATGGTCTAAAGAGTGGAGACTTATCTATGATTCTCTTTGACTCCAATTTTGCTAGGACACCTTGATTTTATTCTCAACTCACCTCTTGAACCAAGCTGTTTTGTCCATTCTTAGCCCAAGACTGTCATAAGGCAGGAGTTGAGTGACCCAGTGGAACCCAAACCCAGCATCAGTGAGCAACTTATTGCTGTTTAAAATGTTGACAACATCTTTCATCATTGATGATTGAGTGTGAATTGATGGGACAATATTAAAGTGGAGTTGCAGGCAGACAGGGTGAAAAAGGCATTTGACATGTTTGCCTCCATTGGTCAGAACATTGAGTATGGGATGTTAGGACGTCATATTGGGGCTGCCCAGGGCATTGGGGAAGCCACATTTAGAATACTGCATACAATTCTGGTTGCCCTTCTATAGAAAGGATTCAAAATGTGTGGTGCTGGAAAAGCACAGCCGGTCTGGCAGTATCCGAGAAGCAGGAGAGTCGTCGTTTCAAGCATATGCTCTTTATCAGGAATGTCTCTTCATCAGGAAAAGCTTATACTCAAAATGTCGATTCTCCTGCTCCTTGGATGCTGCCTTACCTGCTGTGTTTTTCTAGCGCCACACTTTTTGTCTCTGATCTCCAGCATCTGCAGTCCTCATTTTCTCCAGGAAGGATGGTGTTAAATTTGAGAAGGTGCAGAAAAGATTTACAAGGATGCTACTTGGACTGGAGGGTTTGAGTTAAAGGGAAAGCTTTTTACCCTGGAACATCAGAGGTTGAGGAATGACTTTATAGAGGTTTATAAAAACATGAGGGGCATGGATAGGATGAGGTAGTCAAGGGCTTTTTCTTAGGGTGGGGGAGTCCAAAACTAGAGGACATAGGTTGAAGGTGAGAGGGGAAAGATTTATAGAGTCATGTAGCACAGCAATAGATGCTTCGGTCAAACTTGCCCCTCAAATACCTCTCCACCATCATTCACTGGGCAGGGCAGCAGTCACCTGGTTCCATTCTTGTCTGTCTAATTGTATCCAGGGTATAACTTCCTTCCCAGTGCTGTTTACTGTACAGTCCCATAAGAATCCAATCTACATCTTAGCTTCAGTAGCATGATCCAAAGGCAGACATTAATCTTTTTATAGGCAGTGATAATGGTCAGCTTTATGTCCCACTGCCGCTGCTGTTGTTGTTAAATTATCAGGCTGCTTATCTTTGGCATCCAATATCTGTTGAACAGCCATTAGTTCCAACTAAATATCAGGAAAATGAAATCCATTTTCAATACTTCTTCTAAATTCCATTTCCTAGCCACTGATTTCATCCCTCTCCCTGGGAACTTATTAAGTTTCACAATTCTGGTGTCACAGTTGATCCCAGATAAATGACTGATCTCACACTCATGCCAACACTAAACCCACTTATTTCCACCATCATAACATTACCCACCTTCACCTTTAGGTCATTTGCTGATAAAACTCTCAATTATGCATTTACTAACTCTCAACACAACTACTCTAATCCTGGTTAGTCTTCCATAAACTATTGTCTGTAAACTGGAAGTCATCCAAAACTTCTGGCCGTATTTGAACTCTCAGCAAGTCCCATCCCCTGTCATCTCTGATTTTGTTGACATCTACGACAGGGTGCTGGTCAACACGTGTCTTAATTTTAAAATCCACATTCTCCTCCAGGAGCTCACTATTTGACCTCAGTTACAGCCTACAGCCCCAGAATATTGTTGAAATATCTGCTGTCATCCGATTCTGTCCTCTGGTGTATCTCCAGTTTGAATTACTAAAATGATTTGTGGTTGTGCCTTTAATTTCCTTAGCTCAAAGCCCTGGAAGACCCTCCGATACATCACCACCTGTTCCTCCTTTAAGACAGCTCATTGATCAACCTGACTGTAATCTGACCAAATATCATCTTCTGTGGCTTTGTTTTATAATACTCATTGCAAAATGTGTTGGGACATTTCATTACATTAAAGTATAAATTTAAGTTGTTGTTGATTCAAACATTGACGCCTGAAGGTTAAAAACTTGAGTGAACCGGCTACTAACATCAAATGCCAAACTGCTATCAGTAGACAACCAGATGCTTTAGTTTTTAAAAAATTGAAAAGATACTTGGACTGGAATTCCTTGGACTCTGCTGATCTGCTATAAAGAAAGAAATGGTAGAAAATTGCCAGAAACCATTGCGATGTGGGGCATGCTGGTTCTTTGCTTTTTACAGACTTTTGAAAATTGCAAAAGTTCTAGCTCAGCCTCCAAATGAAATGAACATCATGGCCTGACTGAAACATTCTGACTTTGCAAAGCAGATCCTATAATTGTAGGAGGCTAGTGTCAACTGGTAATAAAGCACTTTCGATTTATGTTGTTTGTATGTGAATTCAAAAGATATAGGCAGAGGTTTCTAGTGTATTATAATAGTTAACATTTTTGAACTAACATGAATCACCTTTGGCAGGTCCAGAACTGGAGCCATGCTTTTAGGGAAGGCAAATATCCTTAGTAAGTTTATGTTATAACCAAAATGAGGTAGGGTTGAATAGTTCCTTTCTTTCCCCACCCCTTAATTGACCACAACAGGCTTTTTGCTAAGGGTATACATACTATGAGGGCAAAAATCAAACAGCCAGGTTTTCTTGAGCTTTAAATGTTTTTTTTATTGTACTTAAACTGGTCTGAGACAAATAATAAAAAAAACTCCAATTTTTTTTCCACACAAATAAAGTTGATTTTCACTCGCCCACATCGGTTTAAAGATCTAGCTGGGCAATTTGTCTACTTTGATGAAAACAGCTGCTGGTGCTGAGTTATTTTGAAAAATTGGGTGTGACTGTACTCTGATTTATTCTTATCTAGAAGTTATAGCCAGAGGAGCACTTGCAATGACTTCTCTTTCCATTATTCCATACCATCATCTCAGATGTTAGAATTTCCCAGCCTCCAGCTGGTGGACTGGGGATCAATACTCCAGTTAAATAGCAGGAGGATTCATTGGCATACAGTCCTGCCACAGTAATGTTTTCCCAATTATTCACTACAACATGGATTGGCTGACGGCCAAGTCACTGCAGCTATTTTAGACAATTAAAGGCCCAACTAAGAGCCAGGTCTTACAGCCAATTCCCGACCGTGAGAGGTCATTGAGCTGATATCTCTGCCTTCATTTGGATAGCAATAGATGGGTTCAGCAGCTTCAGAAGTCTGCCTACTGTCTTTAATTGAACAGTAAGCAATTAAGTAGGCAGTTAGGAGACCATTACAGTAAAATAACAAAACTCAGTCCTGCTAATGTCAAGTGTGA
This sequence comes from Chiloscyllium punctatum, assembly GCF_047496795.1. Lineage (NCBI taxonomy): Eukaryota > Metazoa > Chordata > Chondrichthyes > Orectolobiformes > Hemiscylliidae > Chiloscyllium > Chiloscyllium punctatum. The sequence goes on from NC_092743.1 coordinate 127,568,291, forward strand.
CCTTGGAAATTACTTTTCTCACCCAGTGTCAGGGTCCCGAAGCACACAGGAGGATCAATTAAAATCGGACAACTCGAAACTTATATGCCTTTGGTGTTTTCCAAACTAGCAGGGGTTATCAGCAACATTGGTCAACCTGCAGTTCACATTAGGACAGAGACTGATGCCATGTTCAGCACATTCTCTATGAAACAACGGGAACAATGGGGGTAGCACAATATTCAAGGCCATATCTATTTAACAGCACACATTGCCAAGCTGGCTTTCTGGCACCAGAATAGACAAAGGCTGACATATATCCTTTCTTCCTGAGAGTGTTTGCTGTTGTTCTTTGGTGTCACCTTTGCCTCTGAACCAGAAGGTTTGTCAGTACGTTCCACTATAAACACTTGAGCATAAAATTTAGGGTGACACACCAGTGAGAAAATACTGCACTTACATTACGTATATCTTTTGGATGGGGTAGTAAATCAAGCCTGCCTTCTCTGTTGGGTTTAAGTGATCTTTGGCATGATTTTGAGAAAGAAGAGCACTTTCTTTTTCTTCCCAGTGTTCAGAAATAATACAGATTATATGGCCCTTGTCAATGTGGGTCTTTGTTGTATATATATTGGCTGCCACATTTTCTAGATTGCAACAGTCACTACACTTTAAATGGACTTATAGTCATAGAGTCGTACAACACTGGAAACAGACCCTTCGGTCCAACTCCTCCATGCAGGCCAGATATCTTCAATTAATTTTGCCAGTATTTGGCCCATATCCCTGTAAACCATTTCTATTCATATACTCATCCAGATGCCTTTTAAATTTTGTAATTGTATCCGCCTCCATCACTTCCTCTAGCAGCTCATTCCATACACGCACCATCCTCTCCATGAAAAAGTCACCCCTTAGGCCCCTTTTATATCTTTCCCCTCTCACCCTAAACCTATGCCCTCGAGTTTTGGACTCCCATATCCTGGAGAAAAGACCTTGTCTATTTACCCTATCCTTGCCCCTCATGATTTCATAATCCTCTAAAGTTACCTTTCAGCAGCTGACGCTTCAGGGAAAATAGCCCCAGTCTAATCAGCTTCTCCCTATAGCTCAAACACTCCAACCCTGGCAACATCCTTGTAAATCTTTTCTGAACATTTTCAAGTTTCACAACATCCTTCCTATAGCAAGGAGACCAGAATTGCACACAATATTCCAATAGTGGCCTAACCAATGTCCTGTTCAACTGCAACATGACCTCCCAACTCCTGTACTCAATGCACGGACCAATAAAGGCAAGCATACCAAATGCCTCCTTTACTATCTTGTCTACCTGCAACTCCACTTCAAAGGAAATATGAACCCGCACTCCAAGGCCTCTTCGTTCAGTAATATTCCCTAGGACCTTACCATTAAGTGTACAGGTCCTGTCCTGATTTGCCTTTCCAAAATGTAGCACCTCACACTTATCTAAATTAAACTTCATCTGCTACTCCTCAGCCCATTGGCCCATCTGATCAAGATCCCACTGTACTCAGAGGTAACATTCTTCACTACATCTCCAATTTTGGTGTCATCTGCAAACTTACTGACCATGCCTCTTATGTTCACATCCAAATCATTTATTTAAATGACTAAAAGCAGTGGTCCCAGTGCCAATCCTTGTGGCACACCGTCGGTCACAGGTCTCCAGTATGAAAAGCAACCCTCCATCATCACCCTCTGTCTTCTACCTCTGAGCCAATTCCGTATCCAAATGTCTATTTCTCCCTGTATTCCGTGTGATCTAATCTTGCTAACCAGTCTACCAAATTGACTCTAAGTCTTCTGTGGCACATTGAACGGTGCTGTATAAAACCAATCTCTATCATGTATCTCAAAATGGGTTCTTTATTGTTATTTCAGGTCGCAAACTTTGTTCAGACACTCCCTGGTTGCGAGGAACAGGCAAAAATCTTTAAGGAAGAGGTAAGAAACAAAGTAACCCCCATCTCTTGGAGTTTCACTGAATATAAATCATCTAACAATTTTTGGATCAGAATGTAGTACATTGAGCAGGCATAGCTATTGTAACACTCTGAAGCAAAGTTCCAGCATGGGCCAGGATGATACTTTTTTGTTTAACTTTCTAATGTAAGGAATTAATTATTAAAAAAATGGTGTAAACCTTATGACCACAGGATAAAGGAGCAGAATTAAGCCATTCAGCCCATCAAGTCTGCTCCGCTGATATGTTTCTCAATCCCATTCTCCTGCCTTCTCCCCATAGTTCTTCATCCCCTTGTAAATCAAGAACCTATCTATCTATGTATTAAGTATACTCAAATATTTGGCCTCCATAGCCCTCTGTGGCAATGTGATCCACAAATTATCTACCTTTGGCTGAAGAAATTCCTCTTCGTCTCAGTTCTGAAGCGTTATCCCTTTGTTCTGAGGCTGTGCCCCTTGATCTTAGTCTCTCCTACTAGTGCAAACATCTTCCCCACGTATGGTCTATTCAACCTATCAGTATTCTATTGTTTCAATCAGGTTCCCAATCCCCGCCTCAGTATCAAAGAAAGAATGTGCTGGCCTCGGACGGGGTCCAGAGGAGATTTACAAGAATGATTTCAGGGATGAAGAGCTCCTCTTATGAATAGACCTTTATTCCCAGAATCATTCTTGTAAACCTCCTCTGCACCCCCACCAAAGCCAGCACATCCTTCCTTAGATACGAGGCTCAAAACTGCTCGCAATTTTCCAAATGCGGTCTGACCAGACCCTTAAACAGCTTTAGGAATACATTTCTGCACTTGTATTCTAGTCCTCTTGAAATGCAAACATTGTATTTTCCTTCCTAATTGCCAACTGAACCTGTATGATAACCTGGAGAGAATCCTAAACCAGGACTCTCAAGTCCCTTTGTGTTTCATATTTCCAAAACCTTTCCCCATTTTGAAAATAGTCTGCACCTCTATCCTTCCTACCAAAGTGCGTAATCTCACATTTTCCCAAGTTATTTTAAATCTGCTGCTTTGCCCACTATCCTAGCCATTCTAAGTCTCTGGCTTCTCAACACTGCCTATCCCTCCATCTATATCTGTGTCATCTGCAAACTTAGCAACATTGCTTTCAGTTCCTTCATCCAGATCATTAACATTTAATGTGAATACTTATGGTCCCAAAAAGACCCCTGCAGAATTCAACAAGTCACTGAAAAAGAACCTTTTATTCCCACTCTCTCCCTTTTGCCAATCAGCCAATCCTCTTTGTATGCCAGTACCTTGCCCCCAACACCATGGGTTCTTATTTAGTAGCTTCTTTTGTGGCACCTTGTCAAAGCCCTTCTGGAAATCCAAATAGATCATGTCCACTGGTTCTCCTTTATCTAACTTGCTCTCTCCTTCATCAACGAATTCAAAGAGATCTGTCAGGCATGACCTCCCCTTGACAAAGCCATGCTGAGTCAGCCCTATTTGACCATGCACTATTTTACCATGCACTTGCAAGTACTCCACAATCTTGCCTTAATAATGAACTCTCAAATCTTACCAACAATCAAAGTCAGGCTAACCAGCCTATAGTTTTCTGTCTTCTGCTTTATTAGTAGACAGGCAGGAGGCTGGAAGAACGCAGCAAGCCAGGCAGTAGCAGGAGGTGGAGAAGTCGATGTTTTGGATGTAACCCTTCTTCAGGACTGGGGTTGGGTATGGGGGGAAGCTGCAGATAAAGGGGGGTGTGGCGAGGGCAAGGTGGTGAAGTGGGATAGGTGAAGTCAAAGGTGATAGTTGGTCAATGGGAGGAATGAATTTCCAATTTGCAATTGGAGAACTCAATGTTTTTGACCTCCCAATTTCAAATAAGCTCCCTTCCCATCCCCCCGACTCCCGTATCCAGCCCGTCCCCCTCCCACTCCCTTCCACCAACCGGATTCATTCTATCCATTGACCAACCAGGTCATACCCTCTACCTGTCTTTGCCTATCCCCATTTCACGACCCTGCTCCCGCCACCCCCTTTATCTGTAGCTCCCCCTACACCAACCCTCAGGCCTGAAGAAGGGTTACACCCGAAACGTCGACTTCTCCACCCCCTGATGCTGCCTGGCTTGCTGTGTTCTTCCAGCCTCCTGTCTGTCTACTTTGGATTCCAGCATCTGCGGTTTTTTTTGTCTCCCTCCTTTCTTAAACAGGGGTGTTTTCCACTTTCCATTTTCCATTCCTCTGGGACTCTTTGTGATTCATGAAAGATCAGGAAGTTAAAAAAGAGTATGTCTTTTTAACATGTGACTGTTTTTTCTAATTGCACTTTCACTTTAAGCAGTGTTTGCAGTTGGTAATCAAATTACATCACATCACTATAATGCTGAGGCTTAAACCAGTGGAAACAACACTTGGAAATCTAAATGAAGGAACTAAAAAAGTTCTCAGTGCTCAAAAATATAAATGTATGATTACAAAATAGAGAACGTCTCTGATCTTTTAATTAAGAAATGGAAAGATAGATTTTACAAATCACCACATGCAGCAATTAATAAACCGTCACAAGTGAATATCAGAAAATCATGGCAGCATTTGATACTTTGTCAAAATGACCTTCAGCTACCTGACTTCTATCCAGCTGGGATAATGACAATCTGCTTCCTAAGTACAAGTTTGGACCGGGATGTATATGTTCTAACATGGATTTTCTGAGTCAGTATACTTTGAGCTGTTATGATACCACATGTCATAGTTGTGTATAAGTTATTCAGAATGTATTAACAGTGGTTTAGTGCACTCATTTATGGAAGGAAATATGGAAGTTTTTGGAACGAAAGCTGAAAGACAGAACTGAAATGAATAGGAGGAGGTGTGTTAATATACAAATGCCTCGTGCAATTAAGATCACCGGATTTAGCATGTGATTTAACTTTAAGTCCATTATGGTTTGTGGCATTAGACATGGCAATGGATTAGGAATTTGGTAAACAGAAGTAGACTTTCCAAATACCAAAAGAAAATATTGTTTTTTGCCCAAAATTTCTCATTTCAAAGCAATTTTCTTCTTCTAAAATGTAACTACATTTCATGCCTGTATAGTAAGATAACTAATATAGTATTCAGTAGAACATGATAGCCATCCAACAATCATTCTGTATCCCATTAAAAATACTGAAGGCACCTTCAGTGACCAATTAATTTCACCTCCCTTTATACAGTAATCTGGCATCTTGCAGATTGTCCACCAGTGGTTGAAACTCCAGATTTTCTCCTATTAGAATTCTCTAATGGATGGTCAGTATATTCTGCAGAGTTGTTGGACAAAGGGTAATGGTAATAGTTACTTCCAGTGGATTGCTTGGAATGCTTTTATTTTCTTGGACAGAACAGAAAATGAGTTATGCTCAGTTATCAGGCTTGAATCTGTGGCCTATTTGTTTTAACCATGTTACTATGTAGTCTACAAGACAAAATTACTTCAGTGTGTTTAAGCAACCATACAGGTTAGGAACAGATCCAAGTTCAATCCATGGTCTCTAATGAACATAATCAAGACCTTGGTAGAAGTGTTACAATTAGCCTGACCACTGTGAAAGGACATTAGTTACCATTCTTTATTGTGAGATAGTTGCTGAATGGCCTCAGTAATCAAGTGAGTGCCATTACTCACTAGAAAGGTGCACATACGAATGATCCCCATTTAAGAAACATACCGAAGAGCACCCACTAGAACTGTGCCCTTCCATGCCTTTACAAAAGTGAATAAAAATGCAAATGAAACTAAAATCACCACAGTCTGTTTCCCACTTACCTTAATTATTTGTAAAAACAATTATGTATTGCTCAAAGTAATTCAGTGTGTTTTCATGACAATATGATGTTTAACTGTTCAATGTGCATAATATAAAATGGAAATTTTTGAGAGATGATTGGACTTCAGTTATACGTTTGATTTTACTAAAGAAATGATTGAGTCTGGAAAGTTCATTGACTTCTGCACCCATGATTATAAAAACCCAATTAAGAATAATTTTAATATATGGGTTTAATTACCCAGTAATAAATTGAATAGGAAAAACGAGACCTAGTCGAATTCTTTTTGTAGTCTGTAAACTTCTTAAATTAATTTAGGGGAATTTCTTCTCAGAGGGTAGTAATTCTATGGAATTCTTTACCACAGAAGGCTGATGAGGCTGCGTCAATAAGTAAATTCAAGGTTGATAGAAAAAGGTTTTTAATTAGGAAAGAAATCGAGGGTTACCAAGGAAAGTGGAGTTGAGGATTATCAGATCAACCATAATTTCTCTGAATGGCAGAGACCTAATGGATTGAATTACCTGGTTCCGTTCTAATGTCATATGGTCACATGAAATGACTTATTAGCACTTCTCCGAGAAAGGATACACATCTTTAGCAAATATCTCTCAAAGTTAACAGGAAAATTACCATCAATATCTGCACAAGTAAAGGTCACTTTGGTGACTTTCTAATGGATCTCATGAGTAACACAGAAAAGGACTAAGTGAAGAATGAAGTGGGGGGGGGGTGGAATCTGTAGGCCTCCAATAATATGCTAAAGTAAATGCCTCTATAAACGCATTGAACTCAGTGCCTATACAACTTACGAAGAGCAGGAAAAAAATCGACGTTTCGGGCAAAAGCCCTTCATCAGGAAGCCTGATGGAGGGCTTTTTGCCCAAAACGTCAGTTTTCCTGCTCCTCTGATTCTGCCTGACCTGCTGTGCTTTTCCAGCACCACTCTGATCTAAACTCTGGTTACCAGCATCTGCAGTCCTCACTTTTGCCTTTACGACTTACTGCAATAATAGGAAGATTTTTCCAAGTATGCTACAACGGAGGTAAAGACCAGAAATTGCAACACACTCCCTTGGAAAGTTGTTTCTCATGTCGGTGAAATAGTACCATCTAAAGCGAGATGGGACTTTGCAGATGGGATACAGTGGCAAGCAAGTGTTCACCCTCCAGTTCAACTTGTGAAAGTTAATGAGATGCCTTTTTTTTGGACACATGCTCTGTGAACATACTTTGCAGGATTTCTGTGCAACAGGAATTGTAGAGCTCAGTAGTGTTTGCAAAGTGACCTATGACGATGCTTGTGACTTTGTAAAAACCCTGAAAGTTTCCAGAGGTTTTTACATGTGGTGTTAGTGAAATTGTACTTAAATTGGAATAAAGTTTGTGACATGCTTGCTTGGCACAGGCAAATGCTAGATCTTTACATCTTGGAGTTATTCCTGACATTTTTAAACTTACGCAGGTTTGTTCTTAAAAACTCTGGAGATTGCACACATACTGTCACCTTCCAAACACACTGTGGGCAGATCTTAGGAGTGGCTTCAGCTCCAAGTAAGGCAGCTTTCTTACTGATTATTCACAAGCAATCTCTTAAAAGTGTACTATCCTATGACATTATTTCTTTTCTGCATTGCAACAGGGGTGATTTTCAAGTTCCACATTGCATAGTGTTCTATTTTAGGTGGCATAAATAGCCCTTTAAGAATTCTTGCACTTGATATTCCAGCTTGCAAGACCTGGTCATATCTGCACAGGAGGCTCACAATCACACTTAAGTTGGCTGACCTTGAGAAATCGTGGGATGCAAGTGTGCTAGTGACGCAAGTTAGTATCATTGAAATCCTATTGAGGGAAATTTGCCTAACCAAAAGAAAGTCTGGAAGAGTCAGCAGCAGATGCTTCTAGAGAGCTTAGAGCATGGCAGGAGATAATCTGCAAACAAAGCACAATAATTTAACCACCACTTTGGAGAACAAATATTTGAAAAAAGCTACAATTTCATCAAGGTTTTAATTACAGCTGTAAGCATACTTCAGATATGTTTAAGTAGTAAAATTTGCTTTTGCAAATATGGTTGATTATTGATTCCATAATTTGAATATTTAGATAATTTTTGCACATCTTACTATTCCATATGATCATGACCAACATTTCATAAATGTGCCATTAGATGAGTAAATTTATGCTTATTGTTGATAGTAAGCATTACAAAGAGCATCTCCTCCTTCTGATAATAGAACTCCAATGCACATAAACAAGGCACAGCTATGCTAGCAGAATACTACTAACATTCTTCCATCATGTTTTTCCATACGTGTATTTATTTGCTTCAATCCAGTGATACAAGCACAGGGTTCAGAAATTGACCTATCATGCAACTAATAATGCACAAGTCTTGAACATGACTGCACTGGGAATCTCTGCTGCTGACTCTTCCAGACTTGTATTAGTTAGGGAAACTGCCCTTCAGCAGGATTTCAATAGTACAAACTCACATCACATAAGAGGAGACCAAAAATGTCCCTCTATAAGTAATTTATTTGTAGTTATTAGATGTGGCTTTTAAAGATATATTTACAAATAATAGTTCAAACATTATCTGTCTTGACAATGAATTTATCTTTCTTTTAGTTTTAGTTAAAGTATATAAATTGTTTTCACCAGGACCATTTGTTTTGTTTTACAGCAGATTGATGGAGAAGCATTTCTTTTGCTGACACAGGTGGACATAGTTAAGATCATGAGCATCAAGTTGGGTCCAGCCCTGAAGATTTACAATTCCATTCTGATGTTTAAAAATTCTGAAGATAATTTGGAATAAACTTTGTGGATTAAAAAGGGCAGTAGTTAAGTGATGCTATTCATCTCTGCCAATGAATAACACAATGATTCGCAATGAGTGGCACATTAAACTGTATATAATTTATCAGCAAGATTAACAGGGTATATGCAGATATTCGAAGACATTGTTGAATTAAAGGACTTTTTAGTTACAAGTGCTTGTCAATAAGATATGGTGAAGTCATTAAGCCGTAGTAGTAGATGATCCATTTGCAAATTTCATTTGTACAGTAGATGTGTAGATATTACACATACAATTCAGATTAAATTACAATCTTAAACATAAATAATTTAAAAATACAGTTGGGCAAAAGTAGTTGTCTACCTGTGAGAAAGCAGGTTTAAAGTATAAAATGGAATTATGCACTTTAACAGTGTTAACATATGGATGTTACCCAGAGCTTAAAACAAGGCAGGAGATAATCTGCAAACAGAGCACAATGTTAATCATTTTAGGATATGTATTGAAATATGATACAATTCCTATAGGTTTTTCAATTACCTTTATTACCTTCATCTTTGGATATGTTTAGGTGGTGAAATACATTTGCAAATATAATGGATTATTCCACAGTTCATATTTTGAGGTCAAATCTTTTTGCAGTGTGCTGCTACATATGATCAAATGAGGAAGGATACAGAAATTTGCTGTTAGATGAGCACATTAGCCTTCCATATTAACAATGGGCCAGTTTTACACAGCGTCATATCTTTTTAGTAGAAAACAAGGAGCAGCCACGTTAACAGAATAGTGCAAAAAATCTTGCAACCTCTTCTGCAATATATATGCAAGCCATTCTTTTCCACATACACAAACACAATTTAAAATCTTGACTTCAAACATAACTGTGAATTATGCACAAACCAAAAATACAGCAAAATGTTGTTGAATGCATTGTCTAATAAATCAACCTGACAAGATAATGCAAGAATTAACTGCTTAATCACACATATTGTCTGTGTGATACAAATAATTTTCAGTAGAACAGCAGCTTGCATCCTCCTTACACCTCCAATTCATATCTGTAGAAGAAAGCAATATTGCAGAGACTGTATATACCACAACATTCATATATTCTGAACCTCTGCTGTTCTCTACTGTTGCATGGAGCTTTATCATTATTTTCATAATCTTTCTGTGAAGAATTCCTAAACTATTGAAAGCTTATCCTCAAGGAACAAAGTGCACCAGTTTTGTAAATAATAGGTGCTCCAAATAAGCCGTGATTCAATAAAAAGTGGATTTTGTTTTAGGGACTTGTGTTTTGAAGGTATGGAAACATACTACACTAGCATGTTGCTTGCTTTTTTGCTGTGGTTACATTTTGATTTGTATTATCAAGTTGTAGAGCTTTGCTACTTGTATACTGTTTTTAGTGTAATTAAGAGTACATTGCAGTTGATGTTTGTTACCTATGTTTGCACAATCTGATCCAAAATGTTGTACTTTCCTTTAAAAAGGTTTTCTGATGTACATGGTGTTTTATTATGTATTGTATAAGTAATGTACACATTGTCTATATGGGTTAGGGTCTGTTTATTATTAAAATTAATGGTATCATAAACTGAAAATTATCTTACCAAGATGGAACAGTAATTTAAAACAAAAAATCTAAGAGCAGGAATGCAATATGGTGCATATAAAACTCTGGTATATTTGTGGTTTCTGGATCACAAATCAACTACACAACCTCTCCTTCAGCTAGCCTCAGTTTTTATTTGTTAATAGCTCATGATGTATAACACAACCAACATTATTATCATTTTTGTTTAAATCATCCAGAACTAAGTAGGACTTCATGAAAGAGCTGAGGTAAAAGAAGCTTAATGGATAGGTTTGATTTTGTACTTTTTCAAAATAAGAAGTTGGAATAAGTAAAAAGAATAGACCAGTTTGAACAGTAGCATCTATTTTTGTGGAAAATTCATTTTTAATGTTTTTGTTGTTTTTTAAAAAAAGGGTGTGATTCTTAATAAAAAGGTTTTGTAAGTTTTCTGCTGTTGTATCATCTAGAACAGAAAGTTATTTCTCTAATTCAGAATTTGTGCCTTGACATTTGTTGTGGAATTTGGCAACTTGAAGAATAATTTTTAAAAGTTTGTGGGATTTGAGACAATTCTTACTTTTTAGCTACATCAGGAAATGGGATGAGTATAGAAGTCAAATAATAGATCTGCTACTTAAATCAGTAAACACCACTTACAAATACAAAGTAATTATTGCTAGAGTTTACACCTATGGAGTTTTTTGTTAGTGACAGAGAACATCGTTGAAAAGTTTATTTAATATATAGTTGATGTAATAACATTAGAATACTTCTGTTTTAACATCACCAGTCACTATATATTACCCTTCAGTATTGGTGCTGACAATAAAGGCTTCAACAAAGAAACCTCAAATGCTTCAAATTCATGGTTCGTAGGAGATGGAAAAATGGCATTGAATGCCTTTTATACTGTTGTTGAATAAAATTGTTATTAATAAATCAAATTTTTCCCAGTGAACACAGAGCCATACATTTTAATACGTGTAGTGTACGAGTAAGTCCAAAACTTCTCAGTTCATGGAAAGAGTTTGTTATATTTGTAATACAGTGTTTGTAAATTACACTTAAATGTTGACAATACATTATTGACGAAGAGAACTGTGTTACAGGGAATGCTTAAAAATAATTTATTATATTCTGGCATGCTGTACGTTACCTTCAAATGGATACTATTTTTAACTGTGATGTTTTCTCAAAGTGAGCTTGCAAATTTTTAAAATAAAAGTTCTGTTATGTTCAGACTTGCTACAATGCTCTTATCTCCTTTCATCATTTACTAGCTTCAACTGATCATGCAAAACACAAGGATAGTTCAATGGAATCAATACGCAATGTTTCAGACTTTAGTTTATGTATCTAAGCAAACAAAGATTTCAACCCCAGATTCCACTGAGTTGTTCTAGTCTTCTTCCATTACTTTGAGAGGCCACCAGGGAAATCATCAGTGAAATGACAAACAGCTGTTGAAGCTGTTCCTCCTGAGATTCTGCTGAGAAACCTCGAAGATTGGTGGCATTTAAGTCTTTTCTTGCATATCTTCTCCTCAAAGTGCTGACTCATGCTAGAGCACCACCATTTGGCACATCAACCAAGTGTCCATGCTTTATGTTGTGAAACATTGAATATCACCAAGTTACTTTATCCAAAAAGTTATCACAAGTGGATCTCATGCTTTTTTCCCCACCCAGCGTCTGGACAATCTTCATTATTTTCTGTTGAAACAAAGAAATTCAAAGAGGGAAAAATAACTGATTTCCTATCTGTCCAGAGTCACTGACACCATTTATAAAACCCTACCATCACACCAAATCAGCTAGCTTAGGCCAGTACTGGAACCATATAGTTTCTATATCTCACTACACAGTTCTCTAAACAACTCAGCCATCTTGTTTAAATATGCTTGTCCTGGTTTTAAATCAGACTTAAAGATTTGATCACAAATGGTCTTCCAGAGTTTGATGTGGCAGAATGTCAATCTATCCTCATTACAAACCAGTCTCAAATCATTACCATCTATTCTTCTTGTATTGGTAGTTGCATATTTATTGTTCTGATCAAATATTTGTGTCCCCAAAACATGCATTACTGCAACCCCATTAAAACAGCTGGCAATCTCTGAAGAAATTAACACTTTAATACAAAGCAATAAACCTAGCAAACAATTGTGTCCTGTGTATATTCCTTACAGATATACCTACTTCTGCATATGTAGGTAGCATAACTGGTGGGATTTCTGCATGATGTTTAGGATTCCACTAGCTATGCTCTCGTGTAAAAGTAAGATGGAAGTGGAACAATCGATAAAAACTTTATCCCAAGTAAACAATACTGTGGGATCTAGCAAAGGCGTCATATCCTGGGAAATTTTTTGAGCTGTATCAAAAACATTTTGCTTGTTTATTCATATGAATTCAATGACTAAAATATCAATTAGAAATAATCCATACACTGAAACTAAAGGTGATACTACTGAACTAGAATGAAAAAAAAATCAAAAGAAAACAAGATTCATTGGAGCTGTTTGGAATTGATGCTCATTCTACTACAGTAAAGGAGCTCGCTGATTGTTGAGTCTCTGGTAAGTGGTTACAGTCTTTTAACTTTTAACAAAGTATATAAATTGGTAGTAAAGTGAATAAAATATATAGAATTAAATGAGTAACATACTGAAGTTATTAAATCTTAGTGACGGTAGTACAGGTGGTGTGTCAAAGCTGCAGCATGTGAGAGTTCCTGGATACCATTATGATTCAAGGCAAATATGTTTACACCAAGTCACTTATGATCCAAGCTGATGTTATCACTGGACAAGTCAGGTCCAGGACTGAAATCTTGCTTGATAGAGCATCTTGTTTTTGGTTTCATTGAGGTAGTTGTTCACTGAAATGTAAATAACGTGATGTTACAGATTTGGTTTTTAAATCTGAAACAAGTCTATTACGCAAAAGAAGATGAAGTAGAATATTCCAAACTACTTAAATAACACAAATTTAAAGATTTTAAAGCACTCTTTTACCACACTCAAACACCAGAGAGAATTCCCTTCTCTAGCCCACATAGGGTTTTACTTAGCTTTGGCTTCAATTCCCTGCTCTTAAGAATCTGATGGCCTCTTCCTTAAGCCTTCACACAGCAAAGCTGAGATTTGTTCAGATTCAAAACACCCCTTCAGGGTTTTAACTCAACTATGGCTTGGAAATTTATTGCTAAACTGCTTTAAAACATAATACTAACTGTTGTAAACAATCTCCCTTTCTCATGAGCTACTATTTTACACATCCAGGTTCATCCAAGACTCCCATCCTGCCAAACAAAATCAAAAGCTTTTTACAAGCTGTGTGTGTTCTCCCAAATCAAAAGAATAAAAAAATCTCACCTTCTAAAGTGAAAGCAGTACAATACCTATTATTTTATTCATCCTTTATGTACTTTATTCAAAGAATTTGTTTTAAATTTCATACCAGGAACACGCTGTATTTTGTTTTTAAGAAGTCACCAATGGTAACAGATGTATCTAAAAGTTAAATCATTAAAACCTTTTAGACATATGGACCAAAACCTGCATTACATAAATTATATTTAAAAAAAAACAATGTTACATCACAATTTGAAGTTCAAACAGCTTCAGCTCGGAGCTTATGAGCTGGAGGTTGAACTACAGACATGGCAATGCATCAGGGAGGTGGGGGGGGAAGATACCTGGATGCTTTGTATGATAGCATTATTTAATGTAGGGTCTTCTCATTTGGTTGGTGGTCAGGCCCAAGAGGGTGTGATTCTTAGGGAAGCTAATTGGGGACTCAGTGAAGTAGTGTCAATCTCTATAGTTGTCCAAGAGGTTTGAGGTTCTCCCAGCCTATTTGGATGAGGGGGTGACTGCAGGGTAGATGAGCAACCTGACCATGGTACAGGAAGCTATTCACGTTGGAGGTGCAACAAGGAATGTTGCAGTTATACTACATGATAGTAAAGTGAGGGGGATTTGTTCTCGGCAATAAAAGAGTGAAAGCATATATGTTTGTGTTGCCTGTCTTGTGCCAGGTTTTAGGATACTTGATCAAGGCTATCGGAAATGCATATGTCGTCTTACGAAGCGAGGTTGGGCAGACTGGATTTTTTTCTGTGGAGCTGGTAAGACTAATCGGTGACTTGATTGGAATTTAATATGTTATGAGAATAGGAGGAGCGAGAGGAACTTTCCATCAATGTGTGCTATCAGATAGCCATTATGGAGACATGGCAACAGAATAACATGGATTGGATCCTGAACATTGTGGAGAATATGACATTCAGGAAAAATAGAAAGCTAGCTAAAGGTGGAAGAGGGGCATTATTAATCAAAGATGGAATTTGTGCAGTAGTTAAAATTGGCCGTGGTTCAGAAGATTAGAATGTAGAATGAATTTGGGTGAAGATGATCAATAGCAGGAGAAAGAAACCATGTGCGAGTATGATCTGCAGCCACCCAAACTATAACCAAAATGTTGGACTCAGTATAAAAGAAGAACTATAGATGATTGTCATAAAGAGACAGCAATAATTATGGGTGACTGTAATCTATATACAAATAGGAAAAAAAGATCAGATTGGCAACAGTAGCCTAGATAAGGATGCTTTTGAGATAGTTCTTTTTGGAGCAGCACATTTTGGAACTGACTGGAGATCAGGTTATGTTAAACTTGATATTGTGGAATCTGACAGAGTTAATGACCTCACAATAAAAGCATTCCAAGGTATCAGTGACCACATTATGATTGGATCTAAGACCAGTACTTCAAACCTAAATAAAAGGCAACTATGTCACAAAAGCAAATCAGAAAATGCAGGTACAGCACATGCTCAAGGACACTAATGGGACGTTATCTTTTATTACAACGGGAACCAAACATAAAAGTTAAGGATGTTATGCTTCAGTTATGCAAGGCATTGGTGAGATCGCATCTCAAATATAGCATACCCAGCTTTGGTCTTAATTGAGGAAGGATGCAAGTGCATTGAAGATAGTTCAGAGGAGCATTACCAAATTGCTATCGGAAATGCATATGTCGTCTTACGAAGCGAGGTTGGGCAGACTGGATTTTTTTCTGTGGAGCTGATAAGACTAATCGGTGACTTGATTGGAATTTAATATCTTGAGTGTTCTTGACAAAGTGAACGTGGAAAGGATGTTTCCTCTTAGCATTTTTTTAAACATTCAAATAATCCACAAGTTTATAATCAGTATACAAAATTAAATATAAGATATTATGAAGTGACATGACAAATTAGATATAGAATAAGAAAATACTTTTTTTTATTAAATTGATTCTGTTCTAAAATTCCAACCATCTCGTTGACTGTTCTTTGGTCTATCTGGAATACTTAGTTTGATTTGAAAATGAAGTAAACATACTTCTTTTCTACTTTTCCAATATTTGGTAGCAATTGGTGTTCAGCTTATCCAACTTATTCTGTGTTCAAATTTTGATTAACTTTTCACTTTTCATTTTTATATAAATCACTACCCAGCTATCCTTGGGTATGTTCTGCACCACTGGCAGTACAGTTCCTGTAAAAAAAAGGTGTTCATATAGTGTGGAGGATGATATGACCCAGGGAGTGCTCAATATTGACACAAGATTGCATGAGATATATGGCATCAGATCAAACAGAAGCAAAATAATCAGTTCTTCATCTGCTGTTGAATCAGTTCTCCTCCACTGGGGAGCAACATAGGGTAACATGGACAATGTACATACTCTGAGGTGGTGTCTTCAGTGTCCATCACCAAGTGTGGATTACTAACATCTCTGCTAACCAAGCTGGCTTATTTTTGAAGGACATAGCTGCCTAATAGCCCGTGCAGCCAATACAGGGAAAATTTTGACCTTTACAATATACCTGTTGCAAACGTTCATGACAACATTGTAGGAAGGGCCACTGAACAGTACTTTTGGAAAAGAAGCTCCACCTTCACATCAAGGACGCGCTCTGATTTGATGCCTGGCACTACACTGTGCTCAATAGGATACATTCAAAATGGATTGAAGAGCTCAAAAACTGACCACTCATGAGGAACTCTGGGCTGTCAGCAGCAATAGAATTGTATTCCACTGCAAGATGTAACCTCATGCCGCTAAATAGCCCTCACTTTACCATTACAATCGAGTCAGATAACAAACAATGGTTCAGCAAGGTGTTTGCAAGAGCATACTAGGAACTGCCCCAGGTATGCAAAAGAATGAGGAACCAGCCTGCTAAAGCTACAACACAAGACTAAAAGCAAGTTTAGTTACATTAAACTCTAGAGCTAAGCAATCCCTGCTTAGCAATATGGAGTCCTGCTACATCCAACAATGAATGATGATAGGCAATTAAACAAGTAATGGGAGGGACAAGATTTCTCTAATATCCCACCTACAATGATGGCAGAGGCAACATGCAAGTACGAAAGAATTGAAACATTTTTAACAATATTCAGCCTGATTTCTTGAGCAGATGATCCACCCTGACCTCAACCTGAAAACCCTAGCATCACAGATGTTAGTCATAGAGATGTACAGCACGGAAACAGACCCTTCAGTCCAGCTCGTCCATCCCGACCAGATATCCCAACCCAATCTAGTCCCACTTGCCAGCACCTGGCCAATATCCCTCCAAACCCTTCCTACTCATATACCCATCCAGGTGCCTTTTAAATGCTCCAATTGTACTAGCCTGCATCACTTCCTCTGGCAGCTCATTCCATACACGCACCACCCCTGTATGAAAAGGTTGCCTCTTTAGGTCTTTTTTATATCTTTCCGCTCTCACCTTAAACCTATGCCCTCTACTTCTGGACTCCCCCACCCCAGGGAAACTCACTCAAGGTGATAACAAGAAGCAGTCAAGTACATGGGATAGCTATGAAGAAAGCTATGGGCCCCATCAATCTCCCAGTATCCTGCTGAAGATGTGCTCTGGAACTAACTGGCTCACTCAACCAAACTGTCTCAGTAAAGCTGTAACACTTATCTACCAACAATATGGAAAATTGCCCAGATATGTCATATCCACAAAATGCGGAACAATCCAATCTGGTCAAGTACTGCCCCACTAGTTTATTCTTAATAAAAATGATACAAGGTATAATTGACAGTGCTTTTATTCAGAATTTTATCCCAAATAACTGTGAATTGCCATTCAGTTTTGGTTCTGCCAGGAGTGCATATCTCCAGGCCTCATTATAGCCTTGGTCCCAAATATGAACAAAGAAGTTCTTGTACTAGAGGAGAAGGGAGATTGACTGTTCTTGACATCGATGTAGAATTCAACCATAAAGTAGCCATTGCAAATAGAAGTCAACAGAAATTGAGGTTAAACTTTCCACTGGTTGAAGTCATCCTAAGCATAAATCAAAATTACTGCATTTTTGAAGGTCAATCAGTGCAGCCCAAAGACATCATTGCAGTCCTGCTGCAGGAATATCTCAGGCCAACCTCCTGGGGTCAACCTTCTTCAGCTGCTTCAATTACTTTACCTCCATCCTAAAGTCAGAAGTGGTGATATTTGCTGATGATTGCACATTGTTCAATGCCTTTCATGACTCCTCCAATACTGAAACAGTTTGTGTCTACAGGGAGCAAAATCCTGACAGCACTCAAGCTTGAGCTGATTAAGTGGCAGACAACAGTTGTGCCAATGTGAGGCAATGCTCATCTCAAACAAGAAATAAGCTATCCACATTGCTTTGACATTCAATGTAGCCATTGTTGTTTGCCAAACTATTCATTGGGGTCACTAAAGTCCTCTAAGGAAGGAAATATGGTATCCTTACCTGTTTTGGCCTACATGTGACTCCAGACCCACAGTAATGTAGTTGACTCTTAAGTGCCCTCTAAATTGGAGTAGTAAGCAACTCCATTCAAGGACAATTAGAGATGGGTAATCAATGTTGGTCCTGCCAGTGACATCACATTCCATGAATGAATAAAAATCAAACTCCATCACCAGCAAGACATATTTATAGTTTTACCATCCACAAGACGTGTTGCAGCAAATTACCAGGGCATCTGCAGAAACACCTTCCAAACTGGTAACCACTACTTCTAGAAGGAAAAGGGCAGTTGACGCAAAGAAACACTGCCAATTCCAAGTTCCCCTCCAATGCTCACAGCATCCTGACCTGGAATATTTTTCTTTTATTCCTTGTTTTTAAAATTCACCATTCTTTCTTTATCACTGGGTCAAAATACTGTAACTCTCAACCAGAACAATGCAATTATCTTCATCAAACTGATTGCAGCTGTTCAAGAAACCAGCTTGCCATCAGCTAATCAAGCGTAAATAGTGAGTGTAATAAATATTGCCACTGCCAGCAATATCTAGATCACATGAATGAATAATGTGTCTTTAAGATGAATAATTTAGGAAAAGTTGAAAGAATTTCAAACATGGAAAAATACAAGTGGGCTAAACATTAAACTGTGGAAGAATTTTAGAGCAGTAGGTTGTTTTGCATTCAATGTTTCCCCATCATACAATACGAAAACAAAGTTATGAATGACAAGAGTTTCAGTCATACAAAGAATCATTTGTATTACTCCTGAAATTCTATTTGTTTTTCAAAACTTGCATGCTATAAAACTTTGGCCAGGAAAGTGGCAGTATTCAAAAGAAACTGTCACTTTCATCCAAACTTATGGCAGAGTCCAAAAAAGTTACAAATTGTCAGGGATAGTGGTACTTCTTTGAAATGGAAATATTCTGAAAATGAAATGGCTTTTCAAACAATGTATTTGAGTTTTCTTCTTGTGGGATGCTGAGACTCTTGCACCAAAGAACAGTGACACACAGAGGTATATCAGCAATTTCCTGTCAAGTACATTCTCAATTCTGCTTAAGCAACTGAATGGATTGGAAAATATGGACTGTACATCCTTCTGCAGAAGCAAGTTACCCTGTAGCAATGCGCAAGACATTTTTTTTCAGATTTGCCACATCTACCGTCAATTTTATAGTTTGAACACTTGATACAAATGCTATTAGTTAATCGGCTTATCCAGAGTTCAGAAATAGTAAGTGGCAGTTTCAGTAAAAATAAAGAGTGAGGCATTTGCATTCACTTTCAGAACACTGCTATACATAGGCCCTGACAAACAAAAAGTTAAATTTACATTTTTTTAAAAAATGGTTGCTCAGGAAATGAGCTCTTTGCTTCCAATCTTATTTGGGGGCTGTTACACTACATTCGTACCGATAAATCGACAAACACCCAGGCAAAAGGTCAGATAGCCTTCTTCCCAAACAGTACCGATCCCAGGGACAAAAGTATGAATGGAACCAGGAATATACTACTAGGTACAGCAGGAGTGCAGTTTACAAAAGGTAAAAGCATCTTATTGTTCAATTCCATTTGTTAGTGCCAATAACACGGTGTATATCATTGGACTCTGCCACAGAATAATCAGTAAACTGCCAAGGTACTTACAGCGAATAAAAAGGCATGGATTAAAGTACTGCTGTTGGCCGAGATGTGCATATCACTCCCCAAATGCAGTACCCAACATTAGAATTACCCTTCTGATCTATTTTGCTTGTCACTTAACACAGATCAATATGTTTAGATGGCAAATGAAATTGTGAACTCAGCCATTCTTGCTGTATTGAATGTCACCACTGTACTGATTTCCTAATGTTGAGGGCCCTGATGGCTGGTCTGTGTCTGGGTTTTAAAGCTCTGACGATGTGCTTCTCCACAAAAAATTATTAAAGTATTCTTCACAAAAACAGGGCCTGCTTGTGGATGGGTACAAAGATTTCAAAGGGGAAAAAGGAGGAATGACATAAGATATTGTTTGATAAAAATATGTATATTTTCTCATTTTTTGTGGCTCACCAAACCATATGATGTCTTGGCTCTAATGTTCTAATATTCAACTCTGTTTTTCACCATATCCTAATTTTATCCATATGCGCATATAAACTTAAAAATGGAGACACATACTGTATATAGACATTTTTCTGATTTATTAACAATTTACATGCATTTGAAGTGTCTTTTTGATACTAATAAAGCATCTATTTTTAAAACGATTAGTACAAATTAAAGTTCCCTCCAACCTACCCCAACAACTTGCCTTTGCCCCAAAATTGAAGCTACAATACCCATTGCACGTGTTTCCTACATCAAACATCCTGTGTTCTGACAGAGATGTTTGTTCACCACAGGCTTTCTGAACGCAACACAGCTCATTGCTTCATAGAATTATTACTGCACAAATTGGGCCATTCAGTCCCCATTGTTGCCCTGTCTCTATGAATTAGCACATCAATTAGTGTCATTGTCCTACCTTCTCCCTATAACCGTACACCATCTTCCTCTTCAAATAACAGTCTAATTGCCTTTGGAATGCTTAAATTGAACCCGCCTCCTCCATACTCACAGGGAGTGCCTCAAATTCAAGGTTATTCTATGAAATTATATTGAATTATAATTATAATATAATACGTCTACCAGATGTGGACAACTGCTAGCTTATTTGCAATATGGTATTTATTTTTTCTATTTCTTCGATGAAGTAATGCTTAGCTTTTTAGCTCTGTTTCTCTTCCTACTTTGTACCTAAGTTTTTTATACCTAGGTATCTTGGTACCCAAGATGGTGCCTTGTGTGGCGACATTATACACTTTATTGTATACCTGTACATCTGTAATTGAGTACACTTGACAAATAAAATCCAAGTCTAAATCTAAATCTCTCATGGTGTTACTTGGTAAAAGCTCCATTTAAAATTAGAGATATTCAGATAAACTCATGTGGGGCAAATTTCAAAACAAGTCCTGTTCTGTTAATTGGAATCTTGGAAGCTTCCCTTGATGGTTCAGCCATAAGTTGTACAGGGATGGAAAATAGTGGGGACACAAATGCTTATTCATGAACAAAATGAAGAACTTCAATCAGAAATTCTACCAGCATCCATAAAAGTGCAAGTGTGTTTTGACAAGGAAAGAAAAGTAGCAAAAAAACTTTTACTAACCCTTGATCATGTTGCAATGGAAAGTATCTCTTCTCCCCTCAGTGATTTCTTGTAGGAGCAAAGCAAACTAAAAAACACCCTTTTCCTTTATCCACTCAGCCATTAAGGGAATATGTCCATTCATTTAATAGTGTTATGAGGGAGCACTGTCCTTAAATCCAAACAGGCTTTTCATTTGACTGAACCAACTTTATGAATAAGTAAAGCTCTTTTTTATTCTTAAAAGAAGTGATCATTCAACTTCATGGTCAATAACAAAAAAAACTTGGATAGTATTGGGAAGATAGGTAATAGATCAAAATCATTGTAAAGAAATGCAGTGTTCCACATGGAAACAAAAAAAAATCTAAAAAGATATTTGTGGATTGAAGCAGTGATTGTCATGGCTAGCATATATTGCCCATCCCTAATTATCGTTGAGGAATGGTGATGAGCTGTCATCTTGAAAATTGAATGGTTTGCTAGGTCATTTCAGAAGGCAGTTTAACAAGGCTTATATCTGAACTAAAGGAGGACAGTAGATGGGCTTCCTTAAAAGGACAATCCATGATTATGATCACTGGCACTCCATTCTTTTTAAGTCTAGAATTGTTAGGTTAACTGAATTCCCCAGTTGCTGATGAGATCTTAACTCATAGCTCTGCATAATTGATCCTAACTAACCAGTGGATTACCAGGATAGGCAAGGTGACACAAGCACCAGACATTGACCATCTTCATCAAGGGAGAATCTAACCATCACCCCCTTATATTTGTTATGAAGTTGATGGTGGGCACTGTACCTTTAAGAGAGAGAGGATGCTGTTCTGAACTGTCAGGTTACAAGCACCTGTGTATATGACTAGATGGCAGTTCCAGTGTGTACTGGAAAATTGAAAATATGTAACATTTGACTGTGAAATGGATACCTGAGTTTTAGTTGCTGTTTTGACAATTTGAATTTAATCCATCAAGCTGAATTACGCCCCAGGATACTAAAACCCAATTGGGTTTGAATTTATTATTTTGTCAACATCGAACCAATGATACAATACGATGTTGGGGTTATAAGGATGCAGACATTTTGAAAACTGATCAAAGAGCAGCTACCATAGAGAGAGCTAATTACCCATCTAACACCTTGCTCTCTATGAAATTAGGAAACACTCTCTAACAAAGGTACCTTTTCATGTGAAACATACTCGCATTAAAAAGAAAGAAGATAACTCAACTGGAAGAATGAACACACAGAAGATGACAGCAACTGCGTGGTTTTGAAATTAAGTTGACGTAATTTTAATAAGTGTTTTACTGGAACAGTCAATTGTTATAAAATTGAAGTCAGATAGCAAGCAGTTAAGGGAAAAGGGGGCTTACAGTTGTGAATAGTTGTTTAATATTCACTTTTAGAGTTATAAATAAATTGATGTTATTTTCCTTAAATAATGGAATTGGAGAGTTCTCTGTCACTCATATTTTATCAGATTACAAGGCAAGGTGAGCTTTTTCTGGGTGTTTGGTTTAATTAACAGAGGGGCTCACCTCCATGTCATAACACATTCATAGAAAAGTACAGCATAGAACAGGGCCTTAGGCCCATGATGTTGTGCAGAGGTTTAATCCTAATGTAAAATATAATAACTTAACCTCACTGATATCCATGTGCATGTCCAGCAGTTGCTTAAGTGTCCCGAATGACTCTGCGTCCAGATTTGAATGCAGCATCACCTGCTTATTAGGCAAGCACTTTAACAACAAGACCATAGCAGCACACTGCACACTGCACATTACCATCATTGAACCCCCCAGTATCAATATCCTTAGATGTTGGGAGGTGAGGGAAATCACCATTGACCAGAAACTGATCTGGACTCACTATATAAGTACTATAACAACAAGAGCAGATAGAGGCTAGCAAGTAACTTGCCACATGACTCCTCAAAATCTGTCCTCTACCTACAAAGCACAAATCAGGGATCTGATGGGATACTCCCCATTTGTCTGGGTGAATGCATCTCCAACAACTTTCAAAATTCTTAACACCATCTAGGACACTTGATTTTTACCACATTTACTCTCCACCACAGATACTCAATAGCAATGGTGTAAATCATTTACAAGATGCAGTTTAGAAATTAACCACAGATCCACAGATAGTACCGTCCAAACCCACACCCATTACCACCCAGAAGGACAAAGGCAGCAGTTACATGGAAACACCACACCTGCAAGTTTACCTCTCGGCTGCACAATGTTCTGACTTGGAAATACACCACAATTTCTTCATTGCTTCTGGGTCAAAATCTTTGAACTCCCAGCTTAACAGAATTGTGGGTCTACCTACAACAAATGGACTGCAGTGATTCAAGAAGACAGCTCCCTACTACTTTCTCAAGAACATCTAGGATGGGCATGTAAGGCAGGCCCAATGATACACACAATACGTGAATGAATCTAAAGGATGGTTCAAAAACAAGAGCATACTTCCTTTGGAAATCACTCCATGTGTAAGTGTGAGGCGAGAGAAAGCTTTATCACACAGAACATGGTTTGGGTCGGGAATGCACTGCCTGGAAATGTGGTGGTAGCATTTCAATTGATACATTCAAAAGGGCATTGAATGATTCTTGAAAAAGAAACAATGTGTAAGATTTTGGGGGGAAAAGCAGGAGAATGGCATTAAATCATGGTACTCATTTGGAAAGCTGGTGCAGAAACGATGGGCCAAATAGCCTCCTTCTGCACCATAACATCTGTGACTCTTGAGTGGCTATACTTGAGAGGTAGAATGGCTTGGAGTATTTACCATTCACAGTCTGCCACTGGGAAAGTGCCTAAATTCATCAAGCACATGATGGGCTCAGCAGCCTCGGACGTGTAGTGGAAAATACCAGCCAATGTCATGACAGCAGGTTTAATAGGTTCTTTAAATGACAATCTGCCATTTGTAGGTGAGTAGCATCACCAACACCCCTGCAGTATCCAAAGCATTTCCAAAATGACTTTTGACACAGGTAAATGTCCACACAACCGGTACAATAGTTGGTAATATGAAATTACCCAACTCAGTTTCTGTTCCTCAGCTAAATGAAAATTTGACCCATTAACTCCCTGTTTCTCTCCTTTGAGATTCTGCTTGCTGAGTATTTCCAGCATTTTCTGGATTTTAAAATTTTAATATTTGCAGTATTTCAGTAAATACTTTTACAAACTGATATTAGATTTATCTCTTTATTTAATGTAAAAAAATACCAATCTAAAAAGGCACACTGAGCAGAAATGTTCCAAAAAATGTAAAATAAAATTACAGAAACATATTTTGTGAGTGTTGGATTTTATGTTATTACAGACACAAATTGCTCACCTGAAATCAAACTGCTGCTGCACAACCAGAACTCTACTGTACCCATCCAGTTCTTGGTATATTTCACATTCACTGGACCTTGCTGATTACTGTATATGGAATCCATGTAGCTTTGAAACAACAATGGTCAAGTGAATTAGACAAGAGCATCATAACTGCTTATACATCTGTCACTTAATTGGCAATTATATTTACAATCTCAATAAAAATAGAATTTAAAGACTTTGAATAATTAGGAAAAGTATTTTCTAATTATCTTGATTCATTATGTCCAGATACCATTATGTCTTATTATATTGCTAAAAATTCAAATAGCATGTGTTTAATTGGAAATCTGAATACCATCTGCCATTTTAAACCTATTCTATGTTTAAATCTGCTGCATATGCTGGCAAGTATAGTCTAAACGTGTTCCTTTGAGATGCTAATTGCATAACTTTCTTAATGTCTCTGTATATAGTAGACAGATGCAGCCTTGTACAATAAACCAGATTTTAAGAGATACTGTTAAAATGTGCATTCTGTCTTTATTTACAAAAATAAAACTCACATTCCAGTCACCCCAATGTCAAACACTATCAGGAAGGCAAAAATCTTATTTTCAGCCGGATATTGTTGACATGATTTAGCCATTTGAGGTTTTAGAGTTTAGCTATTAATTATCTCAAGAAAAACATTAAGCGGAGCAAGGTTAGAACATAAAAAAAAACAAGAATACTGAAATAAGAACATGCCACTAAAGTCCTACATAGCTCAGATCTCAGAATAAAAACAGTACTAATAAATCTGAATTTATTACATGTGTAAGCAAAAAAAAGGTTCAGAACTGTGCATGGTCTGCATTTTTTAAAAACTTTACTATTTCTGTGCTGTTTTTAACAAGAGTTAAAATTATTATGAAGAGACAAATGGTAAAAGTGATAAAAAAAAGAGGTGTTGTGAATTACCCTATTCTAAAATCCAACAATTCGATGTGGTAAATTTATTTCTTCTGTCCAGTGCAAATTTGAACAGATTATCAATGGAAATTGGGATGAAATTAAGCAGTGAGATCTAGTGTCATCTCTCCTGCCTGATGTGAATTTGAAATGAGTCCTCCAATGAATTCTTCTTCTCTAACTCTGTTACAACAGGATGTCAGTTTGACTCAGGGCAATTCTCTTATATTTGAGTCAGAAGAACATAGATTAAAATGACACAGAAGGTCCTGTGTATGCAACCTAGACTGACATTTCAGTTGAGCCCAGAGGGAATGCTACAATGTCGAAGGTGCCATCTTTCGCTCGAGATACTAACCTATTCCACAAGCTTTACTATGAAACAGGACAAGAGCAGCAAGATTATGCAAATACTGACAATTTCAAGGTCCTCTCCAAGTTATACACCATTCTGACTTGCTTGGACATTTACTACCATTTGCTTGCATACTGATTTTAAATTCTGGTAATTCCTACATAATATCATTGTGGGAGCATTATCAGTGTACACAATGCCACAGTTCGGAAAGAAATAGGCCCAGTGCCACTTTAGGATAACTATGGATTGAAAGAAAACGTTGAGTTTGCCAGCATTGTTAATATCCTAATACAAGTAATCACAAATTCTACACTTCTGCTTTTAAAAATCTGACTTTTATTTTTGTTTATGTTGTTTTGGTTATGGTTTAAACAGATGAATCATCTAAATATGCTTTTTTTTGTTTGTATTGATAGCTCTTGTGAACTGAGTTCTGGAATACGGATATTTGAAAGACCAGGCAAAATAAAAGGAAAAAATACTTAATCAATTTACAGATGGCCTTCATCAGTAAAATAAACTGGAATTAGAGAAGATAAAATTAGGATTTTTCTTCAAAGAAATCTGAAACATTTGCCAGAAGTGGATGATCAATGTCAGTTTCCTCCTGCTGTCCCCAATATCACAAATCAGTCTTCAAAAAATTTAATTCACTCCAGCTGATATCAAGAAACACTGGATATAGCAAAGGGAATGGACCTTGACAGCATTCCAACTATAGTACAAAAGACTAGTGCTTCAGATTTAACAGCGTCATTAGCAAAGCTATCTCAGTGCAGCTAAACTGCCATTAACCCAATAATATGAAAAATTGTCCAGCTCCACAAAAGCAGGACAAATCTAATCCCACCAATTATTGTCTCTTCAATCAACTCTTGAGGTTCAGCAAATTTATGGGAGTGTCATCTATCATCTATCATGGTTAATACCTGCTCACTGATTACTTAGTTTGGGTTCCATTAAAAGATGAAGGTGATGGCCTCACGATAATGCAACTGCACTCCAGATTAGTGTTCTGGAGGCAGAGGTTCAAAGCATACAGCAGATAGTAAAACTTGAATTCAATAAAAATCTGGAATAAAAACCCTATTAGTGACCATATCCTTTAGGGAAGGAAATCTGCCATCTTTACCTAGTCTGGGCTACACCTGTCTGCAGACAACTGCAAATTGGTTAACTTTGAAAAATCCTCTGGGCAATTAGGGATGGGCAATAAATAGTGGCATTGCTGTCAACACCCACATCCCTTGAAAGAATAAAGAAGGAATTATTTTTTAAAATCAGGGCTACTTGGCTTCAAACCTCATTGCAGCATCTGTCTAGAAAAAGGACAAATACGTTAACATTTTAGAGGTGAGGCAAGACATGCTGTTGACATCAAGATGGCATTTGTTTGACTGAGCATCAAGAAGTCCTAACAAAACAGAATTCAGCAAGTTTTGAGAAGATTTGTAGCTCAGGTTGAGGTTCTGGATGTAAGTTTGCTCGCTGAGCTGGAAGATTCATTTTCAGATGTTTTGTCATCATACTAGGTAACATCGTCAGTGAACCTCCAGTGAAGCACAGGTGGTATTGCCCACTTTTTAATTATGTGTTAAGGTTTCTTTGGGTTGATGTCATTTCCTGTTTGTCCAATGTAGTGTTTGTTATAGTTCTTGTAAGATATTTCATAAATTACATTTTTTTTGCTAGTTGTCTGTGTAGGGTCTTTCAAGTTCATTAGCTGCCATTTTAGTGTGTTGGTGGGTTTGTGGGCTACCGTGATGCCAAGGGGTCTAAGTAGCTGGCAGTCATTTCCAGGATGTCTTTCATGTCGTGGAGAGTGTCTTGGGTTTCTAGACAAACAGGCAGAAAACTAGCCACAGGATATATGAACATCAACTAACCACAAAAAGACATGCCTCACTCTCATTAGTATCTTTACATTCAGAGGAAGAAGGACACCACTTCGAGTGGGACATCCATCCTAGGACAAGCCAAACAGAGACACGTGTGAGAATTCCTAAAAGCATGGCATTCTAACCGGAAATCTATCAACAAGCATATTGATTTGGATCCCACTTAGGCCCCCTGACAAAAAGAACCAGAAATGACATCACCAAGGAAACCTAAACACATAAATAAAAAGCAGACCATACCACCAGTGCTTCACCAGAGGCTCACTGATAAGACCATGAGACATAGAAGTTGAAGTAAGGCCATTCAGCCCATCGAGTCCACTCCACCATTCAATCATGGCCCAAATTCCATAATTCCTTGCGAGATTAAGAATTTATCAATCTTTGCCTTGAAGACATTTAATGTTCCAGCCTCTACTGCGCTCCATGGCAATGAATTCCACAAGCCCAGCACTCTCTGGCTGAAGAAATGTCTCCTCATTTCCATTTTAAATTGACCCCCTCTATTTCTAAGGCTGTGTCCACGAGTCCTAGTTTCCCCATCTGATGGAAACAAATTCCCAGCGTCCACCCTTTCTAAACCATGCATTATCTTCTAAGTTTCTATTATATCTCCCCTCAACCTTCTAAACTCTACTGAATACAATCCCTGGATCCTCAGCCATTCATCGTATGTTAGGCCTACCATTCCAGGGATCATCCCTGTGAATCTCCGCTGGACATGCACCAGTGCCAGCATGCCCTTCCTGAGGTGTGGGGCCCAAACCTGGACACAGTATTCTAAATGGGGCCTAACCAGAGCTTCATAAAATCTCAGTAACACATTGATGCTTTTACATTCCAAACCTCTTGATATAAATGACAACATTACATTTGCTTTCTTAACCACGACCTCCACCTGCAAGTCAACCTTTAGAGAATCCTGGACTAGCACTCCCAGATCCCTTTGTACTTCAGCTTTATGAATTTTCTCACTGTTTAGCAAATAGTCTAAGACTGTATTCTTTGTTCCAAAGTGCAAGACCTCACATTTGCTCACATTGAATTTCATCAGCCATTTCTTGACCACGTTCCTAAACTGTCTAAATCTTTCTGCAACCTCCCCACCTCCTCAGAGCTACCTGCCTATCCACATAACTTCGTATCATTGGCAAACTTTGCCAGAATGCCCCCAGTCCCTTCATCCAGATCATTAATATATAAAGTGAACAGCTACAGGCCCAACACCGAACCCTGAGGGACACCACTAGTTGCCATTCTGAAAAAGAACCTTTTATCCCAACTCTTTGTCTTCTGTCAGACGCCAATCCTCAATCCATGCCAGTAGCTTACCTCAAACACCAGCGGCTCTTACCTTATTCAGCAGCCTCCCGTGAGGTACTTTATCAAAGGCCTTTTGGAAGTCTAGGTAGAGAACATCCACTGGGTTTCTCTGGTCTAACCTACTTATTACCTGATGATGTTACCTAGTATAGTGACAAAATGTCTAAAAACAAACCTTTCAGCTCAATGAGCAAACTTACATTCAAAACAGAATTCAATCAGAATCAATAGAAAAACTCTCTACTGGTTGGAATTATACCTCACACAAAAGGAAGAGAGGATTGTGGTTGTTGAAAGCCAAGCATCTTAGGACTAAGAGTCACTACAACAATTCTTCGGTGTAGATATTTTCTAACCAATCTGTTCAGAGATATTAGTACACACTTCTGAAGCAGGTGCACTTTGAATCCAGGCCATCTGGTCCAGAGGGAGGGGCACTACCACTGACCCACAAGAGCTCCAAAGTTCCTCCCTGTGGTGTCTAAGGCCCAAACATCTTCAGTTGCTTCATCAGCAATCTTCCCTGCATTGTAAGGACAATGGCAAATATATTCACTGATAATTTCATAATACAAGATGCCATTTACAACTTTTTGGATCTTGAAGCATTCTATGTCCATATGCAACAAGACATTAACACCACAAGGCTTAACCCTTAAGTGGTAAGTAACAATTTACCACAGAGTGCTTGGCTATAAGCATCACCAAAAGAGAGAATGTAACAATCTGCTCATGACATTCAGTAATGTTACAATATGAAAATCAGAATTGCTGGTGAAATTTAGCAGGTCTGGCAACATCCATGGGAAAGAAGCAAAGTTAACATTTCAAATCCTACAGATGCTGCCAGAACTGATGGTTTTGCCTGATATTTCTGTTTTTGTTTCAAATTTCCAGCATCTTCAATTCTTTGTTTTATTCGAGCAGTGTTACCATCCCTGAATCTCCCATGATTAGCATCGTTAACACTGCCCAGAAACACTGTCAGCATTAAGATGCACTGCAGAAATGTGTCAGCCCTTGCTCAATAGCATCTCCCAAACCTGAAGCCTCAAACACCTCAAAAAATAAAGGAATCAGACACGCCTGAACACCACCACCTGCATATTTTCCTTCAAGACACACACAGTTATGAGTTGGAGCTATATTACTTTTACTCATTGTATACCTACACCGAGATGGACCACAACAGTTTAAAAACTAAGCTCACTCTCATTTTCACAAGGGAAATTAGGGATAGACAACAAATATTTGCCTTGCTGGCAATGTTTGCATCCCATAAAAGAACAAAAAAAGATAAAAAGCACTAATTGGAAGCTAAAATCTTTGATGAATGACTTTGTATGTGATGAGATGCTCAACAGCTAGCTTCCAAATGACACTTTTACTGTACCCACAGCATCTGAAGCGTATTTTGACAGATGTTACTAGAAATCATTTCAACCACAGTACAAAAATAATTGATAACAGGAATTTTTCTTAGGTAACAATTTCCACTGGGAAGTTCAAATGACAGTGGAAGTAAAAGTGCAAACCGATGACATAGCTGAAATAAACAGATCAGTGAAGAACATAATGCGTTTGGGTGTCATTTAGTTTGCTGATTATGGTTTTTTAATGCAATGGGAAGATAACAATCATATTCCCTTACACAGCGTGATGACTAAGCACACACACACACACACACACACAAACCCTGCGGTCGCAGCTGTACATTGGACTTTGCAAAGATAAAATGCACTAGTGGGTAAGAACACAAGCTATGAAAAATGAATAGTTAAAGGGATGGTTTTAACTCAGTGATAAAAGTAGATAAGGTAGGGCATAAAATTCTAGCATTTGTTTCTACATTGACCAAGAATATTGTCACTGATGGTATATCTCACAGGACCAGCTTCCAGGGGCATAGTTTGCTGTGTGAAGTTCCTTTTCTGCTAGGGGGTAAATTTTTCAATCAGTGGGATGCATGTTTTGCTTTGCTTGGGGGGTGGGGGGAGGTGTTGCGCACAGATCTGGCTGGATGTCTGCTACTTTCTCAAAATAAGAAACAATATGAAATCAGAATCAAAAAAAGAAACAGTATTAAATCAGAATAAAAAAGAAACTATTAAATCAGAATCAAAAAAGAAACACTATTACATCAGAATCAAAAAGAGAAACAGTATTAAATCTGAATAAAAAAACACAATAGTAAATCAGAATGCCAGTGATTTTCCTCAGCTCGGCTGGCCAGTGCTGCACTTTGTTTTTCAGGCAGTGAAGAACGAGGTTTTAAATGAGCAGTTAGACAGACAGGTTTTGTTGTTGGAAGAGTAGAGTTTAAATGGCAGTTACTCCCTCAGAAGCTGCAGCGACGGTATCCTAGCAACGGCGAAGTCAGGGAGCTTCTCATCAGATGAGCAGCCCGCAAGGAGATAAACAGCGACGAAACACAATCGGAGACTTTTCGGGTTGTGTGTGTGTGTTTTTTTTTTCTGGGCGTGGGGGTGTCAGGAGACAGAGTGGGTGGAAAATGTGAAACTTACCCAAATGGTTGCCGTCTCCCCTCGGACAAGATGGGCAGCGGCCTACGGGGTTTCTCCAGGCGATGCCTCGCCTTCCCCCGAGCCGGCCGGGAAGGCCAAACCTCATCCCTGACAAGATCCTGCCCGAGGACCGGTCTCCCGGACTAAGCCGAGCCGTCAGACTCTGGTAAGTGAAGCCCCTTGAAGCCGTCTCTTGCCGGCCTCCATTTTGAAGTGGGCGAGTCGAGCTGTCAACAGCAACCTCTGCTCAATGTTCTTTTTTAAAAATCTCTAAATAAACCTCTTCCAAAGTTAATCAGTTCGCAATTTCTGGACGCGACTTTTTTTTGTTTGTTAATGCAATAGTGTTATTTCCTGAGATCTCGGTGAGCATTAAACCTATTGCATTTACTCTTAAGTGATGAAAGACTTGGAAGATGCAATGCCATTTATTTATTGTCTAAAAAGTGTGAAGTGGGCAATTACAGTTTTTCATTTTCTAGGAAACTTTGCTTCATCAAACCTTTGTTTGATTGTCATTAATCCATTCTAAAGTTGTTGTTGTTTTCGTATGCTTTCAAACAAAATAGCTAAAAAGTCAACAAATGTGAGATGACATATACATCTGTTAATTCCCAGTAGGATGCAACAGATAAAATCATAAACAAACCTGAATCTAAAATTTAACAAAGCAAGTTTTTTGGGGAGGAAATAAATTCTATCAATTAGCAATCTGTATCCTGTGTATAATCCTAGTAAAATTGCTTTACGAGATAGACTGGAGTTGGATTTGATTTCCTGGTATAACTTGGTTGGCATGTCTTCGTAAGGCTCAGCAATGTTTATTTTAAAACACAATAATTATTTTCTGTTTATTATCATCTTTACTCAACCTTCACTTGAAAATTGATATTCTCCAAATGATCTGTAACTAGTAGAAGCTAAAACATGTTCAATTCTTTCTTTGCAAAGTCACAGGCTTTCTTTTCATTCAGAGAATTATATTGTCAGTGTTGTTTAATTATGATGATACTGCATATGTATTTTAACCAACAGTAATTTGGGTATTAGCATTTGTTCTTTTTCCTCAGTCATCTAAACTCAAACACCCTTGGCCTTTGGAAAATAAAGCAATCTTGCTCCCAGATGTGTAACTTTTTGCTGAGTGTACTGTGAACGTACCATTCTAACTGTATGGTCTGTATATATGCTTGTATGAAGGTCCATAAATCTAAAATGTGCATGTATGCATAAATACTTAGAAACACATGGTGTTTTCCCCAGAAGGAATGGTAATTAGTTGTGAATACGTGGGCGATTTAAAATTCTTGTAACCACCGCTTCTCAGCTTTAGGAAAACAAGGGGTAAAGTTTATCAATTCACTGCAAATTCACTGCCATATGTTTATTGAAGCTACATGGATATGCACAGCATAGAGACAGATTATAAGTTGGATGTAAAGGAAGGACAGTTAACTGAAGCAACATTGCTGAATCTTAGTACTAAAAAGTGTTCTATGTTATAAGTAATTTCCTGCGATTCAGGTTTAAAAAGGCTTTTGCATGCAGATCTGTACTTGTGCTTTTTCATTGATTTAAAGCAAGTAAGGACCAGAGGCAAGAAAATAAAAGGATGTAGAAATGGCAAAATGTAAACAGCAAGTGAAACTGATACTAAAGCATTTGTTGGTTGTGTATAGAGTCTGATTACTCTTCCTTTTCTTACTTTTCCATCTCGCCGTCATCCTTTGAGATTATCATCAAAGCAGCTGCTGCTCCTCAAAATTTTAACTTTGCTCTATTAACATAATTTTACAACCACATAAGCCAGCCTGGAACTTATTTTCCATTATATTTCCTGAAGGTTTTAAACATTTTTGATGTTTTATTTACAATTATTGTAGATACAGTGATCCAAGACTGGAGAGGTTTAGCTAACTGTAATATCAGTGACATGAGTGAACAAAGGGAGCTGCTGCAATTTCAACACTAGAACAGTACATGATAATTGTTTTGCTAGTCTGCATCTCATGTAAACCTTTTTACCTTTGACAAAAATGTAAGATAGCATCATAGAATTGCAAATGTAGAAATATTTTAAGTGTCGTACATGTTCACAAGTATCTAATTTAGGATTTATAGTCTCAAGTTGCATTTAGTCAATCAGGCTTTATTTTTGTAATTTTTTTATTTTGAAGTGTGTCAAGTTATTGCTCTAAATTGGAGTGAACTACTTTTACTAAAATAGCAATTTGTATATTGCATGTATCCAATAACTTTATCCCTTTGTGATTTTTGTAAACTTTGTCAATGACATATTTACAAATCAGAATTCGTAAAACTTGTGTTAACTCTTGGACATTCATCATCACCTTGTATCTGTGACATCACTATTTTTCTTCTTAAAACCTCCTGACTATTTTGATTAATTTGTGAAATAAATAGAAGATTTTTTTTAAAAAATCACTTGTACTTGCATTGCAAAATAATAGGTCAGAAATGAGTTACAACTGCATGGGTATCACCAATGTATTAACTTATGATAAGCTTGGACCAATGTACAAATATGGAATTCTGTCCAGTGTAAGATAAATCTGTTTGCTTCCATTCATCTACAGTTCTGTGATTTAATTCAAAATCAATTAGATTTGTATTAATGTAAAATAAAACTATTGCATCCATTCTGCTGGCTAATTGTGAACTACAATATTCATTCCTCCCATAAGTCATTAAAATAATAAAATTGTTGCCTTAAATTGAGTCTTTTGGTGTGATTATTTTGTTGGCATGTAAACCTATTGAAACCTTTAACGTATAGGGTCTTTCATATGAGATATATTTACTGATCAAGAATTAAAGAAAAATTACATGCTTATCATAATGATTTTTTTAGGAATTGTTACCATACCAATAGAATAGTCCAACTAGGAAATTCTGCTACTTGCTGTAGAAGTTAACGGTTAATGGACAGTTCTGTGACTTATGGTAAAGTGAAAAGACTATCATGTACTCTCTCAACTGGAAGAGATAACTCCCCAACCTATGAGATAATGATTATTTTTTTTCTTTGCTGCTCCTCCTGTGGCTGTTGTACTTGGGTAAGGATATGGTTCTTTTCTTTAATTGCGTTATGTGAAAGGGTAGGGGTTCACTCAGACTTTGCTATAATTCTTGTATAGATTGAGTCAATAACTCTACACAGGTTTAAAATAACGTTGAATACTGAAACAAGCAGAAATAATCTTTTTTCATCTCCAAATAGTATTAGTGAGTGTAGCCCATGGGCATGTTATACTGCAGATTACTGTACCTAAGCTTTTTTCTGCATGATCCCTTCAGTATGCAGTTGAACAAAGATATTTGAATCTAGTGATTACTCCTGTTTCCCTGTAATTTGAGACAAAAATTCTGCTGATTAGTCAGAAGCAAACTGTGAATTACTATTTTACCTGAACAATTTCTAAACGGAGCTTGTGCCATTTCAATTAAGGTACTCATTATTTGGTCAATTTGTTTATATTTTCACAATCGGAGATTTTAATTTCACAAGTGTAGTGATCACACTTGAATCCATTTTTCATTCTGGCAAATTTAAAAACTGGTAAATGAATTAAGATCGTATTCTTTAGAGAGAGGTAGGCACTAGTGTGGAGATAAGAAGCTGTGTCTCTGTGTTGTTTCTCATCTCTTCCATGCACTTTGATTTCTAATTATTTGTTATGTTATGTTTCTCGATCTTGATATTAAGTTATGATGCTTAATGACAAAATATATGTAAATAATTTTCGGAAGTACAGTACCTAAAGCATGATAAAATATATTCCTAGCTAGATTCTGCAATATGCTTAAATAGTTTTTTTTAGAATTATCAAGATGTTAAGTGAGATTTTTACATCTCTACAGCCACCAGTCTGCTGAATCACACTTTTTCAAGATAAATTTTGATGCCCTCGTCACCATTAAAACGATCCCTGCCTCGCCTTGATCTTTCTCCTGATATGGCCGCAAACTGTTTCCTTTAAAATCAAGAAATAATGATTTCAATGCCAATGGCAACCAACTAATTGAACCTTTCATTGCTTGATCTGAGTGGACCACATAAATTATTCACAGGTATTGCTGCCATCAGGCAAACTGTTTGCTACTCTAGCACCATATTTGCCAAAATAACCCCTGCTTTACCAGTATATATTTCTTATTAATTTCTTCTGTCTTAACTTATTCACACTCACCTCCAACAACAAGTGTGACATAAAAATTGTCACGTTGGATTGGAAGATAAAAAATGTATGCCATTATCAAGAAAGGAGGGAGAAGGAAAGCAGGGTACTACAGGCCAGTTAGTCTCACATAATTCATTGTAGAAATACTGGAATCCATTATTAAGAAAATATGGCTAATGTTTAACAAATTAGTTAACAATTTGTGGATATAACTAGTAGGAAAGATACAGGGAATAATTTCAACAGTATTCAATAACATGCCACGCTAAATAGTTGGTAAACACGGCAAGGGATCACAGAGCTGGGTGTAACAGCATGGATAGAGGACTGGCTAAAGGTAGGTAGCAGAGAGTATAAATAAATTATTCTTTTTCAGTTTGACAACTTGTTACCAGTGAGGTACCACACGAATCAATGTTGGCACCTTAACTACTGTATTTCCAGTCTTTGTTATAAGAGCGACATATTTTATTTGAGGAAAAGAGAAATGGAAATTTGGACACTGCTGTGCTGTAAATAATAAACAAGTTATTTTGTTGACAACCTAAAGGTCAAATCAAGAACTATATGGTGTTTATTTATTGGTTGCACAAGGTCACCAACTTTTGCCAAATCTGGATTTAAACTGTGTGAGATAAGCAAGTACCTGGTGACATTAGATCAAGAAAAAAAGTGGATTGTTAAGTTGCAGATTGTCACAGAACTAAGTGCAGGCATTACAGTCAAGTTTTCAGAAAGCCTGCAAAAGACAGATCTTGCACTCTCACTCATTCTTTCTCTTCCTTCCTCTGTGAGTGGAACAAAACAGCACATAATAACTCTGAAGATAAGAACTTCTAACTCAAATAACCAACTGCCTACTA
This sequence comes from Chiloscyllium punctatum, assembly GCF_047496795.1. Taxonomy (NCBI): domain Eukaryota; kingdom Metazoa; phylum Chordata; class Chondrichthyes; order Orectolobiformes; family Hemiscylliidae; genus Chiloscyllium; species Chiloscyllium punctatum. The sequence goes on from NC_092743.1 coordinate 127,604,881, forward strand.
AATAGAAGATGTTCTGCGGTTAACAATGATATGAATTCACCAAAAACCAGAAGATCAGTGAGAAAGTTACCTCATTCTAGCCTTGTGGCTTGGAGCCTTGATTCACAGAGTTTGTTGTTTTTGCTTATATTTTCCATCCATGATATTTCTGTGGAACTATCTGGCTTGACTGTCCTATCTGTGAATTACTGTGTTCATGTTTAAGATTTAAAGTGAATGTAGTTTAAGGTAACAGAGTAGTTAATCTGTTTTCCACTTTTTAAAGGACAAGTTTCCTCAAAATTAAGTTTTTGTTTTCTTGCTCGTTAATGAAATGGCTTCATCCGGAGATTCACTGAAGATGTTACTTAGTATGGTGATGAAACATCTGAAAATGAACCTTCCAGCTCAGTAAGCAAACCTACATCCAGAATGAAACCTGTTTTTATTAAATCTTAGTGTTTGAAGTCAGGCAAAGTAACCATCTTAGTGATTTCAGTTTGGTCATTTTTATGTTTATTCCTGTTCATGGAATAGCCAGGCTTGATTATGAGTGCAATCTTCCTATCAGGGCCATAACAAAACCATGGGGGTGGTTGATAAAGGATGTTTGAATATTGTCAACGTGTGATTGGACATGGAGCCAGAATGAGTGGCAAAAGAGGGCAGATACTAAGTTTCTCATCTTATAAAATAAGACTGATTTGGAAGTAGCTAAAATTATTCAGCAGATGGCTGAGGTGTCTCTGACTGATTTATAAGACTCAGGATAGGTTATAGAATTGGATAAGGAATTAATGATGGAACTTTCTATAAAAGCTAAAATGGCAGAGATTATTAATCAATTGGCACGGCATTTGGAAGTGCACGAGACACAGTGGGTAGCATTTGAGTTCATGAAAATTTGATTGCAACTGAAATTACTTGAACAAGAGAAAGAACTAAAGCAGCTTAAAATGGAAAGATAAATAAAACTTAAAAGAATTAGGAAAGAGAGAGTTTAAGAGGCTGGGACCAGAGTTTAGGAAGAGAGAAAAGGAACAAGACAGGAAATTTAGAAAAGAATACCAGCCTAGATGGTTAGAAATGTAAAGAGATCTCCTATGGTGGAAGAAGGCTCTGTCTAGGAAAACGCAGCTATAACATGAAGACCAGTACTAAAATGTTTAAAGTTGTACAAGCCCTATCAAAATTTGAAGAAGTGGTTTTGGTGTGTTTTCTTTGTTGTGGTTTGAAAAGATAGCAAAGCAAATGAAATAGCTGAGGGAAAACAGCTAGGAAAGAGCCATGCAGAGCAAGTTGAGTTCATAAAATTTATGCATCACCATTAGAAGAGGTTTCAATAGATAATGACACTAAAAGAGGCTATTTTTGGGTCAGGAAATTCCCATTCCTGAGCACATAAGAGAAGTTTTGAAACTTATGCAAGCAGTATGCACAAACCAACATTGTGTTACCCATTCAAATCCAAAGTAATTTGGATCAATATATATGACCATTAGGGGTAAATACCATGGATGAAGCTCTATGAAATTATTCTGTTAGAATTTTAAAAATCACTACATTTAGTAATTACAACCTATGTTGAAGATGTAGGTTAGAACTACAACATACAGAAAAAAAAGCTGACAATTTTGAGCTGATTTTTGTTTTTGTTAACCATTGTCCACAAAGGACAGAAAACTGGAGAATGAAAGAAAGGCAAGTAGCCAGGATAAACAAAAGGCAGCTGTGAATGCTCCAGAAATTTCTTTCAAACTGGAAAGGAAGGTGGGGAGCATGAAAATGTGTAAAGAAAATTCAAATATCTTCATTGTAACAAAGTAGGACACTTTCAGATTGCTCGAAGTTCCATAGGAAGCCCATGTGACTTATTTGTGGTCTATGAGAGTGAATCTGAAAGAGGCACTTGGAAGGAAAGTACCACTAATCAAATGTATTCTTCAACCACAACTACGAAATTAAAGGTAAACACTATTGTTTGTTCAGGAGAGGTGAATAAAGTACATGAGAGACATAAAGTATATTTATCAAAAAGAAAGGTAATCCCTTTTTGTTTACACCGTAACTACATTAAGGTATGCAACAGGTATTGAAATCCTTTCGGTGGAGAAGAATGTAGTTTTTCTTTCAGAGCATGCATCGAAAGCCAAAGTTTTTAGTAAATGTGAAAAGTAGAGCATACATGCCTGTTCATTAGTACAAAGAGCATTTGGAATGTGACTTGATTTCTAGACCAAGACTTTAACTTGTCTAGTTGTTTTCAGGACATATTAAGTAATTTTGTTTATAAAACAATTGATGTGCACCACATAACCACAAACAGCTTTGGAGAGAGAGCTTCAAATTATCAAGACAATGATTAAGAGATATTGTCACAAATACCATCAGGATTGGGACACAGGATTGGATTTTTTTTGTTATCTATAATCATGACATTTGAGATTCATTATAATTGATCAAGGAAAAAGTTTTTTAAGACAAATCCTAAATCATGGATTATGCATATATATTTCTAGAGCGACTCGTAGGAACATGCAAAGTGGTACAGAAGCGTTTAAGAATATCACTGGTAAGGATGAACGAATGGGCAGACAAACAAGCTGCAATTAGAACATTTCAAACAGGAGGTGGTGTAAATATTAAATTTACAAGACCAATTTCAGAAAGTGAGATTTATTGATATATGTACAACGTAGTTAAGAAGTTAATAAAATTACTTATCTGATAGGTACTACCAATCACAGGAACAAGAGTCAGTTATGTCACAACATGTGTTAAAAGTAATGTCACTGTAGAAGGGAAGATAAGAAAGAATAAGTATTTCAAGTGGTAAGAATAGTGAAGTTTGGCAGAAAGAGTGATGTAGGAGGAGAGATAGACAAATCACAAACTGAGCCACCTGCAATCCAATTAGCCAACCCTGAAAAACTGTGACAATTAGATATCCTCTAATTGTCCTTGGAGGAAGCCATTGGGTATATTCAGTAAGGTCACCTAAATTCAGAAAGCTTTGTAGGAACACACCAGAGCGTGTTAGCCAGGCATAATGTGGATGTAGGGGAATCTATGCCATTGAATAACATCCTTACTATTTAAGCCCTGAAAGAGAAACAGGTGCAGATGGATTCAATGTATCCTGGAAAATCACTTGATTGAACCCAGTAAAAGCAGCTAAAATTCACTGGTGGTGTTAATTCCTAAACTGGATGGGATGCCTAGATTTCTGCATAGAGCACAAAAAAGAAAGTTAAGTAACAAAACCAATTCCTTAGTTAGATTATATTGATAGGTTTGGTAGTGCTTCACTTCTTACTAAGGTTGAACTATTGAAGAGGTCCTGACAAATTCCATTAGCATCAATAATTAGAGTGATATGTTTTCTCCAAATGGGTTGTATTGATGTCTAGTCATTCTGGTTTAAAACACCTCAGCTACATTCTAAAGACTTGTGAATCAAATTGTAGCTAGGGTGAGTAATTGTGTAGTTTATTTGGACAATGTCTGTGATGAAGCCACATTTGGGAAGATCATCTAAAGCAATTAGAAGACATTGTTTAAGAAGTTACAATTAGCTGGCTTAGTAATAAATCTTACCAGGCATGAACTCAGCATTTTCCATCAGGATCATGACAATATTAATGAATTAAATGAAAGTAGTATAGTGCATTTGTGTTAATAACTGTAAAGCTGTACAGACATCAAAGAGTGTACAAACAGATCCAATAGGTTAAATGGGGAGGCAAGAAGATAACAGATGGAGTATATATAATGTGGAGAAATGCGATGTTATTCACTTTGATATTAAGAATAGGAAAATAATTCTTAAGTGGTGAGAAACTACTAACTGTTGGTGTCCTTGTAGATGAAAAACAGCAAGTTAACATACAGAAAGCTTCATAACGCAGCCAGAAAGAAAAATGTTGTTTTGGCCTTTAATTACAGAGAGAGGGGGAGTGTGAGAGAGAGAGAGGTGTAAACCAGTAAGCAATTTTTTTCTGCAATTGTACACTACTTTGGTCAGACCATACCTGGAGTACTATGAATATTTGTAGGCTTCATTCCTAAGAAATACTTAGGTAAAGGTGAATTCTGCAACTTTAGACCGGAAGAAAGTAATTTTTCATTTCCCATGTTAGAGGCAATTCCAGTTTTTCAGGGATCAAACCATCATTGTGATTAATTACTTAATGGGTTGCTGAAGTTCCTTTAATATAAAGGCATGTGTAAGAAACTTAAGATTTTCTGTCCACTAATTGGAACTCACCCAGATAATTGGCCAGATGAATGTATACCAGATGAATGTATACCATATGATCTTTCACAATGCCTTTGAGAATGACTAACAATCTTCTTAGTCAGCAGCCTTTTAAATGGTTGACCACTCCAAATTTGTCACTATTGAAGTTTCAAGAAAAAGAATAGAGCATAACACTGCCCACATTCTTCACAAATTCCCCATGCTCCATCTATGTCAACTATTTTTCTCCCCTTCCAGCCTATGGTACCTTCGATGCCAAGTGATACACTTCTGTCAACTTTCTTTATAAAGTTATGCCAACATATATCCCCACGCCCACCACCCTTTTTCACTTACACTACTATACCAACTGAGCCAGTATCCACCATGGGCAGAATTAAGGACCCATTCAGCATTGCAACAAAATAATGTGAATTGTCTATTACAAATTTTGCTACATTTTAAAATAAAACACACTAATTCATACTGACCCACTTACATTTCTTTAATTACAAAATTTCTCATAGCAGTAAGCATTTCATTCACATGTTTCATAGCTTACAGCAGCAACTATTCAGATTCATACACCCATTTCAATTTCTGTAAGTACTTGGACCTGTCACTCAGTGAAATTGTAGACATCCTTAAACAATAATTGATGGTGTGAAATCAGTCATGCAGTACTAATGCAATAATGGAAACCCTCTGACCTTAGAGAACAGACAGAATCATGTAGAAAACAGTGAACTTTTTTGAAAATTAGAGACTTGTAAAAAAAATTTGAAGGGTAGGACATTTAAATATATAAACATTTGACATCTCCTTTTGCAAGTTCCTCTTGATATTTTTGAGCTTTGACAGCTAGTCTTGATAGGTCTGATGAGCTTGACAGTTAATGAGTTTATTCACTTCTTATGTAATTACATGCCTAATTTTAATTTTCAAGACTTACTCATAAGTATCGCAGGACCATATCCAAATGCGTACCGTGCCTTCTCAAAACAGTATATGAGCTGTTCAAAGTTCAGACCTGCTCCTACCAAGTCTAATCTGTGCACCTCCTCATGTTTTAACCATCCAGATTGCCAAGATAACATCAGAATGGAAGCAGTTGCTGTTTTATATGGGAAACTGCCTCCATAAAATGGGTACCAAAACAGGTGCTGTGTTTGGGGCCAGGATTTTGGGAACAGGATTTTTAGCCACATCTATTATTTGTGCGATGATGGAAAAGCTTTCTGTTAATATAAAATCCGGAGCTAAGTATCAAAATTTCTAAATTTCATGTGGTTTACCCTAAAGTATGCATGAAATCAATTTTGTCAAGTGGTAATATATCTTTTTCGCACTTATATAAATTAACTAGAAGCTAGTGAGATAGAAAGTGAACATTTTGGTTTTAATTCTCCAAATTTCCCTACATTTGGGGAAGATTTCATTAGGTTTGCTATTTTCCAATGTAATTTCTTTATTCAAAAACGGAGGGAGACAGAAAGAAGGAAACACAGGCCAGATAGCTTAACATCTGTCGTATGGATAACATTCGGCAAAAGTAAAGACATTTCAGAGGTTACTTAGAGAAGTTCAAAGTAATAGGCAGACTCATCATGGTTTTGTGAAAGCGAGGATCATGTTTAACCAATATGTTGAACTGCTTTGAGGAACTAACATGTTGTGAATAAAGCGAACCAGTGGAAGTACTGTACTTGGATTTTCAGAAGACATTTAATAAGATGGCACATCAAAGATTTTTGTGAAAGTAAATTGAAACCTCGTAATATAGGTGGTAAGATGTTAACATGGATGGAAGATTAGGAGAAAGTGAGGACTGCAGATGCTGGAGATCAGAGCTTAAAAATGTGTTGCTGGAAAAGCGCAGTAGGTCAGGCAGCATCCAAGGAGAAGGAGAATCGACGTTTCGGGCCTGAAGAAGGGCTTATGCCCGAAACGTCGATTCTCCTTCTCCTTGGATGCTGCCATGGATGGAAGATTGGCTGGCAAACTAGACACAGTGCAGTCATAAATGGGTCATTTTCTGGTTGGCAAAGTTAGTTGAGTGGTATGCTACAGGAATCAATGCTGGAACCTTAGCATTTTATACTCACTACTTAAGTGATGGAAGCAAAGGTGTGACTGTTAAATTTACTGATGCGATAAAGATAGTTAGGCAAGTAAGCTGAAGAAGGAAGCTGGAGATCAGAGTCAAAAAGTGTGGCGCTGGAAAAGTACAGCAGGTCAGACTGCATCCATGGAGCAGGAGAAGCAGCATTTTGGACATAAGCCCTCCCGATGAAGGCTTATGCCTGAAACATTGATTCTTCTGCTCCTCGGATGCTGCCTGACCTGCTGTGCTTTTCGAGCACCACACTTTTTGACTGAAGAAGGAAGCTACAAAGGAATATGGATATTTAAATAACTGGGCAAACATGTTGCAAATGGTGTGTAATTTGGGAAAATGTGAGATTGTTCATAAAGGCCTTAAGAATCTGCAAAGTTAACTAAATTGACAAGAAGGTGGCTCATGGAGTATAATGAGCCAAAATGCAAGGCAATTCACATATAGAAATAATATAGTATTTAATTTTATTTATATGGTGAAACTTTGCTATATGATGGTCTTCAGATGGATTTTTGACCTTATGCAAGAAACATTAAGATGGAGAAATGTATTCTTTTGTACTACTTATATTTTCCTTTACAGACTGCATAGAGTTCTGAAGGGTCGGCAACACTGCAAATCACTGCCTACGCACTATGATTTTCAATTACATGGATGAGGAATGCCGTGCAGGGAGCCCCCACCTTCACCAGCACTTAAGGTAAGTCTTCATGGCGCTATGTGAGGTAAACTAAAAATTAGTTTATGCCTGATGTTTAGATGAATGTTTTTAACCCTTGAACAGCAAGTAATTAGGAAAGCACATGATAAATTGCCTTTCTTGCAAGTGGGCAAGTGTAAGCAAGTTTTGTTGCAGTTATATAGGAGCTTGCTGAGACCAGATATGAAGCACTGTATCTAGGAGAGAGATTTAGGAGAGTTTGAATAAAATTACCTATACCTTTACAAGTTAGTTTATTTTTTAGAAGAATGAGAAACAGTTTTGTTGAAACATAATATTCCTGAGAGGCCTTCATACGTTAATGTTTGAAGGCTAGCTGCAAATGTAAAACAAATGACAGTCTCAAGGCAAAGAGTCAGCCATTTCTGACAGAGATACAACTTTTTTCACACAGTTATAAAACTTTGGATTTCGCTAGCCCATGGGACTGTGGGTGCTCAGTCAATCAGCGTTTTCAAGTTTGTATTTTTAAGAGATTTGAAGAAAGTGATGATTGGGCAGTAAAGTCGAGTTGAAGTACAGGATCTTATTATGTGACAGAACAGGCTTGAAAGGCTAGCCTTTTGCTCCTTCTATTTCTTGCCAGGTTTTTTAAAGGTTGAATACAAGCAGTGGAGATCTGGATGTGTTGGAATTATTTTAGAGCCTGGTAAGGAAATAATTTGATAAATTCAACTTGGAGGCAACAAAAGCATGAATAGGAGTTTTGGGGATGGCTAACCTTGAGGTCAGAGATTTTCTGTAGATGGAAATTGGTGGTGTTGATGGTAGACTAAATGTGAAGTTTGAAGCTTAATTCAGCATTGAACAGAACATCTGGATTGCTTTTACATGTATCTAGGAAAAGGCAGGGGAAATCCAAAACTAACTGTTTTTATGCATTTCCATGATGAGATCATTGATAGAGGCTTTGAAAGGCTGTCATCATCACCGCACAACCTAATTATGAGGTAAAGTAATAATGACAATTAAAAACTTTATTGACATTCAGAACATGTTAAGGTAAAGACTCTACCAGGACCATATCAGACTATAGCGATGCTCTCCTATTTGAGAGTGAGAGATGACTGATTGTTGATGGTTTACCCTGTGGGTCGCCAAATCTCAGGAGAGATTGAGAAGGAGAGTCCTTCATGGTAACCTCAGCTTTTAGAGGAATTGAACCTACTCTGTTGGTCCCACTCTGTATCACAAACCAGCTATCCAGCCAGCTGAGCCAACTGATCAGCAAGAAACCTCCTGATTGTTCTCCCCCACCCACTCTCTGATCTTTGGCCCATGAATCAGTACTTTTACACTCCTACATTTTGGACACTACCTGAAGGAAGGGCTGAGAATAATAGGGACACAGAATGTACTCTGGTGGGGCTCTCCAATGTTCATCATCAAATGTAGCTTGATAGTATCACTACCATCTGAACTGGCTGAGTGCTAAAAAATGTAATTTCCAGACTGTACTGCAGGAGATATTGAGGGAGCGAACAAGATGGAAAACTCTACCTAATCCTCATCAATCTACTTGTTAACTGATGTATCTGTCCAGGACCATATTGGTAAGAGTGACCAGTACACAGTCTTTGTGAAGGTGAAGTTCTGTCTTCACATTTGTCTGTGCCCTCTGTCATGGCACTACCACCATGCAAAATGGGAAACACTTTGAAAAAATCGAGAGCCTCTAAACATCAGCATCCGTAAGACATTGTGGATCATCAGAAACAACAGAACCACAATTTAGTCACAATCTGTAATCTTATGACCTGGCATTTGCCCAGTTTACTTTTTACCATCAAGCCAAGAGATAAACACTGATTCAAAAATGCAGGTGGAGATGTTAAGATCAGTATCAACCGTGCATAAAAATGAGGTGTCAACCTAGTGAAACTACAGCATGAAATCACTTGCATGCCAAGCAGCTTGCAATAGACAGGCCCAAGCAGTCCCACAACCAGGTAAAGCTCTGCAATCCTACTACATCCAATCCTGAATGTTGTTTAATTGTCCACAACCAAACAGGAAGTGGGGGTCTACAAATATCCCATCCTCAATGACAAGGAAGCCAAATACATCAGTGCAAAGGCCCAGGCTGAAGCATCAACCAGAAGTGCCTAGTGGATGATCCATCCCAGCCTTGTCTTGAGGTCCCCAACAGCACGGATGTCTGTCTTCAACCAATGCAATCCAATGCACATAATAGTAAAAAACAGCTGAAGCTACTGGATTCTGCATGAGCCCTGAAAACATGGCAATATTATTGAAGTCTTGTGCCCCTGAAATAGCTGTGCCTCAAACTAAACTTCCAGAACAGCCAAAATGTTCCCAGGTATGTCCTGTACAGAAAGGCAAAACAAGTCCAACCCAGGTAGCATCCTATCAGCTTACCCTCAATCATCCGCAATGTGATGGAAGGTTTCACAGACGCTGCTATCTAGTGGCATGTGCAAAGGAATAACTAGTTCATTGATGCTCAGTTTGTGTTCTGCCAGAACTACTCAGTTTCTAGATTCATTTTAGCATTTGGTAAAACATGAACGAAAGAGCTGAACTCCAGAGGTGAGATGAGAGAAACTGCCCTTGATCTCAATGCAGCATTTGGCCAAGTACGGCATCAACATCAAGACACTCCAGCAAAGCTAGAATTGATTAAAAACTGGACATTCCTTTACCGGCTGGAATCATATCTTACACAAAAAAGAAGATAATTATGGAAATCAATCATCTCAGCCCCAGGAGTTCCTCAGAGTAGTGTACAAGGCACTACCATCTTCAGTTGCTTCATAATGAACTTCCTTCAATCATAATATTAGATGTCGGGACTTCTGCTGATTGTACAAATGTTCAGCATGAGTCATAATAGCATCTGTCGTTACTCCTTCGAGACTGATGCAGTCCATGTCCGTTTATAGCAAGACCTGGACAAAAACAGGCTTCTGGTAATAAGTGGTAAGTAACATTGCCTAGCATTTCTGTGGCATGAATGACCACCTCCAACAAGAGAGAACCTGACCATTTTCTCTTAAATGTTGGATGGCGGTAGCATTACTGAATGCTTTACTACCTACATTCTGGTAGTTACTATTGACCAGAAGCATTTACATGGATATTGCCAGGAGTAGTATGCCTGAGTTATATGGCGAGGTTGGCCAGACTAAGACTTCATTCCTTGGAATGTAGAAGAATGAGGAGTGACCTTTATTGATGTGCATAAAATCATGAGAGGCATAGATAGGATGAATAGGAGTGGGGAATTGAAAACTAGAGGGTATAGGTTTAAGGTGAGAGGGGAAAAGATTTAAGAAGGACCTGAGGGGCAACTTCTTCACACAGAGAGTAGTGTGTATATGGAATTGGCTGCCAGAGAAAGTGGTTAAGGCAGGTACAGTAGCAACATTTAACAAACATATGGATAGGTATATAGATAGGAAGGGTTTAGAGGGATATGGACCAAATGTGGGCAGTTGGAACTAGCTGAGTGAGCACCATGGTCAGCATGGACCAGTTGGGCTGAAGGGCCTGTTTCCATGCTGTATTACTCTATGACTCTAATGGACCAGCCAGTGGCGAAAAGAATAAATCAGAGGCTAGGAATTCTGTTGCAAGTAACTCCCCTCCCGCCTCCCCAGTTTCTAGTAAAGCACAAGTTTGAGTCATACAGCACAGAAGCAAACTCTTCAGTCCAACAATCCACATCGAACATAATCCCAAATTAAACTGGTCCTACCTGCCTGCTCCAGGCCCATATCCCTCCAAACCCTTTCTATTCATATACTTGTCGGTGTCTTTTAAACATTCTAATTTTCCCCACATTCACCATTCGATAAATGTGAGGTATTGCATTTTGGTAAAACAAACAAAAAGGCAGGACTTATACAACTAATTGTAGGGCCCTGGATAGAACAGAGAGACCTAGGTGTTCATCATTCTTTGAAATTTGCATCACCTGTAGATAGAATGGTTAAGAAGGTGTTTAGCATACTTGCCTTTGTTGCTCAGACCTTTGAGTATAGGAATTGGGACATCATATTGAGGTTGTGCAGGACATTGAGGCCTCGTCTGGAGTACTGTATGCAGTTCAGTTCATCCTGCTGTAGGACGAATAACATTAAATTGGAGACGGTTCAAAGAAGATTTACCTGAACATTGCCAAAATTGGAGGGTCTGAGTTATATTGGAGGGTCTGACTTTATAGTGGTTTATAAATTTATGAGGGACATAGACAACGTGAACAACAAGTGTCTTTTCCCTCAGGTTGGGGAGTTCAAAATTAGGAAACATATTTTTAAGGTGAGAAGAGAAATTTTCAAAAGGCCATGAGGGGCAGCTTCTTTATACAGCGTAGTTTGTGAGTGGAATGAACTGCCAAAGGAAGTGGTGGATGCAGGTACAGTTATAACATTTAAAAATAACATTTGGGTAAGTGAATAGGAATAGGAACGATTTAGAGGGAAATGGGTCAAATGCAGGCAGTGGGACTAGTTTAGTTTGGAAATGTGTGGACTAGTTGAACCAAAGAGTTTGTTTTCACGCTATATATTTCCATGACTCTTCTAAGTCAGGAGTGTGATTGGATACTCTCTCCTTTGCTGGATGAGTACAGGCCAGCCATATTCAAGAAGTTTGACTCCATCCAGGACAAAGGATCCCATCCATCGCCTTCAACATTCACTCAATTCACCATTGACATACCGTGGTAGGTGTTTGTATTATCTGCAAGATGCACTGCAGTAACTCATTGAGTCTTCTGCCAGCACCTTCTAAACACGTTTCTTCTACCACTTATGATGGCAAGTGCAACAGATGCAAGGGAATAACATCATGTGCAAGGCTCCCTCCAAGTCACTCACTTCCTAATTTGGAATTGTATCATTATTAGTGCAGTGTCGTTGGGTCAAAATCCTGGAACTAATGCACTGCTAACATTCCAAGGCGAGGGTTTATGAAGAGGGTTTGAGTTATAAGGAGAGGCTGGTTAAGCTGGGACTGTTTCCCCTGGAATGTAAGAGCTGAGAGGGGAAAGATGAAAAGGGACCTGTGGGGCAACCTTTTTACACACAGGGTGGTGCGTATATGGAATGAACTGCCAAAGGAAATGGTAGAGCCACGTACAGTTACAGCTACATGAAGAGACGTGGTTTAGAGTGATATGGGTCAAATGCAGTCAAATGGGACTAGTTTAGTTTGGGAAACTTGGTCAGCACGGACGAATTGGATTGAAGAGTTGGTTCCATACTACATGACTCTATGACACTAATAGTGTTCCCCTTCTCCAGTCAATACCCAGCTCCACCTTTTCCGAGGCAATTAGGGATGGGCAAGAAATGCCTCCAGCCTGCATCATCCATGTCCCTCAAATGAGTAGAAAGAAACCTTTGTCAGTCACAAATCCTTTGCTCATAAGTGTGGTCATTATTATCCATAATTTTCGTGTCCTTTTATAGAATGCCTGCAGTGCAGAAAGAGGCCATTGGCCCATCAAGTCTGCACCGACCCTCTGAAGAGCATCCCACACAGATCCTAACACCCTAGCCTATCCCAGTAAGCCAACATTTATCATGGCTAATTTATGCACATCCCTATACACAACAGATAATGTCACATAGCCAATCCACCTAACCTGCACCTCTTTGGACTGGAAGGAAACCAAGCATCCGGCAGAAACCCACACAGAGTTCCAAGATTATGTAAATTCCATGTAGATGGTCACCTAAGGCTGGAATCGAACTCAGGTCCCTGGCGCCATGAGAGAAGCATTCTGAGCCACCATGCCATCCTAAAGTCTCAGTTGGAAGTTGGTGATGTTGGACAGAACCATGGGCTGAACCCATGGCATTAGTGTTATTACCGCCACATTCTTACCATCTGAGCTAACCGGCCACCAGTTTGGTTATACATCATAAGTAAATAACAAAATGCATACCTAACGAGCAGAAAAATAAAAATAAGGAATACAAATGTTTTTAAAATGTACAAAAATGAATAGATTACATTCAAATGATCGATGTCTACAGCACAGGAAGTCTGTGCTGGTCAAAGACTACCCTCAAGCTATCCTTCCCATCTTCCAGCACTTAACCCAAAGCCTGTATGCCTTGACATCACAAGTGTATACCTGAATACTGCTTAAATGTAATGAGGGCTCCTGTCTCTACCACCCATAAACACAGTGAGTTCCAGTACTCTATATACATGTGTAAGAGTCAAGATTTTGAGACCAACGTTTTTTTTAGCAAAATTAGAGGTGGACTTTTAGTTTCGAGGTATTGAAATCCATGCCGGAATTGTGAAACTGCTGAACGGATGCTGACACTGACTGTGGTTGCTGACCGTGGTTCTGAATTCACAATGCAATAGCTGTCACCAAGTACTCCTGTCATTGAAATGAGAAAAGTGCATGTGTGAAAAAGATTCATTATACGGTTCCCACCAGGCTTGCACTGAGGTACATGAAAAACTGAGGACGTTTGGGCTAAAAGCCAGGGGTTAACTTATGCATGCAATATATGAGAAACTACGGATTTTGTGCCCAAAAACTGGGGTCAGCTATAGCTTAAGATTGACTGTTATTTGAATATATGTGGTCAATTTTGATGAATAACAAACTGTTAACTGGTCATTATGTCCTTTCTGAAATCTCGCTCTCTCTAATATTCACTGTATTTTCCTGGAACCATTGTGATTCAAGGGACTTTTTAAAATGACAGGTGAGGCACAGATCCAGAAGTCTCCCATCCATTTCTAATATCTCATTTGCACCAGTAGGGGAAGAACTGTTCTGAAGAAGGGTCACTGGTCTTGAAACATTAACTGTTTTCTCTCCACAGATACTGCTAGACTTGCTGAGTTTCTCCAACATTTTCTGTTTTGTTTTAGATTTCCAGCATCTGCAGTTCTTTGTTTTATTTTAAATGAATGGGATATAATTATGTAGTGAAAACTAATAGATATTTAGATCTTGATTTTCTTTTCTATCAACAAGGCTTCAGAGGTATGTCTACAGTGGATACTGGGTGAGTTGATGTAGTGAGAAGGTGATGGATGGGGTGTGCTTGAGTTGGCGTCGATGCTATAAGGAATCTTGTGGCTGAGTGGGGAGATCATAAGTTGACATTAGGGTGATAACAGGACATGGAGACAGGTAGTGGCTGTCAGTTTGCATGGAGGATGCAAAGAGCTTTTTAGGATGCTTAGGGGTCATGAGTTGGTATGGAGCATCTGAGAGGCCATTCGGGTTTGGTCAAAGCGTGATTCAGTAAAATAAGACAATGGGCATAGAGAGAGGCTGAGAGGATATGAATAGTGAGAGCTGAGTGCCCTAAAGGAAACTACTTTTAAATATTGCCCCTATGGCTACCACTAATCCATATTGAGGATGTGCAAGCTTGAATCCTGCATAGACCATGTCATTTGGATATTACCTCCCAAGGCAGGTGCACTAATCGAGGAAATATCCTGACTCACTACTGGCCTCGTGAGAAATTAATTGTTCCAATGTGTCCCACAACCACTGCTTTTCCATCAATCTTCAAAACAGTTTGCCTAATCTATCATCAATATGACTTGTTGTCATGTCACTTCATTTGCACAATCAGTTTCTACTAAAGCTAATTAACTGTTTGGATCTTGCTTAGATTCTTTTCAATTACTGCAGCCTTCAATATCTTACAGATGTCCTGCATTGTAATCTGCACTCCACCAAAGGTGCCTCCTAGTCTTACGAGCAGACTGCTTTTTTTTTGTTTTGAGAAGATGTTTAGAAATTATTTTAGGTGGTTATTTTGTTTAGGGTCCATATATACATATTGCAATGTATAATTTTATTTTGCACTTTATTTTGTACTCCTATTTGGCAATAATTCACTCATTGCTTGTACACTGTCCGTGTGATGCAGAAAAACATGTGCTCAGGTTTTGTGGATCTTCATGCATCCATGTATAAACCAATGTAGTGCACTGTTGCTATTTATAATTTTTTGATCATTTTCATTTTCTGAATCCTTGTTTTATTATAAAGTGTCTTATTATGAACTGTGATTATTTTGAAACTACACTTGAATCCTTCCTTTCTTTCCCTTGAAACTGACATTAATCATTTATTTCAATATTTCAAAGTGTTGTCCAGAATATTGATCTGAAAGTGAATAATTTGGGCTACAGGCCAAAGTGGGGAAAAGATCATTCACTTTCAGATCATGATCTAAATTCAAGAAGCCAGGGTATAGAAGTGGTGTGGTCAGAGATGAGGAATAATAAAGACAAGAGGTCACCTGTCGGAGTTGTGTTCAGGCTCCCAACAGTAACTGCTTGGTAGGAGAGCATCTCAGGAAGAAATAATCAAAGCATGTCAAAGGGTACAGTAATTATCACTGGGGCTTTTAAACTACATATATACTGGAAAACTCCGATGTGGAGGAAAGTAGTCCAGATGAGGAACTCTTTGAATGTTTTTGGGACAGCTTCTTATGGCACCAACCAGAGAGGGGGCTATACAAGACCTGGTTTTGATCAGAGATGGGAGTAATTCCTGACCTCACGGTGAAAGCACCCCTAGGTAGTAGTGACCATAATATGAATGAATTTTAACTCCGTTTAAGGGAGAGAAGTGTGTTTGAATGCAAACAAGGGCAATTATGAAGGCATGAAAACAGAGCTAGCAAAAGTGAAGTTAAGTTAAGGGATAAATCAGTAATACTGCAGTGACAAGTATTTAAGGGAAAAGTGCAGAACAGATACATTTCAACAAAGAAGAATTCAAAGGCACACCATTCGTGGATATCTAAAAAGGTAGTGAAAGATAGTGTCAAACTCAAAAGCCATATAATTATGTGAAGATAGGTGCAAGGTCAGAAGATTGGATGGAATATAAAAAGAAAACAAAAATTAAAAGTTTGACAAGGAAGGGAAAATGTAGTGTACAAGAGAAAGTTATCCAAAAATATAAAAACAGGAATTATTTCTTCAGCTATTTTAAACAAAAAGAGTTTTAAAACTAAGCACTGATCCTGGGTAAAGTGTTGGAAAAGGTTATAAGAGATAGGATTTATAATCATCTGGAAAGGAATAATTTGATTAGGGATCGTCAACACTGTTTTGTGAAGGGTAAGTCATACCTCATTAACCTTATTGAGTTCTTTAAGAAGATGACAAAACAAGTGGATGAAGGTAAAGTGGTTGATGTGATGTATATGGACTTCAGTAAGGCATTTGATAAGGTTCCACACGGTAGGCTATTGCACAAAATATGGAGTTTTGGGATTGAAGGTGATTCAACGGTTCGGATCAGAAATTGGCTAGCTGAAAGAAGACAGAGGGTGGTGGTTGATGGGAAATGTTCATCCTAGACTCAATTACCAGTGGTGTGCCATAAGAATCCATTTTGGGGCCACTGCTGTTTGTCATTTCTATAAATGATCTGGATAGTACCAAATGATGTGGGTTACAGAGGGACACAAATAAGATGCAGAGCTGAGTTGAGAAGTGGCAAATGGAGTTTAATGCGGCAAAGTGTGAGGTAGTTCACTTCGGAAGAAGAAACAGGAATGCAGAGTACTGGGCCAATGGTAAAATTCTTGGCAGTGTAGATGAATCGAGAGATCTCGGTGTCCAGGTGCATAACTCTCTGAAAGTTGGTACTCAGGTTAATAGGGTTGTTAAGAAGACATAAAGTGTGTTGGTGTTTATTGGTAGGGGAACTGATTTTCAGAGCCACCAGGTTATGCTTCAGCTGTACAAGACACTGGTGTAGCTGCACTTGGAGTATTGCGTGTAGATCTGGTCACCTTATAGGAAGGATGTAGAAGCTTTGGAAAGGGTTCAGAGGAGATTTACTAGGATGTTGCCTGGAATGGAGGGAGGGTCATACAAGGAAAGGCTGAGGGAACTGAGGCTGTTTTGTTGGAGAGAAGAAGGTTGAGACGTGACTTAATCAGACAATTAGATCTGATGGACAGTGAGAGCCTTTTTCCTCTAATAGTCAAGGCTAACACTAGGGGACATAGTTAAAAATCACATAACACCAGGTTATAGTCCAACAGGTTTAATTGGAAGCACACTAGCTTTCAGAGCGTCACTCCTTCATCAGGTGGTAGCAGAGGGCTCAATCCTAACACACAGAATTTATAGCAAAAATTTACAGTGTGCTGTAACTGAAATTATACATTGAAAAATTGATTGTCTCTTAAGCCTTTCATCTGTTAGAATACAGTGATAGTTTCACTTCTTTCATGTGTAAATCACGAAACCTCTTTTTAATAAGTTGCATTCTCAGGTTAGCTGTTAACAATGGTGATAGCTAGACAATATGTTGGAGGTGTTAGCCCCTTGTGTTCTCTGTCTATGCCATGATGTTTAGATTGATTCTAATCTAAAAAGTGAGATAACAGAGTTTTACATGAATGCATGCAGTTTTTGAGTAAAGTACAATGTAACCCTGCAAGTACAAATTCACCCCACAAAATATTTGTGTGCATGTGGGTCTTTGTCTGCCTGTGTGTGTGTGTGTGTCTGTCTGGGTTGGGGGTTGTGAGTGTGAGAAAGTGAGATATCAGGGGTAGTTTCTTCATTCCAGAGAGTAGTAGGGGCATGGAACGGCCTGCCTGCAACAGTAGTAGACTCGCCAACATTAAGGGCATTTAAATGCGCATTGGACATACATATTGATAATAATGGAATGGTGCAGGTTAGACGGGCATCAGATTATTTTCACTGGTCGGCACAACATCAAAGGCCGAAGGGCCTGTACTGCGCTGTAATGTGCTATGTTCTATATTCTATGCTGCTAGACATCTTGAGTTTGTCCAGCAGTTTCTATTATGTTTAAGATTTACAGCATTCGCAGTTCTTTGTTTTAGTTTTGAGATAATTGATGAGTTGGCTTTAATTTTCTAAAACTCAGGAGATTCTGGAAAGGTTCCGTTAGATTGGAAAATAGCTAATATAACTTCTTTATTTGAAAAGGGAGGGAGGCAGAAACCAGGCAACTACAGGCCAATTAGCTTAACATCTGTCATAGGGAAAGTGTTAAAAGCTGTTATTGAAGACATTATTACAGGGCACTTGAATAAGTTCAAGGTCATCAGGCAGAGCCAACAATATTTAACTAGTTTATTGGAGATCTTTGAAGAAGTATCTTGTGCTGTGGACGAAGGGGAACCAGTAGATATATTGTATTTATATTTCTAGAAGCCATTTGATGAGATGTCACATCAGAAATTATTGTGAAAAATAAAAGTTCATGATATTGTAGTAACATATTAGCTTGTATAGAATATTTTTAACTGGAGTGTAGGATATTGAGGGGTGACCTTAGAAGTTTATAAAATCATGGGAGGTATAGATAGGGTGAACGGCAGGTATATTTTCCCTAGAGTGGGGGTTTTCAAGACGGGGCTCTATCTTTAAGGTGAGAGAAGAAATATTTTAAAAAGACATAAGGGGCAACTTTTTAACACACCAGAATGGTTTTATTTGGAATGAACAGTTACAATATTTAGAAGACATTTGGATAAGTGCATGAATAAGAAATGTTTGGAGAGATATGGGCCAAGTGCAAGCAGGTAGAACTAGTTTGTTTTGGGATTATGGTCAGCATTGTTTGGTTGGACTGAGAGGTCTGTTTCTGTGCTAACTCCGTGACTTTGGCTGTAAAAATACCTCGTTAACAGGATGCAGAGAATAGAAGTAAACATGTCTTTTTCAGGCTGGCATAATGTCATAAAGGTAAAAACAATGACTGCAGATGCTGGCAATCAGATTCTGGATTAGTGGTGCTGGAAGAGCACAGCAGTTCAGGCAGCATCCAAGTAGCTTCGAAATCGACGTATCAGGAATAAAAGCAGTGAGCCTGAAGTGTGGAGAGATAAGCTAGAGGAGGGTGGGGGTGGGGAGAAAGTAGCATAGAGTACAACGGGTGAGTGGGGGAGGGGATGAAGGTGATAGGTCAGGGAGGAGAGGGTGGAGTGGATAGGTGGAAAAGGAGATAGGCAGGTCGGACAAGTCCGGACAAGTCATGGGGACAGTGCTGAGCTGGAAGTTTAGAACTAGAGTGAGGTGGGGGAAGAGGAAATGATGAAACTGTTGAAGTCCACATTGATGCCCTGGGGTTGAAGTGTTCCGAGGCGGAAGATGAGGCGTTCTTCCTCCAGGTGGTGAGGGAGCGGCGGTGAAGGAGGCCCAGGACCTCCATGTCCTCGGCAGAGTGGGAGGGGGAGTTGAAATTTTGGGCCACAGGGCGGTGTGGTTGATTGGTGCGGGTGTCCCGGAGATGTTCCCTAAAGCGCTCTGCTAGGAGGCGCCCAGTCTCCCCAATGTAAAGGAGACCGCATCGGGAGCAACGGATACAATAAATGATATTAGTGGATGTGCAAGTAAACCTTTGATGGATGTGGAAGGCATAATTGCATGTATAGTACACCACAGAGGTCAGTGCTGAGACCTCAACTCTTCGTAATGTATATAAATTATTTGGATGAAGGGATCGAAGGCAAAGTAGCTAAATTTGCTGATGACAAAAAGGCAGGTAGAAAGTGAGCTGTGAAGAGGACATAAGAAGCTTACAAATGGATATAGATTAAATGAGTGGGCAAGGATCTTGCAAATGGAGAATGACGTCTGAAAATGTTAAATTGTCTATTTTGGCATAAAGAATAAAAAGGCATATGATCTAAATGATGAGAGGTTGCAGAACTCTGAGATGTAGAGTGATCTGGGTGTCATAATGCATGTATTACGGAAGGTTAGTATGCAGGTATAGCAAGTAATAGAAAAGCTAAAAGAATGAATTATTGTTAAGGAAATTGCATGCAAAAGTAGGGGTTTTTTATTAATTCCTTTATTGGATGAGGGCCTCAGTAGTTTGGCCAGCATTTATTGCTCATCCCTAATTACCGAGAGGGCATTTTAGAGTCACTGATATTCCTGTGGGTCTGGAGTCACATGTATCCGCACCGGGTAAGGCAGGCAGTTTCCTTCCCCAAAGGACGCTAGTGAACCAACTGGGTTTTTTCCAACAATCAACAGTAGATTCATAGTCATCATTAGAAAGTGAATTCCAGATTTTTATTGAATTCAAATTCCATGATCTGCCATGAGAGGATTCAAACACGGGTCCCAAGAACATTATTTGGGTCTCTGGATTAGTAGTCCAACGATAACACCACTAGGCCATTGCCCTGCCCTTAACAGGGCATTATACAAGGCATTGGTGAGATCACAACAGGAATACTATATTGTTGTATACATATATAGTGTGCATATATAGAATATTATTATATGTGCTTGTCAATGTGTTGGAAGCAGTTCAGAGAAGATTTTCTTGACTAAAACCTGGAATGAGCAGATTGTCTTATGAGGAAAGGCTGGACAGGGTAGGCCTGTATCCTCTGGAGTTAGAAGAGTCAGAGTTGATTTAATTGAAATTTAATCCTGAGGATACTTGACTGGGTGGATGTGGGAAGGATGTTTCCTGTTATGGGAGGATCTGCATCTAAGAGTCAGAGTTTAAAAATAAGGAGTCAAAAGGCAGTGGATGTAGAATCTTCACATGACTGAAGGCAGATTCTTGATTTACCAAGAGGATGAAAGATTTTCAGGAGTATGTCAGAATATGGAGTTAAAATTAAGATCAGATCAGCCTTGATGGTATCGAATAATGGAGCAGGCTCAAAGGGTTAAATGGCCTTCTGTTGTTGCTTCTTTGTATGTTCATTAGTTGTGCCTTGTACCAAATTGATCCTTAACTTGACACTACAGAGGTGATATGTGCAGAAAAAAAGGCATTAATTAAATATTTGATATGAAATAATGACATAAATTTGCACCAAACTGCATAATTACTAAAATAACGTGAAGTATACTTTTCATTTTGGTTTGAATATTAATGTCACATATACTGGGATACAGTGAAAATATTGTTTTGCATATTGACCAGACAAACCATACCTTACAAGTATATCAGGGTGAACAGAATGTACAATGTAGTGTTAGAGCTACAAAGAAGGTGCAGAGAAAGCTCAGCTCTAAGATGAGAGATGCGTTCATAAGTCTGACAGTGGAGAAGAAGCTATTCTTAAATCTGTTAGTACGAGTTTTCAAATTTTTGTATCTCTTGTATAATGGGGGGTCGGTGGGTTTGTGTTGGTTGTTTTTCCAAGACAGTGCAAAGTATAGACAGTCACTGGAAGGAAGACTGATTTTCAAGATTGTCTTGGCTGTACTGACAAGTCTATATATTTTCTTGCAACCTTTGCCATACCAAGCTGATCCAGATTGGATGCTTTCTCTGGTGCATCTATAAATATTTGTAAAAGTCATTGTGTATATGCCAAATTTCCTTAATCTTTGAGAAAGTAGATGTACTGTTGCATTTTCTTGACTATAAGATGGACCAGGACAGATTGGTGATGTTTACCCCTAGCAACTTGAAGTTCTCAACCACCTCAGCCTCATCTAGCATTTGTTTTTTGCATAATTTGAACAAAGGCATCAATAGAATTGGCATGTCTTCCTTATATACAGATTATACATCACCATCAATTGCTATTCTGTTGTTAACGCATGAGTGTGGATTTTGGCTTCCAACACTTTGTTTTGCAGGCCTACTGTTACTGTATTTTTGAGCACTGCTATTGAACACCTGTTTTCAGATATCATCCATAATTCTTTGAAAGTAAGGTTTTTCTCTGCCAGCTATCCTGCCAAATTGCTTGTAGACAACCATCACTTCCTTAAATCCTGAAGTGTAGATAACTGTTAATGTGTGTGATGTAGTAAAAAGTAAAAGTTTCCATAAAGAGAGACAACGGGTGGTGTTTTAACATGAGGATCACCACTTCTTAGATGAGAGTGGAGGTTGAAAAGGAAAGTCCATCATGGTAATCTCTGCCAGTGCAAGAATTGAACCCGTGCTGTTGGTGTCATTCTGCATCACAGACCAGCCATCCAGCCAACTGAGCTAACTAGACCAATGATGTAATAAGAATTAATTTTGATTGCTTTATCAACAGATGTGAAACAGTCTAAAGGTAATCATTAGAACTGCAAATTCCTCAGTAACAGTTTGAGGTAGAGCTGTAGGTTATAGCTATAGTCAGCAAAATGAGGATAGAAACTTACAGTAGATGGAAATCTGATGTTAGAGAACAGTGGCAATTTCATGAAAATATACATGCTTGGAAAATGAAGACTAATTGTGCATAAGCTTGATGTCATTCTAGCTAAAATACAATTTTTATTTCCTTAGATAAATCTCCATATGAGTCTTTAAAAACAGAATTTATTTCAATTTAACAGAAAGCAATTTCCTACAAAATAGATTGTTTCTATGGAAATACTCTTGGTGATACAGATTTTCATCTTTTGAAAGGTCTGGAGGAGACTAGTAGTAAGTAGAATAAAAGGTCAAGAAAAAACTAAGAATAGAGACTTGAGAAATCATAAAAATATCACAGAGGCTATTCAGATTGGAGAGATCAGAGAAAAAGGAAACATAAATAGTTATTGCACAATAGCAGAGTAGCCACCAAAGCACAGAAGGAGAATAATAAGCAGTTACTACAGAAAAATCATCAAATCCCTACAGTGTGGAAACAAGCCTTTGGCCCAACAAGTCCATACTGACCCTCCAAAGAGTAACCCAGCCAGACCCATTCCCCTACTCTATTGCTCTACATTTCCCCTGACTAATGTACCTAACCTACACATCCCAGAACACTATGGGCAATTTAGCCCGGCCAATTCACCTAGCCTGCACATCTTTGGATTGTAGGAAGAAACCAGAGCACCCGCAGGAACCTCAAGCAAACATGGGGGGAAACGTGCAACTCCACACAGGCAGTCATCCCTGGAATCAAACCCGGGTCCCTTGCGCTGTGAGGCAGCAATGCTAACCACTGAGCACTGTGTCACCCAAAAAGATGAAAGGATAAAAATAAAACAGAAGTAATAAATGAGACCAACAATAGAAAGACAATAATGTTCTTTTCATAACTAACCTAATGAATGTTACTGGATTGTTGAAAATAGAACAGTTAACAAAAATTGTGAAGCATTTCACAAAATAATTAACTTTCCGGGTTGGTACTTTTATCCAGTGAATTACGGCTGAAAGAATTCTGTGTGCAATGCATTCCAGAGGGGTTAATATTTTGTTGCTGTGTTTGTGGTTTTAATAATTCAGTCCTCCAATGCTTCCTAATTCTTTATAAAGGTGATGAGGGCTCAGGAAGGCGGGATTTCACCCTCTCTCATGGTCTCTGGGGGTGGGAGATGAGTAGGAAAGTGGCAGCTCTGCAGTAGAAAGCAGACCATAGGCAGCCAGAGTAAAAAGAGCACTGCAGAGAAATGAGAACTGCAAATTTCTAGGAGATTTTGGTGAGACGGAATGCAATTTGAGTGAGTAGAAGGAGAATAAACAGCTGTTTCACTTGAACTGGCTGGAAGCTCGTTACAGAGTAGAACAGTGTAGTTTGTAAGAATATGAGGTACGCATTCACTTATTCACAAGAAAATAGGTAATTAAATTGGACAGCGCCTCAGACTGCTGAAAATATGTTTAAAAAAATCTAACTGAAAAAGGTTTTTAATTGCTTTAGAAATAATTGTTTGTCAACCTTATTATATGATGCCATCGTAAAATTGCAGTTCTTTTATGCTTTTCTGTTTATTGAGTTTTATCAATTTTTAGTTTTGGAAGAAAGTTTGTTTTACTAGATTATTTGGTATGGATTATACTTGTACTCTTGAGTCCAAAATAAACGTTGGAATCATTAATAACTTGCATTAATAAATGTTTATTAATAATCTGTATTTATCACCAGTACAAAGATGAAATGCGGATTCTAATTCTCTTATGAATCACAAAAAAGAGCTTTTTAAAATTTAGCTGATTCTGGCAGTAGCAGTAGTTGTATGTAAGAGACTTCATCATTATTTTTTAAACCTTGTTAATTCATTACTTCAGATCGAGAATTCAGCACTTGAATTTTAAGCAGTTTATGTAGTTGAATATGCTGATTCTAATGTTGTAGTTTGGTAAATCTCATGCACATTTATATTCAAGTTAGTGAATGTGAAACTAAATGCAATTCTTAACGATTTTATTAAACATTTTTAAAAAAAGTTAGTACAACACGTAGCCAATTTCTCATCATTCTCTGAGGGGATTATGAACCATTCACAAATTGTAGAATTGAAGTTACAAGCACAGATTCCCTTCGCTGAAAAACATCAGTCTAGACAGTAAATACTTACAATATGTAGTTTGGTAGCTATACTTGGATATTTCCTAGCACTGTACCAGCTTTCCAAATCTCAGCCAAGCTATAGGGAAGAGCCTGATGGAAGTCAGGCCTGTCAGCAGATGGAGAGTTTCCATGGGGACTGCTCGCATTAACATCTGAGAGACTGGCCAAGAGTGGTAATGGTATGAAAGCAAATTGTGACCGGTGTTCGGATTAGAGGATAGAAATAAAAAAGATGTTAATCTCATAAACAGATGAAGATTGTGTCTCAATTAAATTGCAGTGTTACTGATCATTTACTTGTATTTTAAAAAAAATTAATAATCTTTTAAGAGAGCATTTTTAAATTAAAGTTTATGAAATAAGTATAAAATGTAATATTTTTAGAGGGTTTTGTCAAAAACCTCACTGAATCATTCCATTTATTTAATGAAATTTTGATCCAGTAATTGTTACAGGGCTTGTGTTGTGTTAAGAAATTACAAACTTATTTCTCAATTTCAAGTGAAGTATGTCAGCAATTATAGTTGAGAAACAATGATGTTGATTTTCATTGGCTTCGCTTGCAGTTAAATAAGTCATAATGATCTCAAGATGGGATCACCAGTTATCATGTCCCAGTTATGTGACCGGTTCTATGTTGAAAGGGGTTAACCACTGAGTGTTCAAAACATTGGCCTGTTTCAGAATGAGCTTTTTTTTTCTCAATGGAGATCAGAGTGCTATGTTGAAAATATGATTCTGATTACCATTTTAAATCTGAATTGCTTGGAGCTTGTTTTGTGTAAGTCTCCAGATCAGTTCAACAGGCTATGGAACTGAAGAGTCTTTCCGCAAATAAATATCAAATTATCTTAATTTGTAATCACTAATCCTAGAATTTAAAAAAATCTGGGCTGCTGCCCAGAATTCCCACACTCAACAATTATGACTGCTCCTACCCAATCCCTGCAGTTTACTTTTCAGGTAGCTGTTCCAACCCATTCTTGAGGCCTCAATTTGGCACACTGCACCAGAAGCTGCAGCTGCCTAATTTAAAATAAATTTTACCTTTACAATTCTGGGATGTAGGAGGTCTGTTTCTGTTTTATCAGCACACCCAAAATTCTGATTCATTCCCTATTTCATACATACAAGATAGTTCATACTTTGCAAATTTCTATCACAATTATACGTTGTCATTGCAGGGTGAGAGTACTGTAAACAAACAGGAATGATCCATTTTTCCCTAAATGCAATATAGTACAGTAGATAGATTTTAGCTGTTAAATTGATGCTAAATATTATTTTTGTACTTTCTTTTGGAAGTAGGTTTTCAAGAATTTGAAAATATACCTAATATTTTATAGACTATCATAAGACATTTTTGCATTTGAACCAATTTACAAAAGCCACTTAGAAGCTGATGTTATCATTGTATTAACCAAAGGAAATTGACATTGCAGATCTTGTAAGCAACCTAGATAATATGGGCGAATACAATAAGTAACTAAAGAAAAAGACATCTTTCGTAAAATCTTGGATCAAAATTATATATTTTCAAAGAACTTACTGATTTTTGAAAATCCTTAAAAATCAAATGGTCTTATTAATGTCTAAAATGGACTCTATGATATTAAACTTGCAGGCTGAAAAATTGTTACTTTCCATTTTACTTCAAATTGAATCATACAAAGCATTATCAGCTGCTGCTTTTGTCTGCAATAACTATATGCTAAATTAATCATCCTGGAATGCAAAAATATCTCTCAACTTGTTTTTTTTTCATCTGTACCTTCACATCCAAATTAAATGCAAGGAGTTCTCAGCTCTTGTATAATTTGAAGACTATCTGATCAATTGCCCCGATCAATATTTTCTCTCCCACTAACTCATCCTCTAAACATCCCTGCTGTCTTAACTGTGAACTTGTATCTTTTTAAAATTTTGCTTGTGTCTTTGCCATGTCCCCTCTAAGCTCATTTTGGCCGTCAGATCCACATCCTGTCCCCCCCCCCCCCCCCAAACCTATTCCCCCACTAAACTGCTAACCAACAAACTTTCACTTCTAGACCCTCATGTTAGCCAAAGCTTTTAATAGTTCCTGTCTCAAGATGTTTTTCCTCTATCCTTTAAATCTGCCTTCATCTCCAATGAGCTGCCAGAGGTCATGGTAGAGGCTGGTATGATTACAAGACATCTGGATGGGTATACGAATAGGAATGGTTTAGAGGGATGGATATGAGCCAAGTTCTGGCAAATGAGACTAGATTTATATTGGATGTCTGGTCGGCTTGGATGAGTTGGACTGAAGGGTCTGTTTCCGTACTGTAAAACTCTATGAATATGACTATGACTATAACCCATTGATTTTAAAAAAAAGCTGGATTCCCAATGTCCTTGAAAGTAACTGCCCCATTTCTGACCTCCCAATCTTTTCCAAATTATTATGGTGTCACCTCCTGAATCGGTATCTTTTTTTTCCCAATAATTCTTTGTTTGAATCCTTCCAATCAAGTTTTCTACCCTGACACGCCCTCAAGTAGTTCTTATCAAAGTCACAAATGATGTCCAAGATGACTGTGATAAGCTGGAGATATAAAGGGGATACAAGAGTTTTCTGAAGAAGGAAATCAGAAGGTCGAAAAGGGGGCATGAAGTAGCCTTGGTTAAGAAGATTTAAGGTGAATTCAAAAAGATTCTTTAAGTATATTAAAGGGAAAAAGAATAACTAGATAGTGAATAGAACTTGGGGTGGGTGGGGGGGAAACGACACTGTGGCTCAGTGATTAGCACTGCTGCCTCACAGCACTAGGGACCTGGGTTCGATTCCAACCTTGAGTGACTGTCTGTCTGTGTGAAGTTTGTACTTCCTCCCAACATCTGTGTGGGTTTCCTCCGGGTGCTCGGGTTTCCTCCCATGGTCCAAGAATGTGCGGGTTAGGTAAATTGGCCATGCTAAATTGTCCATAGTGTTCATGGATGTGTAGGTTAGGTGCAATTATCAGGGGTAAATATAGTATAATATAGGAGGGGAATGGGCCTCGGTGGGTTACCCTTCGGAGGGACAGTGTGAACTTGTTGGGCCAAATGGCCTATTTCCACACTGTGGGGATTCTATGAAGCTGTCAATTTTCAAGCTATTTGCAACTTTTGATGTGGTTGATCACATCATTCTTCTTGTAACACCTTTCCAGTGTCATCCATGTGCTTGGACTGCACTCTCCTGGTTCCATTCTTATTTAATTGTAGCCAGAGTATCACTTGCACTGGTATCTCTTCTCACCTCTACACCTGTGTTTGTCATTACCCCACAAGGATCGAAAAGGGTGGCACAGGAAAAGCACAGCTGGTTAGGCAGCATCCGAGGGACGGGAGAGTTGACATTTCGGGCATAAGCCCTTCATCAGGAATGTGGAGGGGGAAATGGACTGGGAGATAAATGTGGGCGTGGGGCTGGGGGAAGGTAGCTGGGAAGGCAGTAAGTGAATGCAGATTGGGGTATGGTGATAGTTAGGTGGAGAGGAGAGTTGGCAAGGAAGATGGACATGGCAAGTTGGAGGGTTGGATCTGGGATGAGGTGTGGGGGGGGGAGCGGTGAAGGGGAGATTTGGAAACTAGTGAAGTTGATGTTGATACTGTGTGTTTGAAGAGTCCCGAAGTGGAAGATGAGGCGCTATTCCTCCAGTTGTCAGGTGGCTTAGATTTGGCGGTGGAGGAGACCCTGGACTTGAATGTCCCTGGGGGAGTTGAAGTGGTTGGCCGTAGGGCAGTGGGATTGTTTGGTGCATGTGTCCTAGCGAGGTTTCCTGAAACACTGAGAGTTGACGTCCTGTCTCCCCGATGATTCTTGTGGGTTAGCAATCATTGATTCCTTACTATTTCTCACTTAAATCATTTGAAAAATTTGAAATTGGAAGCATGGAGGAGGACTGTATGGAACTCCAAAAGGACCTAGACAAGTTGGTAGAGTGGGCGGATAGGTGGCAGATGAGGTTCAATGCAGAGGAGTGTGAGGTAATGCACTTTGGTCAGCAGAATATTGAAAAACAATATAAAATAGGGGGTACAGTTCTGAAGGGGGGGGTGTGGAACAGAGAGACATAGATATATGTATGCACAGACCTGGAAGGCGGCTGGACAGGTGGAGAGAACAGTTGACAAAGCATACAGTGTTCTCAGCTTTTTAAATATGGATACAGTTTACAAGAGTGAGGAGATGCCATTTGCTTATACAAGACACTTGTTAGACCTCAGCTGAATACGTTGAAGACAGTGCTAATGGGATTTCCAAAAAAATGATTCCAGCAATGGCAAATTTCAGTTGTGAGAACAGAGTGAAGAAATTGGGACAGTTCTCCTTGAAGGAGGAGAGACTTCATTAGAGGTTTTCAAAATCATGAGTGGGCTGGGTAGTGTCAATAGGGAGAAGTTGTTACATTTGTGAAAGTAAAAAGAATGAGAGGGCATAGATTAAAATGATGTGTAAATGAAAAGGAAGTAGTTACGGTATGGAATACACTACCTGGCACTAGGTAATAGTACCAGTGCAGGAACTATGGGCCAAAAGGCCTCCTTCTTCACTGTAACAATTCTGAGAAACACAAAGCATTAGTTTCGCATATACATTGACAACACCCAGTTCAGCTTCCTCTCCACCTCCTTTAAATCCACCTCTATTGCTAAATTATCACACTACTTATTGAACATTCCTTCAGTATTGGGTGAGCTAGGATATTTCCAATTAAATATTCAAAAGACTGAAGCTATTGTTTTGAATCCTGATCCAATCTGTTTTCTACCAAGGTATGATTCTATCCCTTTACAGTGGCAGCAATCTGAAATTAAAACAGCCTGTTTGGTGTCCTCTTGCTGTCACATTTAACTGTGAAATGACCTTCAGATAGCATATGTTTGTCATTGCTTTGATCACTTGTTTCCACCTTTTGTAACATTGCCCAACTTCACAATTGTCTTTAATAAATGAATGAGCAGGAAATAATCTAATTATCACTGGAATTGCCAGCTGCAGTGCACTCCTGGGTGACCCCTCACAGTTTACTGCCTAAACTTGAGGTCACTCCAAAACTCTGCTGTCTGTAGTTTAAATCATACTCACCTTGCTTCACAGTGGCTTATGGTCAAGCAACATTTTGATTTTAAAGTTCTCATGCTTCTTTTCAGATCCCTGAATGTTCTCCTATCCTGCCATCTGCCCCAGCCCCCAAACCTTTCTCATATCTGCTCTAATAATTTTACACACTTGAGTGTCCTCATTTATCACAAGTTTATCATTGGTGCTTCAGCCTTTAGATCCTACAATTCAAGCTTTAGAATCCCTCCTTCTGCCTCTCTACTTGGCTTTCCTCTTTAAGTACACTCCTTATGCCTTTAAAACCTATTGCTTGAGAACACTTTTGGTTAATTAGCCTAATATTTTCTTTTGTGGCTAGCTGTCACTTTTTGTGTTGTAATATTCCTGTAAAGTGCCTCAGAACATTTTATGTTTAAGGCCTAGTACGTATGTTGTTCTTTCTTTACATGTGTTTTTAGGTCTCTTCTTATGCTATTTTCTATAAAGGTATTAGACTCTTGTGTATTGTGCAAGGACATAAAGATTTCTGTGCAGAGAGATTGGATGTGTCTTTGACCATGTAACATCTAAATAACTCTTTATCTGTCTTACTAACAGTGATGAGGAAAGCTTGAGTAAATCTTAATAGTTTTACATCCTAAATTTCAAAATTCTCATTCTTGTTTGCAAATCACTCCATGGCTTCTAACTCTAACCTCCTGTAACCCTGTAACCTTCAGATAATTTGTACTCCAATTTGGAATTCTTGAGTGCCCTTTTTTTCAAAGCACGGCAACCATTGACAGTTGTGCGTTCAACTGCCAAAGCCCTAACCTAAATATCACCACTTCTCTAACTTTCTTTCCTCCTTTTGAACACTCCTGAAGATCTATATTGCTTTAACTGAAATTTTGGTTGTCTGCCTAATGTTACTTGATGTGGCTCACTGTCACATTTTGTTTGATAATGCTTCTGTATAAGAATCTGGAACATTTTACTATGTTAAAGATCCTATTTAAGTAAAAGTTGTTGTTGTGAATCACTTATGTTATGGTGCCAGCTCATTTTACTACTGGAGAAATCAGATCCCAGAATGAAATCAGGCTTGATAAGTTATTTTATTTAACATGGTGTTCACTCACTGAAATTTAGGTGTACAATGCTGCAGGTTTTATTCACCAATAAAACAGAAGTTATAACAGCCCTTTCATAATCTTTCTAGAATCTTCCTTAAGAAAAAGACTCCCAACCTGTTAAACTTTTCCTGATTTGAAATTATCCATAAATTGTAGTTCCAGTTCCCAAGTCCAAACTGCTTATGTAAATGCTGAGTAATGGTGGCATTAATCAATGAGAAAGAACACTTTCTACCTTTTGCTAGTTTGCTGAACTACATTTTAACTCCTACCATAGGTTTTCTGTTGTGTAGCTAGCTTACTTGTTATTCATTATTCTGTTTCCTGTCTTCTGATTCTACACGTTTTGGCCTTACTCACATGACTTGATCACCATTGGGCTGTCTGACCATCCTTAACCTGGTTTGGCTTATATGTGACTCCAGTCCCACACCAATGTGGTTGCTACATAAATGCCCTTTGCAATTGTCCACTAAGTGGTATTTTATCAAAGGCCTTTTGAGAATTCAAATATATTATGTCTACAAAATTACAATTGTCTACCGTTTTCAAAGAAGGTCGGCCACACATGTTTTACTAACTACTCTGTAATACATTTTCAGTTTCGAGATTTTTTTTCTATTACATCTTTGAGCAAAGGAATCTTGTGTACCACAAAGAGTAAGCTAATTTGTCTTTAGTTCCTTGGTCTTATTCTATTTCTGTTTTCAAATGCAGAAGGGTAATAACATTAAATCTCTGCCCATTTTCTGGCAAGTTTTACTTTTCTAGTGTGCATTTATAGATACATAATAATAATGTTTTTATTATTTGTTTCCCAGCTTCTAGTTTGCATTCAGTTTGTTTCTTTTAACAAATTATTTCCCCTTCATACTTCATTTTTTTAATATCTTTCTAATATATTCTAACACCATATCCATCATGCTAGTCTCTCTGTTTACCAGAAACAATAGCATAGTGCTTATTTTACTGAACTAGTCCTTGACTAATTATTCAGAAATAATAAGTCTGGAAACCAACAAGGAAGCTTCAAATTCAGTTAAATAAATGTCCAATAAAAAGCAGTGGTATCTATAATATGATCACAAGACTAAAGAATTGTTGTAAATCCTTTTCTGGTTATCTTCCTTTGGAAAATAAAATCATGCTTAACTGTCTGGCATAAATTTGACTCCATACCCGCAACAGGAGCCTCGTAAGACACTCAGTTATATGAATAGCCATGAATAAATACAATAAAAATAAAACTGGATGAATTATCTTGCATTAATCTAGCCATCAAACAAGGCAAACACATATTCAACATGGATGATTTTCAAAAAGCCTCTTTCATGAATATCTCGGGGATTGTGCCAAAATTGGGGCAGTTGTCCCACAGACTAATCAAGCAGTAGTCTGGCATTGTCATGGTTTTAAGACAATATCCCAGACACCTCCATCAACATGCTGTCTACATCTCTTTAAAGTCAGAGCCACCAGTGGCGATTGAACATTGGGAGGAATTGGCCCCGGAATTCTTCAACATTAACTTTGGATCTCGTGAAGTCTAATGTCACCAGATCAAACTGCCTGCTACATAACACCTATCACCCTCCTTCAGCTGCTGAATTTGTACTTCCCTATGTTGGACCCTGCTTGGAAGAAGCACTGAGGATAGCTAAAGCACATACTCTAAATAAGTCTTCAGTTTCCAGCTCCAAGAATGTCTCAGTAGCATCTTGCCATTGATTGGGCTGGCAAGCAGTTCTGAGGAACATAGCTGCCAGATATAGCTTGCAGCAGCAGGTGGTGAGAGAAACAACACAAGGGAAAAACATATTTGACCTCCTCCTTTCCAATCTACTTTTCTCAAAATGCACCAATCCATGGCCCGTATTATGAAGAGTTACCAAGTTACATTTTCATAATAAGGATACAATTACAGACCAAGGACAGATGGTAGCTTTTTGACTAACTGTAACAAGATCCGAAGAAGTGTTTAACCCTGAATGCTATTTACTTTCAGTAATATATATGATTCTGATATATTTAAATTTAAAAATAAACATTTATTTTCTCAATAGCCAAAATGTAATCACGACAGCTTGCACTTATATGCGACTCACATACAAGTAAGAAAAATTATTGCAAAAGGTGAACATATTTTAGAGCGTGCAATTGGTTCTCAAGATGGTAGCTGTAAGTGCCCTATTAATTTCCTCTCCTTTTACTGAAGGGGGATTAGTAGTTTTTTGCTGATGAATGTACAGTAGCTTCGTCCATGCAATGGGAGCTTTCTGGCTTTGCTCCAGTCAAAGTTGTAGTTGTGCCACCATAGTGAAGATATAAGTAGTAAAAATGTTAAAAATGCCCAACTTTGTTCCTTTGGTAAATTCCTCAGCAGAATTATTCCTTTTCAGAACAGAATATTTTTATCTGGATTGCTAAGGGCCACTTGATAAGATGTTTCTTATCCTAAATTGGTTTTTGGTAAGTGACCCCTGTATCCAATCCCATTGCATACACAATGAGTTCTGATGGCTTTCGCATGCACATAAAATGATTGTTTCTCAGCTATTAGCATTTCATTGTGAATGAATTTTCTTCACACACATTTTGTGGAGTTCCAATTTGCAGACACAATGCCTATCTGATTCTGGATTTTGTATTTCTGTTTCTATTAACATTTAAAGTCTAATGTTAACTCCACACGCTATAATTCTAATGTCTTTCTTCAAATGCAAATCCAAAAAAAGTATATATTCTAATATCCAGATCATTGAAAACATCTACTTACAGCCTCTGACAGTTTCATATATTTGCAGACAAGACAAAGGGGGATGTCACTCCTCCCCCTGTAAAGTTAAATCCATTTCCATTGTGTTTTTTAAAGTACTGTGGATTTTCTTTCCAAAAATTCACAGTCATAACTATGTAGGCATAAAAATGCCTTCCATCATGTTGTTTGGCACTAACTTCATGCTAAATGGGATAGATTCAGAACAGGTCAAAATTGGATATCTCTGAAATGCTATTTTGGATTGACACTAGCAGCCAAATGTATTCAACCATGATCTGTGACCCTATGGTCCAGCTTATCCCTCTCGCTATCGTTTGAGGGTCCCAAGGCGGAAGATGAGGCATTCTTCCTCCAGGTGTCAAATGACTAGGACTTGGTGGTGGAGGCGGCCCAGGACTTGCATGTCCTTGTCTCTCCAATCTACCACCATCCCCTCCACCAACTCCCCCTCCCCCCCCCCCAACCCCCGGCCCCGACCCACCCCACACCTGCATCTACCTATTGCTTTCAAGCTACCCTCCCCTAGCCCCAACCCCCTCCTATTACTCTCTCAGCCCCCTTTCCGCACCCACATTTCTGATGAAGGGCTTTTGCCCGAAATGTCGACTGTCCTGTTCCTCGGATGCTGCCTGACGTGCTGTGCTTTTCCAGCGTCACACTTTTGGACTCAGGTATGTCTTGTCCACAAAAACAAGACAATACAGCCAATTAAGCCCAGCAGTCTAATCTTAATCATCAGCATTATTGATATTATCAACAAGGCAATCAGCAACAGTTATTCTCAAATAACCTGCTCGCTAATGCCCAGGTCAACTTGGCTGCCTGTCTAATTATAGTTATTTTTAATCAACCTGTTTAGATATGTAATGAGACGTCTGGAGCAGATGGAACTTGAACCTAGCTCTTCTGGCTCCTTGTATGCTGCATGGCCTGCTGCACTTTTCCAGCAACACATTTTTCAGCTCTGATCTCCAGCATCTGTAATCCTCACTTTCTCCCACTTGGAGTACTGTGAACACCACACCTGAGGAAGGATATATTAGCCTTGAAAGGAATGCAACTTAGATTTACAAAAATGATACTGGACTTCAGGGGCTAAGTTATGAGGTGAGGTTATACAAATTGGGGCTGTTTTCTCTAGAATTTAGAAGGTTATGGGGTAATTTCATCTAAGTCTTCAAGATATTGACAGGAAAAGATAAGGAGAAACTATCTTTACTGGTTGAGGATTCTAGAACTATGGAACATAGTTTGAGAATTAAGGCCAGACTATTCAGGAGAGATGTTAGGAAGCACTCGACATACAAACAGTGGTGGAGATTTGGAACTCTCTTCCACAAATGGCGGTTGATGCTGAATGAGTTGTTAATTTTAAATACAAGGTAAATTTTTATTTGTTAAGCAAAGGTATTTAAAGGGATATCGGTCAAAGGAACATGGAGTTATGCCACAGATCAGTCATGATTTGTTAATGATGGATAAGCTCGAAGGACTGAATGGCTTATTCTAGTTCTTATGAAACAGAAGAGAAGTTAAGTATGTTGAATAATCTTTACTTTGTTAGCAGATTTCTCCATAAAATGCTGATACCTAATAACTTGACTGTGCTGCACATATCTTCTGAAAACTAGGAGTGAACAAGGTAATGGAAGCAATGGGCTTGATGCAAATGCCTCATTTTATAACTTCACATGTATTCTTTTTGTAAGGATACAGGATATTCAAATAAGGATGTAATTCTCTACAATTTATATAT
The DNA here is from genome assembly GCF_047496795.1 of Chiloscyllium punctatum. Taxonomy (NCBI): domain Eukaryota; kingdom Metazoa; phylum Chordata; class Chondrichthyes; order Orectolobiformes; family Hemiscylliidae; genus Chiloscyllium; species Chiloscyllium punctatum. The sequence continues at coordinate 127,639,895 of NC_092743.1, forward strand.
AATTTTTAACTACTTTGGAATTTTATTTGCGAAAGGATTGTAACACAGAAGAAGTTTATGGTTTCGACAATCACTGTTTACTACTTAATGCGACCTGAAGTAACAAAGTTATTGAAATACTTTGATTATCTACTTTTAAAAATAAAAATATATAAGCATGTTGCCTGTGTTCAACTGTGTAAGTTGTCTATCTACGAATATGATATTTAATGCATTTGAAGTCAAAATTTTAAAATACTTTGACTTTCTGGAGTGTTTTCAGGTACAGTTGAAGCCATTTGCTGCTATAAGTGAAGGACTTACGATGTTTCTGCTTAATTACTAATCATGAACTCCCATTCCCAACAACTAAGTAAATTGCCAATTACTGAAAAATTCCCTCCAAAATTCTGACATCTGACTGAATTTTCCCAATGTTCATGAAGTGATAGTAAGTGCTGCACAAGCTGTCCAAATACTGTCTATCAGTCACTGCTCGGATGAAGAGTCATCTAGACTCGAAATGTTAGCATGCTGTCTCTCATTGGATGCTGTCTGACCGGCTGTAATCTCCAGCATTTGTTGTTTGCAGTTGAGATTCCAGTATCTGCAGTAATTTGCTCCTACATCAGTCACTGTTGGTTATTGGAAATTCCTTTGAACTGGTTGCAGTAAGTGAAATTCCAGTTTGCCAACCATGAATCAGATACATAGATATAAACTTTTAAGTAATTAGATATGTTGTTCCATCTTTTCTCATTTCTTGTTTCTTTTTCTGCTTTTCTTTTTCAGACATAGCTGATAAGTGGATTTATCATGATTGCAACTGGAGGGCTTCTTCGTATTTCAGCCAGAAGACAAGATTCCTTTCGATCACGTAATCGTGTTAGTAAACGCAAAAAGAAAGCAAAAAAGAAATGCAAGAGTGATGTAGTAGTGGTTAAAGGCAAACTGAAGCTGTTCTCCATTTCTGGACTGATTGCTGCTTTTGGAATCCTAGTACTATTAGTGGGAATAGCAATGACAGTGATGGGCTACTGGCCTAAAGGTACTGACATTTTTGAAACTATTAAGGTCCAGTCTAACAATACCACCAATAGCACCGTTTTAGAGATGACAACACTGGAGATTATTTCTAAATTTTTAGCAAGCTATTTGCATTCTGAGAAACTGAAGGTTTTAGGACCCCTCATAATGGGAATCGGTATTTTTTTGTTCATCTGTGCCAATACAGTTCTTCACGAAAATAGAGACAAGAAAACCAAAATAATTAATATACGAGACATCTATTCTACAGTTATAGATGTACATAATTTGAGGACAAAAGATTGTGGGCCACTTAATGGTTTTGTCAACTATGTACAATCCAAAAGCATGGATAATCTCAAATCTCCTGATTCTTTCTGTGCAGCAATGTTGGCCAAAAGTACTTTGCGGACACCTATTGGTAATGCTGTAAAGCCTATAGATCCAAAAGAAAATGTTGGTAAAAAGAACTGTGATTTTGTAGCAAACTTGCAGCAACAAATCCCCAAAGACAGAAAGACATTCTCTGATACTGTGTACAGTATTTGCAGAGACCAAATCAGAGTAAATGATAGAACCCAAATGCCCCAAATGTGTGGGACTAAGTCAATTGTTACTTCTTCCATTAGTGCATTCACACTGCCCATCATCAAACTGAACAACTGTGTCCTGGAAGAGGGAGCGGCCAGATATGGAAGCAATGAGAATGAAGCACAAATTTCAGAAAAATGTAAGGACACTCAACAAGCATTTGAACGTTTTGCTTCTGATCAAATGGGAAGTGTTGAATCCATTTCAGAGGATATGACCATAGGAAGTGATCACCTTGGAGATGATAACCAGGACATAGATGCAGAAGCTTCAAATACCTCTTGGTTAAATGATAACCAGTTGGTATCCAGCAAAAATTCCCAAAAACCCTCTTCCCAAGTTTCCCAGGGTTCTCCTGTTCCATTCCAGAGAACAGAATCCAGTCTTTCTCTCCATGCTTTGTCAGTTCATTCTAAACTTATGAATCTTGATGACTGTCCTTCCACATCCACAATAGAGGATGAGGAGAAAGATCCAAACTGCACACATTTAGATTGCAGCAACAGTAAGGGCTACATAACGTTCAGTAATGAGGACTCTTTTCAGTCTACTCCTGTGCTACCAGAAGCCATAGCTATAACTGGTGATTGTACAGAGAATCTTCACAGCGATATCATACAAGAAAGTACAATATCAAGCAATGAACAAAAGGTGGACAAACCTCAAAGATCTGTGCAAAGACAGTACACAAAGAGAGAGAAATTGCTCATGATTTCTGGTTCCTACAGTAGTCTTAGGATGGACAATGTTGAAATTGATAGTAATTAGTAATCATACACTATAATATAATCATATATAGTTGGGTTCAGAGACTCAAAGGTGCAGTAAAAGCTATGACAGACGACAATAATATGTTGCTTTTCTGTAGTTATCGATGATTACTGAATGTCAGTCAGGCACCACAGACTTCTAGAATATTGTTGTGGAACTAATCATCCAATTTCTTTAGTTGCTTCCAAACATAAATGCATCAGCCATTGGGTGTTCATCTTGGTTAAACACCAGTTTAAAAATTTTAATATGATCAGTTATTTGTTAACAGCTTGTGAAAATTAAATATTCAGACATTCTAGGTTTGTAAGTTTACAGTTTGGAACCATCAAAATAAGCCGATTTAATATACTGAATTCAATATTCCTATAAATCAAAGGATGTATAGATATCTTGTATAAGCACATAATGCACTAAAACACACAAATGTGATATTGAGAAGTGTCCAGTGTATCATTTCATAATTAAATGAAAGAAATAATTTGCATACGTGGTCACTAATAGAGATCTAATTAAATAATAATTATTTCTGTAATCCTGGATTCTGTATTATATCTCATGAGCTGTGTTTTCTAAATTGTTACCTAATATTCTAGAATTGTATTGTTTTCTCACTTGAGTTTCCCTCCAGAGCAACCTTCATGCATTTTTATCATCACAGTTCTCTGTTTTTCGAAAGGATTTATCTTAAATTCAGGTAAGTGTCTGAATCCTATACCTCATTATATACATTTGACTTCATAGCTTGTGTTACTTCAGTCAGTTTATGTAAGGAAAAATAAAATAAAAAAAACATTTTGTTCATTAAGTGCACTTTTATAAACAAAGTGTAATAAGGTCATCATGTATTTCCCTGGAGTTAGGTTGAAATATATTACTTATGAATGAATGAATTTATGTATGATTTATTTATTTTCACTTGTATTATACAGTGAGTAATACAGTGAAAGACTTCAACAGTCACCAAAATCTGGCACCATTTTGAATAGTTTAAGAATAAAAAGGATAAAAGATATAAATGAAAGAGTGGCCTGAGCCCTAAGCTGGCTCACCAACGACACATGCGGTGCTACCCCTTGTCCACCACCTGCGCCAGATGCACCAATGTAGGAGTTGCCACTCTTTAGGCATCATCCCTTTGCCAGTGGGCCTACCTCACCAATGCCGGGTCCCATGCTGAAACCACACTCGCCCCACATCCAGGAGTCTCTGGTTGTGCTGCTGCCTCGATGACACCAGGAGTCCCGGCTGCAACCGCCACCTCGCCGATGCCAGGTGTCCCTGCTCTGGGTCTACAAGCAGGAGTTTGTCGCTCCATTGCCAGACCAGGCCGCCGCTGCCATCTCACCAAGAGTCCCACTCTGGCCACTCTCTGAGATGTAGCCTTGCCAGCATTGCCACCTTGAAAGGTCCATTGCCTCCAATCACTGGAGGAGCTTTGCTGCCGCTATCCCCGAATGCCGGGAAGACAGCCCTGCTGTTGCTGCCATTGCCTCCAGTCGTCATGTCCCCGGCCATCTCTGACTGCCATGAGAAGCTGCCATTCCGCATACTGCCTGCTGTAGCTGACACACCAATCTCACTGACTAACCTGCTGCAAAGGAAAGAAAAATTAAAGAGGAAAAAGAGCAGAAGTAAAAAGAAAATAGAAGAAAGCATGCGAGGGCAGCTGAGCCCCAGGCAACAGCCTGCACACAGCCCTACTACTTCGCCACCAACTTAAATATTAGTGGGTTCGATGGTCTCTTGAATAGAAGAGTAAAATATTTATAGCTGTGTGATATACAGAGGTGTTGGTTTTTTAAAAAAAAAGGAAAAAAGAAATTAGATCCTTTGAACTATCAGCTCATGATTAGCAAGCTTAATTGAAGGGAAGATATTGGAAAGCATTCTGTATAACTATATAAAACAAGGGCTTCTATTGTGGCACCCTAATACATCTTTAGGAGGAAATGATAGTCCACCAGCATAATTTACTTAAAAATAAATGCACCCCATGGATGCAAAAAGTCCAAAAGGGTTATTGTTTAATAGAAACAAAAATGCAGAAATACTCAAATTTGGCAGCATCTTTGGAGTGTGAAACAAAGTCAAGGTTTTGGGATGATGACCTTTCATTAGAGCACGCACGTTGTTGAAGAAGTGAATGCTAAACAAAGTGTTACAGGAAAGGGCACAAAATACAAACAGAAGAGTACAACAGAAATTTGAACCAGAATAAATATAATGATAAAAAAGTCAAAGTTTAAGGCTATTTATCTGAAAGTATACAGCATTTATAACAAGCTATTGAGTTGATGACACAAGTGAATTGAATTGAATTTATTCTCACGTGTACCGAGGCACAATGAAAAGCTTTGTCTTGCGAGCAATGCAAGCACATAATATAATTAAGTAGCATAGAGAGTAAATAATTGGTAAACAGAGGCTAAAACAAAAACACAGGTACAGGCAAATGCTAAGAGTTTGTGAGTCCATTCAGTATTCTAACAACAGTAGGGTAGAAACTGTTGCAAAACCAGCTGATGCATGTGTTAATGCTTCTGTGCCTTCTCCCCGATGGTAGAGGTTGTAGAAAACATTGCCAGGGTGTGATGGATCTTTAAGAATGCTAGCGGCCTTTCCTTGACAGCAGGCCTGGTATATGGAGTCGGTAGATGGGAGGTTGGCCTTTGTGATTGTCCGGGCCGAGTTTACCACTCTCTGTATCCGTCTCTGATCTTGAATGGTACAGTTGTCATACCAGGTAGTGATACATCCAGACAGAATGCCCTCGATGGTGCACCTATAAAAGTTGGCAAGGGTACTCGCCGTCATGCCAAATTTCCTCAGCTGCCTGAGGAAGAAGAGATGTTGTTGGACCTTTGTAACCAGTGTGTCCACATGAAGAGTCCAAGAAAGCTTGTGGATGACCACTCCCAGGAGCCTAACACTCTCCACTCATTCCACCTCTGTGCTATTAATGAGTAACATCTGCCAAAGTCAATAATGAGTTCCTTGGTTTTGCTGGCATTGAGATCTAGGTTGTTCTCAGTGCACCATTTTTCCAGGCCTTCCACTTCCCGTCTGTAGTCTATTTCATTGCCATCTGAGATTCAACCCACAATGGTGGTGTCATCAGTGAACTTGTAAATGGCATTGGTCTGGTATTTGACAACTCAGTCATGGATATACAGGATATACAGTAAGAGGCTGGGGTGGGGTGGGCTGCAGTGGTGAGTGTTAGTAAGGATGAAATATTGTCCCTAATCTTCACTGACTGTGGCCTATGGGTTAGGAAACTGAGGATCCAGTTGCAGAGAGTAGGGCTTAGTCCAAGATCATTAAGTTTAGTAATCAGTCTCGAGGGGATAATCGTGTTGAAGGCTGAATTGTAGTCAATGAGTAGGATTCTTACATAGCTGTTCTTGGTGTCAAGATGTTCTAGGAAGGAGTGAAAGGCAAATGACTATGTCTTGATAACTATTACAGGAATATGTTTGCACAGTGACCAGGACTAGGAAGTGAATGTTCAAGGGTTTTTAACATTACAGAAAAATGGCAAAAATGAAAACGATGCAGGGTAACTTCCTTAAATGAAAGCATCAGCACAATGGTGCGTAGTGATATAGGTGCAACACATCACGATGGAGAATTAGTTTGAGTAGAAATAAGTAGTAGCAAGGGAAAGAAGTATTGGGTGGGAGCCATCTTCAGGTCCCCAAAAAATCAGCTCACTGTGGGACAAAATGTAAATCAGGAAATAATGAAGGCAATGTAGGAAGGACACCACAATTGTCATAGGTGATATTAATTTTCATATTGTGTGGACAAATTAGGTGGAGAATGGATAATGGGAAACTGGCAGATAAACCAATATTTGGACATCACAGTGGAGTGCACTAAAGACATCTTAAAGATATCAGATAAGCAGGGTTCTAGTTGGAAGAAAGGTCTTGTAACAATTGCTATCATGAGAGACAAAGTGTTTGACAAGCTATGTACATAAGGGCAGGCTAGTCACCAGGACCTGCGAGGCTGCATCCAAGGATTTCAAAGGAAGTGACAGAGATAGTGGAGGCATTGTTTGAAAAATTCCAGAACTTACTGGATACCAACAGGGTTCCAGAAGATTGACAGCGCTGTTCAAGAAGTATATCTAACTTTTCTTAAAACTTTTTTTGGTCTCAACCACTTCCTGCAGAGAATTCTGCAGGCTGACCACTCACTGAGTCAAGATATTTCTCCCCAGCTCAGTCCTTAATAGCTTATCCCATATCTTAAAGTATGACCCCTGGTTCTGACGTTTTGGTATTAGAAACATCCCTACTTGCATTTACTCTGTCTAGTCCTGTTAGGATTCAATAGATTTTAATGAGAATCACCCTCCTTTCTTCTTAACTCCAGTGAGTATAGTTCTCGACTATCTAGTCGCTCTTCCTACATTATTCCTGCTATCTCAGGAAACAGTCTGATAAACCTTTATTGCACTCCTCCCAATGCCAGAACATCATCATATAAGGAGACCAAATCTCAAAACACTCCAGGTGTGGTCCTAATGCAATTGCAGCATGACATTTCTGTTCCTGTACTGCAATCTTATCACTGTGAAGACCAACATTCCATTTGCCTTCCTCCCCTGCTGCACTGGCATACAATTTCAATGAGTGCTGAACAAGGATACTCAAGTTTAGTTGCACCTCCCTCTTTCTCAATCTATCCCCATTTAGATAATAATCTACCTTCCTGTTTTTGCTGCCAGTGTGAATAACTTCACATTTATCTTCAGTATACTTCATCTGCCATGCAACACTCAGCTTGTCTAAATCATACTGAAGCATGTCTCACAGTTCATCCTCCCAGCCAACTTGGCATCATCTGCAAACTTGGAGATATTACATTAAGTTTCTTCATCTAATTCATTAATATTACCACTAGACTATCAGTCCAGAAACTCAGCTAATGTTCTGAGGGCCTGGGTTTAAATCCTGCCAGAGCACATAGAGAAATTTTAAATCAATAAAAGTATATCTGGAATTTAAGAATCTGCTGATGATCATGAAACCATTGCTGCTTGCCAGAAAAAGCCATTTGGCTCACTAATGTCCTTCAGAGAAGGAAATTTGCCATCCTTATCTGTTCCAGCCTATAAGTGACTCCAAAACCCCAGAAATGTGGTTATATCTTAACTTTCCCCTGGGCAATTAGGGATGGCAATGTAGGTGTCACTGGCCTAGATAGTGACACCCACATCCTAAGAATGTAACTAAAAAGCAGTACCGCATGAGTCACTGGCCGCCACTTAGAAAAAGACCTGTTTATTCCCACTGTTCCTTTTCTATTGCCAGCCAGTTTTCTATCCATGTCAGTACACAAACCTAATCCCAAATGCTTTAATTTTACATGCTAATCACTTCGAAACACTTCTCAAAATTAAAGTAAATCATATCCATTTGTTTCCCCCTTAAACGCTCTACTAGTTATATCCTTGAAAAATTCTATGTTTATTTCCAAAGTATGTTTGGTTTATATCTCCAGCATTTACTTTGGATTGTTACTTGTGATAGATAATACCCTGAATACTCAGCAGCATACAGATCATGTTATTTTGGAGAATCTGTCATTGTATATATCATTCCAATAATTGTAATGTTCGGTTTTCAATTCTACCACCTTTTGAAGAAGTCAATCAAGAGCTTCATTTGTTGGAGCTGCAAATGGATTCAAAATCCAATTTTCATTGATTGTCTTCTCTGAAGTATGCTTTTCCTTAGCTTCTCATTCAACTGTAATCCTTCTCCATTGCTGTCCTAACAGCTTGATTTTGCGAAAGTTTAATCTAACTTTAACAAAAATGAAAAGATGTTCAACGTTTTAGTTTTATTTTGCTTTAACTCCAGTTTCTATTGAACAGAGGATCAAAAGCAATTAGCATGAATACAGTTTAAACTCTTAATCCATGTTCAATGATATATTAAATGATAATTAGGGAATGGTGTTGTACTGGAACACCTAAATATCAATACTGCACAGATTAATGCTTTAAGTATGTACTTCTCATGCAAATTCTTGATTATGTGTGATATTCTTGCTGTGTGTTTCAAGCAATTCATTACACTCCGGAAAACTAAAGTTCCTTGATATATTTGACGAATACTTGGAACATTATTCAAAGTGATTAAGTGACATCCAGAAACTCTTTTTCTGACTCATTTACAATATGATTTCTGTGCGAATTTTCAGTATTGGTCAACTTTTTCATAAAACAAAAACACAAATCCAGATCAGGAGTAGGCCATTCATCACCTCAAGATTCATCTGGTATTCATTCAAATTACGTTTGATTGATTCTAACCTCAAACTAGACCATAAGAGAGGAGAAGAATTGGGCCATTCGGTCCATCGAGTCTGTTGCACATTTGATCATGGCTGATATGTTTCTCAAATCATTCTCCTACCTTCTTCCTGTAACCTTTGATCCCCTTACTAATCAAGAACCTATTTATCTCTTGTCTTAAATACATTCAATGACTTGGCCTCCACAGTCATCTATGGCAAAGACTTCCACAAATTAGCTACCCTCTGACTGAAGAAGTTCCTCCTCCTCTCAGTCCTAGTGGGTCACCCCTTCATTCTGAAGTTCTATTTGTGGGTCCTAGTCTCTCCTACTAGTGGAAAAATCTTCTCCACATCCACTCTATCCAGACCTCTGACTATTCCATAAGCTTTAATCAGATTCCTCCTCATCCTTTAAACTCCAAGTACAGACCCAGAGGCCTCAACCACTGCTCTTTTGAGATCATTCTAGTACAGTCCCTCTGGACCCCCTCCAAAGCCTAGATATTCTTCAATTTGGGGCCCAGAACTGCTCACCATATTCCAAATGTGCATTTCCCACCTAATTGTTTTCAGGAAGAAAGTTCCAAAGACTCATGACCCTCTACAAGAAAAAAAATCACCAAATCTCACAAAGGCCAACCCCTGGATTTTTAAACTGTGACCCCCAATTATAGATTTTCCCATTTGAGAACACATGCTCTCCACATTTACCTTGTCAAGACACCCCAAGACTAATACGTTTCAATCAAATTATCACTTATTCTTCTGAACTCCAGCAGATACAAGTTTAACCTGACTGATCTTTCTTCAGAAAATAATCCCAGGTATTAGTCTAGTGAACTTCCCCTGAACTACTTCCAATACATTTGCATCCTTTCTTAAATAAAATGACCAATACTGTGGACAATACATAATGAGTTATTGTTATAAACAATTTCTCTAGTTTTCTTGCAAAGCATGCTTTGTAATTGACATTTCACACTTTTAATGAATCCACAATTTTGAATTGATAGCATTTTATACATAAAATGTTCATGTGCATATTTATGTTCCTACAATTATCACACTAAACATCACTAAATCAATACAAGAATACAATTTTAATTTTTTTAAAAATAAATTGCATTTTTGAATCAAACGTAGAATTAGCCTTAGCATGTTGCACCATTCAATCTCTATGAAATTGCAGCATAGTGTCATACAATACCAAAACAGACCCTTTAGTCTAACACGTCCACCGACCAGACATCCCAATCGGACCGAGTCTCATTTGTCAACATTTGGCCCATATCCCTCTAAACCCTTCCTATTGATATACACATCCAGATGCCTTTTAAATGTTATAATTGTATCCAACCACACCACTTCTTCTGGCAGCTTGTTCCATACACACACTACACTCTGCATGAAAAAGTTACCCCTCAGGTCCTTTTTAAATCTTGCCCCTCTCACTTTAAACCTATGCCCTCTAGTTTGGGACTTCCCAGCCCGAGGCAAAAGACCTTGGCTATTCATCCTATGGTGTTATAAACATCCACAAGCTCACCATACATCTCATGGTGTTATAAACATCCAAAGCTCACCTCTCAGCCTCTAATACTCCAGGGAAAATAGCCCAAGGCTATTTAACCTATTTAATCTAAATAATGACAGGGGAACAAATATTTACCTAGAGCAATGAAACAGATGTCTTTACAACAACAAATATTTTAAAATGTCTTGAGACTGAAGGACATGGGAAATCAACATTACCTGCATGAATGGTCTCATTGGGCATGAAATTCTGATCAACTGTTTGCTTTGCTTCACAATGTCTAATTCAGGTAATAAAATCAAATGCAAAACAAAATGGATTAACATCAACAACTTCATTAGAAGTTGAGAGATAAAGGTGAAATTATGTCAAGTTTTGAAAGTCAATATTTGATTTATATTATTGACAGCGCCTTTTGTTGAGGAGCAGTGCTACAATGGTACCTACATAGCATGACACAGCATAGTTACTTGTACATTTCAGAAATTCCAAAATGTTTTTCATCACTTGTCCTCTTCATTTATTCAACCTATAAAGATATTGAAGAGGTTGCTGATTTTTTTTGAACCTAGATGACTGTCTTGAGGAATTCTGCAGTGTGGTCCTGGTGCTATGAAGATTGGCTTCCAACAACCAGGGTCATTTTCCTATGTGCAAATTATTACTCCCAACTGGTAAAATCCATTCACTTTAAGTTTGCAAACATTCAAGGCCAATGACCTAGTCTTGTTCCTTGTTTGTATGTTTGTCTGTTTAAGAATCTATCTACCTATGTCTTAAAGATTCTGGATCCATTGCCTTTTGAGGAAAGGAATTCCAATGACTCTCAAACCTCAGAGAAAAAAAGTTCCTCATCTCTGTTTTAAATGGATAGGCAAATAAGTTTAAACACTGACCACTAATTCTAGATTTCTCCCACAAGAGGAAACATGCTTTCAACATCAACTGGTCAAGTCCCCTCAGAATTTTATATATTTCAATTAAGTTACTTCTAACTCTTCTGAACTCCAGAAGATACAGGCCCAGCTTGACATACCTCTCCACATAGGACAATCTGCTCTCAGTCTAGTAAACCTTCTCTGAACTGCATCCAATGCATTAACATTCTTCTGTAAGTATGGTGACTATTACTGTACACAGTACTCCAGATACAATCTCACCAGCACCTTGTATAACTGAAGCATAACCCTTACTTTCACATTAATTTGTCTTTGCACTTCTGTGATTCATGCTGTAGGAAGCCAAGATTTCCCTGTATCTCAGGCATCTGCAACCTTTCAACATTTAGGTAATATGCTGCTTTTTTATTCTATCTGTTGAAATGGACAATTTCCCATATTGTTCACCATTTGCCAAATCTTTGCCCATTCACTTAATCTACGTATATCCTTTGTAGGCTACTTACATCCTCTTCACAACCCAATTTCTACATATTTTTGTGTCATCAGCCAATCCATTTACCAAACATTCAATCCACATCAATTATATATATTGTAAAGATTTGAGAAGGCAGGAGGAAGGTGAGAAATATATCGGGCACGATAGAATGGTCAAGCAGACTCAATAGGCTGAATGGCCTAATTCTGCTCATGTATCTTATGGTCTTATGCCCCTGAGTATTTTTAGAGCTACTGAGTATTGTTGAGGTGTAGTGTAGGTACATTCAGAGTGTTGTTATGGAGAGAGTTCAGGGATTTTGACTGATTATATGTCAGGATGATGCTTGGCTAGCCTATGGTACAGCTCTTTGAATTTCGCTGGTCAGATGTTAGAAGGCTGTTGCGTCCAGTGCTTAGGTCAGCACAGCATGGGCCATATGTTTTTGTTTTAATCTTATTGCTTTATAGTGGTATGATAGAATTTAGAAGGTAGTTAATGTTTATTTATATTGATACAGTTATATAGACCCAACAGATTTCTGTATTGAAAGGGTGCTAATAAGCCAAAATGGGTTTTAACATAATAATCCAGTAAGTATATTGTTGCAGCTACTTTGTTTTAAAATTACAATGTACATATTTGACTGAATTTAAATGTCCTAGATATCATTGTGGGATTTGAACTTCAGGATCTGCGTTACTGGCCTGGTAATATAACCATTATCTACTATTCTTGAATTTTCTCATGTGAATTCCAATCTTTGTTGTGGTATTGTCCAATAATTGGTGAGGGCAACTTCAAACTACTCTGTCTTATGCTCTGCCATCCTAGTGTTTTTCATTTTCGGATTATCAGGATTGTCATTAGGATGGAGGGATTTGTCTCCTAAATGATTCTGCTGTAGAGTCTGGTACATTTGAACAACAACCTTTTATTTACATATTATACGACATACAGTCTACCACCTAAGAATGTCTCCTTCATAAGTGTGCTCTGGTTTCATCCCACAGTCCAAAATGTGCAGGTTAGATGGATTGGCCATAATAAAGTTTCCCCAGTATTCAGGAAGGTGCAGGCTAAGTGTGTTAGCCATGGTAAATGTGGTGTTACAGGGATGGGGTGGAGGCTTGAGTCGGGTAGCTTGCTCTTCAGAGGATCAGTGCGGGCTTGATAGACCAAATGGCTTCTTTCTACGCTGTAGACATTCTGTGATTCTAATAAATCTTTGTCCAGTTGTTTCTCTTTGTACTGTCATGTTACGTCATGATACCCAAGGATTATGCTGTTAAACCATTATTCCCTCACTTCGGTAATACTTCTGGAGTGGCACACAATTAGATAGTGTTAGTAGGCTGGTTTTACTGTGGGGCAGAACGGATGCTGTGCTGAATAGCCTTCTGTATATTAACCACAGCCTAGTTTGATTTTAGTCCTGATGGCAGGACTACGTTCACTCTTCCAACAGGAATTTGGAAACTGAATTCTGGTTATTTTCTCTCTATTCTCTCATCCAGCACTAGATTAATGTTGCCATGTGGGTAGCCCAGGCAAGATCAAATATTTCAGAAGGTTGGACTTGAACATTGAAAAGAATTAACTTTCCCTGGGAGTTATGTTAATGGTATATGATGTTTGTGGTTACTAATGGAACATATTTCTTTTTAGGCACTTGGTGTCACTGTTAGGTGTTCTCAAATCTGCAAACACATATTTTCCCCAAGCACTAACTCGAACTTATATTACATTTATTCCATTTCCTATGATATGTTCTGTGTAAATATTAATTATGATGTTGTTGGTTCCCCTTCTGATCCACTCTAAAACAACGTTTTAAACATGGTGTAACAATTACTTTTTGAGGAAGATTACCTCAATGTCGAAAGAGCTTTTCTTTGATTGTTATATCAGGTGGTTACTTTTACTGTGCTATAATAATGAGCTTTAGTGTCAGTAATTTTTCCATTAATTTCATAGACTACAATAGAAGGGGCCCACTTTACATTCAGGAAGCATTGCAGTTCATCATAACACTTGCATTGGTGAGTATTGGTATGGACCAGGGCCGACCACTCAAAACATTTCAAGAAGGTAGCCCAGACCCTAACTTTGCTGGTTGTTTTAAGCAGGTGTGAAATGGACATTCCAGAAGAAATGCTGCTGGTCAAACCACTTTGGTTTAAATAAAACAATTTATTTACAAGATTACCATATGAAACACAAACAAAAGAGAACAGAATATAGAATAATTTAATCCATCCAAAAACCCAACAGATTATCCCAACTTAATGATGCTGTTCCCAATACTTGCAACAATCCCCATAAACACCTCTTGGCACAAAAGTTAAAATCAAACACAGGGTCTTACAGGAGAGAAGTCAGAGAGAGAGTACCAGCTTGGACCTGCTTCTGAGAGTCCAGCGTTTTTTTTCCCCACACTACTCTTAAAAACAAAACAAAACCAGGCAAAAGCTGAGCTGGGAGGACTGGCCCTTTCATTGTACAAGTATTTTTTTTAAACTTGAAAGCCTTCTGCCTAAGGCCTGAAGGCAGAAGTCATTGTGCAGCTGAAATTGTGTGCATTATGAGAACTATAACACAGCCAGCTACTCTAAGAAACAGCAAGAAATAATTAAAAACAGACTGCAACCTTGTACTGCTGTCAGTATGGCTTTGAAGTTTCAAGTTACTGCTTTTGTAGAAATAAAAGTGGAGTTTTTTTCAGCCTTCATACCAACATATGAAATAGTCACAGAGATAAACAGAAAACCCAGACAAGTTGAAGTAGCAGTCTTGCTATGACTGGGGAAAAGGTGCTACAATCGGAATTGCACTCTAGATCTCACTTGGAAGTAGGAAAGTCACACTGCTTGAATGTTAAAGTTCCCGAAAACCAAATTTGAATCATCTTCTATTATTACTTAAAAACAGTTTGCATGTGAAATATTTGCAGAAGATACAGTAGAAAGATCAAGATCAGTGTGCAGGATGTAAATATTTTAGAGGGCACCAGGCAAAAAGAGAAGGAAACACATCCAGCAAGAGAAAAGCAATGTACTAACTACAAGGAACAGAATTATTTTGCATGCAAATGTTTCTTTTTCCTGGAAAGAAGAAAAGCAAACCGATAAGTGTGTTCACTGGAGAGATTTGGGCATTGATTCTGATCAAACAATCTACATCAATTAATCGTTTGGTATGATCCAATCTCAAGATGATAAATGAGGTTTGAGACTTCTGAAATGATCTCTGTACAAGAAGAATATTATGTGAGTGTATAATTTCACATATACACTGGTACTGTGTTCAATGTCATGAGCTTTGCAGACCTGTGTACAGGGGTTCAACACTGTAACCCAAAAATGAAGCCATTGGATGTAAAGTTGAGGGTGGAACAGTGCACTTCTTAAGAGGACAAATTAAGCTGAGACCCTAACAAAATGAGCAGAGAGAAGACCTGCAATAGCAGATTGGTGTCATTAAGAAAGGTCGACTGATCCCAGCTGAAATAAGTCTAAACTCTTGGACTGGTAACCTGAGAGATGCACAATGTTTCAAACAGCAAACCTTTGACTGCTGAATAGATCCCAACAAATTAGGAGGATGCAATCACATATGCAGCATGTCTTCAGCTTGAAGTAGATGCATCTGCCATGGAGAGTTTCAGCTGCCTACAAATCCATCCTGAAAGACAAGATGAAAGAGCTGAAAAGCAGGTAGTAATTATACAAGTGTCAACTCCTACAAATTGAATTACTGCCCATCATTCTCCTCAGTCTAAACTGAATGCTTGCATGGATGTGTTTAAGCATATCTCATCTCATCTTTGTAGGGATAAGGATTATAGTTCTTGGTATAAGACACCATTTTAGATAATCACTTCATCTTTATTTGCCTATTACTGTCTTCTAGCAACAGATTTATCCTTGATGTATTAAGACTATCACCTCTACTTCTTGCAGCACTTGGAAAGGTCTATCTTTTTTATGTAGTTTTGATCTGAACTGTAGCTCCATCATCCTGTTCCTGAATGAAATTGATTTCATCCTTGGATCATGTTCATGCGATGGAGCAAATGACCATTTTGTTAAAAAGCAGGTCCTCTCCATTCTTCAAAAGTCTTTTTGCCAGGACAGTACATGGAATGCTGAGTCAATATTGAGAATTCCTGGGACAACTCCCTCCTAACAATTTGTATAGCTGTTGGCACCTCTGCTTGTTCTGTCCTGCCTATGAAACAGGATATATGCAATGCGTGGTCTCTGATGAAGGTACATGTCCATGGGAATGTCTGTCAGCTGTTTCTAGAAAATTCTCATCTCTGAAATAAATCTCATGAATTGTTTCTGTTCCCTCCTTAAAACCTCACACATGCCTCCTATAGTCTCCTATAGTATGGGTCCCAGAACTCCAGACAAGGCTAGCCAAAGGGATTTATCCTAACCTCTTTGCTTTTGTTCTCCATTCCCTCTTGATAGAGCACAGGAATTTATATACTGCTTCAACTGCTTTCTGAAATGTCCTCCCATTTTGAATAAGGCTAGAATATATAATCTCTCTTCTCATGAACTTCCTGGTGGCTAGTTTTCTGCCTGTTTGTCCAATATTGTGTTTTATACAGTTCTTGCACAGTATTTTGTAAATGATATTAGTTTTGCTTGTTGTCTGTAGAGGGTCTTTCAAGTTCATTAGCTGCTGTTTTACTGTGTTAGTGAGTTTGTGGGTTACCATGATGCCAAGGGATCTGAGTATAGGTCCACTAGCTTGACGATACCGTCCTTGCTGATGAAGTTGGTGGCGTTTGGTGTATGTGTCTTTTGGTTCTTCTAATAATGTAGTCGGTGTTTCCTTGGCCAGGTTGATTGATGTGAACAGAGCTGTTACATCAAAGGAGACCATTATTTCATCCTCTTCTTGGTATCTTTGGTCTTCAGGAATTCTTGGGTGGAATGGGTGGAGTGGTATGAGTCTTCTGCTAAGTGTTTTAGTCTTTGGTGTAGCTACTTAGCCAATCTGTAAATTGGTGTATTCCAGTTAGTATGACTATAGGTCTGAGGGGGGCTCCTGGTTTGTGAATGTTGGGTAATCCATAGAAGCATGGTGTGTTAGTTCCGTCTGGTTTCATTTTTTGGAAGCTCGTCTTATTTATTTCTCCACATTGAAGGATTTTTGAGTAGGGCTGTGATTCGGTCCTCTAGTTGTGGGGTCGGGTCTATCGCCACTTGTTGGTAAGTGTTGGTATCTGCAAGAAGTGCGTTTGCTTTTTCAATGTAGGTTCTTTGATTTAAAATGACTGTCAAGCGACCTTTGTCTGCAGGTAGGATAACAATGCTTTTTCTTTTTTTAAGTCTTTCTAGTGCTTTTCTTGCGTGTGTTTCCTTCCTTTTTTCTGCTTAATGTCAGTGCGACTACCTGTCTGATAGTTTTCTGGGTTTCTTCTGTGAGTAGGTTGTCTTTCAGTGTTGTTTCTAATGCTGCCAAAAAATCTTTGTCGTCCACATCCTGGAAGTTGTATTTTAATCTTCTTACTCAGACGGCTTTTTCAGTGTCTGTTAATGGTCGGGCAGATAAGTTTTTTTTTAATCCATGCTTCTGTGTTGTCAGTGTTGTTACTTTGTGGAAGTTTGTCTAGTTTTTTTTCTGCAGGTCTAGTTTTTCTTTGCGTTTTCTGTGTTTATCGCTGTCTAATGGCTATGGCTTGTTGTGCTGTATCTGTCTATTCATGGTCTGTTGCATTAGTGAGTAAAGGAATTTTGGTGCAAAATATCCCGGTTGTATTTAGAGAGTCTGTTGTGGGCATCATTAATCATTTCTCTAAGCATTCTGCACCTGTTTTGCTCTGCTAGGGGAAAATTTGTATTTAAGACATTTAGGTAGTACCTGTTTTCTTAGGCATTCATGCAGGAAGTACAGCTGTTCGCAGATGGCACATGTTTCCCATTTTCACGCCAATTTTAGTGTATCATGGCCATAGGTGTTAGTGAGTTTTGAGAAGGTTTGTAGCTCAGGTTGAGGTTCTGGATATGGGTTTACTCACTGTGTGTTCAAACAGAAAGAGTACCCAATGAACACAGTCTGCCAATTTCTCAGCCACAAACCCAAATAAGCAGACAAAACGCGTCCAGAAACCCAAGCCACTCTTCCCAAATCAAAGACATCTCGGAAATGACTGCCAGACAACTCAGGCCCCTTGGCATCATGATAGCCCACAAACCCACCAACACAGTAAAACAGCAGCCAATGAACTTGAAAGACCCTTTACAGACAACAAGCAAAACTAATGTCATCTGCAAAATACCATGCAAGAACTATAACAAACACTACATTGGACAAACAGGCAGAAAACTAGCCACCAGAATACATGAACATCAACTCGCCACAAAATGACATACAAATAAGGAACTACACCACTTCGACTGGGACAACACATCCATCCTAGAACAAGCCAACAGAGACATGCACGAGAATTCCTAGAAGCGTGGCATTCCAACTGGAACTCTATCAACAAACTCAATGACTGGGATCTGATTTACCACCCCCTGAGAAAAAGAACAGGAAACGATATCACCAACCCAAAGAAACCCAAACATATAAATAGAAAGCAGGAATCATCAGCAATGCTTCATCCAGATGCTAACTGAAGATGTTACCTAGCATGGTGACAAAACTTCTGAAAACGAACCTTTCAGCTCAGCGAGCAAACCTGTATCCAGAACCTCAACCTGAGCTACAAATCTTCACAAAAATCATTAAGAGTTAACAGTAGTTGTCTTTTAGGTAAAAACAATGACTGCAGATGCTGGAAACCAGATTCTAGAAGAGCGCAGCAGTTCAGGCAGCATCCAAGGAGCTTCAAATTCGACGTTTCGGGCAAAAGCCCTTCATCAGGAATAAAGGCAGTGAGCCTGAAGCGTGGAGAGATAAGCCAGAGGAGGGTGGGGGTGGGGGTGGGGGTGGGGAGAAAGTAGCATAGAGTACAATGGGTGAGTGGGGGAGGGGATGAAGGTGATAGGTCAGGGAGGAGAGGGTGGAGTGGATAGGTGGAAAAGGAGATAGGCAGGTCGGACAAGTCCAGACAAGTCATGGGGACAGTGCTGAGCTGGAAGTTTGGAACTAGGGTGAGGTGGGGGAAGGGGAAATGAGGAAACTGTTGAAGTCCACATTGATGCCCTGGGGTTGAAGTGTTCCGAGGCGGAAGATGAGGCGTTCTTCCTCCAGGCATCTGGTGGTGAGGGAGCGGCGGTGAAGGAGGCCCAGGACCTCCATGTCCTCTGCAGAGTGGGAGGGGGAGTTGAAATGTTGGGCCACGGGGTGGTGTGGTTGATTGGTGTGGGTGTCCTGGAGATGTTCCCTAAAGCGCTCTGCTAGGAGGCGCCCAGTCTCCCCAATGTAGAGGAGACCGCATCGGGAGCAACGGATACAATAAATGATATTAGTGAATGTGCAAGTAAAACTTTGATGGATGTGGAAGGCTCCTTTAGGGCCTTGGATAGAGGTGATCCCTTGGATGGGAGATTTCATGACTGGGGGGCAATTTTTAAAGGTAACATTAGAGAGAGACTAAAAGAAGACATGGGCAATTTGTTTTTTCTTAAAAAATAGTTCACATGTGGACTGAAGTTCCTGAGGAAGTGGTGGATGTGAGTACAATTACAATAAAAGACATTTGGATACAGGAATAGGAAAGGTTTGGAGGGATATAGGCCAGGCGCAGGCAGGTGGGACTAGTTTAGTTTGGATTATGGTCAGTGTGGACTGATTGAACTGAAGGGTCCATTTCCCTGCTATAGAACTGACTTTACGACTGCCATTTAAGAAATCTGGCCAATTTTATCTTTTATTTCTTAACTGTATTTCTGGCTTTTATTCAAACAGGGGTTTGAAAATACTGTTTCAGATTTAGAGTACAGACATTAATCAGCTTATTGTGTTGTTTAATTTTTTCTCTATTAGATGTACGATAACTGAAACAATTAAACAAAAGACTTAATATGCAAAACCAGTGTCTGGAAGTTACTTGGGATTAGTTATTCAAAAGTCTTGTGAGGAGCCATGGGGATGACTGTTTGGAAGGTGGGGTGGGGGGTGAGTCTTCAACAACTTATTTGTATTGTGTTGTGAATACAGAGGTAGAAAAGCTGCTAATTTCTCAACTGTGTCTGTCTCCATGTTGCAAGTGCACTTTGTATTACCCATCTTCATTCTTCCTGCCAACGTGAATTACATCACTGCTCTGCATTCAATTACAATGGCTCTTGCCTTCATTCCATCAACTTGCCACTATCCTTTTTGAAATTCTACACTATCCTTTTCTTGGAATAAGCAATAACAAACTAATTGTATTGTGTACTAAGTATTTTACTGAATATTTTCTTGAGCTCAGCTACAAGCCTATCTATGCTGAACAACTTATTGTGCTCAAATCTCCACCAACACCTAGTGTATCAATAAAACATGTTGAGAACTATTGCCTTGAAAAATATAAAATGTGACTAATAATACAAAATGGTTGACGATGCATAATGTCACTTGTGATAAGGGGCAGCAATTACAGCCCAAGTTTGGAATCAATAGCCATTAGACCTGTGACTAAAATAAAGTAAATGCAGAGCTGGTGTGAGATCTACTTTTTAGCAGGGTAGTGATTAGGAGTTTCAACATGGTCAACTTGGCCACATTGTCCTCCAGATCTCTCAATAACTTATTGGCCAGGATCTGAAATAGTAATGTTACTACAGGTGATGGTGCATTTAGACATCAATGGCTCCTGATATTCTTGAACTAGATGGGACTTCTGGCTTTAAAAAAAATTAACTTGCAATCTTTGTTTTAAGGCAAGACGATAGACAACTGGTATTGTCACTGGACCATTAATCTGGAAACTCTGCCAACAATCTGGGTTCTAATTCCACCGTGGCAGAATGTGGAATTTGAAATCAATTTTTAACAGGTTTAGAATTAAGAATCTACTGCTGACCATGAAACCATTGTCAAAAAACCCATCTGGTTCATAAATGTCCTTTAGGGAAGGTTTAGAAAAGAAACAAAAATCAGCCCAGACTCCAAATCAAAATGGTTGACTCTCAATTGCCCTTTAATACATCTGAATGGCTTGTAAGTCATTTCAATTGCTACAAGCTGTCGAAGAAATGAAACCAAATGGATCACTTGACACTGACCTAGTCATTGGAAAAGACAACAGCAGAAACAGCGCTGTTGACAGTGTGGAGCTCTCCTTACTAAAGCTGGGGGCTAAGTGCAAAATTTGCAAGAGCTATCTCACAGACTAATCAAGCAACAGCCTGGCAGTGTTATATTCATAGTTTCATACCTTACAATGTCCCAGACATAATTGTCACCATCCCTGGAGATGTCCTGTCCCACTGGCAGGATAGACCTGGTCAAGCTAGAGGCAGTGGTACAGAATCCACTATTGGAGGTTGCTCTGGGAGTGCTCAACATGGACTCCACACCCCATGAAGTGTCACAGCTTCAGGTTAAACATGGGCAAGGAAGCCTCCCACTGATTACCATCCTCCCTCAGCTGATGAAGGAGTGCTCCTCCATGTTGAACACTGGGAGAGGTACAGAGGGTGGCAAGGACTCGGCGTGGGAGATTTCATTGTCCACAGCCAATAGTGGCTTAGCAGCAGTATTACAGATTGAGTGGGTCAGGTCCTAAAGGATATAACTGCTAGACTGAGTCTTCAGCAGATGGTGAGGAAGCCAACAAGACAAAAACATACTTGACCTCATCCTTGCCAATTTGCCAGCTGCAGATACCAATACTGTCATGAACAAATGCAAGAGTAATCACCCCAGGGTTCTTACGGAGACAAAGTCCTACCTTCACATTGAGAATAACCCTTGTGTGGTACTATGCTAAATGGGACAGACTTCAAAAAGGTATTGTATCCAAAAGGTCATCAACAGGAGAATTTACTCCAGCACAATCTGCAACCTCATGGCCTGGCATATACCCCACTCAACCATTACCGTTAAACCAGGGATCAAGCCTGGTTCATTTAGAGCACAGGAGAACATGCCAGGAGCAACAAACATACCTGAGAAGTTTGTTAACCTAGTGAAGCTACTAAAACAAGAATACTTGCATGCCAAACAGCATAAGTAGCAAGGGATAGAGCTAAAGCAATCCCACAACTAATGGATCAGATCTAAGCACCACGGTCATGAATGTTGGAGGAAGTTTCACAGAGCGTGGAAACAGACACTTCCATTCAAGTGACCATAATCCCAAATTGAACTAATCACACTTGCCTACACTTGGTCCATATCCCTTCAAACATTTCCTATTCATTTACTTATCCAAATGTCTTTTAAACATTATAACTGTAGCCACACCCTCTGAAGTTCATTCCACACACTAAGCATCTGATGTAAAAAAAAATTCTATTTCTTCAATCTCTCCCCTCTCTCATTACAAATATACCCCCAGTCTTGAAATTCCCCCACCAGAGGGAAAAGACACACGTAATTCACCTTGTCTACACCCCACATGATTTTATCAACTTTCGGACCACCCCTCAACCTCGTATACTCCAATGAAAAAGTCCTAACCTCTTAGAGCTCTAACTGATGAGGGGGCTCCACAAATATCCCCATCCTCAAAATGAAGAAAGAGCCTAGCTCATCAGTGCAAAAAGATAAGGCCAAAGCTTCCACAGCAAATCTTCAGCCAGAACTGCAATGTGGATGAACTGCAAATACCAGTCTTCAGCCAATTCGGTTCACTCCACATAATCCTCATGTGGTTGGTGGCACTGAATTTTGCAAAGGCTATGCACTCTGAAATATTCCAACAATACTGCTGAAGACCTGTGCTCCAGAATTTGCTGCTCTTGTAGTCAAGCTCTTCCAGTAGTTACAACACTGGCATCTACCCAATATGGAAAATTGCCCAGGTATGTCCTTACACAAAACACAGGATATATCCAACCCAGTCAACTCTCGATAATCAGTTAAAAGTGATAGAGGTCATCAACCATGCTTTCAAGCAGCACCTGCTCAGCGATGCCCAGTTTGGGTTTCGCCAGGGCCATTCAGCTCCTGGCCTCATTACAGCCTTGGTTCACAAACATGGACAAAAGAGTTGAATTCTAGAGATGAGATGCGTGAGACAGCCTTTGACATCAATTGAATTGAATTTTATTGTCATGTGTACAGAGGCACAGTGAAAAGCTTTGTGATCTACCTGTATTGCTCGCAAGACAGAGTTAAGTAGCATAGATAAGTAAATAATAGGTAAACAGCAGCAAAAGCAAAAATACAGGTACAGACAAATGTTAAAAGTTTGCGAGTCCATTCAGTATCCTAACAGGAGGGTAGAAACTGTTTCAAAATCAGCTGGTACATATATTCAGGCTTCTGTACCTTCTCCCAAATGGTATGAGGTTGTAGAAAACATTGCTCGAGTGGGATGGATCTTTGAGAATGCTGATGGCCTTTCCTTGACAGAGAGCCTGGTAGATGGGTTCTATAGATGGGAAGTTGGCCTTTGGTGATTGTCCAGACCGAGCTCACCACTCTCGGTAACCATCTCCAATCTTGAATGGTACAATTGCCATAACAGGTAGCAATACATCCAGTCTGAACGCTCTTGACAGTACACCTATAAAAGTTGTCAAGGATATTTGCTGTCATGCCAAATTTCCTCAGCCGCCTGGAGGAAGAAGAGAGGTTATAGAGTCAGATATACAGCACGGAAACAGACCCTTCAGTCCAACTCGTCTATGCTGAGCATATGTCCCAACCCAATCCAGTCCCACCGGCCAACACCTGGTCCATATCCCTCCCAACTCTTCCTATTCATATACCCATCTAAATGCCTTTTAAATGTTGCAATTGTACCAGTCTCCACCACTTCCACTCAGAGGGTGGTACGTCTATGGAATGAACTGCTAGAGGAAAAGTTGTCCCTTAGGTACCTTTTATATCTTTCCCATCTCACCCTAACTTACCCTCTAGTTCGGACTCCCCCACCCCAGAGAAAAAAGTTTGTCTGTTTATCTTATCCATACTCCTCATGATTTTGTAAACATCTAGAAGGTCACCCCTCAGCCTCCGACGCTTCAGCCACAGCCTATTCAACCTCTCCCTATAGCTCAAATCCTCCAACCCTGACAATATCCTTATAAATCTTTTCTGAATCCTTTCAAATTTCACAACATCTTTCCAATAGGAAGACCAGAATTGCACACAATATTCCAACAGTGGCCTAACAAATATCCTGTACAGCTGCAACATGACCTCCCAACTCCTGTACTCATTACTCTGACCAATAAAGGAAAGCACACCAAATGCCTTCCTCACTATCCTACTTAGCTCCTTGGAAGTGGCATCAGAGGTATGAACCTGCACTCCAAGGTATCTTTGTTCAGCAACACTCCCTAGGACCTTACCATTAAGTGTATAAGTCCTGCTAAGACTGGCTTTCCCAAAGTGCAGCACCTCACATTTATCCAAATTAAACTCCATCTGCCACTTCTCAGCCCATTGGCCCATCTGATCAAGATCCTGTTGTAATCGGAGGTAACCCTCTTCGCTGTCCACTACACCTTCAATTCCGGTGTCATCAGCAAACTTACTAACCATACCTCTTATGCTCGCATCCAAATCATTTATATAAATGACAAAAAGTAATGGACCCAGTACCAATCCTGTGGCATTCCACTGGTCACAGGCCTCCATTCTGAAAAATAACCCTCCACCACCATCCTCTGTCTTCTCCCTTTGAGCCAGTTCTGTATCCAAATGGTTAGTTCTCCATGTGTATTTCATGAGATTTAACCTTGCTCACCTGTCTCCCATGGGGAACCTTGTCAAAATGTCTTACTAAAGTCCATATAGATCACATCTACCTCCCTGCCCTCATCAATCCTCTTTGTTATTTCTTCAAAAAAACTCAATCAAGTTTGTGAGACATGATTTCCCCTGCATAAAGCCATGTTGACTACCTCTAATCACTCCTTGCCTTTGCAAATACATGTACATCCTGTCCCTCAGGATTCCCTCCAACAACTTGCCCACCACCAACATTAGGCTCACTGGTCTATAGTTCCTTGGCTTGTTCTTACTACCTTCCTTAAACAGTGGCACCCCGTTATCCAACCTCCAGTCTTCCAGCACCTCACCTGTGACTATCGATGATACAAACATCTCAGTTAGAGGCCCAGCAATCACTTCCCTAGCTTCCCAGAGTTCTAGGGTCCACCTGATCAGGTCTTGGGGGACAGAGTGGGGGTTGGACCTTTGTGACCAATGTGTCCACACGAAGAGCCCAAGAAAGCTTGTGGTGGAATAAATGGAGCTTGACACTCTCCACTTATTTCACCTCTGAGCTGTGTGTGTGTGTGTGTGGGGGGGGGGGCGGGGGGCGTGGGGCGCAGGAGTAATATCCCGCCAAAAGTCAATAGAAAGGAACATTGATTATTGGAGTCTCAGGCGCAGTGTGCTGCTGCTGCCACCACCTAGTCTCCTGAACAGGGAGCAGACTTCACAGAAAACTTGAGCCCTCGATGGAATCAATTAGCCAAATAATCAATTATCTGAAAGAAATCGTACCCGCCCACCTTGTTCAGATAAATCAATGTTCCTCTGTAATGGGTTTCTTGTTTTGCTGGCATTGGAGAGCTAGGTTGTTCTCAGTGCACCATTTTTCCAGGTCTTTTACCTCTCGTCTGTAGTCTGTTTCGTCACCGTCTGAGATTTGACTGACTGCGGTGGTGTCAGAGAAACTTGTAAATGGCATTAAACTGGTATTTGGTGACGCAGTCATGGGTATACAGCGAGTACTGTAGGGGGCTGAGTATGCACTGCTAGGGGGCTCCACTGTTGAGTGTTAGTGACAATGAAATATTGTCCCCAATCTTCAGAGGCCTGTAGGTCAAGAAATTGAGGATCCAGTTGCAGAGTGTGGGGCTTAGTCAGAGATCATTAAAGTTCAGTAATCAGTGTCAAAGGGGATAATAGTGTTGAAGGCTGAACTGTAGTCAATGAGTAGGATTCTTGCATAGTTGTTTTTGATGTCAAGATGTTCTAGGGAGGAGCGAAGGGCAAGTGATATGGCATCTGATGTGGATCAGTTAGTCCAATAGGCAAATCTGAGTGGGTCAAGAGCAGTAGGGAGGCTGGAGTTGATTAATGCTATGACCAGCCTTTCAAAGCACTTCATGTCCACGGAAGTTAGGACCACTGGATAGTAATCATTGGGACATGATGCATCAGCCTCCTTAGGTACAAGGATGATGTTAGCCCCCTTGAAACAGACAGGGACCGTGGCCTGCTGCTGGGAGAGTTTGAAGATGTCAGAGAAGATCTCTGCCAGTTGGTCTGTGCATGCTGAGGTGCATGGCCTGATACTCTGTCTGGTCCCATCATTTTCCTTGGATTCACATGAAGGAAATCAAATTTGATTCGATCAGATTACATTAGTGTGGAAACAGGCTCTTCGGCCCAACAAGTCCACACCGACCCGCTGAAGCGTAACCCACCCATTCCCCTACATTTACCCCTTACCTAACACTACAGGCAATTTAGCATGGCCAATTCACCTGACCTGCACATCTTTGGACTGTGGGAGGAAACCGGAGCACCCGGAGGAAACCCACGCAGACACGGGGAGAACGTGCAAACTCCACACAGTCGCCTGAGGCGGGAAATGAACCTGGGTCTCTGGCGCTGTGAGGCAGCAGTGCTAACCACTGTACCACAGTGCTAGGATTCAAGCAACCCTAGCAAAACTGAAATCAACAGGTAAGAGGGGGCAAACTCTACTGGTTAGATTCATACCTGGCATGTAAGATGGTCACGGTTTAAGGCCAGTCATTTCAGCTCCAGGACATCTCTGCAGAGGTTCCTCTAGGTAGTGTCTTGGACCCAACCATCTTCATCTGCTTCACTGACCCCTCCATCATAAAAAGGTCAGAGGTGGGGTTGTTCACCAATGTTTGCACCATGTTCAGGACTATTCATAGCTCCTCAGATCCTAAAGCAGTCCCATGATCAAATGTAACAAGATCTGTACAATATCCAGGCTTAGGCTGGCAAGCAACAAATGCGAGGCTATGACTAAAAAAAAATCTGATAATTGCCCTTAATCCTCCTGGGGATTAAAATTTTCCACTCAACTGGATTCACCATGAAGTGGCTACAAGAGCAGGTCAGAGACTAAAGAATACTACACCTCTAAGTAATACCTTCTGACTCCCTGA
Source organism: Chiloscyllium punctatum (assembly GCF_047496795.1). Taxonomy (NCBI): domain Eukaryota; kingdom Metazoa; phylum Chordata; class Chondrichthyes; order Orectolobiformes; family Hemiscylliidae; genus Chiloscyllium; species Chiloscyllium punctatum. The sequence continues at coordinate 127,666,721 of NC_092743.1, forward strand.
AGCCTGTCCATCATCTCCAAGACATAAGTCAGGCATTTGATGGAGTACTCCCTACTTGCTCTGATGGGTGCAGGTCCAACAACACAAGCAGCTTGAAATCATCCAGGGCAAAGCAATCTGCTTGATTGGCAATACATCCACAAGCCTCCACCAACTCTCAGTATGTACCATCTACAAGATGTAGAAATTCAAAAGATCCTTAGACAGCACCTTCCAAATTTGGGACCACAGGGAAGGGCAGCAGATGCAGGTGGTGATGTTCTCATGCAAGTTCCCCTCCATGCCACTCACCATCCTGACTTGGAAATACACCACTATTCCTTCATGGTCACTGGGTCAAAACCCTGGAATTCCCTCCCCACTGGCATCGTGGATCAACCCGCAGCAGCTCACTACCACCTTCTCAAGCACAACTAGGGATGTACAATAAAATGCTGGCCAGCCAGTGATGTCCACATCTCTCAATCAATCAATTTAATAAAGTTCAGCTGCAGAGTCATCTAAACCTAGCATAATGCACTTATGCACAGCTGAACCATTGGTCTTTGAAGATGAATAATAATCTTGACATTAGACACCATTTACATTTGAAAAGGGCAGATGCTGCCTGAACTGCTGTGTTCTTCCAGCACCACTAATCCAGAATCTGGTTTCCAGCATCTGCAGTCATTGTTTCTGGTGGTAAAAACAATAAAACACTCCAGCTACTGTTAGGTCCTTCAAAAATACCACAGCTGGATCAGGAGCATGAACTAAAGCACTTCTGCCCTACTTTCATTGACAGTTAATGAAAATCACCACCAACATGTCATAAACAATATCAAATTATTACTTGCAGACATGGGGTAAACCATGTCTTAATTTAAGCAGGAACACAAAAGATTTATCCTGTCGTAATCTGAAAATTTGAGGGGCTAAGAACTATTTAAAGTAAAAAAAACTTGAAGTATAACAGAATAATTAACTATTTACCATTCCTTCCCAAATTAATTCTTTTACCTTCCCCTTATCACAATACTAGTCCAATAAGACTCCCAATCAAGATTTACAAAAAAAAAACATGTCAAAACTAGGCAGCTTTCATTTTCTGTATTACTGTCCATTTTTTCTTTGAGATTCTGCTTCACAGATTATGGTTTGACAGAGAGCTATTTTTCAGACAGTCTTTATATGCGGGTAGCTAGGCAGTTCTCCTCCTAACTGTTCAATTTTCCCTGGCTTATCTCCTTCCCCCCCCCCCCACCCCAAAGCATCAGATACATTGTTAATATACTAAATTCAAACTGGATTGGAGTTTGATATTTTTCAGGGTATAATTTAAACTAATTGGACTAATTTGAATCAGTTGTCACTTCCAGACAACCAGCTACCCCAGTAGCTGGAGCACATTACATTGTATCTTATGGAGAACACTTTGTGCTGTCACTTTTAACTCTTTAAAAAAAAAGTACTGTACATCTACATCTTCCTAACAATATGGTCAGATACATCACAAGCCAGTAAAATACTGAACTCCAAAGCATAGAACTGCAGTTGCTGCAAATCAGAAACAAAAATTGCTGAAAAAACGCTGCAGGTCTGGTAGCATCTGTGGGAAGCTGAATTAATGATTTGGGTCCAGTAACACTTCAGAATCCTTTCCTTTCAGAAAATACTGAAACAAGTTACTGTCAATGGTTGGAAAGTCTGTTAGGTCAATGATCCCAATCGGTGGATTATGGGCCAGAGAATCAATACTGTAATGTTGTAGACTTATGATCAACATTCCCATTAGATGATGTGCCATGAAGAGGATTGGTAGTTATTCACTGTACTTATTGAAAATAAAAGTTAGGAAAGTTACTTTTGAAAACAGTACTTGTGGATTTTTTACAGATAGAACAAAACAAAGCCCTTCTCAGGCATTACACATCAGCCACCTAAAATGAAAAACCAACTTCCTGTTCATTAGAAGATGAAAACATCTCAATGCGAGAACAATTTCCTGTAAAGCGGAAGTGAAATTGGGAGAATCAATAGGGATGTCAATATTGCAGTGATTAAGAATCATATCTTTCCAAAAGGGAATAAACTATGGGAGTCACTTTGTGCCGTGACAATAAAAGCAGATAACTACAAAACCTTTTAGAAATAGTTTTCAAAATAAATTCCAAGACAGAACAGAGTTTATAAGAGCCAAGCATGAATCTTGTTTATTTTTCAAACAAAACAATTATCTCAAGCAGAGATTCCTTCAACAGTGTACTACTGATTCTTCATCTTCAGAAGAATACTGGAACAAGAAAGAGTCATTGATTGGCATTCTTCAGCAACATTTACAAGAACAAATTGTAAAATAAATGTAATCAATAATTAAGATTCATTTAGGAATGCAACTTACACAAAGCAATTATATTTACTTCTCAATTTTTGCTCAGTTTCCATTAACTGAAGTATTTGGGTTCTGTGAAGTCAGCGAGTTTGGAAGTTATATTTGATCAGGTGTTAATTAATTTCACATTTTACTTTGAAAAATTCTCCCATTATTTAAATGCAAATATACTCTTTACAGCATAGTCACGTCAAAACCTGTTAACTGAAAATCATTTCAAATTCTCTAACAAGCTTCCTGGCTGTTATAGACTGTGGCTCATACAATAGTCAACAGTTTGCAGTTCTTTTTTTTAAAGAAAAAGATCAGTCCAGGTTTATAGTATTGCAGAATTCCAGCTGTATAGAAGATACAAATACCATTTATTTTCAATGATAAATAATATTTCAATTGCAAAAGCTTTTGCCCCCTTAGTCTTCACCTAGATCAACTCCAATATTTTGCAAAAAGCATGGCAAGTATTGGTTTTGATATAAATGCGCATTTTTATGGTGCTGTCAGCAAAGACATGACTAATTGTATGAATATTGTGCTGCTACAGTCTATGCAACCCATTCCTTTCTGTTGCAAAGCATTTCATGGCCATTGAGGCAGTGAAAAAGTTTTCTATTAAAAGTTTCTAATACATTTTATTCAACTAACACTTGGTATGTTATAATCCAGTCATCTGAAAGTCTGACTGTTGCTCTCATCTGTGTGACTGTCATCACATTCAGTCCTTCATAAGATGTTGATTGTAGAGTTTTCAAACATAAAAAGTCAAATAAATTAGTTGTAACAATATTTCCTTGTTACAATAATACAGGCTCTGCAATCACATTGCATTAGACAGTTAACAATGTGTATCACACATTACCTTTGCCTAAAGGGAGATTTTCAGGCATGTAAACGCTATGTATCATATTCTCTGTTATTTGGAGCAATAGAAAAGTCTGCCATTGATAATATTGCCTGTGGCTAAAAAGCAATTAAATTCATGCTGGACAGAATATTCTTCTGTCAGTGTTTTTCCTGGAAAATTCAGATAGTTTGACAGGATGCATCCACAACATCACAAGAATGAATCAGAGTCAGAATCTTGACTAAATCAGCAATATTCTGACTGAGTCCAGCTATGTTACTGTTCAATTCTGCAAACCCACATTGGATAGATCTGTTCATCTGTCCCATTCCAGACTGCACGACACACTTGAGCTCTTGCATTTCAGTTTGTGACACAGATAACCCAGAAACAGCTGAAAGTTTTTCAGGTTCTTCCCGAATGGTGGATGGCAGGATTTCCAGACTATTCTGTAACATAACCCGGGGGACCTCTGGGCTGGATTGCAGTGTCCCTTTCAAATCTATTAAATTATTCTGAGTTGAATCAAATCCCTCTTTCTGCACATGTGTGAAGCTAGTTGTGAAGGATTGATCCACTTGAGAGACAGTGACATGAGGTAATAGGCTCCTCGAAGGACTTTGCACACTTTCTTCCATATCTGTAGTGTCAGAGGCAGGTTGTTCTGTCACATGGAGGGCAGAGTCTGTGCATTCTTCTTCTTGATCTTCAGACTTCACTGACATTTCCAGTTCCACCAGCTGTGCTGATCCTTCTGGGAATGCATGAGTTCTGGCCACATCCACATTCTCTAAAGGGAAGTCAGAAGGAGAAGGTGGTGTACCACTCAGTCCTGCTGATTAGAAAAAAAGAATTGCATTAACAATAAAATTTGAAGCAATTTCTTTTTCCACCTTGCCATATTGAACTCACCTTTACTTAAATGGATGGTTGCCTAGGCAATACATAAACTGATGACTCATTTTTGTCAGTATTACTATTTGATAGAATTCAAAATTAGACTGGTTATGTTATTTAAGAAAACCAATTTTATAAAACAGTAAAAGCAACAAAGTTACATGTGGAGGTTTTACAACTGGTAAACTTAATGTTTACAGAATGTGGAAGTTTGGTTCAGTTCATATTTTGCACTGCAGTGGATTTTGTTTGCAATTGGTTCAGGACATTTTAAAAATTTGAAGCTTTTTTGTGCTTATAGATCTCAAAACAGTTTGTACATTTTACAGACTGGTGTTCTCTGAAATCTTCACAGAGGGATCCTCAATAAAATGCTCATTACCCAGTACTGGGTTGGCACAGGAACGTAAAAGCAAATAGGAGGATGTCAAGACTATTGTAGTCAAATCAGAACAAAGAGCTCCAACATTACACCCTCAGGTGTCTTGGAGGTAGTGTGTATTTAATTTTAAAAAAAGTGAGCCATGTCAGCAAACATCTGATGCAAATAAACTATTTACCCAAAGCAGCAGTATTGCTTCTGCTGAGTGTGTTAAAAAGTAGACCTCCAATTTGTAATATCCCTTTTAATGAGAACCACCTGTCTGGATGATCTCAATCCTAGGATATAATAATCCTATGAATATTACAGTATGGAATTAGGTTTGAGTAGTAGTTCATGGAAATCAAGAACATTCAAGAGTTCTAATTTCTCAAAGACTTTCCTAGATAGGAAAGATTTAGCTTCAAACAGTTGGACATCTCAATCCTTAACATGGGACCATGTAAGCAAATCTAGTACAAGGGAAGATGCACAACTGAGGTTACAATGGAGTTTCAGGTAAAACAAACTCTGGTTATGAACTTGGTTCCATGTCTATCAAAAACAAATGCTTTAAAAATCTGAACACATGGTTACTTGGAGAGTTAGTTTTTGCATTTTAACTATCACCTCTGCTGAAGGCATCAATTACTTATAGAATTATGGTTCTGCAATTTAAATCACTAATGCATTTCACCCAGTTAGAATAGTGTGATATTGACCTCACTGGGCCATTAATTCCTGGAAGGCCTGATGAAGACCAAATTGAGTTCAACTAAGACTGACTTTTATATTTCCAGAAGGATTGGTGGTTTATAAGCAGGAACCCTCATGCCTTCCCTATTTTCTTCTTGGGTGAATTGTTGCACTACTTTGATTCTAGCCAAACCTCAGCTAACTCATCTATTCACTGATGAAACTCAGTTTTCAGTGATTACCAGAGATTTCTCAGAACAGTGTGGTCGTTTCCAAACAATATATTAGCATCTCTACAGAATGGAGAATGTTGAATCAAATCCTTTTCTCCTACTGCCATCTACAGATGAAAAACAAGATTTCAACCCCTTCATGGAACAAAATTTGCAACAAGAATGTTCTGCAATCCTAACTGAATGATTACACAATCTAATCACCTGACATGAGTCAGATATAATGTAATGAAATAAGGTGCAACGTGAAAGTTTTTAAAAGCTATATTTCTCACTAGTACTCCAAGTTAGTCTTTTGGTTTCACATTTATGTTTCATTTCTCTCACTGATGGTGCTCACTTGAGGGTAATCAAGATTTCTTTCCAAACAAACATTCTTCACGTACCAAAAAGGAGTCAGCCACCTCAGCCTGACCAGGTTCTTTGTACTAATTTCACTGCCTTGAGAGATCTTCGGGCATTTTATGTCCAATTCAGAAAAAAAAAAATCTACTAAAAAAGTTTTCTTTTGTTCCTTCCTCACTAGCTGGAAACAAACATTTTTGCATTTATTTCACAATAATTCAATTTGGTCTATACAGTGTAAAATAATATCCCAGGAATATCTCTAAATCAGGAAGTGAAAAAATGCTCACTACTTCCTGGTGGTTGCAAACAGTTGCCAACCCACAGCTCCAAGTCCTAGATGGACTCCTAAACACCTCTTCAATGTAACTATTGAATCGGCTTCTCTCATCTCCACTGCTAGCACTACTATGCTCCCAGTTTTAAAATACCTTTCCTTGAACATCTCCTTTAAAAGGATTTACCCTCAACTATTTGACATTTCCCTCCTGGAGGGTGGAGAAAGACTTCAACCATCCACCTTACCCATGCCTCAAATTTTATCATGTCACATCTCAATCGGAGGCTAGAGTGAAAACAATTCAGCTTGTCTAATCTCTCAGAATACCTAATACATTCCAATTGAAGCAACATCCTGGTAAGCCTCTTTGGTACACTCTTCAACACCTTCCTATAGTGTGGTGACTAGAACTCCAAAATGTGGCCTAACTACTACAAGTATTATATAGCTGAAACAGTTTTGCCAACTTTTATACTCAATGCCCTGACTGATGACCACAAGCATGCCATGTACCTTCTTTACCACCTTGTGTTGCCACTTTGAGTGCTGCAGTCTTGCACCACAAGATCCCTCTGTACATTAAATGTACCCAAGGATGCTGCCATTTACTGTATATGTTCCTCTTGCATTTGACCTTCCAAGATGCACTTCATCCTGGTGTTACACCTCAGGAGGTAAATCAAGCTCCACTATACCTTTTGTGACAGCTCTGGGGAAAAAAAAAGTGTTCAAAATTCCCCAATTTGACTGTCTTTTAGACTTGAGTTATCAGAAAACAGAGACCAGGTTTCTTAATAAGAACAGCTATTTATTGCAAATAAATTCTAGCTACATGTAAATGATTATGAATTGTTGACAAATAACACCACTTGTTAAAACTCATCACCTGTCTGTCTGTCAGGAGAGTTTCATCAGGAGATATGGTCAAGGGGGAAGACTGACCAATAAAGGAAAGCATACCGAAAAAGGTCCTTATTCGGAGGGTTCACTGAAGTGTCTTCAGAGTATTGAGTACAGGAGTTGGGAGGTCATGTTGCGGCTGTATAGGACATTGGTTAGACCACTGTTGGAATATCGTATGCAATTCTGGTCTCCTTCCTATTGGAAAGGTGTTGTGAAACTTGAAAGGGTTCAGAAAAGATTTACAAGGATGTTGCCAGAATTGGAGGATCTGAGCTACAGGGAGAGGCTGAACAGACTGGGGCTGTTTTTCCTGGAGCGGAGGCTGAGGGGTGACCTTATAAAGGTTTACAAAATTATGAGGGGCATGGATAGGGTAAATATGCAAAGTCTTTTCCCTGGGGTGGGGGAAGTCCAGAACTAGAGGGCATAGGTTTAGGGTGAGGGGAAGATATTAAAAAAAAAAGGAGACTTAAGGGGCAACTTTTTCATGCAGAGGGTGGTACGCATATGGAATGAGCTGCTAGAGGCAGTAGTGGAGACTAGTACAATTGCAACATTTAAAAGGCATCTGGATGGGTATATGAATAGGAAGGGTTGGGAGGGATATGGGCCAGGTGCTGGCAGGTGGGACTAGATTGGGTTGGGATATCTGGTTGGCCTGGATGGGTTGGACTGAAGGGTATGTTTCCATGCTGTACATCTCCATGCTGACTATGACTCTATTTGGCTTGTTAGGCCTCAATTCTTCTTAAAATCTTCCTTCTCTAGGTATTTTGACTTGCTTGCAGGAGGTACAGAATAACTGATTCAACGGTTTGTCAGACTTCAGGGTGAAAGAATAGCTTACTGCATCTGATGGGAAATAAATTGGCTTTTAGGCTTTAGCTGTATTTTTTCTGAAGGACAGCATTATTCAAAAGCCATCATGCCTCAAAAAAAAAAGACACATCCACAAGCTGTTGAACTACCAGGGATCAAATAATTGCTGGCGGAGAGAAAGCCTGGTCATTGACAACTGGTCACTAATCCATGGACCAAATCAACTACTTGTTCTTGGCCAAATCTCTGTACACACTCCCTGGGTCTAGCTCCCCTACAAGCAAACCACCCCTCTACTGCTTGAAAAGAAACAGTACAAAAAAATACTGGCACTGATTGTAAGTCAGTCTTTCATAATCCTTTGTTTTAAAACAGTCCTTTTCCTCATTTTAGCCCACAAAGTGTATTTACACACCGGTCTTTAAAATGAAATGCCAGTTCAATACTTAATTTCACCACAAAATATGACATACATCACAACTTGCATTCCTTCATACTTCCTCACCCATTATAGTATTTCTTAAAACTAACTTGTTCCAATAATTTTAGGCTGGAGACAATGCATCTGCAATTACATAAAGTAGAAAGGGTAAGCCATTCGGCCCTTCAAGCCTGCTGACATTCAATGTGCTCATGGCTGATTATCCAACCCAGTAAACCCCACTTTCCACACCCACCCCACCCATCCCCAAATACTCTTGATCCTTTTAGTACCAAAAAATATATCCAACGGCTTTTTAAACATTTAATGTTTTGGTCTCCACTACTTTGTAGCAGAGAATGCCACAGGCTCTCTCGCGATGAAATTATTCTTCACCTCAGTCCTAAATGGCCTCCCCCAATCTTCAAAATTTGAACCCTGGTTCTAAACTCTGGTCATCAGGATTATCCTTCCTACATTTACCTTGTTTAGTTAAAAAAAGTTTAAAAGTTTCAATGAGATCACCAACCCAGTCTCTTCCTACATCAATCCTGCCATCCCAGCAATCACTCTGGGAAACCTTCATTGCACTCCCTCCAGAGCAATAACATACCTAATCAATCAGATAAAGGAGACCAAAGCTGCACACAATGCTCCATGTAGTCACAAAGCCTTGTACAATTGTAAGAGTTCCCTGCTCCTCTACTCAATTCCATTTGCTCCGAAGGCCAACATACCATTTGCCTTCTTACCACCTCCTGTACCTGTACTTTCAACAGCTGGTGTACAGGGACAGACTCACTGCACCCTTCCCCTTTCCCAAAAGATTGTTATTCAGATAATCTGCCTTTTTGTTGTTGCAACAAAAAGTGGACAAGCTCATTTATACACACTATGCTTCATCTGCTATACATTTACCCACTCAATTTGTCAAATCACTTTGAAGCATCTCTGCATTCTCTCAATTCATCCTCCCACCCAGCTTTGTCATCTGCAAATATATATATTGCATTTGGTTCTCACATAAATCAATATACACTGGTGAACAGCTGGGATCCATACATTAATTTCTGTACTACCCACCAATTGGCAAAAGACCTGATCATTCCAACTGTTTGATTCTTGTCAACCAGCCAGTTCCCCATCCATGACTGTACACAACCCTGCAATCCCACATGCTTTTATTTTTCATGCTATTCTCTCAGTGGGACAATATCAAAAGCCTTCCCAAAGTCCAAGTAAACTATGTCCACTCATTTCTCCCTTATCAACTCTAGTGGTTACATCTAAAAGCTTAGTGGGTTGGTCAAGATAGATTTCCCTTTCATATATCCTTGCTAACTTGTCTGATTCAGCCAATATTTTCCAAGTGCTCTGCTAATAAATCTTTTATAATGGATTCTAGTATTTACTACTGATGTCAGGCTAGCCAGCCTATAATCCTTTTTCCAAAAATAAAAAGGAAAAAAAAAGGGGTTACATAACTACCCTCCAGTCTACAGAAACTGTTCTAGACTACAGACCACCAATACATCTACTATTCCTAGGGCCACTTTAAATACTCTGGAATGTAGATTTTTCAGCCATTAATTTCCCCAACAGTCTTTTCCTACCAATACCGATATCCTTCAGGTCCTCCCTTTCACTTGGACCTGGCTATTGCCACATTTCTGGGACTGTCTCTTCCTTGGTAAAGACAGAACCAAAATATGCTTAATTGATCTGCCATCCTTGTTCCCCATTGTAACTCCTTCCCCCCCCCCCCCACCCCACTTCAGACTTAAATGGACCTACATTTGGTTTCACTAATCCTTTTCTCATCATATACATCTAGAAAATTTTAGTATCAGCATATAGGCAAGATTGTGGAGAACACTTTTACTCAAATCCTTTGCTGGAATCAAAACTGCTTCCCATCCTCAGATCTGCTGGTCTTTTTTGGCCAATTTGTTTGGCCCTTCTTTAGATCTAGTACAGTCCTTTATTTCCCTTGTTAGCCATGACTGGGCCACCATTTCCATTTATTACATTTCTAAAAAAAGAAAATAATCTACACATTAAATGATTGAAATAAAAAAGACTTCACCTGAACAGCCTTACATTTAAAATTTTTCAGTGAAAGAAAGTGGATTATGATCAATATAAAATTAGTGTTTGTTACCATGTTGGACCTAAACTTCAAAGTGTTAAACAGCCAATGATCCTCTATCTTTTACTGCAACAGTACTTTGTTATTAGTTTTGTTTTCGAAAAAAGGCTCTCCACGCTCTTGACTGCATCTACACACTCACGAACATGAATCGTCATTTTGAAAGGTTGCCAATTGGAGGGGAGTGGGGGTTGGGGGGGGGGGGGGGGGGAAGAGAAAATAAGTCATGACAGCCAACACTGATTAAATTAATAGGGTTGCTTCCAGCTTCAAGGGCTCACTAATATTCAGCTGGCCATAGCATAGAGTCATAGTTCTTAAAGAAACAAATACAGCTATAATGCTGAAATGAAATGGTCTTTACAGAAGTTTATGCAATCACATTCTTAAAACTCTCAGGACTCCTCATTTAGTTTTAGGAATAGGGAATTCTGTTTGAGCCTTCACTGTCTATGGTAACACTTATCCATGTCATACGATATGCCCTCGGTAAGTTACTTTTGAATTTTTTAAGGCAAAGGTTGATGCTTTCTTTGATAAGCAACAGGATGAATTGTGAACAGAGGTAGGCAGGAATGTGAAATAATCAGATGAATGGTGGAACAGTGCAGGTTTATTTTAAAATCATTATTTCACAACAGATTTTAAGTCCATCTTCTAATCCATTACCCCTGCTCTAATTGTACTTTTATTTTCCATATTTGCACCCTCTTTCCTAGATGCATCATTGCACTGAAAATAGTTTATTAAATCTCACTCTTGCTATTGATTGTTTTCCATGAAATCAGTGGTATTCATCAAAACAATGATAGGATTACTTATAGCAAAGAAATATTGAACTCTCATCTTACTTTGTGTTCTGCAATAACATTCCTAGTTTTCATTTGGTCAGTTATGAGATAACCATACTTACCTACATCTATTGAGCTCTCACAGTGGTAATAACCAGAGGGTTGCTTTTCCTTGTGCATAGAGCAGAGATCAATGCGTTGAAACACTTCTGTGCCAAAGACAGCCTCCTCATATTCCTTGTAGAGTTCTGGGCAGATTTTTCTAAAACCCTGAAATAGAAACCACCACAACTAATGCTTCATTATAGATTTATTGTTTATATTTGGTATGTACATCTGTATTGCAGCAGAAATAATCTGACACTAAACAAAAAGGGTTACCACTTGGTAAAACAATCCAATTTCAATTCATAAGCTGCATGGTTTTCTTTTTTGAATGCTTGTAAATTTTACAATATGCAAATCTTAGACCAAGCCAATGTTGTGTACAGTTAAAATTTCAAGCATTAGCCTTTCTGAATTTTATTTTTTCCCCGACCACTGTCCAGAAGATTTTTCTGGAATCGAGATCCTGAGTATTTTATGGTATCTCAAAGTGACCATTCTGTCCAAGGTTAGGTTACTACTTTTAGGTTCTGAATTTTTGAGTATGTAGTTAATTTGTTCACATAATCAACTAGTCAGAGTTTGATGGAATTGTTACATTTATAGCAAGCAGCTAGAGTAGCAAGGGAGTCTCTCACATTCTGGTAAAAGGAGTGAAACAAATAACCTTGCAGTTTGGAGCAATAGAATTGGAGATCTGCACTTTTAATATCCTACTTACACATGACTTTTTCCATTCTGGAATTCTACAAATAAACCATGGCTCTACTATATATTGCTAAACGCCAAGACTTCCATTATGAAAACATACTGGTCATCAATACTAATTTAACTGCTCTACATGATGAGCATGTGTTTGTTAAAATAATCAAAGTAAATGTTCATACTTTGGATTATACAGCTTCATAAATGCAGACTATTGAGTGTCTGAATAAAGGCAGCTGATGTTGGGCAGAAATTCCAAACTGTGCACTCACCTGAAACCGTTTACTGACATGAAACAACAAGTACCCCTATTATTATGCCATAGAGCATTATCCCCTCTCACCCTCTGCAGGCACAGATCATCAAGCAAATTTTCTTGAGCCAATATCTTTTCTCCAGTGTATAAAGTAGTGAGATTATTCTGACTCTGCTTTGGTCTTATGTCAGACGTAGGAACAAATCTAATAGATCTAGCACAGGAGGAGAAGCTATTTCATCTGGAATCCTGTTAGGATATATACTTGGTTAGAGACAAAAAAAACTGCAGATGCTGGAGTCTAAAATAGACAGGCAAGAAATTGGAAAAACAAAAAAAGCAGCCAGGCAGCATCAGGAGGTGGAGAAGTCAATGTTTTGGGTGTAACCCTTCAGTGCTGGGGGTTGTGTAGGTGAGAAGCTGCAAATAAAGGGGGTGGCAGGGGCAGGGTGAAGAAGTGGGGATAGGTGAAGGCATGGTGTGTGTGTCTGTAAGGGAAGTTATTTGAAATGGGAGAAGTCAAGTGTTGAGTCCTCCAGGCTGTAGGCTACCCAGCAGAAGATGAGGTGTTGTTCCTCCAAATTGAGGAGTGCTTTGTTCTGGCAATGGAGGATGCCAAGGATGGTCATATTGGAAAGGGAGTGGTTGGGGAATTGACCTGGGCAGCGACTCGGATATCCAGTCGCCCCTTGCGAACCCAGCTGTGATGCTCGGTGAACCGTTCCCTAAGTTCATGTTTGGTCTCCCTGATGTAGGGAAGGCCATGCTGGGAGGACCTGAAGCAGTAAACTAGGTTAGAAGGGAGGCAGGTGAACCTCTGTCTCACCCACAAGGACTGTTTGGGGCCCTGGATGGAGGTGAAGGAGGTGGTATACCAGCAGGTTTCGTATCTTTTCCAGGGGAAAGGTACCTGGGGGTTCAGGGTACTAGGTGGAGAGTGGCGCACAAATCAAGGACTGTCAAAGGGAATGGTCTTTATTAGATTAGGATTTCCTACAGTAAGAAACAGGCGCTTTGGCCCAACAAGTCCACACCAACCCTCTGAACAGTAACCCACCTAATCCCATTTCCCTACCCTGTATTTGCCCCTGACTAATGCACGTAACATTATGTACATTTTAGTACAGCCAACTCCCCTAACCTGCACATTTTGGATTGTGGGAGGAAAAAATCAGAGCACCGAGGAAACCCACACAGACATGCAGAAAATGTGCAAACTCCGCACAGACACCAGAGGTGCAAATCGAACCCAGGTCCCTGGCACTATGAGGCAGCAGTGCTAACCACTGAACCACCGTGCCGCCCTAACCCTTTTGGAAAGCAGAGATGGGCGGGGAAAGGAAGAGGTTCTTGGTGGTGGGGTCTAGTTGGAGTTGGCAGAAATTAAGGATGATGCATTGGACGCAGAGACTGGTGGGGTGGTAAGTGAGGACAAGGGACTCTGTTTGGAGAGGGGATGGTTTAGAACAGTGGAACGTGGAATGGAGGTGGAGGGTTGTCTGGAGGACGGGGGTGGGGGGGGAAAAGAGTATGTAGTTCAATATAGGTGGACATCTTGGATACTCACTGGTGGAATGACTCCTTGTCTGAGCATACTTGGGTTGTTTCATTTCTATAATAAATGCCTAACAATATTCTTAAAATAGATGCCCAGCTTCCATGCATTTGCTGATCACATCCCACTAACTTTAACAGGCACTAAAAACGCTGAGCGAGACAGTTTTATCACACATCCAGTTTAATTAAACTAATTTCTTTCAGTTAAATATTGGGAAGTCCAACTCTGACCCCAAAATAAACTCCATACTCCTGCCAAATACATCCCTTTCACTTGGCACTGTCTCAGCATTTACAACCTTGGTGTTTTGAGACCCCAAGCTCAGATTCTGATCCCATATTTTATCCATCACAAGTATCACATACCTCCACACCCCAGCATAGCTTGCATAATACAAAAATCCTGTTCCATGTCAGATAAACCATGTTGGGGCTGGATTTAATAGTTACGAAAAGCTGATTGGTCAAATACTTGAAAAAAAAAGAAAAATAAATCTTCAAAAGACCGAGGGAAGGCATAGTTTGGATAACTTTTTCAAAAAGAAAATGAATAATGCAAAACCTTTTGTGCTATTGCAGTACCCTTTTGTCCCAAGAATCAGCTTATCTGAAAATCTGTCATTTTGTAACAGCAATAACTCTTACTTACCCATCATCTCACCTTCTGACTTCCTTTAATCCCCAATTAACCACATCTGAAATTTCTAATTAGTGGATCCAACATTAGCCTCCTTCACCCCAACACTTTGCCCTCCACAGTTATGCAGCAAGTGGAATATTTGTAAGATTATTGACAGTAAAACAGTTGAATCATTAGTCAGATTACAAATAAATATTTCAGAGTTTAGCATTGTACAATATAGTTTCCTTTTGTGCATATGCACCTTCAATTTGTTAAACAGTGCTTTGGCAGCCTCTTGTGAATAGGTTGCTATGGAAGTAAATCACTTGAAAAAGAACTAAGCCCATCAAGCCAGGTTTTGCTGTGGGATTTGACTTCACTATTACCAGCAGCAGGGATGGAAGGGAATGCAATTGCCACTTGTATCAAATAGAGATCAATAGCATCCAATACCAATCTATATCTTTCACAAGGTTTTAAGTTTGCTGAAGTTTAAAACAATACTACTTTTTATATCCTCACGTTCCCAGTTTTCATCTCTATCACAGTTCCTTTCAACACATACAGTCCCTAAACAGGTCTTTTGCTGAAGAGAATTAGTTTTAAAATAATAAGCCTCTTTGCTAAATGGAAAGCTTTTGTAGTACTAGAAAAAAAAAATAGTACTCAACCTTTGCAGGAGACAGCATCTGCCTGGATTTGCTAATGAAATCAAATACATTCAATTAACAAAACAATCTACTGGGAGCAAGAAACTAATACAGCATCATTCCAATTTAACTGGCTTGGGGAAAAGATATTCAAAATGGGAAAAGAAGAAATTGGATGTGCTGTCCTTTTTTCTAAAAATGCAAATAATTCAAGGGCATACAAATACAGAGCCATTATGGTTAGGAATTATTTTTTTCCAAACAATATTGCGACTTGTACTCCAGTTAATAAAGCATTACTAATGTATTACAACTGAAAAATGTAAAATGCATTGTCCATATATTGATCAGAATGGGTGTCATTTCTCCCTGTCAGTTTCCATTCAGCCAGAGATACATAAGTGGGATTTACTCATTTTGAACAGTTGTTCTTCAATATTAGATTACAAATGATACCATTCTTTGTTGAGAAATAAATTCTAACCTTGTTCTGACAAATATACTACAAAAGCACTGGGTGATGATCCATTTCAAACAAAAGCCAACTATCTCTCTTGTCAGGGGCTTATCATTACCCAGCTCCTCAACATTGGAATTCTGGGGTCTTATTTCATTGACTACAAAACTGGACCATCCATAAACAACTGATTACATGTCAGGAGCTAGAAATTCCATCAGACAGAAGATACAGAAGATTGAACACATGCACCAACATGTTCAAGAACAGCTTCTTCCCTGCCATTAAACTGATGAATGGACTAACTTCAAATAATGCTGATCTTGCTTTGTACACATCCTGTGTAGCCATAACCTGTATTTCTTGCTCTAAACACCTTATGATCTGTCTGTACTGCTTGTATGTACAAGTTCTCACTGTACTAGGTACACATGACCACAAATCAAATCTTTTAATCATCCCATCTCCCCAGAGACTTTCCATCATCTGTAAGTGGCCCAAAACCAGGATTGTGATGAAGTATTCCTCATTTGCCTGGAGTACAGCTTCAGCTACTTTCAAGCAGTTCAACACCAACCAGGACAAAGCAGCCTTTTGATAACATACCATTCGACATCAAACATTCAGCCCCTCCAGTACATACTGTGGTAATAGTGCACTTCATCTCAAAGATGCATTGCAGCTGTTTGTCAAAGGCTGTTCAACAAAACCTTCCAAAACACCCAAGCCAAATTATACCTAGAAGAGCAAAGGTAGTAAGACATAAATGGAAGTACTATCACCTGAAATTTCCCTCCAAGTTGCACATTCTTCCAACTTGAAAATAGAATTAACCAATAAGCACTATTTCCATTAGCTCGAAATTCAGGAACTCACTGCACAACAAATCTGTCAGAGTACTTATACTACAAACAGTAACAGTTCAAATCTGACATCACCTTCAAGATGAAGGGCTTTTGCCCAAAACGTCGATTTCGCTGCTCGTTGGATGCTGCCTGAACTGCTGTGCTCTTCCAGCACCACTAATCCAGTATTTGCTTTCCAGCATCTGCAGTCATTGTTTTTAACCTCATCACCTTCAAGTATCATAGGGACTGAGTGAATCATTTTGTTAGCAACACATCCCACAATGTGGGAATGTTTGGGGGTGGGGAAGGGAATCATGGGCACATTCTCTGGATTAGTTTAAAATTTTCAGCTACAAAGTTTTTTAAACAAGTACTTTAACACCTATGGGTGTATTTTAGCTCAATAATAGTGTGTAAGCTTTAAAATGCCCCTCCTTACTTCTAAAAGATAACATCTCAGTCACAAACAGAAGTTTAATCCAATTTTAAAACAGGCTATGTTTGAAACACTAAGGATCACTATCCTAGACTTTTCACTGAGAGTTTGACACATGGAAACTGGCTTTTCTGTTTGTTTACGCAATGCTGGGCCAGTATTTATTGCCCATCTACAATATAGTCTAAAAAGAGAATTAAGGGTCAAGCACATTGCTGCGGGTCTAGTGTCACATATAAGCCACAACAAGCAAGGATGGTAGATCTTTGTCCATAAAACACATTACTGAACTAGATGGGTTTTCACAACAAATCAACAATGGTTACTTGCTCACTAATTGGCTGGCTTCTTATTCCAGATTTTAATTAAATTAAAATTTCACCATTTGCCATCATGGGATTCAAGCCAATGTTTGAAATTCATAACTTGCCACTACACCATTTAGTTCCCTTAACACAACATCCAACTTCAAATAAAAATTTAGTACAACAGCATTTGGTTCAAAGCAAAGTCTAATGTAGAGTTCTGCAGTACTGAGATACAGCCCTCTCACTGCCACGTATGTGCATGGACAGGCAATGACACCCTGCACCTGTGAGGAAGCCAGATCCATTCCCAAACCCTACTACTCAGGCTACAGTATGGACCTCATAAGGAAATGAAAGGAACTGGTGATCTCACATGAATGAGATCAGTCACTGCCCAGATGTTTTTATACCCCAAAAAGATGGAGATCCCACATAGGTCATTCTCCAGACTTTGGAAAGAGCCATTCTCAAAGTTGAAAGTAGCTATCACTTTCGTAGCCATTGGCCTCCCATTCCTTCAGGGCTCGATTTAGGTGCTGGCACAGTTCAGCCAGGACAGAGTCTGTACCAAAACTACATCAATTCAGATGAATGACTGGGAGGGTGGGCCAGAGTATTTTGTCCCACCGGTGCCCATGCCACAGCATGAAGTTCTGCAGCTCTTCCTGTGCTAGAGGCTCTTTCATCTCGATGAAAGCTTGCTGTTGCTCCTAGGTTTTCTGGCACACCTGCTCCTCTTGTGGAATTGTGACAGAAGAGTTAAAAATTGCCTGATGGCAAAAATTGACCAACTACAGAGTTAAAAACCAATAAGTTAAAAAAAAAGAGAGACACTGGTCAAAAAGAGGTCAGAAACGGCATTTATGACAGGCTGAACGTACACCAATTCTCTCACCTTGGTAACATTTCTGCAATCTCCCTAAATGGCTCCTTTATATAGAGAGTCAGATGCACAGCATGGAAACAGACCCTTCGGTCCAACCCATCCATGCCGGCCAAATCTCTGAATCCAATCTAGTATAGGTTTTGAAATGCAGATTTTATCCAAAACAAAAAAAAGTCTATATGCAGAATCAAAGCTATGGAATGATGTGCATAACTTGATGTTTTGGAAAAACAATGAGGCAATAGTTCAAAGTTCAGCTTAACAAATGACAAACACCTGATGAGGTCACATGTTTTAAGGCATATAAAACGTTATCCTTGCCTCTAAAAGCACAGAAAACTTGGAGCTTCATATACGCTGTCTCCTCTCAAGTTTTTAGCCAAAGATTGCATGCAGATTTTTAAAACTAAAGACTGAACATTTTTCTGTTCAAGTTGGTTTTTGAATCTTTGTCTAAATGTGTTGATGTAGGTCTCAAATTCATGCTAATTAAAATCCAATTCAACACACATCTGCCTTCATCTTATGAAAGTTCCCACTGCAAAAAGTATCTCACTGAGTGACTGGTTCCATCACTTGCTGGTGATGAGCCATGTTGGAAACATAAGGAACAGAACAAGTTCATAGCTCTGGGAGAAGTCAGTGCTGATGAACCTGCACAATGAGGCCTGGAACATTCCAACAAGGAGGGCCAAGTATTGAGTTATCATGGCTCCGAGACAGGCACTTATCGGACATAGGAGCTCCACCTATTTAGTGATAAAAACAAATAGCACTAAATGAGGAGACCTTTGTGCATGCTGATCTCTTAACCTCCCATTTCTATAATCAATGAAAACCCATTACACATGTTACAGCATCTTAAAAAGTGCAGGTAGAGTGTTATAGAGCTCTTGGAAATTGTACAAGACATGTATTGGTCAACCCCCACATCCCAGTCTTCATATTTTAAGAAAACTTCTGTTTCAGAGAGACATGTTTGCAAATTGCACAAAGAACAACAACATGGATGCATTTCACATGCACAACCTTACTGCAACTGATACAAAGTTGCATTCTGTATGGGCACAATGTGTGGGTCTGCCTCAGTGGCTTATGGTTGACTCTGTCCAGCTCGGATAGGTCCCTGCTGTAGGTTGCTTATAACAACGTGATGGCAAGGTGCATGGCTCACAGTGAGCTCTATCAGTACTAGGTGCACCTCTGGTCATCAGGTACCTCCCAACTCACCAGCAACCTCCCCCTCCAAACCATTTCCTGTTTTACCTTGCTCTACTCCATTTCCACAGATGGCACTGTACAGCAAGATATCCATTCCTTGGACTGATCACTATTGACAAGTAGTAAACACAGGCTTTAAGCTTTGGCCAAGACAACAGTGTAACATGCATGACACAGATGTGGAGTGCATTCAGGTAGGCACTAAGTTTTGAGACCAAGCACGCCTGGACTAGTCAGAGAGCCATGCGTTTAGCCCTGTGCAGTATCCTTGCAGCATTTCAGTCATAGGTCCTAGCACACCCCAAAGTGCAGAACCATACGAAGTGAACTGAGGTGCACCTTGATATTGCAGAGATGCTAGCAGGTGTCAGATTTAGTATCTGAGGTTTAGGCAGTTAATGCCCATGGAGCATACCCTGTGCTGTTGGTGCTGAGTGTCCAAGAGAAACAGGTGTCAAGTTGGAGTCACTGGGTACCTGCTCCAATGTTCAGGTCAGAAGTTCTTAGTTAGTCGGAATGGTTTATGGTTCCACATTTACCATCTCCAAGAACCTATTGTAGTCAAATAGAACCATAAAGATGGGGTGTGATTATAACTTGCTGTCCTTACTGAAAATTGAGGAATCCCTTCTGCTATATTATAGTCTGTCAGACATTCAAAATTAGATCAGTCCATCTTCCTTTTTTTGATCCTAATGTAAAATACACTGATTAGAGACACTTCAGGAGCCAGGCCTTCTGTCTAAATATGGAATCAAAATTTGGTTTACATTGAACCTAATGTATAGGTTGGGAAAATTGAAGACAATGCATCAACTGCAGCTTGTCACAAGTCATAGAAACTTCTCCAATAGTAGTGTTTTCTCTTTTAGAAATATACAGGACAATTAACTGAATTGATTGTGGAGACTTTTGAAATTTGCAACTTAAATACCAATTATGGTCCTTTGAATTACATACTTCAACAGAAAAAAAAAGGTTTCAGTCCCAAGTAAATCTAAATCTCTCCAGTCAAAAATCAAATAGATTTGAAAAAGCACAAATTTCTGAAGAGATCTGCCAATACTGCACTATAATATTGAATATTAAAAACAGGAGCTCAGCAAAAATAAGAGCAATTTCTGCACAGAATCATGAATGTAGGTGAGACCATGTTGGGCAATGTACTGTTATAGTATATCATTTGAGTATTCAAAGTTTGCACAGAAACTCAAGATATTGCACAAAATGACCAACTACACATGCTCCATGCAAAGTGTCCCAATTATGGTTACAAAGGTCAGGAAGGGCTTATCTATTCTAACTATCATACTCCTCCATTGGAGAAACTAGCACAGACTGGAGACCACCCAGGACTAGGTTCAATGTGCACAGTGACCCCATGGGATCCTGTCACTTGATCAGGGCAGCCAAAGTAGCAAGTTACTATCTTGGCAGAGTCAGAAGCTTAGAAGGTTCAGATCCACTGTTGTTAGCAGTTTCCAGGTAGTCAGGAATCTGGAGGAGGGGGCGGCTCAATGGCTAGCACTGATGCCTCACAGCACCAGGGACCCACATTCAGTTCCACCCTTGGGCGACTGGAGTTTGCACGTTCTCCCCATGTTTAATCCAGGTATTCTGATGACCTGCACATCTTTTGACTGTGGGAGGATAAGTGGATTGGCTATGCTAAGTTACCCATAGTGTCCAGGGATATGCAGGCTAGGTGGGTTAGCCATGTGAAATGCAGGGTTACAGGGATGGGTGGGATGCTCTTCAGGAGAGTCAGTATGGACTCAAATGAGATGTTTCCACACTGTAGGGATTCTATGAGCAGCAATGGTAGTGGATGTTGGCTCGGGTGGCGCAACCACAAAAAGCGCAACCATTTGAAATCAAGTGCTGCTAATGGCAGAGGAACTGGGGCTGATTCAAGTCAGAGGAGCCATTTGGAGCTGCAGGTAAAAGTTTAAATGAAGCCCAAAAATTGTACTTTCTCAATGCAGCTGAGAAGTGGAATTCAGAGAAGCCCAAGTAACTGTACGAAGGTAGCAAGTGCAGCAGTTAAGTGATAGCACTAGAATGCAGCCTCAAAGTCCACAGGGGCCACTGTCCCAAAGAGAGATTCAGCCACCATTGTGGCAGTTCAATTCAAAGTGATATTTGAGAAAATTCAGACTAGAACTTGGAAAATGACTCCTTGTCAAGGAAGGAAAATTTTAAATGGGATTTGGTGACTTCATGTAACAAATGTTTAGATGGGTTGCTGAAATATATGTTGGGTCAGTCTGGACTGCGGTGGGTATTGACAACAATGTCTCTCAAGATGGAGGTGTCAGTGTTGGACTGGGGTGGACAAAGTTAAAGAAAAAAAAACCCACCACAACACCAGGTTATAGTCCAATAGGTTTATTCGGAAGTACTAGCTTTCGGAGCGCTGCATCCTGCATCAGGTGCTTCACAAACACCTGATGAAGCAGCACTCTGAAAGCTAGTACTTCCGAATAAACCTGTTGGACTATAACCCTGGTGTTGTGTGATTTTTATCACATCAACTCTGTCCCATAGGCAAAGTCAAATTGTGGATCATGATCTCCAACTGTTCTAATCACTGGCAGCCATTCACACTCCTTGGGAGAAGAGAGCCTTTTAATTAGCATAGAACACCATTTTTAAAAAGGACAGATTCCTCTGAACCCTAAAAAAAGTACACAACTTTGAAGAAACCTCTTGGTCAAAACCATTATTTTACACCATATCAGCCACATAGGTGGTGCTGGTTAGGTGGATTGGCAAATGCTTAATTGCCCACAGTGTTCAGGGATATGCAGGCCACTGTAAATGGAGGGTTGCAGAAATAGGGTGGACGGGTACAGTGTGGTGGGTCTGGAGATGCTCCTCAGAGGCACGATGTGGACTGTATGGACTGAACGGCCTGCTTCCACAATGTAGGGATTCTACAAAAATGTGTCAAAATTAAAAAGACACTGAAGACAACTCAAAGTATTTGACAAAATAACTGAGTTTGAACTAAATGATAAAAATTTAGCTTAAAAAATTAGAATTAGACCTGTGCGCATTCTAAGATTACCAAAATCTCCTTTGGTTTCAAATTGGTTAAATATAGTGAAGTTCAAAATCAAAATGCATCAATATCTTCAAAAAGAAAACTTGTCATACCAGTGAGGATTTCGAGACCAAAAGTATCCATAGTAGTGATGGAATCCTTCCTGGTCAATCTATTACCGTAAAGCAAAAATCCCTGCGGGGAACACCCGGGAGATAAAATGTACTTTTTTTTGCAGAGCAGGAAAGTACCAGGATAAAAAGTAGGTGATTAAGTGGTAGCTAGCTGTGGCCACAAGATATAAGTGGTGGCCATGTTGTCTCCCACCCCCCAAAACAGGGGATATAAAACAGAGGGGGCACTGAGCAATTGAAAGATCACCATGTAAACCCACAATTAGCGAGGCTGACACTGGCTAGTGTTCAAGAGACACTGGTCCAATTTTTTTTAAAAAAAGTGATAGTTCATAAACTCAAGACTGATCTCCAACATAGGAGAAATTGAGGGCTGCAGATGCTGGGAGATCAGAGTCAAAAAGTGTGGTGCTGGAAAAGAACAGGTCAGAATGAAGGGCTGATGCCTGAAACTTCAACTGTCCTATTCCTTGGATGCTGCCTAACTGCTGTGCTTTTCCAGCACCACACTTTTGGACTCTGAGCACCAATATACCAAGTTCAAATAAGGTGCCACTTTCCACAAGTCATGTTAGTTTAGAAGTGCACTAATTAAGCTTTGTGTATTGTCAGAGGTCAGCAATTTTTTAAAAAAGTTGTACACAAGGAGTGAGGAGGGGAGTAGGACAAAAACTGCATGAGACTGAAGCTCATCTGGCCTGGTGGGTGCAGTGGGGAATAGTTGCCAAAGGAAGGGAGGGGCCGAAAGGCAAAATCCAGTTATATTTCAAGATCAGCGGTTCTTGACTTTTATGCAAGTGAATGGTTTCAGATAACCACTAGGACCTTGTTGTGAGTTTTCAGTCAGCCACTCTGATATGTACATGGGAGGGGACTAACGTTCTTTTCACTAAAGAAAATCAATTTGTGCACTTCCCCCTGGAGTCTGAGACAGACAGACAGCTTTGCTGCCATTACAAGTTTGTCACAATTGCAGTGGACTGCACCCACATTGCTAAAGCGTCCTGGCAGCATTCATGTTTAAAACTAGAAAGAGAAGGATGGAGTGCGACTGCAACATGTGCGAGAACTTCCCACCCACCACTCCATAAAGATAGACCATTCAACTTCTGAAACAACTTGCATGCATTTGTGATGAATTAAAAAGCACAAGAGTGAACACAAAACTGCATCATGACACCAAGCAGTAGTGTCCACTCTGTGAGATACATCAATTGATGAATGGACCAACAATGAAAACATTCCCATTGAGTGGAGTGATCTCAAACCAAGTCCTTTACAAATAAAGGGAGAGACAGTCAGTTGAGCCATGTCCCACAAAAACAGCAGGTACTACAGTGTAAACCAACACAAGCATTCTGTAAAGTGCACAAAAAGGAACTTTTTTGACCACAAAAGGAAAATTTCAAACACCAATTTAGCCAATGTACCAATTTACCAGTAGATTCAGCTCTCCAGAGTTAGATAAAAAGCAACTTTATAAAACTAAATAAATTGAAATCAGTAATTTAAGTTTCACTTAAAATAACTTGTATGTTTCAACAACACTCGTGCCATCTTTATGGTACAAAGTCTTATAAATGGTACTGAAAGTTTTGGTGATGATACAGGCTCCCAGTTTGACTGGGATGCTTTAAATTAAATCTCAGTTGACAGTCATGGAATCGCTTGCCTGCCATGGCACTTGGAATTGTAATCACCTGGGATATGGGATGATGCAAGACAACAGTGATACACAATTCTGGTTCTATCATTGGGAATGGCAGGCCAGTGAAAAAATTCCACCAGTTGTATCCACTGAGCTTGAAAGATGGTGTTCAGAATGGAGTGAAAACATTAATTACAAATGATTAGGCATTGATCATTTACAGAGTGAGGCTTTCTAAAATAAAATCAATAGGGTGTCTCTTTTGAAGAAAAATACATGTAAAAATGCTTTAAAATCAAACAAAGTGAGACATCTTCGATTTTGTTCAACTATTTGGTTTACTTATATGGTCAATGTGAAACCCAATGGCAGTTATTATGTAGTTTCAGCAGTAGGCCAAGGCAGGCAATATGATAATGGATACAAATTCACAGTTCCAGAAAGTGACATATAGGTATTTAATGCAGGAAACCTCAAATTTTACCTTACGGCGAAGAACAGGTGATTTAGAAAGCTTCAGAAAGGTTGCATGGGGTTTGAACTCATTGCTGTCTTCAATATTCACACCTAATTCTCGAAACAATATCTCTACAGATTCTGTCAAAAGGCAAAGACACAGCGTTTTAATGGTCAGAAGGGCGTTTCACTCCAGCTGGATCAGCAAATCATTTCCACCCAGAACCAGCCTTTCAAACTGCTAAAAACTAAGAGCTCAGTGAGCTAGATTTTGAAGATTCTGTTTTAAAGACCCATTATTTTACTATTGCTTCATATTGATTAGAAATTTAAAAATCACAATAACTTTGATGTTCTACATATTAGGAATAAAGTGTACAGCAGGCAAGCTGTGACATTCAACTACAAACACAAATGTACTAAACATAGGACAATAAACAGTCAAATTGGAGGGGAGCCACATTCAAATTCAGATTAAACAAAGCTTCAAGACAGCCAAAGCAACCCAATTTTCCACACATGTATCTTGTATAACCCAATATGCCTATAAACGTGGTCTACATTGTACTGTATTTCTATACTACTCATTGATTCATTTTAACAACTTGGAAAAACTAAGTTTAAAATGCTGCATATAATGATGAACATGATTCCACTTATTGTGTTTCCCATGGACTAACCCGGAAAACAAGGCCAGGATTAACACCAGAGAGGTGACCCATTTTCTGCTCGGTGCCTAGTTTTGGACACTGACAGCCCACCAATACTGAACATGGTTTTGATTTTTTTTTCCAAGCCAAGAGCATTGCTACAGCCTTCATAGCACTGACAATTGCAACAGGTTGGTATTCATCGCATCTTCAGGGTTACTGGATGCCTTAGCAATTAGTGAACCAAAAACCTCTTAGCACATGCTTTTTATTTAAAAGATAAAATGGTCATCTTAAATTTAAGCTGCTGGGTTTAATACTTCAGTTCTTTGAAGCTGACAAGCCTCGAAATCAACTAATGTAATTCAAAATCCAATTAACCCAGACTCTCCACACCTCTGGGTCATGTAAACAGTAGTGGAAACAGCTGCCTTAACTTGTAATTGTCTCAATAGCAGAAACTCAAAGATAAAAAGGTGGAAGCATTTGCAACAATATTCAGCCTGATGTTCTGTATGGATGAGACCAATGTGAAATAATTAAATTTGTGTTTGACCCTTGGAGTATCAGAAATAGGGAAAAGACAGTGCACTCTTCCATTCACAGTCTTCTAGTTCCAAGACAAAGCAAAAGGAGAACTGCAGTGAACTACATCAAACAACCATCACCCAGGATCATCTACTGATAAAATCATGGAATGTCATCACCTGAGAAAATGCCAAGTGGTTTCTGTCGTGACCTGACCACCAACCCACTACCACCGGAGAGGACATCCCATAGCCAGAGGCAAGAACACAAGGGAGTGAGCATCCCCATTTTGAGGAGGACAGGCCAGCAAGGCAGCAGCTCAAAACAATTTCCAACTAAAAGAAAGAACAGTAACAGCAGAAAAAGTGCAAATTCAGCAGTCCATAGACAAAACTTCACTCTGAATCTGGTAAGTGTTGCTGGGACAATGCAGTGCAAGACAGGAAGGGCAGAAAAACCACCCACTAGAAAACGCAGGTCTTGGAGGAGGAGGATCTGGAAAAGGAACAACTCAGTACTCCAGGTGGAGGAAGGGGAGAAAAACCAAGCAGAAAATGGAAGGCAACAAGCAACACCATTGATTTTGGCTCCCTGAGGTACAACAGCAAGGAACAGTGAATGGGCCAGAAAGTACATTTAGATTGTCAATATAGCAAAGGTTCTACTGCTGATTGAATAAGTGAGCAAATACATGGAAGAGGACTAATATATGACCACATCAATAAGCTCGATCCACATGGAAATGGATCTCAAGTTTATTTCACCATTGCATAGTTTGGAATTGACAGACAGGGTCTAGGTGAACAGAATGCCCCAGAATGAAGAAAGCGAGTGAAAATGTCTGACAGAAAAGTTTGAGAAAAATGACTTAAGGGCTGGGATCCAATGTTCCTGCTGACATCACTGCCGGAGCACTTTGTCGAGTCGAGTCGAGGGTCCATAAAGAATAGATATAAAGCAGGACTGATATTGGAGTGTTACAGTTTAAAAAATAAGCAGCACACTGAGAAGACACAGAAACACATTCAAGATCAGAGATGGACCTTGAATACAAGAGATTGGACTTTCTGAAAGCAACTGTTAAGATACAGCATTGCCTCAAACATCAAGTGCAGATGTAGGACAACAAAGCCACAGATTTTAAAAAAAGAAGTTACACATGCAGCTCAATACAGTTAAGCAATCTCCTTTAGAATAAACCCAATGATACATAATTTATGGGATTTTTTTGATGTCAATTGATATCCTGAACATAAGCTTAGCACCTTGCTAGGGTCACTATTCTCAGAATAGTTATCATGGCTAAAACTGTTTCAGTCTACAGAAGTGAGACTGTAATAATACTACAGCTTTGATGGGTATATTTTGTACTTTTGTTTTTGAAAAGGAGGTTTTCAGCCATAGGTGAAAAACTGTCCAAGGCAAGAAAGTAAATAGCTTGTGAGGCTTTTTAAAGAGTCATTTAAAAAGTGGAACAACAGAAACAGCATGAATGGGTGGGGG
Source organism: Chiloscyllium punctatum (assembly GCF_047496795.1). NCBI lineage: Eukaryota > Metazoa > Chordata > Chondrichthyes > Orectolobiformes > Hemiscylliidae > Chiloscyllium > Chiloscyllium punctatum. Next base: position 127,693,844 of record NC_092743.1, read on the forward strand.
GTCAGGCTCCCATAGAACCAGGGTTTTAGCTTGGCTTTCAGGAGTTGCTAGGGCTTTGAAGCTGGTTGACAAAGCTGCTGAGAGTCTTCCTCTGTTACGACTGAAAGCTTGGGTTCTTGGTCTCACATGCAATTCTGGCAGCAAGAGATCGGTTTTACTGAATTTGCCTTTGCCAAATGTGTGTTTGTGGGGCATTACAAAATTGGAGTTGCAGTTTAGTTGTTAAATCTAATATTCAAAAACTTGACAGAATAGAGTTAAAAACAGGCCAACTGTTTGTTTATATTTTAACTGTAGAGTAAAAATTTTTTTTTAAAAAAAGTGTGTTTTGCTTAAAGCTGAGGAGCATGACTAATCAAAATACATCTGGAATGCAGCACCTCACATTTATCTTTAAATAAGTAGTTACGGTCGAAGCTATCTGCTTGATATATTTGAAGTGGGGTCGATCTGGTCCATAACAAAAGTAGTGGCATTGGTGGAATAATGCACAGCTATTTGACAAGTTATGCAACACCACAGTTGAAAACACACATTGTTCACAACCAGTTTACCATTGAGCCTACATGCATGTCACAATTCCTACTTCCTTAGGGGTCGGTGGAATTAGACTGCCTCACAAAGAACCAGTCTACAAACAAAAAGGTTATCAACCTACCGAGTGAAGGGAAACTCAAGTAAAACATAATTGTTCCTACGTTCATAGTAAATCGAAAAGAAGCAATTAACTACAGTGGCGTAAAAGTTTCTTACAGCTGGTTAACAAGCTGACGAGGCTCAACCTCAAATCCAACAAGAACAGAGGAGTGACAGACTGTGCTGTAATTTCCAGTAGAGTTTTCAAAGACAGCCAAACCAAAAAATCCAACAATTTAGCCAAGAACATAGCCCTAACTTACCAACAGGACTTCATAATTTGCAAACATGCGTTGGAAAGGATACACCAAGAGTACAAAAGGTATTGCTAGGTGTATTGTCAAAAGGTTCAGTCAGCTGTGTGGTGGCCAGAGATCTTACATTCCATTGTGAGATCTGCAATTATGAGAGGACTATCAACTTTGGAAAACATTTGTGGTCATTACTGAAGGCAAATTAGAAACTGAAATTCCTTTAAGACAAAGTGAATGCAGACAACGGGAACATCACAACCTATTTGAGCCATTCAGAAAAAACTGTCCCGAATCACCTTCAGACAATCGAACCAAATAAGTGAAAATCCTTCAGTAAGGCTGAAAAAGTAAACAACTGGAACAGATATCTGAATATGTCCAGCTTAAAGTCAACACTTCAAAAGGAGACATGCTACAAGGGAGCCAGACCAATGTCCACAGATCCACAACATAGGAAAAGAAACTTTGTCTGAATATCCACAACATTATAAAAAGAGGTCCAATATATGATGTCATAAAACAACCTAAATTAGCAGAGAAGAGTTGCTCAACACAGGAAATACTGCGGGTTTAACAATCTCCCAGAAAAGAAAATGGACCAACAATGCCGACGAAATTGAAAAAAAAATCCTTTCCTAAAGGATACCGGAGTGTGTCAAGATTCTCCAGAGAAATGATCACCGATTAGAGTCAAGATGAACACAAAGCAAAATATCTACTATTTTTCCAAATGTCTAAAGAATGCATATTTTGAAACTTGATACATTCAAATAATCTGCAACTAAGAGGAGAGTTTGGGAGGAATCACAGGAAGATTGGGTAGTGGTAATTATCTACACAATTATATAATGGATGAACTGCAGTGAAGGAAGGTTTTGGGAGTAGATATTGTAAAAGAATATCATTCTGTAGGGGTTAACTAACGTTCATGTTACATTGTGAGACAACAATAAAATGAGTGGTGCCCTCTGGCTGATACAAATGAGTTTTACACGAGCTTTCAGAGAGAGATGTATTCACATCAGCTTCCAAAAGTCACAATAATTAGCTGTCTCAAAATTACAATTGTACATATTGCAGTCATACAATAAATCTTGATGTGGAGGAGCCAGTGTTGGACTGGGGTGAACAAAGTTAAAAATTAAGCACCAGGTTTCAGTCCAACAGGTTTATTTGAAAGCACTAGCTTTTAATCACCTCAAGAGGGAGCAGCCCTCCAAAAGCTAGTGCTTCCAAATAGACCAGTTTGACTATAACCTGGTGTGTCTTTTTTAAAAACAAATAAATCTTGTTATCCATGAACTGCTTGGCTGTATATATATTCTATGGTGATTTATCGTCTTCCTTAAATCCCTGGGTAGACCCAAGACAAAGCAAAAATGCAAACTACTTCTACTACCACCACCATATACAGGTAAAGGTGGCAAATACAAGATACCAGGAGGGATCAATGGGAAAATATCAAAAAATGTCTTAATTCAATTTGAGTCACATTCCTTGTTTTGTAACCAACTTACACAGAAACAAAAAGATGGACAGCCTTTCACTTAGTAATATAGTATAATAATGTAACCTATGAAAAAAATCCTTCAAGGTATTCAAAGCAATCAATCAACCAGAGAACCTGGTACTGACCAGCCACTGCTTTCAGAGTAGATATTACTTTTTCATTAGTATCTTCTGATAGTTTTGCAAACAGGACCTGGTTTTTAAATTGTCCTATTCCTTGGAATTGCAGAATTAGAGGTTTTCCCTCCAGGATGGCATCTACTTTGCTCTTACACTGTTGCAGTGCTGACACAGCTCTGGGAAAAACAAGAAATATTTCAACAATTAGTTTCCATGCAAATAGATTTCTTACTCCACTACTAGCAAGCATGTGTCTGCACCAAAATTTTTAACATCTGTAGAATTTTAGTTCTATTTAAATAAAAGAAAGTTGCATGACTTCATAACCTCCAAATCAAACCTGGTCCTTATCTTTCATTTATTCACCAAAAGTCAACATGTAAAAACAAACCACATTATAAAACTTGAGCTACACAACTAAATCTGTTCCAGTTACAGGCAATATGCAAAGTCATTGCACATCTTTCAATATGTATAATTACTGTTTTTGTGTGTTAGGAGCTGGATTGGAGAGAACAGTCTGCACTCCAGGCTGAACCAAGGTAGGTTCGCTACATGTATTGCCCATCCTTAAATTACCCAGGAAGAGTAATTAAGGGACAACCGCATTGCTCTGGGTCTGGGAGTTACGTGTAGGTCAGACCAGGTGAGGATGGCCGTTTTCTTCCCTAAACAGCATTAGTGAAGCTAATGGATTTTTCTGACAATGGATTCATGGTCTTTCTTAGACTCTTAATTCACAGAATCCCCACACTGTGGAAACAGACCCCTCAGCCCAACAAGTCTACACCAATCCTCCGAAATGTAACTCACCCTATAATCCTGTATTCTACCTTTGGCCAATTCACCTGACCTGCACAGCCCTGGATTATGGAAGGAGGGGGGCATAGACATGGACAGAATTTGCAAGCACCACACAGACAGTTGTCCAAGACTGGAATCAAACCCAAGTTGCTGGTGCTGTGAGACAGTGTTAACCACTGAGCCACCATGCCACCCCCTTTCCAGATTTTTATTGAATTCAAATTCCACTGTCTGCTGTAGTGAGATTAGGACCCAGGTTCCCAAAATATTACTTGGATGTCTGGAGTAACAGTCCAGTGCTAATACCACAAGGTCATCACCTCCTCCAAGGTAGGTAAGTTTCTTGAAATTAAGAGGACTTGGTTATAAAAAGGATAATCCACTGAAAAAGAATGAGGGGGAATGCTAACAAATCTATGGAGGTTAAATCCAATTCTAAATGCTGTACACAAAATTTAAGGATGAGGGTCAAATTAAGTGAATCAGATTGCCAAGCAAGATGGCGTAGATAAGTGATTTTTTAAAAAAATGATAATCCTGAATCTAATTAACTTTCAACCTAGAATTGCAAAGGATCTGATCAAAAATCTGGCAGTATAGATGAATTACTGATATTTTGCAATAATAAATTAAATGCACTTGGAACAGTGAGAAGTATTGAATGACAATACTTGAGTTAGATGGTGGTACAAGTCATTCGGCTTTACATGCGTTGCATTAATGCAAATTCACTAACAATTGATAAATCAGGGACACTTTTTCAGCACAAACTTTTAAAGCATGTATTCATTTTAACTCAAATTTTGGCCCCATTAGTTTAAATGGTTCTGTTATTGCACAACTTTCTTATAACAGAATTGCATGAGAACAGAACTACCACATTATAACATATCTGACTAAGTGCATATCTTCAGTAGATAAATAAACAGGCGAGGTGATAATGGGTGTTATTTATAATAGTAGCAACAGGTGTTGTAAGCTCAGCCTAGGGTTAAAATCTTTGGTTAAAAAGAGGTTTGTTTATTCACAAGATGAAAATATTGCTGGCAAAGCCAGCATTATCTATCCTTAATTGCTTTAACAGGGGTGTTGTCACATTCTTGAGGATTGGAGATCTGAAGGATTGGTGCTCTTATGCATCTTCTGCCCATATCTTTCTAGATATGGAAAGTCAAGGGTTTGTAGCATACTACTGAAGACATGTGGAGTTCAGCCTTTACTAAACTTCAAGCAATGTCTTCCAGATGAAATGTGTACCATTACCACAATGTTGGAGGGGAACAAATGGAATGAAAATCAAGTAGGTTGCTGTATATTGAATTGATGTTAAGCTGGAGATATTGGAGCTGCAGGCATCCAGAAGTGGAAAATAACCCAGCACACTTAACTTGCTTCTCGTAAGCAGTGGAGAGGCTTTGATGAGGGGTGGTGAGTCATGCACTACATACCTGCTCTGGTCAAGATTTTAGTAAATGGTCAACCCCATGTTAGGAAAATTTAGCTCAATAATCCCACCTGAATATCAAGAGGTGTTCTTAGGTTCCTGTCAGATGAGTATTGCCTAGTGTGTAATACAAATTTTACTTGTCACCTTTGAGTCAGGTCTCAATGTTGGCATATTGTTCATGCAGACATGGACAGGTTCAGTATTTGAAGGGTTATAAATGGAACTGACAATGCAAGCGGTAACCATCTCCAATGTAACAATTGAGGAACTCTGCCAGTATTAGCCAGAAATTAATGTGATTGGCCTCCAGAAATAATCTTCCTCATGCATGAGGCATGACCCTCTGACTCAACCTTACTCTCAGCCTCTCTTTTGCTATCAGTGGTATTTGAATTTATCCTTTGAAACTTCATTGCAGATCCTATAAAGGATACTAGGACTCTTGGTTAAAAATCCTGGTCTACAAAACTGAAGAGTGGCCAGAATTAAATTACTCCTAGTTCTGCTTAGTTAAAAAATTGAATTTGTTATGCTCAGTCAGGGGGTGGGTCACAAAGCAATTTGATTTGAGAGTCTTAAGTCAGCAGCTAGACAATTGAAAATAAGGCAGCATTGAGATAACAAGTACAACTTGAAAACATTAGAACATCAAGAGGCAATTTCAGTTTAAATTTACAAACAGCATTTATTAACCTCAGTCATTTTGATCAAGGCTTCTTTGAAAATGTCATTGTATTCAGCTCTTTCAACTCAAGCAGCAACTGCAGAGATCATTATCTGATTACTGTTAAACTGTCAACCGTAGAAATACATAAAAGCAGTTAATTTACATGAGTGGCAGGGAGAAGTAGATCCAAATAAAGAGGGACAATATTTCTACCATACAACTTGGAAGAGGATGAAAAGAACAAGAACAATTTGTGAATGTGGTATAAGGAACTGGTGTGAACTGGAGAGATACAAAGCAAGTGCACCTTAATGATGGGAAGGGGAGGGGACAAGTTTGTTGGATGAAGGCAAGAAAGTGGATCTTTCAAGATGTCAAATACAAAAATGTGGAGGTGGGTGAAGATACATAAAAGTAGGAAATGAGAGGAAGCAAAGTTAGGAGGGGGGTCTTGCTCATCTACCCATGTGCTTTTACCAACTACTAGAAAAAGAATGAAGTTAAAATATTTATAGATTCTCCAGCAGCACAAAACATCACTCCGATAGTAGCATGCTTGCTTTTCACACTCATATGCAATTGTTCCCTTTTCAAATATTTTAAAATCAACTTTTTGAATGTTAATCACCTCCCTCTTGGTTACACTACATACAGTATGTTTAATTAATACATTGCAATTGCAGCAATAGAATCATCTTAACGTTCATTGGGTGACTAACTGAAGTGGTCATTGTCCAAGTTTCATTAATCTCTCTAACTCTTGTGAATTATCTTAAATCTCCCCTTAACCTTTGAAGATTAAAGCCAGCTTCTTCAGTACAGAAGACACTCATTCCCTTAGAACATTGTAAGAAATCTCTACTACACATAGACAGATAGTCTCCAAGTCTTTGACATCTTTTCTAAAGTGCAAAACACATGACAATGCTACATAGAACATAACAGTGCAGTATAGACCCTTCAGCCTTGATGTTGTGCTGACCTGTGAAACCGATCTGAAGCCCATCTAACCTATACTATTCCATTATCAACCATATGTTTAGTTTAGAGTGGTGCTGGAAAAACACAGGTCAGGCAACATCCTGCTCCTCAGACACTGCTTGACCTGCAGTGCTTTTCCACACCACTAATCTAAACTCTGGTTTCCAGCATCTGCAGTCCTCACTTTTGCCCAATCATATGTTTATCGTTCATTGGATAAACAGAAGGATGATAATGGAACAGTGTAGGTTAAGATGGGAGGCCAAACCAGTGTTTTACAAAGGTTTGCAATAAAATTTGCTTGCTTTGGAACCCCATGCCACTAAAAATAAAGCAAAAAAAAAAATCACATTTGCTTCATGCAGCCTGCCACTGAAAATTTGTACAAGTACATCCATAGGTCTTGTTCCTAAAATGCCATCGTTTTGTATATACTCCTTCAGTAACATGACTGCAGGAAAAAAAATAAATGAGGAAGGAGAAGAGAGACCTCAAGTTTCAGCTGTAACCTTCTCCAACATTCCAGCAGATCTGACAAGGGCAGAGGAAGATCAGAGGAGATAAGTGATCATTTTTCATAAAATTGGAGAGTTCCAAATGAATGAGCAACCAATTAAAACCCAATTTTTTGCTGTTGTTTTCAGAGCATTTGACTGTGGCATAATTTGTTAGACTACAAAAGATTAAAATCAGTTTCGAAATGGCAAGACTTTGAAAAGTTATTCAATTGTTACAACTAAATTATTGTGCTCGTTTAAAACAATTTCTACCCCAATTCTTTAGGCAATCAAATTTGGCATGCAATTGACTTTGTATCAAGTTGACAAAAAAATTTATCATTTGTTTTGCAATTGTGCCAATGTGATGTTGACTTGAACAGTATATAGGGATAAGGAACAAACTGGTCATTATTTTATAGCACCATTTCAGTGCACTTTTGTTAACTGCAGTTCACCATTCCGGCTTTATGGGATGAGAAGTGGCAGATAGAGTTTAATTCAGATAAATGCAAGGTGCTGCATTTTGGGACAGCAAATCTTAGCAGGACTTATACACTTAATGGTAAGGTCCTAGGGAATGTTGCTGAACAAAGAGACCTTGGAGTGCAGGTTCCCAGCTCCTTGAAAGTGGAGTTACAGGTAGATAGGACAATGAAAGCGTTGTTTGGTGTGCTTTCCTTTATTGGTCACATTGCAGCTGTACAGGACATTGGATACACCACTGTTGGAATATTGCGTGCAATTCTGGTCTCCTTCCTATCGGAAAAATGTTGTGAAACTGGAAAGGGTTCAGAAAAGATTTATAAGGATGTTGCCAGGGTTGGAGGATTTGAGCTAGAGAGGCTGAATAGGCTGGGGCTGTTTTCCCTGGAGTGTCAGAGGCTGAGGGGTGACCTTATAGAGGTTTACAAAATCATGAGGGGCATGGATAGGGTAAATAGGCAGTCTTTTCCCTGGGGTCGGGGACTCCAGAACTAGAGGGCATAGGTTTAGGGTGAGAGGGGGAAAATATATATTTTTTAAAAATCTACGGGGCAACTTTTGCCCACAGAGAGAGTGATACATGTATAGAATGAGCTGCCAGAGGAAGTGGTGGAGGCTGGTATAATTTCAACATTTAAAAGGCATCGGGATGGATATATGAATAGGAAGGGTTTGGAGGGATATGGGCCAGGTGCTGGCAGGTGGGACTAGATTGGGTTGGGATATCTGGTTGGCATGGACGAGTTGGACCGAAGGGTCTGTTACCATGCTGTACATCTCTATGATTCTATGAGCAGCTCTATTACCCAGACATGTAGTGGAGTCTGGCTGACAAGTCATACGACTTCATTTCATCTTTAAAATGTAAACACTCAGTCCAGAAACATTTGAAAACTTCAGATTCTAGCACCACTATATGTCGTGTAATGTTCAGGTGATTTTCATCATTCTCAAGGTTTGTACGCCTCCACTGGAATTATTAGAGTTGAAAATTCAACAGGATTCCAAAATTCAAGTAATTTACATATAGCAAAAAAGTTCTGCAAAGATCAGCTAAGACCACCATCTATCATTGCAAAAATAAAAGTAACATTTTACTACAACTTACTGATTATTTTTGTCCTTTATCTTTTTTAAAAACCCATCTGAACGTTGACCACTTTATACCATAGGCTTGTTGAATCAGTTTGTGATACTTTAAAATTTAACAACTAATTTGGCCTTGAGAACATCCACCTAATTCCTTTGCTCTAATTTCTGTTGCTGCAACCAAAATTCCTTTTTTAAAAAATATATCCAATACTAAAAAAAACATGAAATAACTCCTAAAAAGGTTGCAATTAGAGGTATAGAGTCAGATGTACAGCAGGGAAACAGACCCTTTGGTCCAACTCGTCCATGCCGACCAGATATCACAACCCAGTCTAGTCCCATTTGTCAGCACCTGGCCCATATCCTTCCAAACCCTTCCTTTTCATATACCCATCCAGATGCCTTTTAAATGTTGCAATCATACTAGCCTCCACCATTCCCTCTGGCAGCTCATTCCATACACTTACCACCCTCTGAAAAAGTTGCCCCATAGGTCTCTTTTATATCTTTCCCCTCTCACCCTAAAACTATGCCCTGTAGTTCTGGACTCCCCCACCCCAAGGAAGAGACTTGGTCTATTTATCCTATCCACGCCCCTCATGATTTTATAAACTTCACCCTGCCGCCCCAGGGAAAACAGCCCCAGCCTATTCTCCCTATAGCTCAAAATCCTCCAACCCATCCTTGTAAATCTTTTTTGAACCTTTCAAGTTTCATAACATCCTTCCTGTAGGAGGGAAATCAGAATTGCACGTAATATTCCAATAGTGGCCTAACCAATGTCCTGTACAGCCACATGACTTCCCAACTCCTGTTATTGGTCAAAGTAAGCATACCAACACCACCATCACTATCCTACGTACTTAAAACTCTACTCAAGAGCTTTGAACCCGCACTGCAAGATCTTTGTTCAGCAACACTCCCCAGGACCTTACCAATAAGTGTATAAGTCCTGCTAAGTTTCACTTTCCCAAAATGCAGCACCTCACATTTATTTTAATTAAACCCCATCTGCTACTCCTCAGCCCATTGTCCCATCTGATCCCATTGTAATCGGAGGTAACTTTCTTCGCTGTCTACTACACCTCAAATTTAGGTGTCATCTACAAACTTACTAACCATACCTCTTATGCTCACATCCAAATCACTTACATAAATGACAAAAAGCAGTGGACCCAGCATGCATCGTTGTGGCACTCCACTAGTCACAGGCCTCCACTCTGAAAAACAACCCTCCACCACCGCCCTGTCTTCTTCCTTCAAGCTACTTCTGCATCCAAAATGTTAGTTCTCCCCGAGATCTAACCTTGCTAACCAGTCTCCCTTGGGGAGCCTTGTCAAATGCCTTACCGAAGTCAATGTAGCATCTTTGAAAATTAGTCATCATCAGTTAAAATAAAGTGGACTGAGTATCTTGGATCCATACATTAACATATTCCTGTTAGAATTAAGATGGTGGGGCAAGGAGTGAATGAAGAATCTTTGAACTCCACCACATCAAATTGCACTTACTTCTCTACTTCTGCTGGAGTATTTAGGTGAGCAACAACAATAGTCAGATGCATCCTTCCAACAGGAATCATAGCTGGAAGCAGTTTGGGTTCTTTAGTCACTAGTAGTTCCTGGATTTCCTCAATTTTGTCCAAAATCTGTACCAAGTAAAAAGGGGTTTAAGAGATAGGATTCAAAATGCATCTCAGTGTAAATACAGAAGAGAAAGTACAATTTTACATTGCTCCTTGGAATTGGATAATCAACTGGTTTGTATAAAAAGCATATTTGAACTCCTATTTTGGATACATTAGTATAATGGCTGGATGATTAATCTGGGTCTTCATCTTTTCTCGGTGATCCATGCACAGTGCATAAAATTGGGGCATTTCCACCTCATCTACTGCTGAAAGTAGAATATCTGCAGCTACAGTGATGCCAATGGTTTTCAGTTTAAAAGCAGGCTCTAAAGTCATCTTCAGTCAAAAAGGCACAGATAAGTGACAAAACAAGATAGCAGATTGTTAACTTTCACAAACTTGATCTATTGAAATAGAGTTACATGAAACTCAAGTTAGATCCTTCCTAATGTAACAAAAAATATTTTCAAACTTCTGTCAGAAAACCACCTCATTTTCACTAAATATTAAAACAAAACATGGATTTAAATAATCAAATATAAATCTAGCTAGAAAATGTCCACAAATCAAGGAGATATCATGGAAGCAAAATGTCAACAATAATTTGCCTTTGAAATAGTGAATTGCCACATGGTACTTCCCTGGAGTATGTGGAGATAGGCAGATTGTGGGAAGGCTTTTAAAGAGAAGTATTTCAAACTGGAGACCAGGAGAACATCTTTCAGAAAACTGATCAAGAATTAGCAAGGCAGCTCCAGAGCTTAGGGCTTCAACAGATTCAGTGGTAAAATTATGAAGATCACAGGTGTACAAGAGGCCATTATTGGATGATTCTGAAGTTGAAAAAAAATGTGATAAAAGAAAAGGGGACACGAAAGGATGCAAACATCTGAGAATTTTAAAAATCAAGGAACTGCCACCAGATGGAAAGCCAATGTAGATTAATGGACATTGTAGTAAAGAGTAGCCTGACAATGTATGACTTGCAGATTCAGGTTAATGTGGAGTTCAGATGTGAATAGTCATAAGAGACTTGAAACATTAAACTTTGTTTCTCTCTCCACAGATGCTGCCAGACCAGCTAAGTTTCACCAGCATTCTCTGGGTTTATAAAAACAAAAACAAAAACAAAAACAGCTTTCTGCTGACTGCAGCAAAGTCACATCAACCTAAACAAGACTAGTGTTTCAAACACCAAAAATAATTCCAAACACAATACAGCTGAGAAGCATAGTTTTAGCCGTTCAGTTCATTGTACCTGCTGGTTTGTCATTGGTATGGAAACAAAATAGTTTGGTGGCTTCCTCCTCCGCTCCCCCACTGTAGAATTTTTCTCTCCCATTTCACAAGTCACTTTATTTTTCTGTTTGGAACGTCGGGTTTTATATCTTCTCCGCACATTTACTCTATTGTGAACTAAATCAAAGCAAGTTACAAAAGACAGCTTTATTCAATTAATAACTTGAAAACATTTCTAAACAACATTTGTATGGTGTTTGATATTGTATTTGATAAATCAAAGCAAAACAATTAGCTCAATTATATCATGTCTATGTCACATCAGGTATAAAAACATTGCATTTACACAAATTAGCAAATTATTTTACTCATTAATACTCCATATTTACCAAGTGAGGTGACATTTCTTCTGGACCTGAATTACAATTAGCAGGAAATGTTCAAGTCTTCGCCTTGCTAACTAGACATTAAATTTTATTTTTGATAAATACAGTAAAATGGGTGGAAGTTGTGGAATTCATCTCAAAGCTAAAATGACACCAATCTGAATTTAAATAGCATTTAAATTGCATTTAGAAAAAGCATCTTTTCCTTGAAAAAAAAAGGGTTCATTTTGTTCACTTAATGGAAAAGTAAATCACTGGTAATGCAAATTCTTTTGCATTTGACTGTTTCATTGAGGCTCCATCGATTCCAAATGATCAGTTTGGATTTTTTTTTGAGACTCCAAAATACTAAAAAAAACTCAAAAAGCATTTTATGTAGTGAACTATTTTTCAATGCACATGGATTATGCAGCATACCAGCACAATCTCAATCAAAAAAAGTGAATCCCAAGCTAACCTGGATGCAACAGGACTCTTTAAACTATGTTTGCATGTATTACAACAAAAACTGTAGAACAGCCAAAGATGCTTCAGCGAAGCATAATCTGACAATTTTGTTTCAAACCAGATCTTAAATCAGATGCTCAAAAATTTAAGCGAGAAGTAGATGTTAAGGAGGAGATCAAAGAAGGCAGAGAAGAGCTTTAAAAGGCAACTGCAGAACCCAGACTTTGGCTGAAGAGGTAGCCACAAAGAAGCAACTAAAATCAGAATGTACCAGAAGCCAGAATTGAAGAGACAGATCTGGGAAGGGCAAGGTCATGGAGGGATTAAAAAAGGAATGACAATTTTAAACATTAACACTGGATCATGGCAGAACACACACATACATCAGCAGCACAATTGTGGGCAGTTAACAGGGTTTAGCACAAGTTAAGGATTAGATAGCAAAACTTTGAAGGATGAGTTTATGGAGGGTGTGAATTGGTGGTTGGCCACAAACTGGTCTTAACAGGCAAATCAAGATGGAACAGAGGCTTGAACATGAGCTTCCTCAGCAAGTGTATGGAGGTAGAGTCAGAGTCAGAGGGAAGTCAAACCTCTTTTATAGGAATAGCAATAATCATTGTCAAGATGGTAGAGCAGTGATCAAAAGGTTCAAAACTCAAATAAAATCCAATACAAACTCAAGTTGAGACATGCAGATCTTGATTTAAAAAGTTTGACCACAGTTAAAATAACCTGCAAACAACCTGGAGGGAACAAAAGAGGTGGATGTATCAAATTTGCATTTTGCAGCTGACAGTATAACCTTAGTTGCAATACATCTGCATGGCCTTTGGCTTGTTGGTAGCCTTAATTTTCCAGTATGCCTGGTAATGCTCCCTGCATTCACTTCTCCCGTTTCTATTGAATGAAAATTGGTCATCTAGCTTGATAGTGACAGAGGAACAAGGGAGGCTTATGATTAGATTAGATTCCCCAAAGCATAGAAATAGGGCCCTTCAGCCCAACAAGTTCATACTGACCCTCTCTAGAGTACCCACCCAGACCCATTTTCCCCCTGACTAATGCACCTAACATTATGGGCAATTTAGCATAGCCAATTCACCTGACCTACACATCTTTGGATTGTAGAAGGAAATTGGAACACCCAGAGGAAACCCACACAGACACCGGGAGAATGTGCAAACTCCACACAGACAGTTGCTCAAGGCTGGAATTGAACCTGGGTCCTTGGCACTGAGGCAGCAGTGTTAACCACTGAGCCACCATGCCACCTGTTGTACATTATACTACTGTGGATTTCTGCTGAATGGTGATCAAACTGATAGATTTAGAGCAAGTCTATCCCATTTAAAATGGTGATCACACGTGGAAATCCTACTAAGGAATAAAATATTTTCCTCTGCAAAATCTGCCCCCTCAGATTGCTATTTGTCCACTGTCCAAGGGGGGGGGGGGGGGGGGGCGTAAAAAGAGAAATCTAAAAAAAAATTGCCTAACTCTTCCACAGGAAGAATAAATTTCATTTCTTGCCACTTCAGGGATAAAATGTATTTAGCCATCTCATTTCCTTTTTCCAGTCAAAATATGTATGCAAGTCATTACCCCAATGCAGCCTTACATTAATATTATACTTTTAATCACCAGATGAAAATCTTAAATCATTGATAAGACATCTAACTATTCAATTAAAATCAAATATTCATCAAATCTCACCAAACAGTTCTTTAATATCAGCATCATAAAATGGAAGCTCTGCAAGTTCTTCAGCAGTTGTAGACCAGATTTGGGAGAATTCACCTAACACAGCAACAAGTGCACTTTTTAATGGTGCAATATAATATTAGCTCATGTGGCAATAGCAATTTCCCAATGGGATAAAGAGTGCATCAACATTAGTAATGTTAAACTTTTTTTTTCTACAAGGAGGATGCGAATCACACCTGAAAGAAACTAAAGCATTTGGATGTTTACCTGGCAGTGATAAGTAGTGTCAGTGTGTACAAGCAAGAATGGAAACAAAGAAAGGGAAACAAAAGGAAGTAGAGCGGTTTAATCATAGCCACATTGCAATGGAATAAGCTCAGCTATTGTTTCAATAGTATGACTACCTAGTCCAAACTACTGAATATCAGACAAAGTCTGCAAGAGAAGAAAAACTTAAGTTAAAAAGGAGAATATTCCAAGCTGGATTGGAGGTAATCTCAAGATTATTCACAGGAGTTACAATCAACTACTCTTGATGAGTTACAATCAACTACTCAAATTTGTTTCAAGCATCAGGAAACAAAAAGATTCAAAAATATTTTCAAAGCTTGTTTAAATAAATTTTCTTCTTTTTTTGACTTGGCATACTGTTTGTAGCTCAAATTTAAAATTATAATTAACCTTCAGATCCAATTGTCTTTAATTTATTGAATCTCAAGTTGTTGAAAACAAGTTTCCCAAAAGCAGATTATCAAATGAACCATTACAAGGCACAGTTCATATAACATTATCCCTGACCTTGCAAAATTTAATCAAATATCTCTACTCTACAGAACTACTTACTCAAATATATGCAGATTACCCAATTACTACAAACAACATACACCAAATGGTACAAACTTATAAACAGCAAGATTATAGGTTTACTTTCAATGTTTATAATAAGTGCTCATCAGTTGGCAAATATAATTTTAAAAGCTTTAAAAATCCCAGCATTCATAACTAGGAACGCTAGCACAAAATTAAGATAATGCTTAACCTTAAATAATTAATCAAAACATTATTAGAACATCACTGTAAAGGAAATGAGATGACACAAACAGGAAGGAGCTGCAGGTTGAGAAATTAGAAAAACTGTAAGGTACTCAATGAAGAGAATGTTCAAATGTTAACTATAGCCTTGATAAGATGAACGGAGGAAGAAACGGTATTGCGATGGTGAAAAATCAGAGAGCATATATGTTTAAGAGAATTCCAACAAGTACAAGAAGACTGATTAATTTAAAGTTTGACATACAGGGCAGCAAAACATCTATACAATCCATAATATCTTTAAAAGGGGGCAATAAATAAATGAAAAAAAAGGAAAAACGTGGTTATGGGGAAGAAGGACGATTGGATAACAGTCACCAACAGTCAATCAATGAATCGACTGGATTTCTTTGGTATGGTAGGGAAGTAGGATACAAGACCAGCTATGGATTTTCTCAACTTTTATAAAACCTACAAGATTTTCTAAATCATGAAACATTACCCAGTATGGTTTGAAAATTAACAAGGTCCCATTCCAATAGCAAAAGTCTCATCCCTACAACAAATTCCACGTGTAAATGCAGGGAATCAGTTTACCCAACACACGTGTTAATATTTGACCCGAAATCTTGCTGCAAATCTGTCTCCTATTTCGATGATTGTTTACCACACAGGGATTGGATCCACCCCGTCACAAATATTCGCAGGTAACGGCATATTCAGGGGAAGGAACCTTTAATAAAATGTTTATTATACGTGATTAATCTACGAGAATATTGAGTTAAGGACCTATAACCTTTTTTTATTTTAGAAATACCAGTTCAAATGTGTGGTAGTTCTTGTTAGACATTGAAGCTTCGTGGGTTTAAATAGTTATTAATCAATTACGGTGCTTTACAATATTATGTAAGAATCCGTACTCGGATACAATCATAAAGTTGAAATAGGGAATTAGCATTTCGGATTCCCCAGAATTTATAAAGCCGGATTAACAGCCCTTTTTTTCGTTTCTTGTTGGTTGGTATTTAACCCGGGGGAGGGTCCAGAATAAGGATCACGACGTATTTAGTACATAAAGAAGCTCACTGTTGAATGCCAGACATAGTGACCTTCACCTCATTGGTTCTGAGGACGTTGTAATTCCTGATCGGGATTACAAAGACCATATCCAGATCACCAACTTCTATTTACTAGAACCCAGCGTCCCATCTCTTAGCGTTTCAGCAGAAATCACAAAGGAACAATGAAGGTTTTAACCTGAGATCTAATCAAATCGAAAGAAGCATGACCCCAATGAGAAACTCCTTCTGGTTGATCAAGCAATAAATTTCCTGTGACATCCAGCTGGTGGCAGAAGACCTAAGTATATTGCTGGATGTTGAGGGCCAGCCTCAGTCGTGTGTGCTAACGTATATATTGATGGACATGATGAATTATACTGATGAATCCTGGGGCTGAGGTGGCTGATTTGCTCAAATTCAGGATTTTGTTAGTCTAGTCTTACTCATAGCCCATCGAAACAGAGGATTATTAAGGGGCTTGACAGGGTAAATTGACAGGGTCTGGACCAAAGGGGTAGCCATGGGCATCTGTATGGGCCCCAGTTATGTCTTTCTCTTTGTTGGCTATGTAGAACAGCCCATCATCCGTAGTTACACCAGCACCACGCCCCACTTCTTCCTCCACTACATTCATGACTGCATCAGCGCCACCTCGTGCTCCCACGAGGAGGTTGAGCAGTTCATCCACTTCACCAACACATTCCACCCCTACCTTAAATTCACCTGGACCATCTCTGACACCTCCCTCCCCTTCCTGGACACCTCCATCTCCATTAATGACGACTGACTTGACACTGACATTTTTTACAAACCCACTGACTCCCACAGCTACCGGGATTACACCTCTTCCCACCCTACCTCCTGCAAAAGTGCCATCCCGTATTCCCAATTCCTCCAGCTCTGCCGTAACTGCTCCGAGGAGGACCAGTTCCACCACAGAACAAACCAGATGGCCTCCTTCTTTAGAGACCATAATTTCCCTTCCTACGTAGTTAAAGATGCCCTCAAACACATCTCATCCACATCCCACCCCTCCAACCGTAACAAGGACAAACCCCCCAGTGCTCACCTTCTACCCTACCAACCTTTGCATAAACTACATCATCTGCCGATATTTCTGCCACCTCCAAACGGACCCCACCACCAGGGATATATTTGCCTCTCCACCCCTTTCTGCTTTCTGCAAAGACCATTCCCTCCGTGACTATCTGGGCAGGTCCACGCCACTAACAGCCTCCCTCCCGTCCTGGCACCTTCCCCTGCCACAGCAGGAATTGCAAAACCTGTGCCCACACCTCCTACCTCACCTCCATCCAAGTCCCCAAAGGAGCCTTCCACATCCATCAAAGTTTCACCTGCACATCCACCAATGTCATTTATTGTATCCGTTGCTCCCGATGCAGTCTCCTCTACATTGGGGAGACTGGACGCCTCCTCGCAGAGCACTTTAGGGAACATCTCCAGGACACCCGCACCAATCAACCCCACCGCCCCGTGGCCCAACATTTCAACTCCCCCTCCCACTCTGCCAAGGACATGCAGGTCCTGGGCATCCTCCACCACTGCTCCCTTACCACCCGGTGCCTCATCTTCCACCTTGGAACACTTCAACCCCAGAGCACCAATGTGGACTTCACCAGTTTCCTTATTTCCCCTCCCCCCACCTTACCCCAGTTCCAACCTTCCAGCTCAGCATCTCCCTCATGACCTGTCCTACCTGCCAATCTCCCTTCCCACCTATCCACTTCACCCTCCCCTCTGACCTATCACCTTCACCCCCACCTCCATCCACCCATTGTACTCTTTGCTACCTTCCCCCACCCTCCTCTCTGACCTATCACCTCCATCCCCACCCCCATTCACCTAATGCACTCTTTGCTACCTTTTCCCCAGCCCCAACCTCCATTTATCTCTCCACCCTGGAGGCTCCCTGCCTCCATTCCTGATGAAGGGCTTTTGCCTGAAACGTCGATTTTCCTGCTCCTCAGATGCTGCCTGACCTGCTGTGCTTTTCCAGCACCGCTCTAATCTATTCTTCCTATTTGTTATGGTCTTTACACACGTTGCACATGGACCAGTCACTTCTCATGTTTCTTGATCTTAACAGATTTTAAATGTTAATGTATTTCTCTTCCAAGTGATGATGGACAAATTATAAGAGCCTATTGATGTACCACTCCTCAGTTAAAAGCCACCTCTATTACTTGGATGGCAATCTCTCTGCCTGCCAGGTTTCAGCTGAAGGTCAACAGTGATAATACAATTAGGAGACTGCATGTTTTATTTTTGATCTGCAGCCCTAGCTGTAAATATGTTGCCTCATTGAAAGAAAACTTGAATGATTATTACAATTAGAGGAAAATATTTTTAATTCCATTACCTGCCTTGAAAGGATGCCAATATGAACATTTCCTATGGTGCCATATGTTCGTGAGGATTTAATTAGACTCTGCTCCTGTGAAGCTGGTGTAGTACACTGACCTTTAATTAGATATGGCACTGAAAGCCCTTTTACACAGGAGCTCAAATTCAATTCATGACTATTGATTTCAACTGAATTCTCTCTTCTCACCACTTAATTGCATACTGTCCCTAAAGCTGTACCTGCTTTGAGTGGCTTCAGATTTCTGTATGACATATGTGACTGCTGTACTGGAAGAAAGGAAGAGTAAAAGAAAATTACTTCAATCCACTCTTTTCAAATTATTAATGTGAAATACAGCTTCACTCTACCGCAAGAGCTAACTCAGTATATTTTATTGTTTGTCCCATGTATTTTAAATCACTCGTTTTCTACATTTTTGCAAAAGACTGAATTATTAATCATAAAGTATGAACAAAAGCATTATCAGGATGTTCTGGAATATTGATGTTGTGCCTTGGTTTAAGAAGGCCAACAAGGATAATCCAGGAAATTTTAGGCTGGTGAGTTTTACATCAATGGTTGAGGAAAAGAGAAGACTTTTAGGGACAGGATTTATTTGCATTTGGAAAATAATGGACTTATTAGGGATATTCAGCATGGCTTGGCATGGGGAACTTTTGTCTCTCAAAGTTGGTTGAGTTTTTTTGAAGGAGTGACAAAGATGATTGAGGATTGAGCATTGGATGTTGTCGGCATTGATTTTACTAAAGCATTTGACAAGGTCCCTCATGGTAGGCTTTTCCAGAAGATTAAGTCACGTGATCCACAGTGAGTTGGTCAATTAGATGCAACATTGGCTTGATCAGAGAAGTTAGAGAGGGTAGTGTAGGGTTTTCTTTTCCTGACTGGAGATCTGTGACCAGTGGTGTTCCACAAGGATCAGTGCTGGCACGTCTGTTGTTTGTAATATATCTAAATAAACTGGATGAAATTGTAGGAGGTCTGATGAGTAAGTTTGCAGATGACATGAAAATTGGAATTGTGAGTAGTGAGGAAGGTTGTCAAAAAACACTGCAGGATATAGGTCGGTGGAATCGTTGGGCAGAGAAATGCTTGTTGAGTTTATTCTGGACAAGTGTGAGGCAATGAATTCTGGGAGTTCAAATGCAAGGGTAAAGTATACAGTAAATGGTAGGACCCTTAGAAACATTGATATGCAGAAGGATAGTGGGGTGCCAGTCCTTCAGTCCCTGAAAATTGCAACACAAGTGGATAAGGTGGCAAAGAAGATGTATGGCATGCTTTTCTTTATTGGTCAGGGCGCTGAATATAAAAGTTAGCAAGCTATACAAAACTTCAGTTGATCCACATTTGGAGTATAATGTGCAGTTCTGGTTGCCACATTACAGGAAAGGAGGTGGCTTTGGAGAGGGTGCACAAGAGACTTAGCAGGATGTTGTCTCAGTTGGAGTGTGTCAGTACAAGGCAAGGTTGGACAAACTTGGATTGTTTTCCCTCAAGTGTCAGAGGTTGAGGGTTGACCTGATAGAAACACACAAAGTTATGAGAGACTTAGATAGGGTGGATAGTTGAAAGTCTTTTTCCCAATGTGGAAGTATCAAATACTAAGTTTAAGGTTGGGGGGAAAGTTTGAAGGAGATGTGCAATGCAACTGGTTTACACAGAGGATGAAACATTCTGCGGGGAGGCAGTAGAGGCAGATTTTATAACAATGATTACAGGCATTCAGACAGACACATGAATAGGCAGAGATTAGAGGGAGACAGAGCATGTCCAGGCAGATGGGATTCATTAAGAACAGTATCATAGTTGGTGCAGACATGGTGGGCCGTAGGGCCTATTGTTACAACATGGGGTAAACCCTTCTGCTTCATTTAAACCAGCAACACAGAAAAGATTTATCCCGTGCAGTAATCTGTAAAAATTAAAGTGACCAAGAACTGTTTAAAGTAAAAATTAACAACTTTATTTCTTAAAGTAAAACAGAGAATAATTAACAAACAACTATTTACAATTCCTTACTATAACCGATATGTTACCTTCCCTACCATAATACGAGTTTGATAAAACTCCCAATTAAGATTTACAAAACAACACTTATCTCAAAACCAGGCAGCTTTCGGTTCTTCTATTTGGATCTTCCTGTGTCTTTTTCTTCTTAGAAATTTCTGTGTCACAGGTTACTGATTGAAAAAGGTTCTTCTAAGAGAGCTTTTTTTCCAGGCAGTTTTTACCTTCTGGGGCTTGGCAGTTCTCCTCTCAACAGTTCAACTTTCCCCAGCCTTATACCCCCAAAGCATCGGATTGTGTCATTGGCTTTTAAGATTTCAATATACTAAATTCAAATGGGATTGAAGTTTTTTTTGGTAATTTAAACTTATTGGCCTAATTTGAATTTGTTTTGAGCTAATCGGGTTGTTTAACCAAATGTTACATTGTTACCTTATTGAGAACGCTTGGTGCTGTGTCCGGTGGTTCTGCTGCTTTTAACTCTCTTAAACTTTATGCACATCTTCATGACACTTCCCCCCCCCCCCCCCATAAGAAAAATGAAACATCATAATGAAAAGATGGCTTCATTTTTTTCTCTACCTATTAAACACATTACCCTAACATGCAAATAATGTGAATATAAGTTTACCTTAACTTCTTCCCATATACCTCTATATACAAAACATTAAATAAAGACAAATCTCTTCTAAACTCTATCAGTAAAATCCGCGATAACGCATCTAAGATTACATTCTTCCGACGTGCAACATGTATGATTTTTAAATTAAAAGTCTGTAACGTAAGAGTCCAATCAAATTGTCTCATATTCTTATCTTTAAAATGTTCTAAGAATGTAAACAGATTGTGATCCATGCGCATAACCATCTCCGACAGATTGTTTGTGACATACACATTAAAATGTTGTAAGGCCAGTACCAAACTCAATCATTCTTTTCCGATTATGGAGTATTTCCTCTGGTGACTGTTGATCTTCTTCGAAAAATAGCCAAATGGCAGTTCAATGCCATCCTCATCTTCCTGTAGGAGTACAGCTCCAACTCCAATGTCATGAGCATTGATGGCGACTTTAAAAGGTTTTGAAAAGTTCGGTGTAGCCGCAAGTGGTTTGGTGGTTAATGTCGATTTCAAATGGTTGAATGCCTCCAGGCATGGTTCTGTCCACCGAAACTTTGTGTTCTTCTTCAGCCAATCAGTTAATGATGCCACTACACTGCTGAAGTTTGGAACAAGCTTCTAATAGAATCCGCTGAGTCCTAAGAATTGAAGCTCCTCTTTCTTTGAGGTTGGTCATGGAAATTCCTCGATGGCCTTCATCTTTGCATTCCATGGGGTCAACCTTCCATGACTGATGTTATGTCCCAAGAATGTAACCTCTGCTTTAGCAAATTTCATTTTAAATAAGTTTATCACCAGTTTTGCTTCTTGTAGTCGTTCAAAGAGCTCTGCCAACTGTACCATGTAATCTTTCCAGGACTTACAAAACATCACTACATAGTCCAAATAGGCTGCACAGTTTGATAACCCAGCCACAACTTTGTTCATGAGTCGTTGGAATGTGGCGGGTGTGTTCGTCATTTCAAAAGGCATCACTTTAAACTGATATTGCCCATTTGAGGTTACAAACGCAGAAATATCTTTCGCCATCTCTGATAAATGTACCTGCCAGTAACCACACATCAAGTCCAACATAGTGATGTAATTGGCTTGTCCGACTTTCTCGATACAGTCCTCCAATCTAGGAATTGGAAATGAGTCCGGTTTTCTAACGGTGTTGACCTTCCAATAATCCATGTAGAATCGTTGAGTCCTGTACAGTTTGGGAACTAACGAACTCCACTCACTCTGGCTTGGTTCGATGATGTCCTCATCAAGCATGTCCTCCACCTCCATCTAGACCTGTCTGGCTTTGAAAGGATAAAGCTGGTAGGGTTGTTGTTTTATCGAAGCAGTAATTCCTATGTCTACTTCATGTACAATAGCATTAGTCCTCCCCATCTGATTCTTACATATGTCCTTGTACTGCAGTCACAGATCTTTCAACTGTGTTCTATGCTCCTGAGACATACAGTTTACTAATCTATCCCACTCCTCAAGGACTTCTTCATTTTTTTAAAGCTGTTTTGCAGCATCTCAAAATCCACATCATCTGGATTTGATTCTTCACTCTGTGGGGCAGTTATGCAAGCATAAGATGTATAGTTAGTAAGTTTGCAGATGACGCCAAAATTGGAGGTGTAGTGGACAGCAAAGAAGATTACCTCAGATTACAACAGGATCTTGATCAAGTGGGCCAGTGGGCTGAGAGGTGGCAGATGGAGTTTAATTCAGATAAATGTGAGGTGCTGCATTTTGGGAAAGCAAATCTTAACAGGACTTATACACTTAATGGTAAGGTCCTAGGGAGTTTGCTTAACAAAGAGACCTTGGAGTACAGATTCATAGCTCCTTGAAAGTGGAGTCATATGTAGATAGGATAGTGAAGAAGGCGTTTGGTATGCTTTCCTTTTTTGGTCAGCGTATTGAGTACAAGAGTTGGGAGGTCATGTTGCTGCTGTACAGGAGATTGGTTAGGCCACTGTTGGAATATTGCGTGCAGTTCTGGTCTCCTTCCTATCGGAAAGATGTTGTGAAACTTGAAAGGGTTCAGAAAAGATGTTGCCAGGGTTGGAAGATTTGAGGTCTAGGCTGAACAGGCTGGGGCTGTTTTCTCTGGAGTGTTGGAGGCTGAGGGGTGACCTTATAGGGGTTTACAAAATTATGAGAGATATGGATAGGATAAATGGACAAAGTATTTTCCCTGGTATCGGGGAGTCCAGAACTAGAGGGCATAGGTTTAGGGTGAGAGGGGAAAGATATAAAAGAGACCTAAGGGGCAACTTTTTCCACACAGAGGGTGGTACGTGTATGGAATGAGCTGCCAGAGGATGTGGTGGAGGCTAGTACAGTTGCAACATTTAAAAGGCATCTGGATGGGTATATGAATAGGAAGGGTTTGGAGGGATATGGGCTGGGTGCTGGCAGGTGGGATTAGATTGGGTTGGGTTATCTTGTCAGCATGAATGGGTTGGACCGAAGGGTCTGTTTCCATGCTGTACATCTCTATGACCTGTTTCTCCAGTTCTGTCTCTCTCGTATAATGCGGTTTCAACATGTTCACATGACATACTCAATACCATTTTTTTCTATCTGGCATCTTTACTAAATAGTTCACCTCACTCAGCTTTTTCTCAATATGATAGGGACCACTAAACCTGGCTTTGAAGGGATCTCATATCACTGGTAACAGTACTAACACGTTACCACCTCGGAAAAACGTCTGAGTCTCAGAGGTTTTATCTGCCATCTGCTTCATTCTCTACTGTGGCCTCTTTAGGTGATATTTAGCTAACTCACCTACACAGTTTAATCTCTCCCTCACCTCTGATGCATAATCTAAGTGTGAGATCTCTGACTTTGGTCCTGTCAGTTTTTCTTTAATTAGTTTCAAAGGGCCTCTCACTTCATGCCCAAATGTTAACTCAAAGGAACCAAACTGAGTAGATTCGTTTGGGACATCTCTAATGACAAGCAATACAACTGGGATGTCTTTGTCCCAGTCATTCAGATAATCCTGACAGTAAACTCTCAACATGGTCTTCAAGGTCTGATGCCAGCTTTCTAAAGCTCCCTGGGACTCAGGATGATATGCACTGGATTTAAAATGCTGTGTAACCTCCTTAAACAACCAAGCAGTAATGTTTGACCCTTGATCTGACTGAATCTCTCTGGGTAGCCCATACTGTGTGAAGAAAGCTACTAACTCCTCTACTACCCTTTTTGCCTTGATACTCCAGAATGGAATGGAATTGCTTCTGAAATCTGGTAGGCACATCCATTATGGTCAACAAGTACTCGTTCCCACATTTAGTTCACAGGAGGGGACCTACACAATCAATTATAACCCACGTGAAAGGTTCTTCAAATGTGGGAATTGGCAAGAAAAATGCTGGTTTTATTACCGCCTGTGGCTTACCTACCCTTTGGCATGTATGAGATGTACAGCAAAAGTTAACCACATCCTTGTGCATTCCAGGCCAATAAAAATGTTTTTGTACGTTAGCCTGAGTCTTTCATACCCCTAGGTGGCCTCCTACAGGTAGTTCATGTGCTACCATAACATTTCCTGTCCGCATTTTCTACTGGCAACACAGTCTGGTGCACTTTGGCCTATTTCTCCTCTGTACTAACCTGCCATGGTCTCCATTTCCACCTTAGGATTCTTCCTTTCAGATAGTAACCCTCCAGAGTATTCTCTGCCTCCTTCTCAGAGTATGCATCCACATATATATCTTTTATCATCTTGTCTTGCTGCTGCAAGTCTCTTAGCCTTTCAGGACTAAACACTTCTGTCTGACCCTCTGCCTTTTCAAGTTTTTCCTGCACCATTACGTCAAACAGGGTATACGCTAACTGAACCCCAACTCCTTCATCCTTCTCTTTACTTTTCACTTCATGCTGTGACTTAGGATATTGGGATCTGGTTACCACACAGTCTGGGAAAACACCAGGATATTTTTGGCCTAACTCCTCAGTTTTTTGGTCTTCCTTGGGCTTCTCTACAACAAGGGGTGTCACTCCCACCTTGAATCCTGCCAAATCATTCCCTAGAACAAACTGAATTCCTGGAACTGACACTCTGTCAATCACTCCCACTATAACTTCCCCAGTCGTAGGTTGGCACTCCAACCTGATCTTACATGGGGGAATGCTAAATTTCTGTCCATCTATCCCACAAATTACTACACTCTCAAGTAACAGATTAGAATAAGTGCATATTCGCTCATCCCTTATTATCAGCGACTGGTTAGGTCATGTATCTCTCAAAATTATAACTTCTTGTCCTTCTCCCCTTGTTCTTTCTGAGTAAATTTTACCCGGAGAGGACAATTCTTTGTAGAGATCAGGTACTAACTCCATACCCTGCCCCTGCCTAGACTCTGCACTCTGCTGCAGCTCCTTGGCTCTTCTTGGGGTCTCCTTTACTATCGCCATTAATGCCACTGGCTTAGCTTCTTTTACCACATCTTTTCCCACAGCGCCTTCCTTTAACGACCAGCACTGCATCTTTATGTATCCCACCAGGCAGTGAAAACACCTTTTCTCAGGGCCATTCTGAAACTACCGGCACTGTAATTTTCTGTGAGCCACTCTATTACAGTGACAACACCTGAGGCCTTTCACTTCCTGTCCACTCTCTTGGGCTTCTTTTATATCCTGTGATAAAATCTTACCAGTGCGCTCTACTCTTGGTTTCGTAGTGCAGTATCTCCCCTTTCTCCCAACTTCTATCCCTCACAGGATGAAATTCTGGCCAGAGGCTTGTCTTATGCACCAACATTTACTCATCTGCTAATTCTGCTGCCCTTCTCACTGTCTGAACTTTCTGTTCCTCCATGTGAATTCTTACCATCTCTGGATGTGAGTTTTTAAACTCCTCCAGCAGAATAATCTCTTTTAGAGTCTCAAATGTCCTATCTATTTTTAAAGCACGCACCCATCGATCAAAATGACTATGTTGAATTCTTTCAAGCTAAACATAAATCTGACCAGGATTCTTCTTTGTGGTTCTGAATTGCTGAATATATGCTTCTGGTATCAGTTCATAAGCACTTAAAATAGCCTGTTTAATCTCTTCATAAGCTCTTGACCCCTCATCTGACAGTGCGGCAAGTACTTCACTAGCTCTGCCTACCAGTTTCATCTGAACTAGCATTACCCTTAAATCCTCAGACCACTCCATGTGCCTAGCCATTTTTTCAAATGAAATGAAGGCTTCAACATCCTTCTCATCAAAGTGTGGCAGAGTTTTGACGTATTTGTATATGTATCGCTACCTTCTCTTTTAATCACCATCCTGTTAACTTGACTTTGCTGATTAAGTCGCAACTTCTCAAGTGCAAATTGTCTCTCTTTTTGTCTCTCCCTTTCTTCTCTCTCTCTTTGGTCAGTTAAAACCTCTCTCTCTCTATCTCTCTCTCTCTCTCTCTGTCTCCTCTCTCTGTCTCCTCTCTCTCCTTCTCTCTTTCATTTGTTCTCTCCCTCTCTCTTTCCTCGCTCTCTCTGTTTATCTTCTAACTCCATTTTCCTCAATTGTAATTTAAGTTTTTTTTCCTCTACTGCACTTGTTTCTCTGACACACCTAAGTGTTGGAGTAGCCCCTTTACAATTTCAACTTTACTTTTGTCTTTGGTTAAACCCAAATCTAACGCATTTGCTAATACTAAAAGTATGGCCTTTTTCTTTCCTTCTAAACTTTCTTGGCAAATTTGAGAATGATCTTCAAATCCCAGAACCTCTTTTGCAATTTTAAAAGCCATTTCTCTCACTTATAATTTATCAACCACAAGTCACCGAGCAAAGGCTACAACAATGGATGAATGGGCACCGCACAACAATCAACAGACAGGAGGGTTCCCTCCCAGTTGGGGAACACTTCAGTGGTCCAGGACATTCAGCCTCCAACCTTTGGGTGACCATGCTCCAAGGTGGACATCGGGACGGGCAGCAGAGGAAAGTGGCCGAGCAGAGGCTGATAGCTAAATTCGGTACCCATAGGGAGGGCCTCAACCAGGACCTTGGGTTCATGTCACATTACAGGTGATCACCATTGCACTACACACACACACTCTCACATACACACAGATACAGGTACACGCAGACGCGCACACAGACATCCACACACACCCTTATAGACACACACACTCCCACACTCACACATGCACCCCCTCACAGACTTAAGACACTCTGCACTCACTACACACACACACTTTCTCACACTCACAACCCCCACCCCAGACAGACACACACACAGACAGACAAAGACCCACATGCACACATATATTTTGTGGGGTGAATTTGTACTTGCAGAGTTATATTGCACTTTGCTCAAAAACTGCATGCATTCATGTAGAACTCTGAGCTCAAAAACTGCATGAATTTATGTAAAACTCTGTTATCTCACTTTTTAGATTAGAATCAATCTAAACATCAGGTCATTGACAGAGAACACAGGGGGCTAACACCTTCAACATATTGTCTAGCTATCACCATTGTTAACAGCTAACCCGAGAATGCAACTTTAAAAAAAGTTTTCGTGATTTACACATGAAAGAAGTGAAACTATCACTGTATTCTAACAGATGAAAGGCTTAACAGACAATCAATTTTTCAATGTATAATTTCAGTTACATCAGCCTGCAAATTTTTGCTATAAATTCTGTGTTACGATCGAGCCCTCCACTATCACCTTATGAAGGAGCGTCGCTTTGAAAGCTAGTGTGCTTCCAATTAAACCTGTTGGACTATAACCAGGTGTTGTGTGATTTTTAACCAAAATTAAACAAATTGTCTCACCTGCGTTTTATTTAAAAATCTAGGACACTAACCTGCAAGTGTTTAAATCTGCTGGGATTTTTCATACCAAGAAATCTGTCTAAACCAGTTCGAACCATGGACCCGGGCCCCCAAACTGTTAAGACACAGGGTAAACCCTCCTGCTTTATTTAAAACCAGCAACACAGAAAAGATTTATCCCATGTAGTAATCTGTAAACGTTCGAGTGGCCAAGAACTATTTAAAGTAAACATTAATAACTTTCTTTCTAAAAGTATTACAGAGAATAATTAATTAACAACTACTTACAATTCCTTACTCTAACCTATCTGTTACCTTACCTTCTATAATATTAGTCTGACAAAACTCCCAATAAAGATTTACAAAACACTTCTTATCTCAAAACCAAACAGCTTTCAATTCTTCTATCTGGCTCTTCCTCTGTCTTGTTTTCTTTTCCTTCGGAATTTCTGCATCACAGGTTACTGATCCAAAAAGGTACCTTTCAGAGAGCTATTTTTTCAGGCAGTCTTTTACCCACATGAGCTTGGCAGTTCTCCTCTCAACTGTTCAGTTTTCCCTGGTCTTATACCCCCAAAGCATTGGATTGTGTCATTGGCTTTTAAGATGGTCAATATAGTCAATTCAAATGGGATTGGAGTTTGGTATTTTTGGGGATATAATTTAAACTGATTGGCTAAATTCAAATTTGTCCTTGTCTCCAGGCAATGAGCTAATCGACTTGTTCGACCAAGTGTTACATTGTTGCCTTATTGAGAACACTTGGTTCTGTGTCCAGTAGCTCTGCTGCTTTTAATTCTCTTAAAGTACACCCACATCTTCATAACACTGTTCCTGTGGTGTACTTTTCTATGTTCAAAGCACAGTAAAACTAGTAGCAATGGTACCACAGGCCTTAGCTATCACAAGATTAGAAAGGAAGAATTATTGAGGGAGGTAATTTACTTACTTCTAAATTTTGAAAGATGATTTTGCTCTCAGCTTATCAGCTAATTATATTGTCCAAATAAATATAAAACCTACTCACAATATACATTTGATTACTGGAGTTTGTTGGTAAATGAAAATTTTGTAGTGCTTTTCTCCTTTTGCCTGAGTCTAAATTGTTCACAGGAAGTGTTGAGAAATGTTGACCCAAAAAATGACCCTTGGGGGAAAACGCTTTCCAGTTTGAAAAACACCCAGTCATCATCATTCCATGCTAGTGAGTTTTGAGAAGATTTGTAGCTCAGGTTGATTTTCTGAATGTAAGTTTGCTCGCTGAGCTGGAAAGTTCGTTTTCAGACATTAGACTAACATCATTAGTAAGCCTCCAGTGAAGCACTGGTGGTACGGCCCACTTTTTATTTATGTGTTTATTGCTCCATCCTTGTAAACTCATGTTGAACACCCTTCACGGTCAAAGTTTATGTTGTGGTTCCCAGATCTGCTCACCAGTACTCTGAGTGGGGTCTAACTAGGGTTTTGTGTAATTGCAGCATAACATCTACATCCTTACACTCCACCCCTTCAGATACTAAAGTCAGCATTCCATTGCAGACAAATTGTGGTCAACATACTGTACACAATAAATTTTACTGCAAATTGCAATTTCCTCTATTGGGTGGTGGAATCTGGCTTGGACTTTGAAATCAAATTCCCTACTTATGCTTGCCCAGTGCCCTTTGATGTCAACTACTTTACAGATTTGAAAAAAAAGCTGGACAGCTTATGTGTGTATCCATTAAAACACATTAGTAACAGATCTTGCAGGCAATAGATGTACTTGAAGCATGTCATAGTTGTAAACCTACAAATATGATTTCATACTTAAATTCAGCTTCAATGAGCTGCTCCTTTTTCATGCCCAAAATGTTCTTTCTGGAAGGTTTTAACTGGTGTGGGGGTGAGCAAAGAGTCTCTCTGAAAGCTTCCTCTTTGGAAAAATCATATTCGTTCCCATTTTCTATAGCATCCTACAGCAAACTGATCAATAAAGTCATGGAGTTGCTGTTTGTTTGATGTGAGTTGGAGTTTGTTAATGTTGAAACTTATTCTTTCCTTGATCTGGTCATAAAGAACTTTGCAGATCTTCTTCTGGATCTTTCTGATCACCAACATAAAGACCATATGTGTGAAAGATTTTCAGTGTTCTTTTCTTGGTATTATATAATGTTTGAGTAGTACAATAGAACTGCATAAATTGCTTGTACACTAGTAATTCACTGAAAGTATCACTGGAGAGCAGTCCATTAGTAAGTGTTCACCTTCTATTCCTATTTGGAAGTGATTACATTGTTATTTCTTTAGAAGTAGAGTGTTTGAACTGTTTCTTTATTTCTTTTGCTTCTTTTACTTCTTTATCCTTTTATGTTCTTGTTGCTACTCCTTTACTGGCCTTGATCTCTTTCAGGTTTTGTTTTAAAAACTACAGGCTTATAGTTTAAAATGTTTCTTTTTTTGATTCATGCACACAATTTCAATGTCACTGGCTAGGCCAGCATTTATTGTCCATCCCTAATTGCCCAGAAGGCAGTTAAGAGTCAACCACATTGCTGTGGGTCTAGTGTCCCATCTAGGCCAGACCAGGAAAGGACTGCAGTTTCCTTCCCCAAAGGGCATTAATGACATTTGTGGATTTTTCACAACAATCGGCCACTATTTCATGGTCATTATTAGGGTCCAGATTTTACGAATTCAAATTCCATCATCTGCCATGATGGAACTTGGACCAGGTCCTCAAGTTATCATCCAGGTCTCTAGATTAATAATCTAGCAATAATATCACTAGGTCATCCCCAGTTACAGTTTTCTATCTCAAGACAGCAGTTACACCAAATAAAAAGTGATGACATTATCACCAATCTGGGAGAGAAAATTGCAGAACAAACTGATCTCTGATTATAGATAAGGCTTATTAGTGTAGAAAACTGCTTCTTGAGTATTTGTCCAGCTGTAGTTTCCATGAGGAGTGCATCAGAGCTGTGTTTTTATGACAACTTAACTTCCTATTTTGTTTTTAAATTGGAATAGAAAGCTGTCATTTTAATTTTCAAGAGACAGAGAGAGGCATCGGAATTGGCAGCTGCTACATTGACAGCTGTGACACCAGTGAGATAGGCCCAGCGGTGAAAGATGGCACCTGATGATCAGCGACTTTTTGTTGGTTGGGTTCCCCGCAGGTGAGCAGTGGGCATGGAGAATCAGCCCAGCAGTGAAAGATGGCCGCTGAAGAGTGGCGACTTCAATGTTGGTTGGGTCTGGAGCAGACAGCAGCGAGCTGGTGGAGGAAGGATGGTGGCACATATGTTGTTGATGATGAGCTGGCTCTGGACTAGTGGATTCTCTTTAAACTATGTCTTCCTTTTTTTTCTTATTCTTAAACTTTTCAAAGTAATGCCAGATTATGGCAACACTGGAAAAGCTTTTCACTGTATTTGACTGTTTTCCTCACTGTGACAGTGAAAACATTCATTTATTCATTCAGATAGAGACCTCAGTGTTAAGGTCTGTAAGCATTTTCATATGTATTGGTAACTTGCACCTTTTTAATAAAGGGACTTTTAGAGATTTCTTATATTCACAAAGGTCTTAGACTTAGGTATGTCAGAATATCCATGTCTTTGTCTGCAAAATGGGGTGCCAATTACCCCTCCCCTGCCATGCCTAGGACATATTTCACAAACCATGCTGGGCAGCTCCAGACGGAAGAAGCTCTCCCAGAGGTACTTTTTAAAGGGGGCATCGGTGCTAGTGATGGTGGTCAACTCTGGGATATCCTGACAGTGATGAGTTCTTTCAGCTTCAGCTGAATCCGGCTAGTGTTGGATGAGAGTGTCATCGTTGGTTCAGGCTGGGTAGATTAAGCATTGGATTTAAGACAAAATGGTGCAGATAAACACAAGGCCTCACAGTGAGAAATCCTCGACAAAATTGATGCTTAGCAAAACAAGAGTAAAATTCGTCCCGTGGTTTATCATATTATAGAATCCCTACAGTGTGGAAACAGGCCCATTGGCCCAACAATTCCACACTGACCCTCCGAAGAGTATCCCACCCAGACCTATTCTTCCACCCTATGACTCCACATTTCCCATGATTAATGCCAATAACTCCCACATCCCTGAACACTATGGGCAATTTTAGCATGGTCAATTCACCTAACCTGCTCATCTTTGGACTGTTGGAGGAAACCAGAGCACCCGGAGGAAACCCACAAAGACACTGGGAGAGCGTCCAAACTCTAAACACAATTGCCCAAGGCTGGAATCAGACCCAGATCCCTGGTGCTGTGAGACAGTAGTGCTAACCACTGAGCCACAGTGCTGCCCCCAGCCACCATGCTGCCTCCACCCCCCCCCCCCCCCCCCCCCCCCCCCTCCCGCTGCTTTGAGGGATAGATGTTGGTCAGGACATTGGACCAGTTATGGTATTGATTTTTTTTACATTGAATGAGGTCTATTGTGTTGATTGGAAGAAGCCCCAGCTGGGAGAAGCAAATGATGCTCGATTTTCCCAGCATTCTGCTCTTCAATAATTTCAAAATTGTTCAATTGTTACTCCCCTAAATCACTCCAGGCGTAGTGTAATAATAGCTAACGCAGTGCCAAGAATTTGATGCAAAGATTTTATTTTTAATCGGGATGTTATGGTAACCAAATTTTCATTGATCTAACCAATGTAGGAACTCATGACAATCAGTTTGATATATCACACTCCCCTTTGAAAATCTCCAGTAAAGCCTCGTATTCCTGTACCAAAACAGCTTTTGCTGTCCATTTGTTCAGAGGTTGGTGGTGGCTGAATTTTAATTAGCTTAATCAACTTGAGAAGTCATGACGATTATGTTGGTGCATCACTCTCCACATCAGAGAGCTCCAGTAGGGCCTGACAAAAACATTACTCATGCACACATTCACAACCCATTCACTTCGAGTGATGGAGTGTTATCGTATATTCACATACATCTGAGTGCAGACAGTCTCAGTAAAAAATATCATCTAAATGATGACTTCTCCAACAGTACAGAACTCACCTGAGTGCAATTTGCAATGTTAGCCTGATTTTGTGCTCAAATCTCTGAAGTGGGACTTGTACACAAATGTTTTACTTCAGAGACAGGCGTGCTATAACTAACCCAAAATAAAAAAAATGCAATTTAATGTTACTAGCTCTGAGTACATTTAATTGAAAAGTCATTAGGACCTTGACTTGCACGGAGATGAGTTAAAGGAGTCTCAGTAGCCAATGACAGGCCTACGCCTGTCATTGTCAACAATAAATTACGCTGGGTGACCAATTATCACTGAAATCTGGAATACCGTGGACATTTCTGGTTTAGGTAATGGATTACTGTAGTTGACACCCACTTGGTTTCAATCTCTCATCACCAGGCATGTCATCTTGGAAATAACCTGGCCCAAAAGATAATGTGTTTCATCACCTTTTCATCTGGCAAGGAGGTTAAATATTTGGTTGTCTTGAGACAACTGTTGAATAGAAGTTTAAGTCCTTGCCATGATCACTGACATTTGGACAGAAGGAGTTTACATTTCCGTAATCCCATCAAGATATACACCACTCCCTGATATATAAAAGAATATTGACATAACTGGCCATAGTGGCTAGCGTTGTGATATTATTTTGTGCAGCAGACAGTGATACTTAAGATGAGAAAAATTGTTCTCAAATGTATGGCAAATAAAATATTAAAAACTGCTTTCACAAAGACTGCCTTTTACATTGGGTCAGTCACCAGATTATTCTTATTTAATCATAAGAATACAAGCATACAATTTGTAGGCATCTCCAAATTTGGTATGAGGACAATTTCAATTCTATGTTGTTAAGAGGCATTTGACCTTTTGCTTTCCTAGCATCATATCTGAGCTCTTTAAAAAAAGACATTTGGAGATTACATGATGCTTGTTTTACCACCTACAGCTTTTATTCCTGATGAAGGGCTTTTGCCTGAAACGTCGATTTTACTGCTCCTCGGATGCTGCCTGAACTGCTGTGCTCTTCCAGCACCACTAATCCAGAGTGTTGTATCAATGTCAGCTAACTTTTCATCGCAATATAAATGCAAAACTATATCTTCTCAGCCTGCAGCACCTCTGTAAAATTGAGAAAATCAATTCTCAGTATCTGTTCCCAAGTGTAACTTGGCAGTTCTTGATGCTTGATTGAAAAATGTTGTCAAATCTGACAACTCTTTCAATTAGGCCTCTGATGTTCATCTGTAAAGCACAGAAACATCTTCAGGAAGTATTTACACTGAGTCAACAAGAAGCAGATTTCTAACATCTGCAATATTTTGATTTTTTTTTACAAGTGCTTAACTCATTGCCACGGGAATGCTCGTGCCGAAGATATTCAGCTGTTCAGTGCGATAGGATTTCTATTTGTCTTTCACCCGATTCGCCTCTATTGCTTTCTGTTCTGTTCTGGCAAAATGTCATTGACCTGAAATATTAACTGTAAATTCCTCTGTCTCTCTACTGATGCTGAGTACTTCCAGCATTTCTTGCTTTTATATAAAAAGAACGCTCAAATGATTCAAAACCTTTATCTAAAGTACAGCTAAGATCGCTAGTTTCAGTCCATCTGTTCATTTAAACCTCCTGTTAAATATTAGTGACCTTGGGGTTGATTTCAGACCAAGGTTTCTTGTTTTGCAATGGTTTGTTCTGAAGACATTGCATGCATCTCATGAAATGATGTCATCCTCACAGAAGGATCAATGATCGTAACATAGTCATTACACGTTTATTGAGTTGTTGTCAGTGTCAGGTTACCAAAAATAAAATGGAACAGCATTAATCTAGTTTCTTAGCACAGCTTTGGATAGCTCTTCTTTTCTACGCGAATGCATAGACATTTTAGATTTGTCAGATTACATTTCAATTTCATTTTTATTTGGTTTATTTCCATCAATTTCTGGAAATGCAATTATCTGTCGAACATATAATAATATACAGAATGTTTGTCATTCTATCTAAAGCAGGATTTATTAGGATTTTTCCCAAACTGTAATCATGAAAATGACTTTTGCATGTTTCTAGACAAAAAAAACTGCAATCAGTGAAGTATCCAACTTTTAATGCTTCTCTGCTACAAAGACATAGCTGCTGTTCAACAACACTGTTATGTGTTCAAGTAAAGTGTTCTGCAGGGTGACATCAGCTTTAGCAATGTAGGCAGCTTGTTCTGTATGGGCCAATGCCAGTTTAAATCATTATTTAATGATATTCTTACTCTTGAGATTCACCTATAAATGTCTGCTACATCATATGAGCTGCACAACCCTTTCAAAAAGATCAAATAAAGTAAAAGGTCACTACCAACCAACGAACTCTTATTGTGAAAAAGGTGGTCATTAATTGGCAATGCTCTACTACAGGGTGAGACTGCATTGATTAAACATAAAGATATTGTGAGCTACAAACTAAACTTCAATGGTGAATGTTGAAAAATTTCTCAGTAAAGGTTAGCTTAAAATGATGAAGGAATATTTAGCCTGCCCTGCAGAGCTCCTCACGAGAATTGAATCAGTAATGAATCAGTGACTTAAGAGCAGCATGTGATCCATAAAGATATTGATTATTTAATTGATTTAAAGCCAAATGCATGTAATGTCAGAATTATAGATAAATCACTAGAAAGTGAGACGACAGACATCTCTTTGTTGGAAAGATACTGAAGAAAGCATTAGCCATTAATTGGAATATGACCATGCAGGTGAACAGTGGGGATAATACTGGCATAAGGGCAATGTTGCAGGATTATTAATTGAGGGCCCCAGGCTAATTTTCTGGTGACAAGGATTCAAATCCCATCTTGATGAATTGAATTCAGAATGCAATAGCTATCCTAATGAGGAACATTGTCAATTGTCATAAAAATCCATCTGGATCACTAATGTCCTTCAGAGAAGGAAACTTTTAATGTCTGTCCTACATGTGACTCCAGACACAGAGTAAATGTGGTTGTCTTTTAACTTTCGTCTGAAATGGGCCAGAGAGCCCAACAGTGCAACGGCAACTAGAGATGGCAACAAATGCCAGCTTTGTCAGTAACACCAGTATCCTGTACATGAATCAAAGTAAATGGCCATACAAATTGTAGTTTCAGAACAATGGGATGCTGCTTTAGCTCCAAGTTAGCAACTGTGCCATGGGTATCCAATTATGGTGCAGTTTTCATTGGACACGGTTTTGGACAGGGGCTGTTGCATGAATGGTGGGAGCATACCCCATAAGTATGCAGATTGTGATATCATTCAGCACAAGATGCTGCTTTGACTCCGGTGCTATAATGTTCCACCACGCCATCCTCACTAACATTTTAGTCAACATCGCAGAGCTCGACATGCATTCAGCAGTAGGAAGGACCACACTCCTCCTCCCAACTCCCACCAGCGCTACTGAAATGGATTATCAAGTACTTTCAGATTAGGTGCTGACTGTTTTCTACTTGCTGTGTCTGAATTTGTAGAATTACTTGGTAGCTTGCAGAGCTATGTTAATGTTGGTGAACTATGCAGGGAGTGACGCAGCATTTAGTTTCAGAACATACAACAGTACAACACAGTACAGGTCCTTTGGCCCTCAGTATTGTGCTGACCTTTTATCCTACTCTAAGATCAAACTAACATACATACCCTTCATTTTACTACCATCCATTTGCCCATCCAAGTGTGGCCTAAATGACCCTAATGTGTCTGACTCTACTGCATTACACCCACCCACCACTCTCTGTGTAAAGAACTTACTTCTGACATCTCCCCTAAACCTTCCTCCAATCACCTTAAAATTATGTCCCCTCATGATAGCCATTTCTACCCTGGGAAAAAGTCTCTGACTGTCCATTCTGTCTATATCTCTTATTATCTTGTACAACTTTATCAACTCACCTCTCATCCTTCTTCTCTCCAATGCGAAAAGCCCTAGCTCCCTCAACCTTTCTTCATAAGACCTGCCCTCCAGGCCAGGCAGCATCCTAGTAAACCCTCTCTAAAGCTTCAACATCCTTTCTATAATGAGGTGACCAGAACTGAACATAATATTCCAAGTGTGGTCTAACCAGGGCTCTATAGAGCTGCAGCGTAACCTCATGCCTCTTAAAATCAATCCCCCTGCTAATGAAAGCTAACCCTATCAACCTGGGTGGCAACTTTGAGGGATCTATGGACATGAACCCAAGATCTCTCTGTTCCTCCACACTGCCAGAATCCTGCCTTTAACCCTGTAATCTGCATTCAAATTAGACCTTCCAAAATGAATCACTTCACACTTTTCCAGGTTGAACTCCATCTGCTACTTATCAGCCCAGCTCAGCATCCTGTCAATGTCTCATTGAAACCTACAACAGCCCTCCACACTATCCACAATTCCACCGACTTTTGTATCATCAGCAAACTTACTAACATATCCTTCCACTTCCTCATCCAAATGATTTATAAAAATCACAAAGAGCAGAAGTCCCAGATCAGATCCCTGCAGAGCAATACTGGTCACTGAGCTCCAGGCTGAATATTTTCCATCAATTACCACCCTCTGTCTTCTATGGGCCACCAATTCTGTACCCAGACAGCTAAATTTCCCTGTATCCCATGCCTCCTTACTTTCCGAATGACCCTACCATGGGGAACCTGATCAACTGCCTTGCTAAAATCCATGTACACCACATCCACTGCTCTACCTTCATCAATGTGTTTTATCACGTCCTCAAAGAATTCAATAAGGCTTGTGAGGCATGACCACAGAACACACTAGATAGCCTCCTTCTTTAAAGACCATAATTTCCCCTCCCATGTGGTTGAAGATGCCCTCCAATGCATCTTATCCACGTCCTGCACCTCCACCCTCAAACCCCACCCCACAAACCGCAACAAGGACAGAACCCCCCTGATCCTCACCTTTCACCCCACCAACCTCTGCAAAAACCGCATCATCCATTGACATTTACATGACCTACAAACGGACCCCACCACCAGGGATATATTTCCCTTCCCCACCCCTATCCGCTTTCTATAAAGACCATTCCCACTGTGACTACCTGGTCAGGTCCATGTCCCACAACAACCTACCCTCCCGTCCTGGCACCTTCCCCTGCCACCGCATGCAAAACCTGTGCCCACACCACCTCCCTCACCTCCATCCAAATCCCCAAAGGAGCCTTCTACATCCATCAAAGTTTCACCTGCACATCCACAAATGTCATTTATTGCATCCGTTGCTCCCGATACGGTCTCCTCTACATTGGGGAGACTGGACGCCTTCTCGCAGAGCGCTTTAGGGAACATCTCTGGGACACCCACACCAATCAACCCCACCATCCTGTGGCCCAACATTTCACTCCCCTTCCCACTCTGCCAAGGACATGCAGGTCCTGGGCCTCCTCCACCGCTGCTCCCTTACCACCTGATGCCTAGAGGAAGAACGACTTATCTTTCACCTCGGAACACTTCAATCAGGGCATCAATGTGGACTTCATCAGTTTCCTCATTTCCGACCCCCCACCTTACCCCAGTTCCAAACTTCCAGCACAGCACCATCCTCATGACCTATGCCACCTGTCAATCTTCCTTCCCACCTATCTGCTTCACTCTCCTCTCCAACGTATCACCTTCACCCCTTCCTCCATCCACCTTTTGCACTTCTCCCCAGTCCCACCCTCTCCCATTTATCTCTCCAACCCTGAGGCTTCCAGCCTCATTCCTGATGAAGGGCTCCTGCCCGAAATGTTGATTTTCCTGCCCCTCAGATGCTGCCCGACCCGCTGTACTTTTCCAGCACCACCCTAATCTTGACTGTAATCTCCAGCATCTGCAGTCCTCACTTTCACCTGTCACTCACAAAACCATGCTGACTATCTCTAATCAAGCTATGTTTTTCCAAATAATCATAAATCCTGTCTCTCAGAATCCTCTCCAATAATTTGCCCATCCCCAATGTAAGATTGACTGGTCTGCAATTTCCAGAGTTATCCTTATTCCCTTTCTTGAACAAAGGAATAACATTTGTCACCCTCTAATCATCTGAAACTACTGCAGTGGACAGTGAGGACACAAAGATCATTGCTAAAGGTGCAGCAATCTCTTCCCATAGAAACCTGGGGTAAATCCCAGCTGTCTCAGGGGATTGTCTATCCTCATGAATTTCAAAACACATCCTCCTTCTTAAAATTAACCTGTTGAAGCATATCAGCCTGCTTCACACTGTCCTCACAAATGTCAAGGTCTCTCTCACTAGTGAATACTGAAGCAAGGTATTTATTAAGGACCTCCCCTACCTCCCTTGGCTCCAGGCACAAGTTGCCTCCTCTATCCCTGATCAGCCCCACCCTCACTTTGGCCATCTTCTTGTTCCTCAAATAGATGTAGAATGCCTTGGGATTTTCCTTGATGCTACCCACCAAGGATTTTTCATGCCCCTTTCTAGCTCTTCTCAGTCCATTCCCCTGGCTCCCTTGTAACCCTCTAGAGCTTGTTTGATCCTTGCCTCCTCAACCTTAAGTAAGCTTGCTTTGTTCTCTTGACTAGATGTTCCACATCTCTTGGTCATGCAAGGTTCCTTCACCCTACCATCCCTCCTTTGCCTCAGTGAGTCAAACCTGTTCAGCACTTGCAGCAAGTGCTCCCTAAACAACCTCCACATTACTGTCATGCATTCCCCTGAGAATATCTGTTCCCAATTTATGCTCCAAGGTTGCTGCCTGACAGTGCTGTAATTCCCCTTCCCCCATTGAATACTTTCCAATACTGTCTGCTCCTATTCCTGTCCATGACTACAGTAACAGTCAGGGAGTTGCGATCACTGTCACGTTTTGACCTGAAGAATTCTGTGGGTGCTGTTGTTGTTTGAACTCTGAACCTGCAGCATGAGAAGGCAATTGAGCAGCAGGAGCACAGAAGATGGTCACAGTGGGAGGGGATAAAGGGATCTTAAGGGCAGATCTAATCCACTCAGGATTTTTGGGGAACATGTCTCTTACCGTTATCTAAGTCTGGATCAGTTGGTGCACCATATTCACTTTACGAAGAAGGAGCTCACAGAAATCTACCAGCTCATGTCACCTGACCTGCATTTTCATGATGGTGGGAGTTGACAATGATGCTGTGAAAGTAACCATGAATGTTCTTGCATCAGGATCCTTCCAGGCAGGAGCAGGCATCGTCTGTAACATTTCACAGCTCCCCATTCTGCAGGAGGGAAGTGGTATATTCCTCTATGCTAGGACTGCTTTACCTTCTCTCTAATGATTGAGGAGAATGTGGAGTGCATGTGCGACTCCATCAGGATGGAGACCTTTGACATGACTCAAGGCAGCTTGATTTGCAAGCATGTGGTTGGCAGACAATGTACCCAAACGCTG
Organism: Chiloscyllium punctatum; assembly: GCF_047496795.1. Taxonomy (NCBI): domain Eukaryota; kingdom Metazoa; phylum Chordata; class Chondrichthyes; order Orectolobiformes; family Hemiscylliidae; genus Chiloscyllium; species Chiloscyllium punctatum. The sequence goes on from NC_092743.1 coordinate 127,733,988, forward strand.
AGCGTTTCTGCAGTCACAAAGGACCACACTCACTGAGTGTGCAGTTGGTGTATAACCTTGCTCAGCACATTATCCAGAAGTATCATGCCGTTCAATATCTTGGCAGCAGTTGTGGTACTTTCATTTTGATCCAGATGATGGCATAGTTGGACAGTGACTGAGCTGGTATTCTAATGACCCAGACTGATGCTTTGGGCATGCTAGGTCAATTCCCGCATCGATAGCTGGTGAATTAACGATAAATCTGGAATTGTCAAGAATGATGACGAGAAAACTGTTATGAATTGTTGTAAATCCTATTTTGTTCTTTAAAAACAGCACCTTGGTTCACGAACATTCTTCAGGGCAGATAAACACCAGTCCCACAGAAATTAGGTGTCTTTTAATTGCTTTCTGAAAGCTACTCACTTCAAGGGCAATTAGAGATAGACAGCAAATGCTCACATCCCAAGAAAGAATAAAGAAAAAAAGAAGCCAGAGGGTAGATACAGGGCAACAAGGCTATCCAGTTCACAGCAGACATGATCCACTGCGCAAACATAGCCAATATATGAATGTGAGCCATTATTCTAAAGCGTTGTCAGGCAGATCCTCTGGTGGTCAAGCAATAGTTCAGATGCCTGAGATGATATATATGAAAGTCTGCAGTACTTGCCAGACATCCATTCTTGAAGAAATTGAGGACTGCAGATGCTGGAGGTCAGAGTCGAGAGTGTGCTGCTGGAAAAGCACAGCAGGTCAGGCAGTATCCGAGGAGCAAGAATTCCTGATGAAGGGCTAGAGCCCGAAATGTCGATTCTCCTCCACGGATGCTACCTGACCTGCTGTGCTCTTCCGGCACCACACTCTCGACATTCATTCTTGTCTGCTATAACCTCCACAACATGATGAAGAAGGCACAACCCTTCCAATTTGCGATAAAGTAGTCAGCTAAGGAGTGAAAAAGAGGGAGGAGGAAACCAGCACATACTCTTTCAGGCCTGGCTGTCTGCAATTGCCTCATCCACCTATAGCTGTAATGAGCACAACCCAAAATCCCCACCCTGTGATAGTCACAAATTGTAATCTTCCCTCTGCCTCTGACTGTACGCTGCTCTCTTGACCACATTGTTGAAATAAAGACCACCATGAAATCAATGTTATGAAACAAATCATCCAATGTTCCATGCCAACGCTAACTAACCACATTTAGACATTCCCTTAGTGATTGTCTTGTAGGAACCTCTGCCTATCAAGCGTTCCTGTACAGTGCTACAACGTGGCTTGTGGAGGGTTGCCTGCGCTCATTCAGGGTTATAGCAAACAGCCTTAGAGGATGTCAGTGCACATCTCTGGTCCTAGAAGGACCAACTTCAGACAGCAGTCTGAGCTGGTTCCCTGACAGGCGCTAGCAAGGACACAGGCTAATGTTCAGTTGGAGGGTAAATTGTTGGGCTGTTGTGGGAGCCTGCAAGGCCCTATCAACCCTGCTATCAGCTGCCACGATGGGAGTAATCTGAGCCTGCATGACAACAAACTGAGATTTGTGCCTGTAGCTTGAGCTTCGGTTTCTGTGTGCAAACTGCAAATTATGGCTATGAAGCTTGCAGCACTGCCAAGAGACTGAGGTCATCTGGTGAGGCTATGAATGAAACACATAAGTCAAACTTGATAAAGTTTATTGTTAGGTGAACAAGAAGCATGTAGTGAACTAAACAATGTGTTTGAGACATTTGGAGTGACATGACATTTGAAGATGCACTCACTGACCTTGACCACTCATATGACGTTATTACATTTTTTGCACAGTGTCCAGGCACTTAGGACTGCACTGCTGGCATTGACAATGATGGCAACCTACTCACATTGCCTGTCCATATGGAAATGCCTTGGCTAAGTGTGTATCGAAGACCTTGTGCCTCCTGTTCATCTCCTTCACTAAGGCTTCCAATTCTGTATCAGAAAAACTTGGAAAGTTTTTATGCAGAGATTGTTGGTTCTCCGTGGCAGCAATGTAGTTCTAAGTCAGGATGCTACATGATTTGGAGGAGGACTGGCAGGTCCTAGTGACCCTATGTGTATAAGACCCTTGTCTTTCAAGGTCATGGAGGTCATAGGTTTTGAAGATGCTATTGGAGAATTCATGGGAAATTTCAGCAGCACATTTGGTAGGTAGCAAAACTGAAATCAGTGGGTATGAGGGGCAACCTCTCTGGTGGTTAGAGTCATACCTGACACTGATGAAGGTAGTCGTGGTTCTTGGAGGTCAGTCATCTTAGCTCCAGTACGTCTTTGCAGGAGTTTCTCAGGGTAATATCCTAGGCCCAACCATCTTCAGTTGCTTCATCAATGACCTTCGCTCCATCATAAGGTCAGAATTGTGGATGTTCGCCAATGATTGCACAATGCTTGGCAGATTTGCGAAGCACATTAGACTATATCCAGACTTGGGCTGACAAGTGGCAAGTACCATTCATGCTACAAAAATGCCAGGCTATGATTATCCAGGCTATGAATGCCAGGCTATGAAACAATCTAACCACCACCCTGACATTCAATGGTGTTACCATCGCTGAATCTCTCACTATCAACATCCTGGGAGTTACCATTGATCAGAAACTCAACTGGACTCACTACATAAATGCAGTGGCTACAAGATCAGGTCAGAGGCTAGGAATATTGCAGCAAGTAACTCACTTCCTGATTCCTGAAAGCTTATTCACCATCTACAAGGCACAAGTCAGGAATGTGATGGAATACTCCCACTCCCCTGGATGAGTACAGCCCCAACAAGACTCAAGAAGCTTGACACCATCCAGGACAAGGCAACCTGCTTGATTGGTACCACATCAAAAAGCATCCACTCCCTCCACTACCAATGTTCAGTAGCAGGTGTGTGTACTGTCCGCAAGATGCACTGCAAAAATTCACCAAAGATCCTCAGACAGTATCTTCCAAACCCATGACCATTTCCATCTAGAAGGACAAGGGCAGCAGCCACCATCACCTTCAAGTTCTCCTCTAAGCTATTGACCATCCTGACTTGGAAATGTATTGCCGTTCCATCACAGTCTCTGGGTTCAAGTTCTAGAATTCCCTCCCTAATGGCATTGTGGGTCAACCCACAGCAGGTGGACTGCAGTGGTTCAAAAAGGAAGCTCACCACCACCAACACCACCTCAAGGGTAACTAGGTACAGGCAATAAATGCTGGCCAGCCAGCAATGCCCATATCCAACAAAATGAATAAATAAATATCACAAACGGTGTATTGGTGTGAGATGGAGTGCCACTCAAGTATGCGGTTTTATCTGGATGGTGTCTAGCTTCTTGAGTGTTTGTGAAGCTACAGTCTTCCAGTCAAGTGGAGAGTAGTCCATCACATTCTTGAACATGCATTGGGGAGGCAGGAGATGAATTGTTGTTGCAGAATTTCTGGTGTTTGACTCACTCTTGTATCCACAACATTTACATGGCTATTCCATTCAGTTTCTGGTCAATGGTACCTCCAAAGGTGTTGATAATGGAGGATTCAGTGATGGTAACGTCGTTGAATTTCAAAGGGTGATAGTTAGATTCTCCTTTGTCAAGATGGTCATTGCCTGGCACCTTTTGGCACAAATGGTACTTGCCAATGATCAGCACAAGCCTGAATGTTGGTGAGGTTTTGTTGTGTTTGCCTGAACTGCTTCAGTATCTCAGGAGTTGAGAATGATATCGAACATTCATTGATGATTGAACAATACTACTTCTGACCTTATGCTGGGTGCCTTTTTAAAATTTATTCATGGGATATTAGCTTGGCTGACAATGTCACCATTTATTGTCCATCCCTACTGCCCTTGAGGATAGTGTAATTTAAGAGGACAATTAAGAGTCAACCACATTTTTGTATTCTGGAGTCACATGCAGTTTGGAACAGATAAAGATGGGAGGTTTTCATGAGTGAACCAATTGAGTTTTTGTGACTGTCCAGGAGTTTAGTTGTTATAATTACTGATACCAGGTTTGGTGGGCTTTATTTTCTAGCTTTATTTCATTAACTGAATTGAAATTCTCCAGCGAGATTTGTGCTCGCATTTCTACATTACTCATCCAAAACATAAGCACTTTGCAATTAAGTATCGTGCTGTGGGTGTACATTTGAAAATCAGTGCTGTAGAATGGTGCTGCTAAGGGGCAGAAAGAAGATGAGAAATAAGAGAGAAGCAATGACAGATCCTTTTGGGGACTAGAGGTAACACTGCCGGAGCAGAAGTGGGGAAGACAACGCGAATATTACTCCAGATATAATTAGAAAGAATGGAAGGGAACAAAGCAAATACAATCCAACCCATTGAATGATTGGTGGAGAGCTATTGGAGAAGGATGGTGTGTGCAGTAGTTTGCAGAGTGATTGAGAAGGATTAGTAGGCTTAAGTCGCTCACATGGATATGATTTGTGATTTCAATTAGAGTCATTGCAACATGCAGTAGAGGCAGAAATCTGATGGAGGGATTCAAGGATGGATTTCAAGGGAAGATGGGAAGAAATTTGCTCAGTATCTACATGTCCAAAGAGTTTAGAGAAGAAAAGGAGTTGAGTTTAAGTGCTAAGTTACAAATACTGACCACTTAGAGACTTTATGACTCTTAACCAAGTTTACAACTGCTCAGTCAGCTTCCTGCTCAAGTTCCTTAATTAGCTTGCAGTTTTTTTTTAAGTCGTAAAGTTCTAAGTCAAATTCTAAAGGTTAAAATAAATTTCATCATTGGCACACTTACTTTGCTGACTGTCCAAGTGATCTAATGAGTTGGTATCAGTACCTTAAAGGTCAACTTTTTTTTTTGTGGTGATGACAAAGACTTTCTTGTGCTTGACAAATTCACCTGAGATTTCAGGAGCAGCCTGTTCTGTGATACAGTGTGAGTTTCTCCACACAAATGATTCCTGATGTCATTGATACACTTCAAATTCATTTCAGTCATTTAGACTCAGTAAGTATATACAGCTAACATCTTTGCCTGGTCCCATACTGAAGTGAAAATGACCAGTGGGCCAGTTATATGTTATCATTTCTTGCCAGCCGAACAGAAAGGCGCTATGTTTTGGAAACAGGTGAACGGCCACCAAAAAATTACTAACAAGGAGAAAATAAAATATTGGAGCAAATTCGCCAAGAATATATAAACAAACAGTCACAATTTCTGAAAGCTTATAGATGATAAGTAGCAATTCAGGATTTCTTAATCAGTACAACAGTGCATCAGTTTTCCTTAGAACCCCTGACACTCCTTTTTTATTAGCATGTCTGCCACTCTTGTTTTTTTTTATTCCCTCCCCCCACACTACCACCTAACCGCGGTAGTGCTTATTTTTCCCCAGCACCCCTATCGTGTATAAATCTTTATTTATATTCACTACGAGGAAGAAAGGAAACACCCGATTGGCCAATGATAAGCAATATCCCTCTCATCAAAGGGCAATGCTGCATGATCAAAAAATGAAGTGAAGTGGAGCACAGGGATTAACTCAAAATAGAGTTGTAGGGGGAAATAGAACACTGCACTCGCTGCGGTGCCCACCTGTCCCTGAACAGATCAAAGGTGTTAGTGGACAACGCGTGCGCCTTCTCCAGGGACACCCAGACTTATACATAACCACAGAGATTCCTCAGTATTCTGTGTCATTTTAGTAAGTTGGTGCGCCTGCAGATGCAATTTCATCAGAAATTCATGACTGTCCATCATTACTATGCAAACAGACAAAATCTTTGTATGAGGTATACAAAGTATTGAACATAATTTTAAAATTCTGCTTTCACGTCACCAAAAATAATTAACAATAAGCAGATTTGAATTGCTGCTATACTTACTGATAAGAATGGAAGTTAAGGTTTTGAAGGCAGCAGTCAGAGGAGTAGTTTGAAGGAAGAAAAGGAGAAAGATATTGTAGTTCCTTAACGATTAAATCCCAAAATTCCTCATGGCCAATGTTGCACTTTTTGTAGAGGAATCATTGTTGTAATTTGTGAAATTCAGTAGTCTTGCAACAAACATGGACAAAAATTTTGAACTCAGAGATAAGGTGACAGTGACTGCCTATGACATCAAGGCAGCATTTGGCCAAGTAAGGCATCGTTCGGTCCAAGCAAAATTGAAGTCAATGGGAATTAGGGAAAACTCTCCACTGCCTGGAGTCATACCTGGCACAAAGGAAAATGATTGTGGTTTATAGAGGTTAATCACCTCAGACCCAGGACATCATCGTGACTTCCTCTGAATAATGTTGTCAGCCTCCACCCAACTGTCTTCAGGCTGCTTCATCAATTACTTTCTCTTCATCATAAGTGATGATTGCACAATGTTCTAAATAGTTATAGCAGTCACCTGATTACAGATTGAAGCAAGTTCAGAAAACCAAAATGGAAATCAGTATGGACCAGAAATGTTAACTCTGCTTGCTCTCCACAGATGCTTCCAGACCTGCTGAGCTTCTCCAGCAATTTCTGATTGTATTTCTGATTTCTAGCATCCATAGTTCTGTGTTTTTTTTTGGAACAAGCAAAATTGTTTTAAATGAACATTCAATATTATCCAACGAATTGAAACTGGTCAGTTGAGTCAGGCATCAAGAAATTCTCCTGTTGCAATTTACACTTGTATGTTAAGTTGTATGTATTGGACATGAAAGGTTGCCAGCAACTATCCAGCTTGGAAAGACAACAAAGTTAGCCTCGGGAATATAAAAATAAAACATACTTAAGTAGCTTTTTGGCAGAGCAACAGAGAGAGATAGAAAAATTGATAAGTAACAGCAGAAACTGGAAGACCATTTTTCTGTCTGCTTCTTTCTTTTCCTTAGGCCAGCTCAGTGGTCAGCACTGTTGCCTCAAACTGCAGGGACCCGGGTTTGGTTCCAGCCACAGGCAACTGTCTGTGCGGAATTTGCACATTCTCCCCAAGTCTGCTTGGGTTTCCTCTGAGCGCTCTGGTTTCTTTCCATAGTCCAAAGGTTAAGTGGATTGACCAGGCTGAATTGCCTGTAGTATCCAGGGATGTGCAGGCTAGGTGGATTAGACATAGGAAATGCAGGGTTATGGTGATAGGTTGGCGGATGGGATCTTCGGAGACTCAGTGTGAACCTGAATGGGCTGCTTCCCCACTGTAGGGATCCTATGAACATCCTGAAAAGCATTGTTGGTTATAAAGCAGGTTGGAGAAACACTACCCAATTGGAAACCTAAAACATGTTGAAACTGCTGAAGATACAAGATATTAACTGAACAGCCATGGTGTCAAGTTCACCTGTCACAAATCAAGGACGCTTGAGAACTTTACAACTACATATGCTTTCACCTTCCCTTTTGTGAGCCATTCTTCTCAAGCTTTATACTTCTGTGCTTAATGTCATCATTTCTCTCAGAATTTGTAGATAACAAAAGTGCTTTTTCTTTTATTCAAGAAAATCTTGCAATTGGCTCCTTAATTCTGATCTACTGGCTCATTTTAACTGAACAGTGATACAGCTTTGTGCTCGAAATAAATCGGATATTTGTGTCATGTACATCCAAAAGGGGTCGATTCATCCCTCCTTACCTGGCTGTGACAAGGGGATGTTTGTAAACTTTTTGTGCAAGTTTATGTATTTCTTAGTTTGAATGTATGCGTGATAGAAATATTTTCATCTAGTTCTTAGCTGAGTTTCTAAGTGGTGCTGTTTTTCTGTAATGAGCACTGAATTTCCTTCTCAGAGATGTTAGGGTCTTCAGTTTTGCTAATCATAAACACACCATTCACCTATATTCCTCCTGTAACTACTTTCATTCTGAAAAATATTGCACTGTATTAATAACATAAATATTATTCACATAAAAAGACTTCATGAATTGTGATTTTATTTGTCATTTACAGTTTGATTTTATCATTTACATAACCAAATTTATTGAAGCTTAAAGTTATATACATTGCACAACCATGGGTATATTATAAAGAAAAATGTGTTAGTCTGTTAAATCCACAACCTCTGATTATTTATACCATATTTTCATTTCTACACATATAGGAAGGGAACTTTGTATGGATTTAATCTGAAGATGTTTGATCCATGCAAGTGGTTTGACATGTGTTAACCATGCTTTCTCTCAAAGACATAAACGTCATTTAAAAAAAGAACAGAAATTGCTGGAATTGATCAGAATGTTGCATCTGGGACCTTTACGTTTTCAAATTTGCAGCTGCTTCCTCTATTGCAATAGTGACTAGCTTCAAAAGTATTTCATTAATAGTAAAGCATATTCGTCGCGAAATGCCTTATACAAATTTGAGACTGTAGTTTTTACTGACTTCAGCGATGTTTCAGGATCAATTACTAATAAATGTATTTAGTGTCAAGGTCTTTCCCTAATAGCTAGTTATCTGCAAGTTTTCTTTTGCTTCGAGAAAAGACATTCAGTGATTTTTATGTATATCTGGTAGTGATATGGTATATCCGAGGTGATGTGATTCATGTCAAAGGCAGGTAAGACTTGAGAAAGGAGCTTTTTGGCTCAGAGGTGGGGACAGTCCTCCTGCATCTCTACCTCCCATCCCAGACAGGTTGTTGTTCTGCCCTCATAGGCATTTTTTTGGGGGGGGGAGCGCGGGCGGTGGAAATTAGGGTTAGCGTGAGAAACAGAAGGATGAAATTACCATTTCTCTGTATGAAAGTGCTTTTGGATTTGATAATGCATGACACAATGTGGGCATAAAATATTTTAGCCTGAATTCTTGCGGTCTGTGGATGAAAGCTCCATTCTCAGATGACTCAAAAAAAAATCAACTTTGCCACAATCGGGCAACTGCATTTGAGGCATTTATTTGCGTCCAGTCGATTAGTTAGTTCATAATTTATTCATACAATTTTACATTTCCGCCCTTATAATAGAGCAATCTACTTTGCCCTTTCCTTTGCTCGTTAAAGTTCTATTTTTCCCGGCATTGTCTGATTGAACCTGAACGCAAACGTGAACCTGTCATCTGCTGTTCGACAACAGCTGGTAAAGTGGCAGGTATTGAATATAAATTTGTATCCCCATGTTCCGATTGGAAAATACAGACGCTTCAGGAATGCTGTTAACCAATAGTAGTGATGTGCCCACCCCCTCTTGCTGAGCAGTGTGCATGGTGAGTGGACAGGAGGTGAAAGCCTGTCGAGTTTTCAGAGTGTATTGTGGAAGAGCAGAAATTGGAGTTGCTATGTTTTGCGAGTGGGTATATGTTTATTAAGTTTTTACTTCAACTTTACTTTAAAAACAAAACCAGGATCAGACTTGTATGTTCAATGTTTGAGTCGTTCCTAACTGTATCCGCTCTAGCGCTGGAAGTTTTGTTTTCAAAAGGACAGGTAAGGGATTCTGCTTCCTGAAGGTCGAATTGTCTTCATTTTTGTGTTATTTTGTTAATTTTGTACTTGCAGTCTAGATGGATTCACTGGAAAGGTTGTGTATGCACTGTATGTTTGGTCAGATTGCAGAGATCTGATCCATGTTAATGCAGAATCCATTGCAGATACCTCAACCTGAAGCTTTGTATGTTGGAGGATTATTTCCTTTTAAAATAAATGAATTTGAAAAGTAAGCCAAGCATTGGTACTGAGACAAAGTTCATACACAGTACCATGCCTTCTCAAAAATGTTGGCTGTTTCTTTTGGAGCAAAAAAAGGTCACATTTACATATCTAACGCAAAAAAAATCAAAATTTATTGCTTCCCCAACAATGTAGTCCAAACAAATTCAAATGCCCCATTTTTATATATATATATAAATATGAAGTTTAAATACAATATAAAAATGAATAAGTAAACTTGGTGCAGAGATGTTGTAACGTATTAATCATTTTTCATGAATCGGTGCTCTCAGAAAGGGACTGTGCAAGATTGCTGTCAGAACAGCTTGTTTCTAAAGCTTTTAAAATAAATCTTCTGGTACGGCTGAGATTGGAGGTTTAGTTGCTTGTGTTGCAGGTTTTTCCATACTGTACAAGATAATAAGTAGAAGCTTTTTTAATGCAGTAAATGGATCTTGCTTATAATGTGTATCCTTTGCCATAACTAATGCATTTCATTGATTTGCTGGAGCAAGCAGTGGAAAAAGTAGTCATCAGCTGATCCAGTTTAATTTGATTGTATAGCAGTTTGGCGATCAGACGACTGCTGATTAAGTTGGATTAATTTACAACTACCATCGTACAAGAACAGTTGTTCCTGAATGATAAGCTTTTCTATATCAAATTGAAGATGGGTTTCTTATGACAAAAGCAAGAAATTCACAAAAGAATTTTCAGTTTGGTCTGTTTCTGTTAATACTTTGAAGGGAATTTTTATAGTTTGAATTTGCAGCTGTAGACTAAGATTAGAGATCATTTATTTTCAATCATTTGGTTTGAGTAGGAACCACACTAAGAATACCTTGTGGCAAAGGTATAGTTGATCCTGATTCTATTTAACAACAATACTATTGAGTATTTGTGAATTGAACTTGGGTGTCACCTTCTGTAATTTAGCGAAGAAGTGTCTTTATTTGCTTAAAAGAAATAAATGCACTGAATAGAAATTAACCAAGAAATGGAATTATTTTCTTTCTTTCTAGGAGTGCTCATGTTTTGTTGAGTCTGCAGCAGAGAGAAATTTCCAAAACACTGCTGTGTTTGTAGCATCTCTTTCTAAAATTGCAGTAAAACCAGCTGAAAATATTTTATGTTGTATAACTTATCATATTAAAATAGGAAATGCAGTCATGTATGACATTGTGCTTGAAATTTTTAACAAGAAACAGATAATTTTATGGTGCAGTAGTTTTAAAGGCTGCCTTTTTTGTTTCGATTTTGCTTTGCCATTGCAGAAACCTATAGGCTTTGAGGGAAGAGGGAGGAGACATGGGTATCTATGATTATATAGACACATTTACATTGTTGAGCAAAAGTTCTATTATGTGATGCTTACCTGCACTGTGGTTTTAAAATATAGGCTGAAATATTACAAATATTTTCAAATTCATTCAAATAAATGTCCATGTTCTTCTGATTTGATTGCTAATTTTGTTTTTCATGTTACGATCATGATACACAACAATCCACATTGTGATATAACATCGTTTCTGGACTTGGGACATAATTCATCTTTGTGAGTACTTTATGATTATGTTTATTGCCAGTTTTGTTATATAGTAAGGGAACTATATAGTGGATCATGAAAATACATGGATGAAGTTAATTGTATGTGAAAATTACATCTATTTACAGATTAATTTTATGTGAAGACAAGAAATTATATTTGCTGATCACATCGGAGTAATTTGAAACTGCTAATGTATTTGATTTCACAAGACAGCTTGTTTGTTTTGAAGTTGTATCATAGCTGAAGGGCATATATGACCAATTATGACATCTATACAGTATAACAGAGTGTACAAGATATGCTTAAGTATGTAAATAAGTACTTTAGAATTGCAAAATTTACTTTGTGTACATCAATTTGAAGTCAACACTAAAATCTCCTGAAGTACATTAGTACTAGACTTTCATGATGACCTTAGAAGCAAAGCCGAAAGATGTACATTTCTATTTTGCCTTGCTACTTATTCAAGCACGTTACTTGAACTTAAATTTGTCCTAATGAGGAGAACAGTTGCTGTTGCCTAGTAAAAGATCGTAAGGAGAAATACCAACAAACTGACATTTGGGAGAATCAACTGGTTTTCTGTTTGCAACTCACTGACGTACTTGGGTCACAAATACTTTCCCAAAGTATTTCCCATTGCAATGTTTTCTAACAATGTAACATATACAAAGACATATAATATATACAATGACATCTAATGTCTTCAGAACTGCAAAACTTCTGTGATGTGAGAGGTTTTTGTATATTTTGAGGAAATACAGGTAGATAGCAATGCATGTTTCTAAAATGGATATTATATAGATTATAATTCTTTATGTACTCAGTGTGTATTCTAATGTAGACACAAAGCAGCTACAGAATGCAGATAGTTGATTTCCTATGGATTTAATGACTATGATAGTAGCATTGTGGTTACTTATCTGGATACTTAATCTTCAAATGCAATCAAATAAATTTAAAGTGAAAAGCCAGTAAAAGTAAATCTTAAAAATCTGGTTCAGGAATGCAATTTAGAGAGAAAATTTGGTTAACCTTACTCAGGCCTACATCTGACTCCAGACCTACAGCCAAGAGTTGACTGCTAACTGTCCTCTGAAATACCTAGCAACTCATTCATTTTTATTCAAAATGATTAGTAACCAGCATCTTCTGAAAAATGACTGGGGGGCAGGCAAAAAATGCTGGCCTTGTCCTAGTGTGTGAATGAATTGGAAAGAGAATATTGTGTAACTTCAGCTTTTGATTTAATTTGAATTGTTATTGAAATGTTTATGGTGAAATGGGATCCAGAATATCATATTTCCCACTTTCTATTTACAGTAAAACTACAAATAGTAATTTTATGATCTGATTTTTAAGATGAATCCATCTGACTTAAAGAAAATATATTGTCTATGAAGAAATACTCCAAAGATATTTGGCATTACGCTAAGCAAATCAAAGTGCTTTACTTAGTCAGAATGAAAATGCGCCCATTGTGGCTTTGCACGACTTGTGCCCACTGGTCTATAACGCAGGACTGATCCATGCAGATCGGGAAGGTTCTGGAGATTCAAATCCTGATCTGTGCTGATTTAGCCATTTTAAATTACTACTGTAATTGGCCTTAGCACATCTAAGAAGAGATTTAAATGTTCCCGCTTTTGCTTATAACACCTTTGTAAACATTGGGCAAGGACAGGATTGGACTTCGTTCTGATGGTCCTTTATTATTGAATGGCATGTTGATGCTTTTGTGAACAGTGGCCAGTTGTATGGCTACCTTCACCTGTCAGTTGGAGCCAGCAGGTGTCACTGATTTTGGGCAGTAACAGACGATTGGAGAATATAATGAGGACAGCAGAAGTTTGAACTTTTGAAATAAATTATTGTTAGTCCAAGAGCGAAGGGATATGTAAAAATGTGCAAGAAGGTAGGAAGAAGTGCTTGGAAGAAGATGTGGCTGTAATAAGTGAGTTGAATCATGTTTGTGAGTTGAATTGACTCTTTCATACCCTGAGTACTATTTTCTAAAATTCTAAAATCAGTGCAAAATGCTTATGGACAATAATGACCTGAACTGTTTGTAGTATATCGATCTTGATTGAAAGCACATTTTATCTTGCTTTAGCTATGATAGTCAGCCTGTCAAGAGTCAGTCTAATTTTTTCCCCACTGTGCCCTTTCTTTGTTATTTGTTATGGAATATTGTGGTTGGCTGACTTTGAATGTTCAAATACTTCAGCAATTATTTTTGTGCTTATGTCAGGTTTACCACATAAAAGAAAGTTTTATGTGGTAAACCTGAAAGTTAATGCTCTCATTTCAAGCAGAAGTAATTGTTGATGCTGTTCTTTATCTCCAAGATTATGTCATTAATTCTCTGTTAGCAATAAAAAAAATCCTGAACTTAATTGCTGTTGACACGGACTGCATAACTTAATTTTCTTTAATGATGTAGACAGAAAATATTCCAATACACTACCAAGAAAAATCTATCCCCTCTGGCCTTTTCTTATCCTGCTATTCTGATGACTGCAGTTAGTCATTTGATGTTTATGGTACTGGTTCTTCACAAATATAATCTAAGTTGGTAGAAAATATGCTCCTGTTGAACAATATAATCAATTACAATATAATCTTTCTAATACAATGTGCATTTCAATTCCATAATCATCTTAAACAAATGTATTAATATAAATGTTGTGCAGTCAGTTGAATCAAATGCTTCTTTTAAAGCTAATTCACATCAAAAATGAAAAATGAAATTACACAGCATTTTAATAACTTATTTCTGGTATCTGAAGGAAGAAGTGAATGCCAGTAGGATATTCAAACTTAATATGATTGTTATTTGAAATGAAATGAATGTAAATAAAATCAGCAGACCTCAAACTTGAAGAGAGTGATGCAGTTTAAAACAAAGGTCTGAATGGAAAACGTATGGGGTGAATTAGGTATCATTTCCATAACCTGGGTTTGAATCTCATCCAGACTCGATGACAAAAATCTCTTGCATCTGCGAGCTGTACGTACGACAAGTTTGCAAATTCTTGACCAGCTCTTGAGGTACAGGCTTGCTATGCAGACCATGAAAAATTGCCTTTGATCCGTGATGGCCATTATTTTACTCGGGGTCTAAGTCTTCAGATCTGGGGATAATTCTCTGAAGCTGGATAATTAAATGAGGTTAAAGAATAAGTCAGGATGACGTGTTGGAAAACGATTCATTGAAAACCTCTGAAACCATTCACCTTTTAACGAATTTGGAAATGTTGATTCTGGTACTGATGGACATAATGGAAACAAAGAAATATTTCAATCTCCCCCTTTAACATAGCAATCGAGTTATATGTATAACCATTTCCGAAGACTTACCAACTATGTCCAGATGTGGACTCTGACCAAATAGTTGCTACAGTGCAAGCTGTTTCTTTATCAGCTATGCCCAATAACAGACCTGTTGCTCTGCATGTATTTGTAACTCTTCTTACATTGGACTCATTTATCAAACATTTCTGGTGTTAAAGTTATTTTTCCTCATACTTTTCCTCCTTAGCAAAGACAAGGAACAGTTTTTAAAGATTTAGGAGTCCCATTGTACAATAAAATATCTATATTAAAAGTATGGTTAAATGGTGTGCATTTTTTAAATATTCCACAAAACTGTAAGATCAGCTATAGTTGCATTTTCAGTATAAATTCTGCAAAGGCATTCCTCATCTGATTTGTTGAGATTAATTTTGATTTTAGATATTTATATGTTATGTAGTTCTATAATGTATTTTAATATACAAATGTTTCTTGAGGTTCTGTACTCTGTCAGGATTTCCATTTCCTGCTTTAAGTTGTCAGGCTGGAAGTTGAGCCATAATTTGCCTCCCAGTTTGAAATATTAGGCCCTACTCCTGAGTACTGCCACTGACGTATTATCAACAAAGTAAGTTATTGCAAACGCTATTGGCATAGCTGTTCTCCTGGCCTGCCAAGTTGTTAATTCTATCTTTTATTCTCTTTCTTCATGAGGGATAAATGTTGAAGTAAATTAATTTATCTCGGTGTCTGTAGGGCCTACTAATGTGCTTTAGTTTCAATATAGTCAATCGCTCCCTTGGTGAAGCTACGTCGCAGTATTCTTGTGATTTGGAGACAATCAGCAGTTTCAGTTCACATTGTACCCATTACAAAATGTGTTGCAGCCCACCGTCTCCTGAATTTTCTTTTAAAGATTGCCAAACACAAAATCTGGTATTAAGCTATGCAATTGGGCAGTGTTTTTAATTTTTTTTTGTAAAATTAGCTTAGATAAATATCCTTTCTTATATTTAAAGAGTCGATGCTTGGTAATAATTGGTTAATACAGTTGTAATTAGATTAGATTAGATTAGATTCCCTACAGTGTGGAAACAGGCCCTTCGGCCCAACAAGTCCACACTAACCCTCCGCCGAGTAACCCACCCAGACTCATTTCCCTACATTTACCCCAACTAAGGCACCTAATTCTATGGACAATTTAGCATAACCAATTCACCTGACTTGTACATCGTTTGGAATGTGGGAGGAAATCGGAGCACCCGGAGGAAACCCACGCAGACACGGGGAGAATGTGCAAACTCCACACAGATAGTTGCCCAAGGCTGGAATTGAACCCAGGTCCCAGATACTGTGAGGCAGCACTGCCGGCCATAATAAAAATTTTAAAATCACAATAAAAAATTAAGTCACAGGTCCAGAACTTTCAGTCTCTGGGTCATCAGAGATTGGAGGTATTGCCCAAGATGCTGATGGCATCTAGCAGAAGTCCTGATGCATTGACCTCAATGAGAATTCTCTGGGAAATTTGAAATTGGACACTTGTGACAAATCTCCTGCTCCCTGGGGCTCTCCAAAATGGATAGGTATGTGATACGTAATGGAACACTCCCTGGGAAATACTAGAGAGGTGAAAATCAAACTAATTACATTTTGGAGGGTCAGTTTCGGAGTTTATTAAATCATTTATCACTTACTCTCCAACAATTACACAACACCAGGTTAGAGTCGAACAGGTTTAATTGGAAGCACTAGCTGCTCCTTCATCAGGTGGTTGTGGAGTGCATAGTTGTAAGACACAGAATTTATAGTGCTTCCAATTAAACTTGTTGACTATAACCTGGTATTGTGTGATTTTTAACGTTGTACACCCCAGTCCAACACTGACATCTCCAAATCATGACTCTCCAATAATTGACTTTCCTGCTGACCTTTGACTCATCCTTCCCCTACGCTCCAACCGGCAACCCAACCGGAGCCAATTTTATTTTAATACCACTTGCATTTATTTAGTACCTTTTAAAGAGGTGAATATTTGAAGATTCTTCAGAAACCTAATCTAACAAATGGCCCCAGACCAAAGAAGAGGATATTCAGAGGGGTAAACAGGCGTTTGGCCTGAGGTGCATTTAATTGAGGTTCTTGAATGATGTTCAGAGATTTTGGAGGGAATTCCAGTGAGTGTCTCCGAGTGAAATAAAGTTGAAAAATAGACATTTTAAGAGGTGGCTTTGAATATTTGGAGCAGGATACACAGATGGGAGAATAAAGGAATTTAAATGCAAGGCTGGCACTAAATTTGGGAAACTGGTAGGATTGGGAGACAATATGGATTGGAGGGCCAAGGCTGACAAGACTGATAAGATATCAGCAGCAAAATTCTGGCTTAATTGAAATTTCCAGAGGGCAAAGGATAAAAGGTCAGTTAGGAAATCATTGCAATAATTGGGTATGACAGAGTAATAGCTGAGGTGGGAGTCCAAAGCTATAAAAGGTGGAACTTGGCTGCCTTTTTATTAGCGACGATATGGATTTGGATACTCTCCTCAGGAAATCAGATGGGAAGTACTTCAGTTCAACCTGAGAAAGTGCTTTATTTAATAAAAAAAAACAACACACACACACACACAATCAGTGGCAATGTTTGTGGTCAGGATCGATTGGAGTTAAGGTGGAGGAGATTCATGATTCAGATTCATGATTCCAGTGAGGAAACTGTTAAACAGTGTGGAAAGACGCAGCAGGTCATTTGTGGTGAGAAATAGGGTTAACGTTACGGCTGAGTAATTTCTCATCAGAAATAATTCGAGAATTTGGATATCTTTTTGGTTTTATTTCAGATTTCCAGTGATTGCTGTATTTTGATATGTTCAGTGTACAAAAGAGGGAGTTTGTGTCTCATTATTGGATTTCTATGGATGAGCTTCTGAATCTACAGGATAAGGATAAGGCAGTGGAGTCATTTAAATTGAAGTCATTGAAGAATTGGTCTTGTGCCAAATAATTGATAGTTTTGTAAGGTGCTTGATCATGGGGATAGATTGCTTGGTTAACGGATGCAAGTTGAAATGTAGACAGAAACGTTTGTTGGTAGATCTGAAAGTATCAGGCTGAAAATAAGTGGCAGGTAGGGGTTGATGCTGGAGCCTCTCTTTATGATTTTATAAAGACTTGGGTAGTGGAATATTATTTAAGGTATCATTTAACTTTGCAGATTACTCCATGTCTGATAGCCCAGAGTGACCAGGATAGACTAAGGATTAGTAGGAGAAAGTAAGGGCTGCAGATGCTGGAGGTCAACTCAACGTTTCGGGCATATGCCCTTCATCAAGAATGATGGAGTTATGCCCAAAACATCAATTCTCCTGCTGCTCAGATACTGCCTGACCTGCTGTGCTTTTCCAGCGCCACACTAAGGATAATTATCAGAAAATGAACTGAAAAGTGAATATGGGTAATGTTGAAATTAGGGTATTTAGGTGAGGTTAGAATTTAATAGGAAAGTGATTTGGATATGGGGAGGACTAAGCTGGCTGAGTTAGGAGGTTAAGGTCTCCTGTCGGGTGCAGGATGGAAACTAGGGGACACATTTTTAATTCAAAGGAATCAGTTTTGAAAATAGGAGTTTGGAACAGAGTGGTGGTACAATAGATAAGAAACAGGATAATTTTATTTTGGTTCTAGAATTATGTTAAAGGATGTAATGGAAAGTTTGGGAGGTGAAATTGAAAGGTCCATGTGTGAGTGGGATTAAGTATTGAAGCTTTCATTTTATACTCTTTGCTATGTGTATCTTCAATCTCCAAGAACAATCATGATGAATGATAAATGATATTGCCTTTAATTGCGAGGAAATATGACATGAATAATGTAGTAATGAGTCATGCAAATTTCCTCAATCCAGAGCAGAGTGGTTCTACTTTCAGTAAGATTTAGTTCCCCTCAGTTTAATTGGTGAATTCTAAAATAGTGTATAATGTTTACAAAGGATTGCATCAAACAGAAGAATAGATGCTGCCAAACTGACAATTGTTTGTAAATATTAATTATGTTTAGTTAATTGACTTTGTTATTCATCAGATTATTAACATTCTACAATCTTGTTTCAAATGCTTTCTTTTTGAAGATTGATTGTTTACCTAATGAAAGCTTGCAAACTGAAATTTCTTGGATTTTATTCACTAATTATAGGAGGCATAGAACTCATTTTATAGCAGCATTGATGTCAATAGTTGAGTGGATACTTCAAATTGTGCAAGTAGGTATTTTGATTGAAGTCTTAAAATAGTCTGCAGTTTCATAGATGAGGTTTGCGAGCATAAAACAATTGCCATTTCCAACACGCTAGCTCTTGTAAAGTTATCCCAAGGGTTTGTTTTTCTTTTGTTTGCTCATATCTTTCCTTTCCTGACATAAAATTCAGGTACTGTACTTTAACATATTCAGATATTTGGTTGGCAGGGATGTTTATGTTCTGTTATTTTAATTTTTATTATGTAAATGCCACATTATGATAGAAAATTCTAATATTGTTGTGATTGTCAAGAAAAAACCTCAAATCAAATAATTCTTCCATTTGTCAACTATTTGTAAAAGGTATACAGGAAAGGTTTGGTTGATGGCTGTACCATGATTTATTTCTTGCGTCATAACTTCAAATCCTCAGAATGGGATGAATTGTGGTAGTACTCCAAGTCACTCAACATAAATATTGTTAAAAAGAGAGACATGTCGCATGCAGAGTCAACTAGTCACTGAGTCAACATGATTTTTCTCTTGTGGTTAACTTATTTATTTGAAATTTCACATTTTTGTATTAGTCCTGATGAGAGCAAGTTGAAAAGTTCCAGCAATATTCAAATTCTATGCTCTCAAGTGATTGTCCTTCATTTAACTTTATAAGAAAAAACTAATACTATTAGTTGCCCTCAGGTACCTGTTTGTTGTGTGATTTCCTATCCTCACCCTTACCCTGTCAGCCCAGGTATCGTTGATGTTTACATGATAAAAGATCAGAATAATCTTGAACAATACGTAGAATTAGGTGAATCACTATTCTATCTGGATTAGTGGTGCTGGAAAAGCACAGCAGTTCAGGCAGCATCCGAGGAGCAGTAAAATCGATGTTTTGGGCAAAAGCCCTTCATTCCTGATGAAGGGCTTTTGCCCAAAATGTTGATTTTACTGCTCCTCGGATGCTGCCTGAACTGCTGTGCTTTTCCAGCACCACTAATCCAGAGTCTGGTTTTCAGCATCTGCAGTCTTTGTTTTACCTCACTATCCTATCTACCTGCAACTCCACTTTTAAGGAGCTATGAACCTGGACTCCAAGGTCTCTTTGTTCACCAACACTCCCCAGGACCTTACCATTAAGTGTATAAGTCCTGCTAAGATTTGTTTTTCCAAAATGCAGACCTCGCAACGATCTAAATTAAACACCATCTGCCACTACTCAGCCCATTGGTCCATCTGGTCAAGATCCCATTGTAATCTGAGATAACCTTCTTTGCTGTACACTATACCTCCAATTGTCACTAACTATACCTCTTATGATCACATCCAAATTATTTATATAAGTGACATAAGATCTTGTTTTAGACATCGAGGTGTTGCAAACATTACCAGACTTTACCATTTTGTTTCCATCTATTTTACTGGAGTGTGGCACTTAACCCCCCCCCCCACCCCTTGCGCCCCATGCAGCACTGAAGAGGTGAAAATAACCTGGGGAGCAATATTTAGCCAGGCTGCAGGGATCTAATGATGTAGCCATCTTGGCCAACTAAGTCCCTGTTGGCAAATTGGAGTGCCACCTTTTCCTTCTCTGACATCTCCACAAAACACCTTCAACTGAGTTTTGGAATGCCAATACACATCCAGGAGCTCAGTGACCTTATGGAGGTGGTATGGGTGAAAGGGGTGCCTATGTCCCAGTTTTGTTGATTTAAGTACCGAATTGTTCTGGAAATGAAATGAGGATTGGTGGAGGCAGAGTCAGAGTCAGACATGAGCAACACCAATTATTGCTGTGATACCATCACCAGGCCATATGGTGCAAAACTCTCAAAAACTCGATACAACTTGGACTTAGCCAAAACAAAATTGAGCCCAATGTGCATTTTTGTTTAGATTATCTGACAACGTTAATGTGCTGACTGATCCTGAATGCACAAATTTGGTATGTCATTTTCTATTGTCTACTGATGTCATTTTCAGTTTTAACTGGACTCTGTCCAGCTCTTGCCTTCAGTGACATTTCCATCTCGTGGCTTAGTTGATTATATCAATAACCACTGCCAGGACATAAAATATAAAGCATTGATTGATTCAATTAGATTGAACAAACAAAGAGTGTTTAGTTATCTTCTTTAAAGTTTGCCCAGTAATAATTTGTTTCCTTAAACTTTGGAGAAATCAAATATCTCAGTGCTAATGCAGGAATTGGAAATTATATGCCAGATCTTCTCAAATTTTAACAGATTAGTTAGTCTCTAAAGTAGTCATGCTAATTGAGGTGTGAGAACTCTGGTAGAACTAAAGACTGGAAGATAAAAATAGACCTATTACTAAAATGGGTAAAATCAAGGGGAGGATGAAAAAAGAATCAACAGAAACACTAATTAAATGGTCGTTTGTTTTAATGATAAGGAAACTGTTCAATGGAAAGCTGTTTGCCTCATTTGAAATGGTGCAGAGAAGAATAGTGGAGTAATGAATATGGAAACAGTTGGGGGAATGAATTGTAGATACCCAGAAATATCCTTTTTCTTTCTGTATGTGCTACATGACCAATGTATATCCAGGATTTTGTATTTTTGCTTCCAATATCTCAGCACTATGTGCTGTGAAGCTTACAAGTGGGTATTAACCTCATTTTTCGTAGTGTAATTACTGCAGCATTATGAGGAGTCATTTGCAGTAGATTACACAGGGTCTATTTATAGTACATTTAGGTTGTACAGCTATTAGAGATGGCATGCAACTGTTAACATGTTGAAGCTTCCATTTAATATGTTAAAGACTATCTGTGTCTCAGCACTAAGAGGCTTCTAAAAACTGAGTGCATGTGAACAAATATTCAAATCTGTTTTGCGAGTTATAATTTTTTAAAAAGATGATTGTTGTGTAGTTAATGTCAACTATAAGGAGGTTATGGTAATGGAGATGGGAATTTTAGTTATATTTTGCAGATGTTTAAGTTGGAAGAAGAGTTGAGCTGGAATTTAACTGGTAGCTGCTTTTGTTGCTGTCAGATCAGTGCTCCTCCTGAAGTTCACATTTTCTCCATTTGAAAATGTTAGTCTGTTTTATTGTCTCTCAAAACCATTGCTGAATAGGAATAGATAAAATGAACTCTGCTTTTAGATTTGGTGTCAAGAATCCCACTATACCTCTTCATTCTGATTCTTTTAAAATTATTGGGAAATATAACTATTAAAATATTTAAATTGTCTTTCTTAGTACATGTAGTCTATAAGTGTAATACTTGTTCAATAAATGATGAGCTAAACCTCAGATGATGATTTTTTTCTATCATAAAGCAGCATGATCTGGAATCGACTGAACAGAGAGTTTCATTAGGGCTTGATGTTTTGTAAAATGACAGGATTAATTAATGAATTAGAGTAAAGACAGTCCAGTAGCAATTACTACAATGTGGTTGAATTTTGTATCCAGTTTGAAAGGAGGGAGACTGTGTGTCTAAGATTACTATTTCAAATTTTAATTATGTGGTCTGAGCTATCTGACGTTAACTGGGATTCTAGGTTGGGGATAAATCAATAGAAACACAGTTATGGGGATATTTTACAAAACTCCAGAATAAATATGTTTCTATAATAATGAAGAATTTTAAAGGGCGAAGTAATCATCTGAAGCTAGGGTGGCATGATGGGTAAGTGGTTAGCACCGCTGCCTTACAGCAGCAGGGATCTGTGTTCAATTCCACTCTTGGACAACTGTTTGTCTGTGTGGAGTTTGCACATTCTCCCCATGTCTGTGTGGGTTTCCTCCGGGTGCTCTAGTTTCCTCTCACAATCCAAAGATGTGCAGG
This sequence comes from Chiloscyllium punctatum, assembly GCF_047496795.1. NCBI lineage: Eukaryota > Metazoa > Chordata > Chondrichthyes > Orectolobiformes > Hemiscylliidae > Chiloscyllium > Chiloscyllium punctatum. Next base: position 127,756,448 of record NC_092743.1, read on the forward strand.
TTAGGTGGATTAAGCCATGCTAAATTGCCTTCACATCCAGGGATGTGCATGCTAGGTGGGTTAGCCATGGTAAATGCAGGGCTACAGGGATAGAGTAGGGGTTGGGTTTGGGTGGGATGTTCTTCCCAGGGTTGGTCTGGACTTGGTGGGCCAAATGGCCTGCTTTCACACTTGAAGGGATTCTATGATTCTATCAAGTTAAGGAAAGCTTTAAATTTGAGGGCGAAACAAGTATAACCGTACAAAGGTGAGGTCAAGCCAGATGATTGATTAGAGTATAAAGGATGGCAGATAATATACAAAATGGTTAATCAGGAGAAAGAAATTAGAATATGAGAGGAAGCTGGGAGTGTAAAACAGGAAGAGTTCCTAAAATGAAAAGAGTCAGTGAAGTGAGAACATGGAGTTAATAGACGATAAGGAAGTAACAGATAAGATTATCAAGTTTGTTGCTTCTATCTTCACAATACAGGAGTCAAAAAAAGGCTACTCATAGCTGTAAATCAGGAGGCAGAAGGGAAAATGGGATTTGGTAAAATTATAATCACAAGAAACGTAATAGCCAGTAAAACTGTGGGCTGACAAGTCTCCAGATCCAGATAGCCTTCATCCCAGAGCCTTCAAAATGTTGACTAATGAGATAGTAGATGTATTGTAGTTAACTTGCCAAAAATTACCAAGATTCAGGCACAATTTCATCAGACTAGCAAATATAGCTCACCTATTTAAGAAGTGAGGGAGGCAAAAAAAAAGGACAACTACGGCAGGTTAACTTGATGTCAACTGTGAGAAAGATATTAGAATTGATTACTAAAGATGTTGTACCTGTGCACTTGGAAAAACACAGCATAATAAAGAAGGATCTGTGTCGTTTTATGAAGGAGATGTCCTGTTTGATCAGTTTGGTGGGCTTCTTTAAAGAAGCAACTTAAGTGATGGAAAAGGGGAATGGATAGATATCCTGATATTCTTGGATTCCCAAAAGGCATTTGATGACATGCCATATCAAAGGATAATTGTGGAAAATAAAAGGTCATGGCATGTGATTTATTATGGAGAAAGTGAGGACTGCAGATGCAGGAGATCAGAGTCGAGAGTATGGTGCTGGAAAAGCACATCAGGTCAGGCAGCATCTGAGAATCCGGTCTCCTGCTCCTTGGATGCAGCCTGGCCTGCTGGATGGTTTAATATATCCACATGGATAGTTGATTGGGTGGATGGCAGAAAATAAAGAACTTGCATGAAAGTGCTTGGCAGGATTTGAAGAGTGGAGTCCTGTGGGAGTCTGTACTGGTTTTGGGCTTTTTCTGAATTGCAGCAATGACTCCGATAAGGGCAGTCAAGGCAGAGTCATTAAATTTGCAGACAACACAGATAAGGTGGAAAATATGTTGTGAAGAAGACTAGTCGTCTTCAGAAGGGCGTAGATATGTTGACAGAAACTGGCAAATGGATATGACATGGAAAAATGTGACATTGTTCACTTTGCCAGGAAATATTGAAAACAAATGCAGAATCCTGAGGTGCAGAGGGATTTGGGTAATCTGATGCATGGATTATGAAACATTAATGTGCATGTAACATCAAATGATCAAGAAGGCTAATGGAATGCTATTCTTTTATTATGGGAGGAATTGAACATTGAAATTAAGATGCTATGCGTCAGTTATACAGAGCATTTGCGAGATCACATCTCAAATACCATGCAGTTTTGGTCTCCTTATTTCAGACACTGGAGGTGGTTCAGAGGAGATTTACTCGATTGGTACCTGGAATGAGTAGGGTGGCTTACAAGGACAGTTTGTTTGCGCTGGAGTTGAGAAGACTGACGATTGACTGGATTGAAGTTTGTAAGTTTTCTGGATGGCCTTGACAAGGCATAGACAGAAAGGATATTTCCTCTTGTGAGTGAACCCAGAACTAGGAGGCACTGTTTTAAAATTAGTGATGATGTGGAGGTGTCGGCGTTGGACCGGAGTATGCAAAGTTACAAATCACACAACACCAGGTTATAGTTGAACAGATTTATTTGGAAGTTCTAGCTTTCAGAGCGCTGCTCCATCATCAGGTAACTAATTAATGTGCTCTGGAGCAGCGCTCTGAAAGCTAGTGCTTCCAAATAAACCTGTTGAACTATAACGTGGTGTTGTGTGATTGATAATTTTAAAATTAGTGGTCACCCTTTCAGGGAAGAGATGGGGAGAGGTTTGTTTTTTTTAGGGCTGTGTGGAACTTTGCAACTATTTGCCTTAGAAAGTGGAAGAAGAAAGATAATAGAATATTTTTAAGGCAGAGATTTTTCTTCAGTGAGGGATTCAAAGTTTATCAATGGTATGTAGAGATACATGTGGAATTCAAATCAACAGACAAACTGTGATTTTATGGAATAGTGGGGGAGGGGTTCTTGACTGTCTGACTCTGCTCTTATTTCACATAGTTAAAAATCACACAACACCAGGTTATAGTCCAACAGGTTTATCACCTGATGAAGGAGCGATGCTCCGAAAGCTAGTGTGCTTCCAATTAAACTTGTTGGACTATAACCTGGTGTTGTGTGATTCTTAACTTTGTACACCCCAGTCCAACACCAGCATCTCCAAATCATGACTTATTTCACATGTTTGTATCTGGTGTGTTAGCTTTGCTTCATCTACTACTATAAATCATGGCAACTAAAGTTGTACTCACTGATAAAACAGCTAATTCTTGAAACTGAACATTTTTAAAAAAGTGTTTTTGACACTCATCATGCAACAGACAGCACCGTTTGTTTTTAACGTGTACCTTGCCTTTAAGAAAGTTCACCTTTTCTATGGGCTCCATGTTGCAATATTGCCTGCCTTTTAGCTGTTTGTGTCTGTGAGCTGCAATGGCAAAGCAGCTGATTTGTTGTAATGGTCTGTGTAGTGATTGGAATGCTGTCAGCCACGTGGATAGTACAGAATGAGTTGTCTGCTTGGGGCTATTAACCTGGTCCAATCAGGCAGTCCTTGCTGACAGATATACAGAGGAGTATTTGGGGTCCTGCTCACTCCAGGAGCCAGCTCTGAGCTAACTGGGTCAGTGTCATGTACTATGCATGTGTAAATAAATGGTGGCTTGGTGATGGGATACTGGCCTTCGTGGAGTTAGTTAAGTCTGCTTCCTAATGGATGAGAGTCATAGAATCCCTACAGTGTAGAAACTGGCCATTTGGCCCAACAAGTCCATACCGACCCTCTGAAGAGTAACCCACCCAGAGCCATTCCCCTATCCTATTACTCTACATTTACCCCTGACTAATGCACCTAACCTACACATCCCTAAACACTATGGGCAACTTAGCATGGCCAATTCACCTAACCTATACATCTTTTGGATTGTGGGAGGAAACCAGAGTACCCGGAGGAAACCTGCGCAGATGCGGGGAGAATCCAAACTCCACACAGGCAGTCACCCGAAGCTGGAATTGAACTTGGGTCCCTGGCGCTTCAAAGCAGCAGTGCTGACCACTGAGCTACTGTGCCACCCTTATGATATGTTTTCTGATTTAGATAAACCAACTCATAAAGTTAACAAATCCCTGATGAGCAATTAATTAGACCACTATCATGAATATGATCATCTCCCTTCTCATTCCTATTGCTCAGTAAATGGTTCGATAAATGTCCTGAAACCTGAGAATGGCACTTTGTTTGAATGGTAGAACAAAGACAATAGTGTGTATTCTTCAGTTGGATTCTGCTGTAAGGTCTGTTCAGAATAAGTTATGGCTTTGAGGGACTACCCACATGACTATCATTGATTTTATTTTCCACAATGGTATTATGTACATAATGTCGAATGGGAAAATTAAAAGCTGCAACGGTTAATCAAGTTCTCAGCAGGTAAGCTTAATAACATTGTTGAACATCTGTGTGTGACATCTACTTAAACAGCCAAAAATAAACAGTTGTTTATTGTTGCTGGAGGAGTATAATGTCAAGATCAAGATTGCATCAGCATTTTAGGTCTCCCTCTAGAGTAATCCTCTTTTAAGGAAAATTCTTGACTTTGCTTAACTCCTTCACAATCTACTTCAGTTGAAGTTCAGGTCATTTTGGTTGAGAAGCTAATTTCTATATGCCAGTCCAATTCACAAGGGCACCTCATCGCATCTGGTGATGTACTTCCATTTGTGCATATGAACTTACAGATATTGCTGACTGAGGAATAACAAATATTACATTGAATGTATTTTATTTTGCCAATATTATTGTCAAAATGAGGTTGTGTGGTGTAAGATAAGGTTTTATGTTAATTAATTCATGGGCTGTGGGAGTCACTGGCTGGGCCAGCATTTATTGCCCATCCCTGCTGTTGTTCATATACCCTCACCCTATTTAACTTGGCAAAAAAATAATGTCATGCTCTGGTGTTCACTTTGTCAAAGTTGCTTTCTAACATGTATAAAGAGTTGTACGTTATCAGTTTGTTAACTCTGTTGTTGAGCAGCTTTGTAACAAAACTAAATTTTGGAACAAAAAAACTTCTCTCTATTCTCTGCGGGGCTTTGATTCGGTAATGTACTATGTTGAAGTTGTCAAACATTGATGTTGTTGTCTCAGTACTGTCTCTGAATAAAGCATCAAACCATGTTAAATATTACAACTTACTCACTAAAATGAGAATGAGAGGATGGGATTGGGGATGAGGCATTTTCTAATGTACCAAGATAGCAAGAAGTACAACTTGTGAAACAGACTGAATTTCTAAGGATTCTTGGGAGCTTTACAGAATACCCCTCTTCTGTGTGAGGCCTGAGATGAATTTGTGTGTCCACCCAATGACTCTGTGATGTCATCAGACTGGGGAGGGGAGCTAATGCAACTTAAAGTGTTTCAAACAAAACCTTCTCACAAACTGGGATTCAATGTTATCACTGTCATCTCACGAGGCATCTGTTACATTTTACTGTGCTCATGTGGTATAACTTAATATATAGAGGTTTTTTATATTGATTTGTTTTATTTAATGTCACATGTGGTGAAAAGTCTTGTTTAGCGTCGCTGCTGTCCAGCACCATCTCGCTTCCACCAATGCCGCTGCCACCATGAGTTCACGCAGGGCTGGCCTCGCCAATGCAGCCACCATTGGTGCTGCAGGGTACTGCAGTGGGGCTAAACCCACCAGCATCACCAGCTCCACCATCAGGCACTCCCAGGCCTTGTCTTTGCCAACAATACAATTACCATTGTTTCAGGGAATCCAACCCAGTCAACTTTAACTAAGCCAGAAAATCGTGGTTTTAAGACCAACCTTTCAGTTCATTTGAATCCATTGACTGGGATTCAGTGCAGGATTGAATGAATTTCACTCTCGAGTGTTGTCTCTCAAATGACAGCATGAAGGTATCTGTCCTATCGGAGAGATGTAAAAGATCAGAAGGGCAGAGGAATTATTCTGCTTTCTTAGCCAAACTTTGTCTCCAACCAATGCCACCAAATAGGTCGACATTTCCCTCATTGTGATATATGTGGGACCTTTAGAAATTGGCAGTCTTTGGCTATACTTCAGTGCCTCAGTTGACTGCACTGAAATGTCTTCACTTGACTATGAATCATATTGCGACATCCTGAGAACATGAAAGATTGGATATACATGTAATTTATTTAATTCCTTCCGTATATGTTTGCCATCATTGTGGTTATGGAATAGAATACTATTTCTCGTTTAAGTGTCAAAGAGATTTAGGTTTGCATAACATGGTCAAGTATGAAGTGAAAATTAATTGACTGTGTTCTAACAATGTACATAGAAGATGATTGTCTAGTATACTAGTAAAAGTATATATTATATCAATTATGGAGTCATAGAGTCACGCAGCATGAAAACAGACCCTTTGGTCCAACTAGTCCATGCCAACTATGTCCCCAAACTAAACTTGTCCAACTTGCCAACATTTGGTCTATATCCTTCCAAACCTTTCCTATTCATGTACTTATCCAAATGTCTTTTAAATGTTGTAACTGTGCCTGCATCCACCATTTCCTCTGGCAGTTCGTTCCATACATGAATCACTCTGTGTGTAAAAATGTTTCTCCTCATGTCCTTTTTAAAACTTTCACTACTCACTGTAAAAATATGCCGCCTTGTTTTGAATGCTATTAACCTCAATCCTAGAAGACATCCTGAGTGTAATTGTCAGCAAAGATTTACTTCTGGTTAGATTCCTGGGGTTTTACCCTTGAGGAATATTATTGAGCCAAATCAAACCTAGTTTATGCTGGATTCTTGCAGCCAGCAGAGAGCAAAGGCTTTCCTTTGAATTGTGCAAATGTCAAATGAACACTTGGCTGCCGAGGAGTGATAAAGATTGCAACATCCAAAACCAATTACTGCCTGCTTTTAAAATAACTATGCATTTGACCTGAGTGCCATTTGGTGACCTGAGTGGTATCTTTATCTGTTCAACAGCAAATCACGGACAAAAGGTAGAGTTGTTGACCCCTTTTTGTGCATTGATTGCTTTAAGATCGGAAACATTTTAACTAAGTGAAATTGTGCTTGTTTCAATTTTGATCTCAACATTGAGAAATTGCTTTGCGTGTTTTGTATTAGTTCAGTTGGAAGCAACGTACAAAAATAAAATAATTAACTGATTACATTGACTCCATCTACACTTCTCGATGCCTCAGAGAGACAGCCAACATCATCAAAGACCCGTCCAACCCTGGTTATAACCTCTGCCAACCTCTTCCGTCAGGCAGAAGATACAGAAGCCTAAACACATGCATCAATATGTTCAAGAACAGCTTCTTCCTTGCTGTTATTAGACTTCTGAATGGACCTCTCAAGTTTTGAACCTAATGTTGAGCTTGCTTTTTGTGCACCTTCTTTCCAGCTGTAACTTTGTATTCCTTGCTTTGGTCAATCACCCTGTGATCTTTGTATGGTATGATCAGCAAACAAAACAAAACTTTCCAATCTACTCAGGTATAATCTGAAAACAATAAATCAAATCAAATCAAGTATATGTTTGACATTTTTGATATTCTAATTTGAATTGTAATGTTGAGTTTTCACAAGACTGCTGACGACTGCGTGCTGACATTTCTAGTGATCAAGGAATGTATATTACCAAGAACTCCACCTGTTCAGAGGTTAAGGTAATATATTGTGGTTTAATGTCAGCAGAATGCGTTTATTGTTGCCATTTTATTGCTCATTAAACTGAGGGAGAAATTGTGCACTAGTCAGCACAAGTTTGCTAACTCTGACTGAGATTTGTTTATCCCTCCTATCGTTCACAGGTGGTAAAGGTTAAGTTCTCGGATGAGAAACTACTGAGAATAATTGAATTTATCTGCCAGCAATGATGATGCTTAAATGTGTAGTCCGGTAAATGTTAACTGTATTTAGAGCTACTTATAGCATTGTCAAGATGTGTATACTTCAATGGACTGCATGAGATATCTTTAAATGCCATGGTGACATTTTACAGGCAACCTTTTTTTAGACTGGCTGTCTGTGTTGTCTCAACAAACACCTGAAGAAATTCTTCTTTTTTGTACCTTTTTTGAAAGCTCAGATTATTAATCATTTGCCTTGGTCACTGTATTCATTGATATGACAATCATTGCGTTTTCAAATTAAATTGATATATGTGAAGCACTTCTGCATCTTGCTAAGGGCTGTGAGAGCATATGTCTAAAAGCATATCATTATTTTTTCTCGTGGATAAATATCAAATTTGAAGTCATTGGAGTTGCATGAATTGAGAAACTATAGTTGTGTGACATTGCAAATAAGATATTCTATTTTTGAGAGAAGAAAGTGCTATTTTGAAATTGGGCTGCATTTGGAAGCAGGTCTGTGTTTGTTAGTTGACAGAATATAAATCTTGATCAGTACATTCTTAGAATCAGTCAATTTGGGGTGGACCCAGGTGAGCGTGTGAGATCTCATCAATCATCACTTTACTTTTAACCAGCATAGATCTGGGTGACCACCACATTGTTCATTTCTGTTTGTTTGTTTTTGTTGGATTTTCAGAAATGAGAGTCAATTATTTTTCTTTATGATACTCATCTGTCTACTCATCTTCTGGTTTTCCTTGGGATCTTGCTTCTAATCATGCCTTTCACAGATCATTCTTGGCAGGCTATTCTTTATCTTCTTTCTAGAAGTCGAAGCAAAATCAGTCTTCTCCACGGCTATTTTCAACTTGATGTAATTTATGAAATCATTTTTCTCACTTGCAGTTTTTGTAAAGGTATTGATCCTTTCATGTGTCTATCTTTACTTCATTGTCTTAACAGCAATGAAGACCCAAGACCTGAAATCTTATACTCGTCAGCTTCTTTGATTAACTGTATTTTTGCCATCAGCGAGGGCAGGAGAGTGGTAGTGGCATTGCAAAGTATGGTTGCAGCAGTGTAGTCAGTTTAGCATCAAGGGACTCAAGGCATCAGGGTGGAGGAGGAGCTTGGACCCAGGTCCATGGCTGAGCTAGAAGTGAGTGCTGTTCCAAAGACCACCTAACTTTATTGAGATAAGATTATGATAAGATGAACTTTAATGTTTAATTATTTCTGGCTTTATAGTCTGTGTTTTGGTTTATTTTCTGTGTTTTAAGATAGCGCCAGGGAGTGGCGACACTAAACAACACTTTTCACTGTATTTGTAATAAATACGTTTGATAATAAATCAAATCAAATTACATGCCTTTCACAAAGTGTAAAAATCTCCATTCCAACTGTGTTGAGTGTGATGGACTCCTGTTTGTTGATTTACTGTTGATATTCTTTTTGCTGTTGGATCAACTTGGACAACAGAAGCCAACAATGGGTGAACATTGCAGCGAACAGATAGTTCCAAGGCGTTGCAGCATTGGAGCCCCACCGTTAATTGCTGTGTATGGTTCTACCCAGCAATATGGTTAGGTCTTATCACAATAGGTTGCTTTCGAATATGTTACTTACAACAGCTCGGCAGTCCCAAAAGACTGGTTCCAGGAGCAGTTAGTTAGCAACAGACCCAAACTCCATGCAAAAAATAGTTATCCAGCTGCAGTGCAGAAAAGGCAACTACACTGTACTGAGTCTATAGTTAGAACTCAATGAAAAGTCAAAAGTAGTTGGAAAGCTATATGTTGTTTGAACACTGGAATCAGTAGGTAGCTAAGTGTTGGAGCTTGAAAGCAGCCTGAACACAATTAATAGTTCACTACAAAGTAGAGTGAGGGTTAAAAGCTCACAAGCAGTAATTACCTGGTACAATTGAGTTAGACTAATACTCAGGAAAACAACTCTGGAACAGTAATGACTTGGTGAATCTTGCCTTTTTGTGAAAAATAAACTGGATTTGTGCCTGTGAATATACATAGTTTCCAGAATCTAGAAGAAGTGTTGGCCCAGGTAATGATTGTGCAATGCTGGAATATGGGTTGTCATTGAGGCAGTCCATGGTGGAGCCACATTAAATGGAGTTTCAAGGCCAGGCCCTTAATAGTGAAGAATGGCAAGCTCCTGTGAAGGTTTAATGAAAGTTGGTGACCCATTAACATCTTGCAGTTGGTGGGGAGTACGACAGAATTGCTGAAGTATCCAAGGGATCTCTCTTGTTGACAGTGGCCACTTGGGGCATTTAACATAGTTGTTCCTCATATTAAGTTTTGGGATCATAGAATCCCTACAATGGTCATTTGGCCCAACCAGTCCACAACCCTCCAAAGAACATCCCATCCAGACCCAGGCCCCAACCTTATCTCTGTAACCCTACATTTCTCATGGCCAGTCTGCCTAACCTTTTCACAGTGGAAGGAAACCAGAGCACCTAGGGGAAATCCACACAGATACAGGGAGAATATGCAAACACCACACAGGTAGTTGCCTAAGGCTGGAATCGAACCCAGGTCGCTGCCACTGTGCAGCAACAGTGCTAACCACTGAATCACCATATTACTCCAGATGTTAGAATGTAAGCCATGTCTATCTTTGTGCAGTCCGGATCTTTTTTGGCCGATGATTATGAATGTTTAATTATTTTAATACGTTTTTAAATGTGAAATAAATTTGCTTTGTTGTGATCCAAGCTGATGTCCAATCCCGGTCTGAAATATGGTTTAAATGCTAGTTTTATTTAGTGAGGTACTGTTACACTGAAACACCAGCATGCAATGCTGTAGATCTGATCTTAACAATCACACAAGAGTTTATGGTGCAAAAGAAATTAAGTTGAAACAATAAACCAATTTGAAGGATTTTGAAACCGTAAAACACAGTGGCGTGGTGGCTCAGTGGTTAGCACTGCTGCCTCACAGTGCTGGTGAACTAGGTTTGATTCCACCCTCAGGTGCCTGTCTGTGTGGAGTCTGCACGTTCTCCCCCGTGTCTGTTTGGGATTCCACTGGATGCTCTGGTTTCCTCCCATAGTTTAAAGATGTGCAGGTTAGATGGATTAATCATGGTAAATGTGTGGTTATGAGGATGGAAGAGGGTGGGTCTGGGTGGGATGTTGTTCAGAGAGGGTTGGTGCCGACTTGATTCTTCTCTAAATACACCAGTTTATTTAAGCTTATCATTGTCGGCCATCTGTGCAATTTCTGTACATCTGTTCCGCTAAATGATGTTTTGACCTCCAGATCTAGGAAGCCTGAGGTGTGGGATGTGGGGCAATCCTGGCCAACAGGCAAGGATTTTGGAATGTTGTCTCTGACAACATTATCAGGGTGGGAATAGGAAGATTGGTCTGATCTCAGCTGGATAGGGTGTACTGTTGGAATATAGTTTGGAATGCTCCACAACTGGTCACTCAGTTTTGGGATGCTGCCTGAAATTGGAACACTCCACATGTTAATTTATTGCCATATATTAAAATTGAAGATTGAATTGCACTACGCTGTGGTAACATACTTTAATGATGCACCGTACGTGGTTTAGAAGTCATACAATTTGTCTATAATATTGCAACACAATGGACATTCAAATTCTCCCATTTTGTTGTCTCGTTATGAAAGATTATAATATGATTCAATTATGAAATATGTATTTATTTTGGGATCTGCAGGATGATTTAGGGTGGCATGGCGGCTCAGTGGTTAGCACTGCTGCCTCACAGCGCCAGGGACCTGGGTTCGATTCTAGCCTCAGGTGACTGTCTGTGTGGAGTTTGCACATTCTCCCCGTATCTGTGTGGGTTTCCTCCGGAAGCTCCGGTTTCCTCCCACAGTCCAAAGATGTGCAGGTTAGGTGAGTTTGCCATGCTAAATTGCCTGTAATGTAGGTTAGGTGCATTAGTCAGGAGTATATATAGGGCAGGGGAATAGGTCTGGGTGGGTTACTCTTCGGAGGGTCGATGTGGATTTGTTGGGCCAAAAGGCTTGTTTCCACACTGTATGGATTCTATGATTCAAGCTTACATAATGAAAATTGGGTTTACTAAATGAATTGGTATATCTGTATTGAAACACTTGTTATTAAGTTTTTTTTCTAATAGTTCATAGAAAGCATATGATGTAAAATGTCATTTATCTGAAATATGACAACAGCAATGAATAACATTTTAACATGTAAGGCAATGACTGGCATCAGAGGTGGCATAACCCATTGACTCCTACTCCATTTCCAGATAAGCTGAAAAGAGGGTAGCTCTGCCAAACTCAACCAAAATAATTTAATTGTTTGGATTTTAAATATTTGAATGCAGTTAATTGCCATTTTGAACTTGATGCCAGTGGAAAAGTGCCATTGGGTTATTTTGTGGTGCCTGTGCTGCAAAATTCTGCCACTGTGAAGAATCAGCCAAGGACTGGTATTATCCGTACCATCAATTGTTACACCTGAGATTGTAGGGGTAAACTGAATCCTGTTCGTAATCCCATTCCTCCACCAGTCAAATCAAAATGTCAATTCCAAAGCAGGTTGAGAGATTGCCAGCTATACAGGTATCAGACTGCAGTTAGTTCAACATCAGAACCAAATCTTTTAGTTTGCAAATATTCACTAGCTTATTACAAAGAAAATTTACTCAAAGATTATTAAAATGTTTTATATATCCAAATATATATTTAACTGTGCTTCTTGAAAACACACTAGGTAAAAGCAATGACTGCAGATGCTGGAAACCAGATTCTAGATTAGTGGTGCTGGAAAAGCACAGCAGTTCAGGCAGCATCCGAATGCTGCCTGAACTGCTGTGCTTTTCCAGCACCACTCTAATCTAGATTCTTGAAAACACACCCATAAGTCTGAAAGGAAATATAAAACTTTGCAGAATGTCACCTAAAAAGTACTTTGATCAAGTGATAATTTAATTTGGGAGAAGAGGATTATTCATGAATTGTCCTAAACCTTGATCTGTGCCCTAAGATCACCTTACCCACCCAAGCTGTTGGTGCTGGGGTTTCTTCGAGGATTAGTTGTGGCTGGTTGGATTCCCTTTTACTGGAATCAGTGAGGTAGTTTCTGCAATCACGTTTCAGAACTCTCTACAAGTGGCGAGGACACACTCTTACAGGTTTTGAAATCTTGCACTTTGAAAGGAGATTTAAAGACGAGAGGACAAAAAGCTGCATGCCTGTTGTGTAAAAACAGCTACACTGGGTCATGTGACTTCTCTGAAAGTATTGTCAACTGGATGTCTCCATCCAACCAGCCAGTTCTTTGCAACTGTAACATTGTTGCTGCTGTAACCATTGCAAAGTGTTCTTTTCAAAATGCAGGGTGTGTGTGCATGAATAATATGTCCAGTCAACTATATTATAAATTAATATTTGGGTCACATCTTAAGAACACAAATGGTCTTTGTAGCCAGTGATTAGCAACATCTGTCCTCACATTTCTTGGTGTGAGTTTGTCTGCTAGGTGATGCCCTAATATACATAGAGGATCAGGAAATTGACTTGTGTTAACGGAGACAAGAGGGAATTGAATCCATCAGTAGTGCTCATTAACCAAAACCTGTACAAAACTGGATTTGAGCATATCCAGCTGGACTGCAGTTTCAGTTGCTCCATAATAATGTTTAAAAACTGTCACAAATAGGAATTTATTAATATCTGATACTTTGTATAAACTCAGCAAACCTCATTCAGATTTTACAATGGACTAATAAATTCCCATTAGTTGTTAAACTTGTAAGAATTGAAAGGTAGTGATTAAAAGTTATTAAATCGATTGCTTGCAACTGAAGGAATTTGGAATCTGGCCAACTAATTTTTTAATGATGATGAACTTGTGTGTGAGTTTCTGTTAGTGGGCTAATTGCAAAGTTGCAGAATCTAGTGAAGAACTTGCAAACTCTCTGCATTAAGAGAAATTCCATTTGGCTCTACTCTAATGTTCAATATTTTATATGGCTAGAAAGGAAATTTCATTAAGAGAAAAGCCTAATTTCTCAAGTGCCGGTAAGCAATTAGAATGCTGAGGCACTTCTATTGGTTGCTTCATAAACCAATACCTAACTCTGCATATTGCTATAAATTATTTACTGGAAGTAAATTGAAAGATTGTACTCCCGATAATATTGTGGAACTGACCTTGAATGTGCATGCTGGGTAGGATTTTGGTTGTTTCATTTCATTGCCCTCAGAAGACATTGATCCATGCATACAGTACTGAATTATAGTGAGATAATGGTGATGAAATCATTTTATAGCTTGAATGCAATTATCTTAGACTTACTGATTGCTGGAAATCAAAAGTTAAGTGTTCTGATGTCTTGCAAACACCACTTTATCTGATTTACTGTGTAAACAGGAAACTGGTGGCATACATTCAGCCCAAACATTATGCCAATTTTATGTATCTTCTTTTGTGGAATGGGAGTGCTGCTAGCACATTTGTTGTCGACACCTAATTGGCTTTTCAGTGGTGAAAGGGATTTCCAGGACTTTGACCTGTCCTTTGTAGCTGGTGGTCAGGCATCAGGAGATGTGTTACCACAGAATTCCGAACGTGTGACCTGTTCCTGCAAAATAGGTTTATCCTGACGCTGCAGAAAAGTTCTGAAGGGAGCACACATCACCTGTAATTGACTAAGAAAGTTAAAGAAAGCATTAAACTGGAAGGAAAAGTATGAAATTGTGCCAAGTGATTGTAAAGCATATTTTTAAAAAGGCAGAGTATAGCTGATGAAGTATTCAGGAGAAAGAAATTAACAAATGAGGTTAAACTAGTGAGAAATGTAAAAATGTAAGAGCTTGTACAGGAATTTTAAAAAGGAAGGGATGAGTAAAGTATTTATATGGTTGGTCCAGTTCAGTTTGGTGACTCTCAGGACAGCGAGATTTAGTGAGCGAAATGCCATGGAATACCTAGGGAAGGTTGCTTGCAAATGCTTTAGCCCTACCTTTTGCAATGACCTGCTCTGTTTCCTCCAACATTTGAGGATGGTGATCCTTGTGAAGCCGTCTCCTGGTTTCAACTGAAGCACTGGAACTGACAGCAAAATAAGCCCTTTTGACCCTGTAAACACCCTCTTTGCTAACGTTCAGAGGTTCGTGCCAAAATAAGGAGAGCTGTCCCACAGACTAGTCTAGGAACAGCTTGAGATTCATCTATAAGTTACGTTTACATGAATAGGATAATGTCCATCATGCTACCATCACCATCCCAGAGTGTACCCTGTCCCATTGGCAGCACAGACCCATCAGAAGCAGGGTGAAGTATATTCATCAATAAGATTCAACATCAGTAAGATCACCAGGATTCTACTGTAGCAAAAGAGACTAAGATTACTCGCATTGAGACAATGTGGGACTGAACAATCTTACCCACTTAGCACAAGAAACTTCAAAGGTTTACATTGCACTTTTCCCAGTCATCTGCTATTTCCTTTTTATGTATTAGCTCCCCATTACCTTCTCGAGGACCATTCACTTTACTAATCCCTTCCTTTTTAAAATTCCTGTAAAACCTCTTACATTTTTACATTTCTCACTAGTTTAACCTCATTTGTTAATTTCTTTCTCCTGAATACTCTATCAGCTATACTCTGCCTTTTTAAAAATATGCTATACAATCACTTGGCACAATTTCATACTTTTCCTTCCAGTTTAATGCTTTCTTTAACTTTCTTAGTCAATTACAGGTGATGTGTGCTCCCTTCAGAACTTTTCTGCAGCGTCAGGATAAACCTATTTTGCATCTTCAGAACTATCACTTCAAATGTCTGCCAATGCTTCTCTGTTAACTTATTCTCAGCTCAGCTTTCATGCCCCAACGGTTGACTTTATTTAGACTTAGAAAACTAAGCTTAGAACCTTTCTCCCTTTCAAAACTAGATGTAGAATTCAATTATATTATGGCAGCTGCTACCTAGAGGTTCAAGTCTAATATACCCTGCTCTTGGATTGGTTCCAAAACATACTGCAGTAAAAAACTCTCTCCAAAGCATTCCATGAACTCCTCTTCCAGTCTACCTTAGCAAATATAATACTTCCAATCTACATGTAGGTTAAAATCATCATCCCTTTACCACAAGCACCCTATATTCCTTTTAATATACTTCACCCTGCTTCTGATGGGTCTGTGCTGCCAATGGGACAGGGTACACTCTGGGATGGTGATGGTAGCATGATGGACATTATCCTATTGATGTAGGCGTAACTTATAGATGAATCTCAAGCTGTTCCTAGACTAGTCTGTGGGACAGCTCTCCTTATTTTGGCACGAACCTCTGAACGTTAGCAAAGAGGGTGTTTACAGGGTCAAAAGGGCTTATTTTACTGTCAGTTCCAGTGCTTCAGTTGAAACCAGGAAACAATATTGTACTCTGTACACCCTGATAATCTTCCTACTATTGTTTCAATCAGATAAGACACTTGCTTTTATGCAGAATTGCCACCATTTCATTGCTGAAGAGCTAATGCAAAAGATTGGTGTCCCATCAATGAATTTTTCTGTTGTAGGTTGTATCATTGACTTTCAGTGGTCGATGTCTCCTTCAGGATTATAACTGCCAGGATTAGTTCCCATGTCTACATGGATCTTGAGTGTGTTTGCAATTGTCTCAGAGGTTTTATGGCATAGAAAGGGGCTTTTTGGCCCAACATGTCTGTGCCAGTTGTCAAACATCCAACTATTCCAATCCCATTTTCCAACACCTGGCCATAGCCTTACATGCCACAGCATTTCAAATAGCACTGAAGTATCCTGAGAGTCCCCGTCTCTATCATGTTTTTTTAAGCAGCGAGTTCGAGATACAACCCTCCAGGTGAAACAATGTTTGCTCCAATTCCCCCTCTCAATCTCTTGATCCATAGCCTGAACTGTGCCCCCAGTATTGACACCTCGACTAGCTTCTCCCTCTCCACCCTCTACCCTTTCCACACCAATCAGAACTTTGTACAGCTCAATCAGAGTTCCCCATCATAAACCCCACTCCCCCCTCCCCCCCCCACCCCTCCCCCCACACCCACTTCAGCCTTTTCTGTTTTAAAGAAAATAATCCCAATCTCTCTTCATAGCTCAATTGCCTCAGCCCAGGCAACATTGCTGGTGAATCTCTTCTGCACCCTCTATAGTGCAATCATTTCCTTCCCATAGTGTGGTGATAGGACTGCACATAATATTCCAAATGTGACCTAATGAACATTATCATTAACAGCTACATCTTAATGTCCTAGCCATTATTTCCAATGCCTTGATAAATAAAGGCAAATATCCCACATTCCTTCTTAACCACCTTATGTACCTGTTCTGCTTCCTTCAAGAATTGGTGGACATGCACACCAAGGTCTTTCTGATCCTCCGAACGTACTACCATTCAACATGTACTCCCTTGCCTTGCTAGTCCTGTAAAAATGCATCACCTCATGCTTTGCAGGATTAAATTCGATATGCAACTGTTAAGCCAAAGTGATCAGTCTGTTTATATCATTCTGTAATCTAAGGATTTCCTGCTTGTTCTTTGTTATACTGTCAATTTTCGAGTCACCGTGGAACTTACTGATCATGTCTTCTGCATGCATGTTTAGACCATTAATGTACACAACAAACAGCAAAAGACCCAGCACTGAACACTGTAGTATGCTGCTGGACACCAGATTCCAGTCAGAAAACCATCCTTTAACCATCATGCTCTGCCTCCTTCCACTAAGCCAGTCTTGGACCCAATTTGCCAAGTTACCCAGATCCAATGGCTCTTAGGTTTTAAGATCTCATATGGCAGATTGTCAAAAGCCTTTCTGAAATCCATGCAGATTGCATCAACTGCATTACATTCACGTACACACCACAGTCACCTCATCAAATGCAGACAAATATGTTAAACATGATCTCCCCTCCAAAGCCACGTTGACTGTTCTCGATTAAACCTTACCTCTCCATGGGGCAATGAATTCTGTCCCTCAGATTTTCTTCCAATAGTTTCCTTACCACTAAAGTTAGATTAATTGGCCTGTAGTTTCCTGTTTATCCTGCCACCCTTCTTGATTAATGGTAACATGTTAGCTGTCCTCCAGTCCTCTGGCACCCCTCTGTGGCCAGAGTGTGATTGAAAATGTAATCTCCTCCTAGGGTTCCGAAAGCCTGTGATACTTCCACTTTCCGATCAGAAAACTTCTTTAGATAAGATTTGGATCGCCCAGCATTAGGCCTGGCAGCCAAGGTGTTTTAGGAGCTCGTTGTCATAACCACCATTTTGAATTTGTCAAACTCCAGGCTGTGCAGGATCCAGTGCAAGATCCCAAGTTTTGCTGCCTATGGACGGATCTCCTCTCCCTCAGGATCTCTTCACTTTATTATTAAAGCAATGATTTTCTGATATGACGGAGATGGATCGCCATCTGATGGACATTTACAGATGTGCATAGCTGGTCACTGAGGTGGTACAGAACTTTCCAATAATTCCAAATTGAGCAGGTGAAGTCCAAGTTCTCGGTCTCTTTCTATTTATTTACAATCAACTGAGTATATTCCAGGAATTCACTCAGATGATCTGCCACATCTGATCACTGGAGGCTTTCCATTGTTGGAAGAGAGAGACAGAAACCCCTGGAATAGTTCTGGTTGCTGTTTGGTACAGGGTTCTGCAAAAGCAATGTTATGACTGCTCTATGGGACTATTTTGTGATGGCACGATAACATTTTGTTACAATAACTTGCTTTATTCCTCCCAACTGGCCAGTAATGCTACCAGTGTTCTCGTGGTGCCTGTCTTCCAGAAGTAACCTGTGTCAGGGAAGCCAATCGTCCTCTTCACCAGCTAGATTCGCCACATAAAGAATCTTGGTGTTGTGGAATCAAAAAATGCTAGCAATGTAAAATCCTACAGATCCCACATCATTGGACCTGCACTTTGCATCAGCAACGTTATGTGGGGCTGTCTGCAGCCAAGATTAAATTCGTTACCATTCTGACTTCTTAATATGCCATCAATGTGATCTGCATTCAAGAAATGCATCTCTCGTCGTTTAAATCTTGGAGGTACGAGATTGTTGGGGTTTTTTTTGCCATACTTCACACCCTAAGGTCAGCCATGTCGCTTTTGTCAAAGCAAGAATTGCTGACTTATTTTGTCTCTTCCCAGGAGAATGCTTTAACATTATTAAGGTTGCTGCTTTCCAGATAGCAAACGTCTCCCAGCCCACAAACACTGGCTGTGCCCGCCATACAGACCAAGAGGTTAATACCGATAGTAGAAAATCTTCCAAACAACCTGCCAGCGTGACTTCACTGTCATCCATGATCCCAAAGAGCCCCAACTTTGCACTCTGCAAGGTTATTTTCCTGATTAGGGCTCAATCAATCAGAACATAACTTGATGCAGGAAGTGGATTTTTAAGTCCAGCCTAATATTCCCCATAATCAGCACAAACCATCTCTTATCCATAGTGAACTTTAATTATTGTTCATGACCAATTCAGAGAAGTGGTGGAAACTACAAAAACGGTTGTATAAACTTCTAGCTATTAGAATAAATCATTATAGTCCTCGAATAAAACACTGGGCAAACTGTGCCATTAATAAAATATGGATGTTAGCAAATTAAACTCTTTAAGCTTAAGCTATTTGCTGTTGTTCAATCAATTGGGGCGGCACGGTGGCATAGTGGTTAGCACTGCTGCCTCACAGCGCCAGAGACCCGGGTTCAATTCCCGCCTCAGGCGACTAACTGTGTGGAGTTTGCACATTCTCCCCGTGTCTGCGTGGGTTTCCTCCGGGTGCTCCGGTTTCCTCCCACACTCCAAAGATGTGCAGGTCAGGTGAATTGGCCATGCTAAATTGCCCGTAGTGTTCGGTAAGGGGTAAATGTAGGGGTATGGGTGGGTTGCGCTTCGGCGGGTCGGTGTGGACTTGTTGGGCCGAAGGGCCTGTTTCCACACTGTAAGTAATCTAATCTAATCTAATCTGATGTGCAGCATTTCACATGCATAGATAATCATGTCATGTCTTTTTTGACCAGAAGATGTCACATTCTTAATGTAAATTGAAGATATAATTTCTTCGCTGCTTTATTGACAAATGAAACTAAAAAAAATTAAGCCAATCGTACTTATATTTTCTTTTTCCCTTGCTACCTAAAGGATGCAAGTAATGTGATTATTTCAGCACAACAAAATGTTTGGATTTAAAGCAAGTTAATCATGTGGATTTGGCTGGAGCTGGTTTTTTTTTTTGTCTTTTTGGATGCAAATTATAGATTATGAATTCAAGACACAATCACTTTTATCTTCTCTCTTAAAATCTATAACCATGTGGAACATGGCCATATGGCCCAACAAATCCACACCAACCTTCCCAGACCCACCCCCTTACCCTATAATTCTGCATTTCCCATGACTAACCCACCTAGCATCTATATCCCTAAACACTCTGGGTCATTTAGCATGGCCAATCCACCTAATTTGTACATCTTTGGACTGTGAGACGAAAGCGGAACACCCAGCATAAACCCACGCAGACACAGGGAGAATGTGCAGACACCACACAGACAGTCACCCAAGTATGGAATCGAACCTGGTTCCCTGGTGCTGCAGAGCAGCAATGCTAGCCACTGAGCCACCATGCCACTCTTGTTCAACTTAGTTGCAGCTGTTCTTATTCCCTACCTGTTCAAGTAGTTTATGGATTGAGAGGGAAAACAACTTATTCTGTTGAATTGTTCCTTCTGGCTAATATAACTTATATTGGGCAAGGACCAACAACTGCCACCTATTGAGTAAAATGCAATACAAATGAGTTGTGGTTCAGAAGACAGTAGTTGGCCCTGATACAGTGTATTAAAACCAACAGCAAAAACATCAATTTTTTTTTTATAGTCATAAACAACATTTTAAGGATACCAAGTCATATTTTTAAAGCATTTAAATGTTATTTGCAGTTTAACTGCATCCCTGACTGAAAATATGATACTGTAAAATTAAAATTCAAAGTTTCATTATTTTGTGCTTTGGATGAAAATGTGATACATTTTCATCCAAAGCACAAAATAATGAAACTTTGAATTTTAATTTTACAGTATTTTCAGACTATTGAAATTGGCTAAATCAGTAAAAGTAAAATACATGGTATATCTCATCAGCAAAGTGATGGAAGGGTTCACAAAATGTACCATCAAATAATACCAGCTCAATGATAACATTCTTACAGGCACTTGCTTAGTTTCCAAGCTTGCATTAGTTTCATTTTGATACAGATGTGGTTTGAATGCCAGAGGAGAGAGCAGACAACTACCATAGTCAGCAAGGCATCATTTGATGAAGTCTGACACTAAGAAGCACTAAAAGGCAAAAACTGAGCTTTAAGGTCAAGAATAAAAGGAGCCATAACGATTAGCTGAGACTAAACTATGATGTTTTCTATAAAAATTACTAATGGCATTAACCTTAGCCTCGTTGACTATTAAGTGCTTCTTTGATCATATTTGCTCCACTAAAAGGTAAGAAGTGAAACTGCTTGCATTTGAATTGATCAGGCCTTAGGCAGCATCCAGGTTTGGGCTGAGAAGGGCCAAATAAAAATTTTGCCATTTAAGTGACAACGCCCATTGATAGCAAGGAACTCCAGCTCTGGCTGGATGTAATCTTGAAGGTTTCATCATATAGTCTTACTCAGCTGTTCTATTACCCACTTCCTTCCAATGGGTTATTACAATGTATCTATTTTATAGTACTATGCCCTCCTACACAATTTCAACATTAAACACTCTTTATCAGATTGGATAGTTTTTGACTGTCAATCCATCAAATTTCTACTGGCCCTAGGTCAACATTTTGATAATGTGTTTTTCACATAATTGTTTCTCATTATCCCTCCATTGTTCTGCAGGATAACTTTGTATTTCTGAAGGTGCCTATACAATCTTGTAGAGTTGGAAACTAGCTTAGGAGCACAGTGCAGCACTGACTGATGCCTGGATGGATGTAAGCTGGAACAACACTGAAGAACCTTGATCCAATCCAGAGCAGGACAGTGTTCTTGACCATGTCTGTTCAAGTAATGGGAATATCATTCCAACAAGGCCCTGGTTTTACAATGAATCATTTTCAGAATGGACTCAATAGCTCTCAAACTTAATGTCAATGAGCTCTGCAAGCTCAACCACGAGTCAGAAAGAACAATGATAGAGTCTCAAACCGCCCTATCTAGGATGCATATTGCCATTTCTTCATTATTACTGGGATAATGAAACTTTAACCAGCACCATTGCGGGAGCTAATAGAGTCAGAGAGTTTACAGCACAGAAACAGACCCTTTGGTCTAACGCGTCCATGTCGATCTGATATCTTAAATTAATCTTGCTAACATTTGGCCCATATCCCTCTAAACCCTTCCTATTCATGTACCCATCCAAAATGCCTTTTAAATGTTATAATTGTACCAGCTTCCACCACCTCCTCTGGCAGCACATTCCATACACCCACGACCCTCTACATGAAAAATGTGCCTCTAAGTCCCTTTTAAATCTTTCCCCTCCCACTTTCAACCTATGCCTTCTAGGTCTGGACTCACCCACCGGCAGCACCGACACTCCAATACCGGCATCTTCAAATCACCCTATCCATGACCTTCATGATTTTATAAACCTCCACTCGAGGGAAAACAGCCGAAGCCTAGTCAGACTCTCACTATAGCTCCAACTCTCCAACCCTGGCAATATCCTTTCAAGTTTAACACCATCTTTCCTATAACAGGGAGACCAGGATTGAAAGAAGGATTCCAAAAGTGGCCTAACCAATGTCCAAACTTAATGATGACAACAATTGGTGAAGGAAGCCCATTGCTGCTTTCTTGGGATATTTGGGGATAGACAGTAAAAGTGGCTTGCCACTCTTGTCTACATCTTAGGAACATGTCAAAAAATGCTCTTTTTGAAACACAAGATCTTCACAAAGTGGACCCACTTATTGCTAGCTGCTCAAAGCACTGTGTCCATTAGGTATTCCTCTGATGGCTCAGTAAATTTGAGCTATGAGTAACAGTGATGTACAAGCTGTGATGGCCCCCTGTCTGATTCTAGATAATAGTGTTAAATTTAGTTAGGTTTAAGATCAGGGTTCTACAAATGACCTGAAGTCATTTAATTTTCAGGAGAGCCAAGTCAGAGATCATTATTGCCCCTCTGGGGCTGTCAGTCCTTATTGTAACAGTTTGTTCATTGTGAATAAAAACCAATTGAATGAACAGGATAGTTAGTGACTGACGTGGGAATGATTCCCCTGTACTTAGTTAATGCATTCAGTGGGGAAAGGATGAAATGAAATTGGGTCAGGCACTCATGCAGAAGGAAGCAGACTTGACCCAGTGATTATAGTTTTCATTCACCCTGTGAGAATGAGAAGGGCCCCAAATGGGAATAACATTTTCAACTCATAAATATGTCTTCTGTAAAAGGCTGCCCACCCCCAACCTTAAATATCCAGCTGTCTTGGTCTCAGTGAGCCTGATCCCGGATAACCTTGCTTTCTCCAGTTTATAGATTTTGTTTGTTTGCAGATGTATTTTCACTTGCACCTTATGTTTCATTTCTGGTAATTCTGAAGTCCATAAGCTGGAGTTATATGAATAGTTCATGTCTCCAGCACTACCAAACATGCATACCTCTGAACAATTTGAAGGAAGGAAAGGAGGTAATAAAATGCAGCTTATTTCAGAGTTACATTATTGAAGAAATATGTCATATTATAGTTTTCTTCATGGAGTTCACTAAATTACTTGACAGATGTTTTGATTTTATGATGTAATGAAAAAATAAATGGGTGCTTGAAATTTGCAGAATAAGCACTGGTATTTGCTTTGTGGACTGGAAATAATTTTTGTTAAGGTAAGGCACCATTTGACGACAAGTATTACCATTCGGCTGGGTTATAATTCCGAAGGAATTGGATTTTGAAAGCGAGTATTAGAGCAATCAGTGTCTTTAAAGTACCATAAATTATGTAAGTACATACTCACATTCCTCTGCCATGTATTTTCAATTATGTCATTATCCGTGAAATCCAATGGATAACATCCATATGGTTTCATGGACATATCCTAAAAAATGAGGTGGCAGTATTGAGAAATGTTAGTGCTTTAGCTGGGTCTAGGGAACCAAAATAGTTTGCTGACTCTTGCATAAGAGGTGGCAAAGCCAATGATACTTTTCTTTCATGAGGTGAGAGTCTCTACCATGGCCAACATTTGCTGCAGAGGTAATTGCAACAAAAAAGGTGGTATTGAACCATTGTCGTCATTCAGTCCATCCATGAAGGCACATCACAGTCTTGTTAGGAAGGGAGTTCCACGATTTCATCCCAGTGAAAGTAAAAGAACAACAAAGTACTTCTAAGTCAAGGATGGTTTGAGTCTTGGAATGACCACCAGTTCCTTACCAGATGTCCGCCATCTTTGTCCTTCCAGGCGGCAGAGGTCATAGATTTGGATGATACTGTTGGAAGAATTCTGGTGAATCTTGTACATGACGTGCATTGCTGCCACTGCACATTGTTGACAACTAAATGTTAAAAGTTGTGGTCAGGTTTCTAATCAAGTACACTGCTGTTGTGGATGATTTCAAGTTTATTGTAGTGTTGGAGCTGTACTGATCCAAGCAAGTGGGAAGTATTCCCATCCCCTTCCAGACTTATGCCTGTCAATGCTAGACAAACATAAAGGCATCAGGAGGTGAATTACTGACTTCAGTATTCCAAGCCTTTGACATGCAGTTGGAGTCAAGATATTTGTACTGCTGGTTCAGTTCCATTTGTAATCAACAATGACCTCGAGAATATTAATGATCATCAATGATTCGTCATGGTAATCCCATTGAACATCAAGACAAGGTGGTCACATTTCTCTCGTTAGAGATGGCCATTGCATAGCACTTGGTTGAATGAATTTTACTTGCTATTTAGCCCAAGCCTGAATGCTTCCCAGTTTCCCAGGCCTTTCTGCACCTGGATACAGACTGCACCAGTACATTTGAGATGTTGCAAGTTGTCTTCAACATATTCAATCAACATCAATCACCCGTCACTTCTGATCTAAATGATGGAGAGAAGGTCAACAATAAAATGATTAAACATCGGACACTAGCATGAGTAACTGCTGCAACAGTGTCCTGGAGATGAAGTGATTGGCCTGTAACATTTGGTCCAAAGCTATAGCTGAGTGGCTCTGGTAGAACCCAAAGTTAACATAACTGAGCAAGTTATGGTTGTGAGTGCTACTTGAAAGCCCTATCAATGATGCTTTCTGTGCTGACTGGGATTAGACTAAATGCCAATCAGCCACATTAGTTTTCTTCTGCTTTCTGTTGATTTACTCAGCGGGATATTGTGAAACAAATGTGCAAGGAGATGTTAGTTATCTGTAAGAATAATAGGGTGGTTATGTTAGGGGATTTTAAACTTTCCAAACATAGACTGGGACTGCCATAGTGTAAAGGGTTTAGATGGAGATGAATTTAAGTGTGTACAAGAAAATTCCCTGATTTAGTATGTGGATGTACCTACTAGAGAAGGTGCAAAACATGACCTACTCTTGGGAAATAAGGCAGACCAAGTGACTGAGGTGTCAGTGGGGGAGCACTTTGGGCCCAGTAACCACAATTCGAATATTTTTAAAATAGTGATGGAAAAGGATTGACAAGATCTAAAAGTTGAAGTTCTAAATTGGAGGAAGGCTAATTTTGATGTTATTCGGCAAGAACTTTCAAAAGCTGATTGGAGGCAGATGTTCGCAGGCAAAGGGACGGCTGGAAAATGGGAAATCTTTGGAAATGAGATAACTAGAATCCAGAAAAAGTATATTCCCTTTAGGGTGGAGGAAATGCTGGTAGATATAGGGAATGCTGGATGACTAAAAAAATTGAAGATTTGGTTAAGAAAAGAAGGAAGCATATGTCAGATATAGACAGCAAAGTTTGAGTAAATCCTTTAGTAGAGCATAAAGGCAGTAGAAGTATACCAAAGAGGGAAATCAGGAGGGCAAAAAGGGGACATGAGATAGCTTTGGCAAATAGAGTTAAGGAGAATCCAAAGGGTTTTTACAAATACATTAATGACAAAAGGGTAACTAGGGAGTCAATAGGGCCCCTCAAATATCAAGGTAAAAACAATGACTGCAGATGCTGAAAACCAAATACTGGATTAGTGGTGCTGGAAGAGCACAGCAGTTCAGGCAGCATCCAACGAGCACCGAAATCGACGTTTCAGGCAAAACCCCTTCATCAGGAGGGCTTTTGCCCGAAACGTCGATTTTGCTGCTCGTTGGAAGCTGCCTGAACTGCTGTGCTCTTCCAGCACCACTAATCCCCTCAAATATCAGCAAGGCGGCCTTTGTGTGGAGCCGCAGGAGAAGGGGTGGTACTAAATGAGTATTTTGCATCAGTGTTTACTGTGGAAAAAGACATGGAAAATATCGAATGTGGGAAATAAATGATGACATCTTGAAAAATGTCCATATTACAGAGGAGGAAGTGCTGGATGTCTTGAAACACATAAAAGTGGATAAATCCCCAGGATCTGATCGGTGTATCCTAGACCTCTACGGGAAGCTAGGGAAGTGATTGCTGGGCCTCTTGCTGAGATATTTGTATCATTGATAGTCACAGGTAAGGTGCCAGAACACTAGAGGTTGGCTAATGTGGTGCCACTATTTAAGAAAGGTGATAAGGACAAGCCAGGGAACTATAGACCAGTGAGCCTGATGCCGGTGGTGGGCAAATTGTTGGAGGGAATCCTGAGGGACAGGATGTACATGTATTTGGAAAGGCAAGGACTGATTAGGGATAGTCAACATGGCTTTGTGCGTGGGAAATCATGTCTTTTGAAGAAGTAACAAAGAAGATTAAAGGGCAGAGCGGTAGACGTGATCTATATGGACTTCAGAAAGGCGTTCGACAAGGTTCCCCATGGGTGACTGGTTAGCAAAGTTAGATGGAATACAGGGGGAACTAGCCATTTGGGTACAAAACTGGCTCAAAGGTAGAAGACAGAGGGTGGTGAAAGAGTGTTGTTTTTTAACTGGCGGCCTGTGACCAGTGGAGTGCCACAAGGATTGATGCTGGGTCCACTACTTTTCACTATTTATATAAATGATTTAGATGTGAGCATAAGAGGTATGGTTAGTAAGTTTGCAGATGACACCAAACTTGGAGGTGTAGTGTACAGCGAAGATGGTTACCTCAGATTACAACGTGATCTTGATGAGATGGGCCAATGGGCTAAGGATTGGCAGATGGAGTTTAATTTGGATAAATGCGAGCTGCATTTTGGGAAAGCAAATCTTAGCAGGAAGGTCCTCGGGAGTATTGCTGAACAAAGAGACTTTTTTAGAGTGCAGGTTCGTAACTCCTTGAAAGTGGAGTTGCAGGTAGATGGGATAGTGAAGAAGGTGTTTGGTATGCTTTCCTTTTATTGGTGGGAGTATTGAGTACAGGAGTTGGGAAGTCATGTTGTGGCTGTACGGGACATTGGTTAGGCCAGTTTTGGAATATTGCGTGCAATTCTGGTCTCCTTCCTTATAGAACGATGTTGTGAAACTTGAAAGGGTTCAGAAAAGACTTACAAGGATGTTGCCAGGGTTGGAGGATCTGAGCTATAGGGAGAGGTTGAATAGATTAGATTACTTAGATTGTGGAACCAGGCCCTGCTGGGGCTGGGGCTGTTTTTCTGGAGCGTTGGAGGCTGAGAGGGAGCCTTATAGAGGTTTATAAAATCGTGACGGGCATGGGTAGGATAAATAGACAAAGTCTCTTCGCTGGGGTGGGGGAGTCTAGAACTAGAGGGCATAAGTTTAGGGTGAGAGGGGAAAGATATAAAAGGGATCTGAGGAGCACCTTTTCACGGAGAGTTTGGTAAGTGTATGGAATGAGCTGCTAGAGGAAGTGGTGGAGGCTAGTACAATTGCAACATTTAAAAGGCATCTGAATAGGTATATGAATAGGAAGGGTTTGGAGGGATATGGGCCAGGTGCTGGCAGGTGGGACTAGATTGGGTTGGAATATCTGGTCGGCATGGACGGGTTGGACTGATTGGTCTGTTTTCGTGCTGTAGACCTCATGGAATTCAGGAAGAACTAGCCAATTGAATACAGAACTGGCTCAAAGGTAGAAGATAGTGGGAGCTGGTGGAGGGTTGTTTTTCAGACTGGAGGCCTGTGAGCAGTGGAGTGCCACAAGGATCGATGCTGAGTCCACTACTTTTTGTCATTTATATAAATTATTTGGATGTGAGCATAATTAGTAAGTTTGCAGATGTCACCAAAATTGGAGGTGTAGTGGACAGCGCAGAAGATTACCTTGAATTACAACAGGATCTTGATCAGATGGGTCAGTGGGCTGAGAAGTGGCAGATGGAGTTTAATTTAGATATATGCGAAGTGCTGCATTTTGAGAAAGCAAATCTTAACAGGACTTATACACTTAATGGTAGGGTCCTAGGGAGTGTTGCTGAACAAAGATACCTTGGAGTGCAGGTTCATAGCTCCTTGAAAGTTGTCACAGGCAGCCCAAGGCTGGAATCGAACCCAGGTCCCTGGTGCTAACTATCATGCAGTGCTAACTATCATGCAGTGCTAACTATCATGCCACCTTGCTGCCTGATATACCAGTATAATTTCTGCCAGTATAATTTGGTGATGTGGCATAAATGCATCCGGTAAGTATCTGCTCCTTCAGTTTGAAATCGTAGTGTACCTTCTGTTCATTGTTAGAGGTTAGAAGAGAAGTTGTGCCTTCTTTTATTTAGTTAATGGGAAGGGTGTTTGAAGGAGTGCTATATATTCAGTGGATCTCCATAACTAATCAGAACATCATTCAACAATGTATGAATTTACAGCAATTTACTTTTGCAATTTAGCAATTCACAAAGGAACACTGTCAGAAAGATGAGTTTTAAGTGGCCTTTTGTTTAAATCAGGTCTAAATCATCAATTCAGAGTTTTCCAGAGGGCTGGCATTTGAACAGTAGAAAATCAATCTTCACTGCTGGAATCAGCAAACCATAGGATGGATGGGAATCTACGGCTGAACAAACTCTGAGTTCAAAGTCAGGGGATAGAAACATTGGAAATGAGGACCTTGAAGTTGATTTGCAGTAACATAGTGAGTCAAAGAATCTCCAGAACAGCAAAGGTGGTAGAGATGTGTGAAAAGCTTTGGTTGCAGATATTGAAATGCTGTATATGAAGGTAGGAAGACCAAATGAGGAAGATTGGTGGAGAAATCAATCAATCAGGTGATGGATTAGAATTGCAGCAATTGTCTGGTTGAGGGATTGACAGTCACAGTGAACGGAACAAGAAGAGATAGAAACATTAGGATGAACATGGCAAGCAAATGGACGAGAAAAAAATTAATTTGGGTTCAGCTCAACGAGGCTGGCTTTATTTGAAACAATATCAGTTCATATGGAGCATGATTAGGCCGTAATAATAGATGATCCAAATTTGCAGAACATTGCTAATCTTGTAATAATGCTCATTGTAAGGGATATGCCACTTTGAGTCTTTTGTTGCCCTAAAGAGCATTGAGAGATTTTAATTTTGTCATTTTTTTAATATAATGGGTGAGGTTGAGTGTATTGTTGGGAATTTGTACAACTACGAGTTACAGCACAAAGACATCATTCAACCCACTGTGTCTGTGCTGTTTGAATAAATTAAAAGCTCATTCTAATCCTACTTCCCAGCTATTCAGATGCAGATCCAAGTTCCTTTTTTAGGTGCTGAGGTTTTTTGCTTCAATCACCAAACTGAGCAGTGAATTCCAAAGATCCACATCCCTCTGGGAAAAAAAACAGTTTTCCATATGACTCTAATCCATTGACCAAACTTCTTTAAACGAGTGTCCTCTTTGCTAACAGAAACCAGCTTTCCCTATCCACTCTATCCAGGATCCTCAGTCGTTTGCATACCTCAATTCAGTTGCCCTCAGCCACGTATTCTAAGGAAAACAACCGTAGACTTTTGAATCTTTGCTCATGGCTGTAATTTACAAGCCTCAAGCCAGAAACATTCTTATAAATCTCTTTTGCATTTCCATAACCAGATCCAGCGCAACTCCAACTGTAGTAATCAATGCCTCATAGTCTCAGCATTACATCCTCACCCAATGACAGATATTGTTGTACATGCTGCCTTTATTATCTTATCTCTCTGTGTGACACTTTCAGAAACCTGTGGACACACACACTCTTTCAACTCCTCAATCCCTGTCAGTACTCTACTATTTATTGTGTATTCTCTTCATTTGTTTGCTATCCCCAATGCGTAACCTTGCATTTGTCTAGGTTGAATTCCATTTTTTTTCCTGCCCATTCAACTGAACTGTTGATAGCTTCCTGCAAATGGTAGCCATTCTCTTTACTATCCAGCCAACTTGTGTGCCATCTACAAATTTTCAAGCATGCTGCTTCCCCTGGTTGGGAACATGGGAACACAGGGTCAGAAAGGAAGTCAGTCATTTGGAACCAAGATGAGGGAAATGTCTTCACTCTGTGGATTGTGAAAGCCTCTATTCCACAAGGCTCTGAATTCTCTATTGCTCCATACATTCAGGCTGAGATGGATAAATGTAACCAAAATACCATGAATGCTGGAAATATAAATTAGAAACAGTTAATGCCAGAGAAATTTATTCTGGCAGCATCTGTGGAAAGAGAAACTGGTTAACGCTTTGAGTTTAATATGATTCTTTGATGGAATTTTTTTATTACCAATTTTCACCATCCACAGTTTCTGGCTTTTAGTAATGTTATCATGTTACTTGTCTAGGTGTCAGTCTAGGTCAGTGAGCACACAACAGAACACAATGGCACAGAGGGCAAAAGCTTCATTGACCTCAGTTTATGGAGAGTAGAACATTGGAGATGAGCCAGGAATGTGTTGGAGTAGGTGATGAAAGCATGAATGTGGCTTTCAGTAGCAGGTGAGCTGTTATGAGTGAACATCTGCTGACATTAGAAGGTAGAAACAGGTACTGTGCTTAATGGTATGGATAAGGTTGGAATGGTATCAAGATTGCAATCAGGCTGCTTTAATCTCTGCTGTGGGGAATAGAATTGGCCTGGGATTTCATTTGGAATATATACGTAGACTGACCAGACATCCTGGTTTTGCTTGGAGACTCCGGAGTTTTTCATTAAATGTGCAAATGATCTGGCATTTTTCTAAATAATTCAGATTTGAACATTCCCTTTTGGCTAAATATAAACTGGACATCACAGGTAGAGCTAAAGAAAAATCTGTTTGAATTATCATTATTCTTCCTGTAAACACCCATCACATCACATTGCATATAACTCATCAATATTCCACCTTTTCCCGTGGTGTCTTTCAAGGAGTTGACATGATCTGCTCGGTCCCAACAGCTCTATTAATTATGACCCCTTTTCAAAGAACCCACATTCACCCAACAGAACAGGGTTGCCAATTGTGCCTTGACATATGTACCTGGAAATGTCATTATATGACTTCCCATTCAACTGTTCCAGCCTAATACTCCTTCCATTGGTTACTGAACATGCCAATCACAGAACCCAACCTTCCCCTGGCTTTTCCACGTGTCCTGATTTGTACATTTGGTCCCCTATATAACCCAAAATCCATGGATCTCTCTCCCCAGTAATTGGAGACAATTTCCTACGTATCCATTATTAGATGTCAGGTAAACAGTGTGATAAATTAGCAACAGTGGAGTAGTTGAGAGCTGGTAAGGTACATTGCAGAGAGTATGCAGAAGAACTCTTTGGTCTGTTTTAAATTAATTCTCTTGCTATCCATCACTGTCTTACATGGATTGGCTAAAGGCTTCATTTTTCTGCAGGTCACAAAAGAATACAGATGACTTCATTCAGCTGCTTTCTAAATGGATCATTCTTTACTGTAATGGTTTCTCAGTGCCTGGCTATCCACTAGTGTAATATTGAGACCATAATGGTAGTGAGTAGACAAATACAGAGATTATATGATACATATCTTCTGTCAGATGTAAAACATAGCTTATTTTACTTGATTGATTAATCTCGATTTTAAAACTGAACTCCTGGCAGTAATGTCTTCCTTTTGTACTTCCTTGACCTTATCAGGATTGAAGATACATCTCAAGAAGCCAAATTTTGAATATATCATAATGCATTTCTAATTCAGTTTAGTTTTGTACAGCTCAGCACTCTGCTCATGTACTGATAATAGGGAGCATATCTGCCTCTCCATTTTAATAGTCCATGAATGTTTGCTGTCTTTTACATTCGTGCTTAGGAAATGAAACCACTGGCAAATGTTTAAACTATGCATTTTGAATATAAAATGCAGTTCATATTTGGCTCCCTGAAATTGTGGGAAGGCTGTAAGGGCTAGAACAGAATATCAGATTACTTGCTGATCATGTGCTCGCTATCTGATATCTTGAGGTCAGGGTTATATAAATGTTAAGGACTAATGCCCACACCAACATGAATTGGAAGGAGGAGGAGCCGGAGACTGTTGAAGAGGAAGCAGAAGGATTTTTTTCACAATTAAGCTTTTTACAGTATCTGTTTCCAATTGCTTAACTGAAATGAGTGAATTTTCAAATGTTTCTCTGTTACACGCATTTCACAATCTGCTTGCCAAGAGCTTTCAGACAGCTATGTGTTTGACATTGCTAAGGATCTGTAAGGATAAAAGAAGAATGACAAATATTTTCCCAATTCCCTCATTTATATGACATTACATATCTCATTTGGCAGTCAGCATATTATGGACCTGCTCTTGATGTGAGTAGGAATTGCAATGAGGCAGATAAAAAGGCGAATCCAAAGTCTGTCCCATATTGCAGAATTGGTCATCAACTCCCTCCTCCCAAAAGCCTTTACTGATGGCCCACAGTAGTGCTGCCTTTACCAAGCCCAGGAATCTATGGCTATATTTTTCAAACTATTGATCCTGAGCCTGCAAACTATTGAGCCTGCAAATTGTATCTCCAATGGTTACATTGTAACCCATATGTAATCACTGAAAAGTATATTCCTGTTGTTTGAACAGAATTACTTCTGCATTAATACTGGTGTTCTGGGATACCATCCTCTTCCAACAGCACACATTCAAAGTGAGATGTATGTCAATATGATACATAAAAGAGGGAAAGAGGAGGCAGTACTTTCTCTGGGTATAGGTTATTTCTTCTTACATTAGATTTGACATAATAATTTCAGAAATGGTTTCAAGAATCAAATGCACTTGTAGATTGTAGAATAAAGGGTACTTCAAATATTGAATAGGAGAATATCTATCAATATTATTTCTATGGACCTCTGGAAGATATTTGAAGAGACTGGTGAGAGACTGTTAGTTAAACTTAAATCACATGAAATTCAAGGTAAATTATTGACCCAATTAGAAAATGGCTGAGAGACAGGGTAGGGATTTTACTGGCAGGATAAAAACTCATGAACCCTACCAAGATTGATGTTGGGCCTCAACTATACTTCATAAGACTTTAATAAGTATGGAGTAGAAAGCTACGCGTCCAAATCTGCCAGTGAGACAAGATAGGTAGCATTTAAACTCACGTGAATGGAATCATAAAATTACAAAACAATTTTGCAGATTATTGTAAATGGGTGAATGTGTGGTTATCCACTTTATATCTTAAAAGGGATGTAGAACACTTTCTAAGTGATTAATTTATAAACAATGAAGAATAAAAGAACCTTGGGGATACAGAGTCCATCAATAATTAAAATGTCACAGATACAGTAAACCGCTCTTGTTTTATCCTGAGGATGAGAATTCTTGGGGCAGAAATCGTGATTGAGTCAGACAAAATCCTGCTCCAACCACAGTCTCGATACCTCAGCTTGGGAATGATAGCTTGGCTTTGGAGGGTATGCAACATTAAAGTTATCATACTGATTCCTGGGAGTGTTCAATTACAAGGGTACAATTCACACACAACCGTTGTATTAGAAAAGTAAGTTATTTGTTTTTTTTTCTCAAGATATCAGGAACTGAAAGAATAGATTGTGAATAAGATTGAGGGTGGCATAGTAGCTCAGTGGATAGCGCTACAGCCTCATAGCGCCAGGGACCCAGGTTCGCCTCCAGCCTCGGATGACTGTCTGTATGGAGTTTGCACATTCTCCCCGTATCTGCATGGGTTTCCTCTGGCTGCTCCGCATTCCTCCCACAATCCAAAGATGTGCAGGTTAGGTGAATTGGTCATGCCGAATTGCCCATAGTGTTAGGTGCATTAGTCAGGGGTAAATATAGAGTATGGGACTGGGTCAGAGTGGGTTACACTTCGGAGGGTCAGTGTGGACTTATTGGGCCAAAATGGATCCCTGCCATGGAAACTAGTCTAGTAACTCTGTGCGGGTGCCTGTGACAAGGGCAAACGCTGTGAAAAATGACAGTAAGATATTTCAGAAGTGAAATGGCACTTTTCCACAGATGGTGTAGAAATATGGGATTTCCTGAAAATGGCAATTAATGCTGGATCAATTGTTAATTTTAAATGAGTTTGATAGATATTAATTCACCAAAGGTTTTAGGGGTTATGGAATAAAAGCAGGTCAACAGAATTACGTCAGCCACGCTGATTGGAGGAACAGGAACGAGGGGCGAAATGGTCGATATTAAATTCATTATTTTAAAAATGCTTTAGCATCAGCATATGTACAGGTAGCAGCATTGAACTCCTTTGGATTTGTTCTAATATTTACCTGGAATCTACAAGTAATGGGATAACATTACATTGTTTATCCAACTGTAATGTAGCAGAGATCAGGGGGGCAAAATTGCTGCTGGTAAACTGTCAAATTTCATTCTGGTTCAAAGCATTTGTTTTAAATTTCAAGGTGAGATTATTTAACGTTGAAGCAGCTTTAAAATGGTTCAGAATTTAGGAAAGCATTTAGCCAACCACCTGTCATTTAATATTGAGCGTATCTCAATTATTAATTCATTGATTTGAAAGTGCCATTATTTAAAGAGGTGGTCTTAGAAAATCAAGTGGCTACTAATTTGTTTTTGCAGAAATTGCTTTGCTTCCCATGATTTTGGAGGAGAACCAAAACTGAAATGTAGTGAAGTGGCCATACTTCCAGAGGACTGCTGTTGCGTTAGAGAGAGATAACTGTGTAGGTCACCATGCCTTAGCCATGAGGAGAGGATCAGAAAGGTTGACCATCATAGTAACCTCATCCATGCTGTTGACACCAGTCTCAAACTGGCTAACCAACTGAGTGGGCTAACCAATTATGAAATATGATCTTCACTTGGAATAAGGAGAAACACACATTTTGACCTGTACTCCAGAAATTACCTTAGAAAAATGATCTTCAATGCACAAGTAACTCCCTGTCTTTATAGACAGACAATGCTTAACGTTTACCACTAAAATTTGGATCATATGCAAGTACTCAACTACCTGTTTTTGTTTTAACAAATCCAGGTAAAATAATGACAAAGGTTGTGCTTCAATTAAGCTTTATGTGCTCATAGAAGTTCTACAACAATTAAGAGTTATTTTAAGTGCAGTTTTATTTTCTGAATAATGCATCACAAATGCATTTGGGGCATTGTGGATGTTTTGCAGTCTGCAACTTGTATGCAGGAGACCAAACATGGCCGACAGAACCGGTAGTCAGGACAATTTTTATTAATCACTTTTTGTATTAAAAAAAAGGGGAGTATTTAATTTTATGTTCATGAATTGATCTCTGATCATAGCTGGCTCATTGCCAGTCCATAATTGTATGCCAATTTGCATTGATTTATTTTCTTTAAATTAGTGTCTATAGGCATAGCTTATACATCTATATAGAAAATAGTAGACTTGACTATTAAATAAAACAAATTCTTGTGAACAGGCAGCTGTTTCAGTGTGCTGGGATAAAAACAGAAAATGCTAGAGAAATTCAGGTGTAGGACATCTGTAGAGAAAGAGTTAGTGTCCAGTATGACTTATCTTCAATCAAAATGGATTCAAAATGCTAGCTTTGTTTCTCTTTCATTATATGAATGTAAGAGCCCATGAAATCCAAGGCAATGTGACATATTGGCTCCAAAGTTGGCTTTGAGGCATGAAATAATGGGTGATGATGGAGATATTTCTCTGACTGGAAATCTGTTTCCAATGAGGTTCTGCAGGGCTTGATGTTGGGGCTCTTGCTGTTTGTGGTGAACAGTAAAGGCTTAAACTTAAATACTCAGGGTATGATAAAGAAATTCATGGACAATATAGAAATTGGTGGGGTGGTAAGTGGTGAGGATAGGACAGCCTCCAAGGGCAGGTGAGGGCCTAATGGTATCATTGCTAAACTATTCATGTAGAGACCAAGGAAATATCTGGGCACACAAGTTCAAATACCATTAGGGCAAAAGAAAAATGTGGAATTAAGTGAAAAAAAATTCAGTCAAGTTCCAAAAAAATCTGGAATTAAGAGTCCAGTGATGGTCATGAAACCACGATCAATTTTCTCGGAGGATAGGAAATTTGGATTGCTAATGCTCTTTAGGAAAGGAAACTGTTGAGCTTGTCTGGTCTGGTCTACATCTGAATCCAACCCCACAGCAATGACGTTAGCTCTGAACTACCCTCTGGGTAACTTGGGGTGGGAAAAAAATGCTGGCCTAGCCAGTGACACCCACGTCCCATGAATGAATTTTTTTTAAGAAACACTGCCAGACCTGCTGAGTTTTTATTTCAGGTCTCCAACATCCTCAGCATTTTGCTTTTCTTGCTGAGTCCTACCTGTTTACTTCAAACAGCTTTGTAAATGGGATAGACAAGTTTCAATATGATTTATATAATGGTCTTTCCCTGCCACAGGTTTTACCTTAATGCCCTAATGTCATGACTCAAAATTGTGTTTACAATTTTTCTTTTTAACTTTTTGAACAAAATTGAATGTCTGTACTGTCATTCAGTTCACGTTTTAATTTACCACTCAGCTGCTTGCAATGGATGCCCAGAATTACAAACGTGCTAATTCTACTGGAGTAACTCATTCCTAGAATAAATAGATTCAGATACATCATCTTTCCTCCTAAATCTTTAAAGTAGAGCCAGAATTCTTTGACCTGTACTTTCGTCAAGCTGACAAGCTGCACTGCAATGTCAGATTTTATCGTACTGACTTGCTTTATTGCAGCAGCTTTAGCATTTTGTGCCGCTGTTATTGAGTGTACAGCCCGTCAAGAACAGAGAAATTAATTTGACAGGCATTTTCGAAGGGTTAGACTGGAGATTTAATGGCTGCAATATTGCTCACTACTGTGTTTTCTTGACTGGTAGATGTTGATCCTGTCCATTCAGGAGCATGCTCTGATCTGGTTATTCTGGGTGTGGTACGAGAGTCTGCTTGCTTTTTTCAAGCAACTGCATAACCTGTTCAGCAGGAGGCAAAAGAAAACTAGCTATGCATCCAGTTTGGATGAGATGAAGTTCTTCAAGCTGACTTTATTACTGATCCTCAGTGTTGAAAAGATTGATGAGTTGTGCACCTGGACTCAGCGGCATTTTTTTAAAAACTTACCAACAAGAAAGATGTTAATATCCTAAAAGGATTTTTTTTTTCAAACGTCTGCCAAGAATTGCAGTTTTCTGCTAAGTGCACTGTATATTTATTGCTGTTATTTGATATATCATAAATTGCTTGTCATCTTTGATCAAGTCTGTAGTTTTAATTTCATATGAGTCAGACTTCTTAACAGTAAAAACACAGTCCGGATGGAAGCAAGGGGGAGGCTGTTGATGAATTCCTCAGGAGATACAGGTCAGAGAGGAACAAAACGGGACAGACTGCACGGGCCCTGTCGAGCCAGCCAAGTTCTCCTTACCAACATCTGGGGGCTTTTATCCATAAATGAGCTGTCCCACAGATTAGTCAATAATACTAGTAGGAAGAAACAGGGTAGGCTCCAGTATGTTGTGTGGCACACAATTGCATAGACTTGGCAGTCTGGTCTCATACAGGAAATTGGACAGCAAGACTCTGCCACAAGTTTCAGTCCATTGCAATTGGTTTTGCTTTAAACCAGTTGACATTCTGCTCTTAAAAGTGGTCTTTAAATGTACCTTGCCAGGTCTTCCTTGATGAACCCTGTATGTTTTCCAAACCAGTGATGTCCATTCAATTTGCACTCTGGCAAGGCTTACACCTGGGAGATACAGTACATGTTCTGCCAGTCTCGATTACCTCCCTCAGTTACAAGTTGTACACACCGTTGACTAGTTCTGTTTAGCATTTCATTTGTGATATTGCCTCTACAAGTTATACCCAGAATCTTACATAGGTAATGCTGTGGAAGATCTCAGTTTAAGTGGCCGTGGAAGATCTCAGTTTAATATCCTCTTCCATGTCAGCTGGTACTATAATGGACAATTTCATCACTCTTCTGATGATTTTGAATGTCCACACCCCATGAAGTAAGTGGAGAATCCATGCAACTTTGATGTTCATGGTATGATATTCATCTCGACATCATTCTATTTGGAGTTGTTGCTCCTGGGGTCAGGCATGGGATTGACCTCCTCTCTGTTCTGATGCCCAATGTTGATGGGAGGACGTTGTTGCCAAATGTGCAGACCAACTTTAGCCAGCATTTTGCTGAATATCAAGGGAAGGTGGTTAGAAACTAGTTTTGGAGATTTTCAATGACTTGCACTTTTGTGTCATGAAGATTACTTGTCATATATTGGACTATGTTTTCCTAACTGTTGGTACTAACTGTTCATTGTGTAAGAAATAGTAAATGTTACAGTACAGTCAACATCTGACTTTTGATATTCTTAATGGAGGGAAAGTAATGTAGGAAGAACCAGATATTAGTTGCACCAGGACATTACACGGAAGATAACATGGATTTTCTGCTGTTGGCTGCTAACTGTGATAGTGTAATTAGGACTAGCCTGTGGCATTTATTAGGCAAAAGTGAGGACTGCAGATGCTGGAAACCAGAGTTTAGATCAGAGTGGTGTTGGAAAAGCACAGCAGGTCAGGCAGCATCCAAGGAGCAGGAAAATTAACGTTTTGGGCAAAAGCCCTTCATCAGGAATAGAGGCAGGAAGCCTCCAGAGTTCTGGGTCTCCTCCACCGCCGCTCCGTCACTACCTGACGCCTGGAGAAAGAACGCCTCATCTTCCGCCTTGGAACATTTCAACCCCAGGGCATCAATGTGGACTTCATCAGTTTCCTCATTTCCCCTCCCCCCACTTTACCTCCAACCTTCCAGCTCAGCACTGTCCTCATGACCTGCCCTACCTGCCAATCTCCCTTCCCACCTATCCACTCCACCCTCCCCTCTGACCTATCACCTCCATCCCCACCCCCATTCACCTATTGTACTCTTTGCTACCTTCTCCCCAGCCTGCGCCCCCCCACCCCCCCCCCCATTTACCTCTCCACCCTGGAGGCTCCCTGCCTCTATTCCTGATGAAGGGCTCTTGCCTGAAACATCGATTTTCCTGCTCCTTGGATGTTGCCTGAACTGCTGTGCTTTTCCAGCACCACTCTGATATAAACTGTGGCATTTATTGCTGAATAGAAGTAAAGAAAACATGGTAGGATTGACTTAGTTGGGTGTGCCTTAGTATCGGAATTTAATGCTGGGTAGTACAATTACTTTAATTCCTATAGTTACCTTTGTAACCACTCAATACATGGTCTACTAAGCCAATTCAGAAGACATTGCAGGTTTGGTGTCACATCTCAACCAGATTTGTAAGGGAAAGCAAGTTTTCATTGTTAAATATCAAAAGTGAACTGGATGGTATTTCCAGTTCATTGGTCTTTTCCAGCTTGTAGCTTTTCATCTCAAATTTATTTAACAAACTCAATTTAAGTTCACTTAAACTTAGATTTCTATGGTGAGCTTTGATCTTTTCTCTGGATTATTAGTTCCAATCTCTAGATTACAAACCAATGAAATAAACCTTATGCCACATTGCCCAAGATAAAAGGAGGTCCAAAAGGCCAAGTTATGAAACAAAAGGAGTGTCCCTTCAGGAGCTGAAAGTGGAAACAGCAGAACCATTAGCAGCAGCAGGAGACGTTATCCAAAGTGGTTGAACTCAGTGCGTAACATAAACACTGAGTTCAGAGATGAAACATGCCAAGTTGTGATTTTGGTGCAAATGGGAATTCAGTGCTTAGTGAGGAATTTGGTGAAGGTGGGAATATTGTGCAGGGAGAGAAAGTGATGCTCGTTTTACACGAAGACAGAAAGTGCCGGAAATGGAGAGAAAGAAATGGTGTTATGATTTCAAGTCAAGAACCTTTGAGGTCACTGTTTTTCTCTCCCCAAATGTTTCCAGACTTGCTGAGTATTTGCAGCATTACACATTTCTCAGCATCTCCAATGTTTTCTTTGGGTCCCTTTTTCTTAGTAGCTGATGTTATTATTTTGGCATCAAACTAGGAGACCATATAACTAGCTATTAGTCTAGCTGTGTAAATTGATAACGAATTGACTAGTTAAATAAGGTTAGACAAACATAATGATGTACAGTGACTGCAACATGTGGTAATCTGTGTAATGCATTGCAGTCCTAAACAAGCTTCTTTTTGATCAGTGTTTACAGCTTAACCATGTTCATCTCAACATAGCTGAACTGCACACATTCTGGTACAGCCGGGAGGCTGAGAGCTAGCTGGACACTGTTCCAGGAGGAAGTTACATCCTTTGAGTTAGGTAGAGCTTTAGAATTGACCACAGGAGGGTGGTACTGTGAGTTGGGTAGGTATAGCATTTTGAAGGTGGGGGAGGGCTGATGGGAGATTTTAGAAATCCAAAGAGAGACTTTGAGACAACAGAACGATGTATGGATGCAACTAAAAATGATCAGAGTGAAACAGGGAGAGACAGAGCATTTAATTGTAATTATGCATCCATGAGTAAGGTCATACAGGACATAGGTAGGGATGAAGCGGAAATACACTGATCTGAATGCACAAATGATCTGTAATAAGATAGATGAGCTCATTATACAAATAATAATTGATTTTGATCTAATCACCACTACAGAGTCACAGTTACATGGTGACAAGGTTAGGAAATAAATATTTTAGAGGGAACAATATTTCAAAAACACAGACAAAAGAGACGGTTGAGGGGGTGTGCCCTCTGGTCATAAAAAATTATATAAGGCTATTAGTGACATAGATTGGCTCAAAGGATTATGGAATAGAATTAGTAATGGGTTGAGATTTTTACATTTGAGGCAGCACAATGAAGGTGCACTCGACTAGTATTTAAATGAAAAGCTTATCCAATGGTAGATTGAGTACAAGGAGATCATTTTAGAACTGCAATGAGAAGAAATTTCTTCACTTCACTTTGGGTTGTGGATATTTGGAATTCTTTACGTCAAACTTCCATGAATGCTCCGTCATTGAATATATTTAAAGCAAGATGGAATACCCAGAGGGCAGGAAGAGAGAGGGGGATGCTAAAATGTTTTTGTAAAGTAACTTTCTTAACTTTTGTTGAAATGAACTCTTGCTGGAATGTATAAATGGCTGTTATTGGACGCAGTGTACTGACTGTCTGCTTGTAGCAATTTGCAAGAGTGACCTGAACAGAAGCAAACTCAACCCATCCCAGAAAGGGTTGAAGTGTAGGAACGTTCCAGCCAAGCCAATAGAAAGGACTGTCAGAGGAGATGTCTACCTCAGCCTGTTCAGAAGAAAAGGAGCAATTCAAATCAGTTATTGTTTGCCTGGAGTCCCATTGACCCACAATTCTATCATAAAACTCAATAGATGTCACAAAGACATTAAAAAAAACTATGTTATTTGAGTTGCTAAACTTGAAACCTCAAGTCACTTGACTAAAACTGCTGGTTTGTTTGAAAAACCACATAACTAGACAGATTTGACTTTTGTGGGTTTTTGTCCTAGTAACAGCTCGAGAGTAAATCACTCCAGCCTTAGCTAAATGACTGCCTCTGATCTAAGTAACTTAGAAGAGTCTTACTTCTGGAAAGTAACTTTAGGTTTTGCCTGTGAAGTTAGTCCCTAGATTGATCAGTAGTTTGACCGTGCTTGAGCTCTGTGAACTCATGTTCACAGTCTCCCAAACAATTCTCAACTGGACTTTCCAATTCAAGTGAACTAATTAGGATTCCTTTGATTTAAAGTAATTCTGACTTTTCTTCTTTTTTCTTCTTGGTTGACCAATGAGTATGTGTCAAGAGCCATCTCCTGGCCTCAGTTTGCCTACATATTTTTTTTCAGAAAAAAAATGAAAGAAAGAAAAACCCTGTTAAGACTGGAGAAGAGGACATTAAGAATAGTTCAGTATTGTCAAAAAAAACCCTTATTTTTGCTCCGTTGTTTCTTGGGGATGCAGGTATCACTGACCAGGCCAGCATTTATTTCCAATCCCAAATTGTCCACAAAGCAGCTAAGAGTCAACCACATTGCTATGGGTCTGGAATGACATATTCATTGAAAATCATAGAGGCATGCAGCAAGGAAACAGGCCATGTCGTTCAGATGGCAGATTTCCTTCCTTTTAAAGGATGTTATAAACCAGATAGTTACTTTGTACAACTATCAGCAATATTATTTAGTTGTCATTAGACAAGCTTTTTCTTTTAACTCCAGATGTTTCTTGAATTCAGATTTCACCAATCTGCCATGTGGGAATTGAACCCTTGTTCCCAGGCACTGGAATTATTAGTCCAGTGACATTACCATGAAACTACCACCTCTCCAAAGTCAAAACTATTCATCTTCCATTCATCAGGACAATTCACAGGAAACAACAATTTAAAGGGACAAACAGTGTTTATACTATTTGAGGAATTGTATTGATTGAGTAACAATTACACTCTATCCATTGCAACATGTCTACCAAAGTACCAGTTGATGACAATTGACTGTCAACTGCTGAGCTTTGTTTAAAATATAAACAGGACAGGATGACACACTGTTTATTACTAACTAATCTCTTCTCACCTTTTGAGCTGATACTTTCTGAAATCAATCAGCCCACTCACTGACTTTGTGTGAAAAAGAAAAGAAGTTCTGAGGGGCTTAGTTGTTGGCAAGAAAACAAAAGCTCCAGGAAGACACAGCTTCAAGATATTAGAGGGGAAGATATCCTAAAAAGCTGTTGAAATAATGAGTTTAAGACTACATGTTGGCTGTCTCAACAAATTAAGGGTCACATGACACGATTTAAAGAAGATAGCAACAAATAAACAATTAAAGCTGTGCCCATAGAACAAGAGGCTTTAAATTAGAAAGTGTGTCTTTTCACCGAGGTTTCCATTTCCAAATATTTGCTGAGAGGATAAGGTTTGAAACTTTTATTTCTGTTATTTGTTGTAAAACCATTATGAATAGTTTTTGAATTGTGTAAAATAGTTTGCGTTTTTATTTCTTTCTTGCATTTGATATTATTTCATTAAGCATAAACTGGCAGTCTCTTGTGAATATGTTGAGTGAGGGAGTATGGTGTAAAGACCGCTTTTTTTTATTTTTGTCCCTGTTTACTTAAAAAAAACACAAAATACTGCTTTAAACCAGCGAGACTGTGTGCAGACAGATGGCTGAAGTTTTTAAAGTCATGTTTACTGGAGCACATTGTAAGTTGTATACAGTGTTGCCTTTTCCTTCAACATTGAGGGTAAAAGTGATCACCATGGAGCTAATGAATTTTGAACTAAGACAATTGCTTGACACAATGTTTTGATAGATTAGAGTGGTGCTGGAAAAGCACAGCAGGTCAGGCAGCATCCGAGGAACAGGAAAATCGACGTTTCGGGCAAAAGCCCTTCATCATCCATTCCTGATGAAGGGCTTTTGCCCGAAACGTCGATTTTTCCTGCTCCTCGGATGCTGCTTGACCTGCTGTGCTTTTCCAGCACCACTCTGATCTAAACTCTGGTTTCCAGCATCTGCAGTCCTCACTTTTGCCACAATGTTTTGATAGGATCCTGATCAGGTGACCATGGTTTGTGTGAGGCCAGAGCAACTGAGAAACTTCTAGCTGCAAAAAGAGAGCACCAAAAAAGTTAATTGCATTTCTCTCTCCTGTGTGGGAGTGCCAAACAGTCTCCAGGGACAGCTTCCACTCCCCTTTCTCTGAAAAATCACTGTTGAAGGAGGAGTAATGGAAGAGTTGAAATCTCAACCAGTGAGTGCAAGACTGAACATTGGAGTGTGACCAACTTTGTTTTAACAGCAAAGAACTAAAAGGAATTGGAGCTAAATGAAAGAACTCAACAACTTCCATGATTCAGACTGGTGCTATCAACCTGTTTCTCTGATTTTTTTTCTTTTTCTACTCTTTAATATTAATGTCTTGTTTGTCTCAGTGCATCTTCATTTGTGTAGGGGTGATTCTAAGAAGAGATAACATTTAGAACATTATAAGTTAGTAATTTCTATTTCATTTTTGTCATTGTTGAAAAACAAATGTTCATAATGAACAACAATAATAAACACCATGAAGCTGCTGAGCGTCTTTTGAAAACTGGAGTTAACAGTCAAGTAAATAGAGGACTTTAGATAACATAACTAAATCTTTTCACAATTATAACACCACCAGGAATAGTGGGTCTTCATTTCTAAAGCACTGCCAAGAGGGTCGTAACAATGGTAGATCATAAGTTTTATTTTTATAATTTGTCCATCAAGCTGGGTTTAAACTCTGGAATCTAGAATTACCATCAGCTGAGGTCTTACCAAGTCCGATGAAAGGCTTTCCACTTGACTGGAGGAGGGTAGCGCTAGCAATGTTTCAGTTTAACACCACTGATAACAAAATTGCCTGCTTGTTTGCCACCACAGCCCCCATCTTCAACAATCTTTCTCTTCAGCAGATCAAGAAGGCACGTCACCATCATATTCTCCACAGGAATAAATGCTGTCCAGATGATGTCCATATCCTGTGAATTTAAAATTCACATTTCCCTTTAGTAATGGCTGGGCCACTTTTCCCACAGGATTTTATTCCTTACAGATTTATGAGTTTAAAATAATGAAATATTTATTTTGTTTTTACCACCGATTATTTAACGTTTTTCAAAACTATT
This sequence comes from Chiloscyllium punctatum, assembly GCF_047496795.1. Lineage (NCBI taxonomy): Eukaryota > Metazoa > Chordata > Chondrichthyes > Orectolobiformes > Hemiscylliidae > Chiloscyllium > Chiloscyllium punctatum. The sequence continues at coordinate 127,800,869 of NC_092743.1, forward strand.
TTCCCAATTTATCATAAGCAACTTGTCCCTCTTTTATTTTGCTTTAATCATTTTTAAGATCCTGGATTTGGATTTATTTAAAGAATTATTGAACATGTTAGATGATTCTTTCACAGAAATACCTTTACTACACGATTAACCCTGAGCTTATTGCATAATACCTGACTGAAATAGATGACTATTTAATTGCTCCTTAAGATAAAGCGAGTAAAGTATCACAAAAACGTTCTATGAGTTCATCCTCCATACAATATAATGTAAGTCCTGTTGCCTTGCCTGTATGAAGAGTAACCTCTCCCATGATTATTATGTTACCTAGCAGTATGCACCTTTAATTTATTGATTTATATTCTAATAATATATCTACAAAAATGGAGTTTGTAGACTCCTGCCACCAGTGTTTCAGGCTCCTTACCATTTCTTAGCTTTACACAAACTGATTCTACATCTTGAATTTCTAAGTTAAGATCCTTTCTCTCCAACATTTTATCTCATCACCACACCACTAAGGCCTGCTGACACTACATCACCTTTGTCTCCTCATTGTCCGTTTTGCCTATCTCTTGCAGAAGTCAGCAGTTAATTTCCAATCTCAATTATTCTGCAACATGTTCCTTTAACAGCCATTATATCAAAACCTATTTATTCCTATTTAGGATGTTCCTAAGAGCGCTTCAGACACTGTTTTTAACCTTTTTCCTATTTTTCTGTGATTTCATCTCGGTCAGTATTACAGAGTCACAGAGTCATAGAGATGTACAGCATGGGAACAGACCCTTCGGTCTAACTCATCCATGCTGACCAGATATCCCAACCCAATCTAATCATCTTTGCCAGCACCCAGCCCATATCCCTACAAACTCTTCATATTCATATACCCATCCAGATGTCTTTTAAATGTTGCAATTGTACCAGCCTCCACCACTTCCTCTGGCAACCCATTCCACACATGCACCACACTCTGCGTGAAAAAGCTGCCCCTTAGGTTTCTTTTTATATCTTTCACCTCTCACCATAAACCTATGCCCTCTAGTTCTGGTTTTCCCGCACCCATGCCCCTCATGATTTATAACCCTATATAAGGTCACCCCTCAGCCTTCAATGCTCCAGGGAAAACAGCCCTAGACTATCCAAACTCTCCCTATAACTCAAGTCCTCCCACCCTGGCAACTTTTCTGAACCCTTTCAAGTTTCACAACATCCTTCCAATAGGAACGAGGCCAGAGTTACACACAATATTCCAAAAGTGGCTGAACGAATGTCCTATACAGCCGCAACATGACCTCCCAACCCTTGTACTCTGACCAATAAAGGAAAGCATACCAAACGCCTTCTTCACTATCCTGAAAAATGTGACGCTATTTTCAAGGAGCTATGATCTGCACTCCAAGGTCTCTTTGTTCAGCAACACTACCGAGGACCTTACCATTAAGTGTATAAGTCCTGCTAAGATTTGCTTTCCCAAAATGCAGCACCTCGCATTTATCTAAATTAAACTCCATCTGCCTCTCCTCAGCCCATTGGCCCATTTGATCAAGATCCCGTTGTAATCCGAGGTAACCTTTTTCGCTGTCCAATGTACCTCCAATTTTGCTGTTATCTGCAAATTTACAGACTATGTCTCCTATGTTCACACCCAAATCATTTATATAAATGATGAAAAGCCGTGGACCCCAGCACCAATCCTTGTGGCACTCCACTGGTCACAGACCGTCAGTCTGAAAAACAACCCTCCACCATCACCCTCTGTCGTCTTCCTTTGAGCCAGTTCTGTATCCAAATGGCTAGTTCTTCCTGTATTCCATGAGATCTAACCTTGCTCACCAGTCTCCCATGTGGACCCTTGTTAAATGCCTTACTGAAGTCCATATAGATCACGTCTACCGCTTTGCCCTCATCAATGCTCTTTGTTTCTTTTTCAAAAAACTCAATCAAGTTTGTGAGACATGATTTCCCATGCACAAAGCCATGTTGACTATCCCTAATCAGTCCTTGCCTTTCCAAATACATGTACATCCTGTCCCTCAGTATTCCCTCCAACTGAGGTCAGGCTCACTGGTCTATAGTTCCCTGGCTTGTCCTTACCACCCTTCTTAAACAGTGGCACCACATTAGCCAACCTCGTCTTCCGGCACCTTACTCGTGACTATCGATGATGCAAATATCTCAGCAACTGGCCCAGCAATCACTTCCCTAACTTCCCACAGAGTTCCACGGTATACCTGATTAGGTCCGGGGGATTTATCCACTTTTATGCATTTCAAGACATCCAGCACTTACTCTGGAATATGGACATTTTTAAAGTCGTCACCATTTATTTCCTTACATTCTATATCTTCCATGTCCTTTTCCACAGTAAACATTGATGCAAAATACACTTTTAGTATCTCCCCCATGCGGCTCCAGGCAAAGGCCGTCTTGTTGATCTTTGAGGGGCCTTTTATCTCCCTCGTTACCCTTTTGTCATTAATGTATTTGTAAAGACTCTTTGGATTCTCATTTGGATTCTCATTAACTCTATTTGCCAAAGCTAACTCATGTCCCCTTTTTGCCCTCCTGATTTCCCTTTTAAGTATACTCCTATGGCCTTTATACTCTTCTAAGGATTCACTCGATCTACCCTGTCTATACCTTACATATGCTTCCTTCTTTTTCTTCACCAAACCTTCAATTTCTTTAGTCATCCAGCATTCCCTGTACCTACCAGCCTTTCCTTTCACCCTAACAGGAATATACCGTCTCTGGATTCTCGTTATCTAATTTCTGAAGGCACACCATTTTCCAGCCATCCCTTTATGTGCGAACATCTGCCCCCAATCAGCTTTTGAAAGTTGATGCCTAATACTGTCAAAATTGGCCATTCTCCAATTTAGAACTCCAACTGTTAGATCTGGTTGATCCTTTTTAAATTCCTGCCTAACTCTCTGTTATTTTTCTTTCAGAATCTCAATCTTTTTCCTTCCTATGTCGTTGGTTCCAATGTGTACAATGACCTCCTGCTGGTCCCTCTCCTGTTTGAGAACATTCTGCACCCTCTCTGAGACATCCTTGATCCTGGCATTGGGGAAGCAATACACCATTCTGATTTTTCACTGCTGGCCACAGAAATGTCGGTGCCTCGGACTAGAGGGTCCCCTAACACAATTGATCTTTGGAACCCCTCATCACATTAAAGCCAGTCTCAATACCAGAAACTTGGCTGTTCATGCTAATTCTCTGAGAATCCATCACCCTCAACATTTTCCAAAACAGCATACTTGTTTGAAGTGGGGATTTCCACAGAAGACTCCTGCACTATCTGCCTGCCTCTCTTACCTTTCCTGGAGTTAACTCATCTATGTGACTGTATCTGCAACTTTTCTCCCTTCTATAACTGCCATCCATCACATCCTCTTGCTCTTGTAGATTCTTCATTGCCTCTAACTGCCTCTCTAACCATTCCATTCGATCTGATAGGATTCGGAACCAATGGCATTTATTGCAGATGTAATTGTCAGTAACCCTTAAACTCTGCCTAAGCTCCCACATCCAACAACAAGAGCATATCACTCTACCATTTTTGCTTCTTACAATCTGCATACCCAAGAAATAGCCCTGGGTTTTATTCCTCTCCAAAACACTGCTCCAGGCTAACTTAATACTTATGGCTTATATTTTTAAGTTTAATCAAGAGACATACCTCAATAAAATATACAATTCAGAAAGAACCCACTCTATTCACTACTGCAGACTTACAGCAAGGCCCCAAGACCACACTTAAAAATATTCACTTATCTGCTTCTGTGCTGTGACCTCTCCCAAACAGGTTCCTCCATGATAAGTTGTGAATTTCACTGTTTGTTAATTTTCCCAGATGCACTCTGATGTCCAGCAATACCTGAATTCAACAGCAAAGGCAGTAATTGTGCAGGTTCACTTCTGTATCAGTTAGCACTGTGTGTTTTTTCTTTCTCTCCTGCACTGACCTCACTATGTGCTGCCTTTGTCTGTTCCTTTCCCTTTTAAAACTGCTGTTGTTTTGACTTTCTTTTCTCCAAAGTTCCAAAACAATGTAACATCATATAAAACAGTAATTGCTGCTCCTGGAATTTGAGGAAATCACCTCCAACACCTAAAGCACCTTAAAAAAGGAGCAGCCTGTTACAGCCAGAAATTTTTCCCATCCTCCATCCAGCTGTTCCTGGTCCATTGTAATGATTTTCACTTTTGTCCTGATCTGTATGAGAACTGTGGGGACTTGCAACTTTGCTTATCCTTCCTCTGTTGTGCTAATTGTTGTGCTAAAGAACATTGTACAAGTCTTTTGTCTGAAAAGGCCTGATCTAAAATGAGGACGGTGCTACTATTTTAGGAACTTGAACAACTAATGATGTATTGCACTGTATAAATGAACTGGCAGATAAGCTGAAATTCTTGGCAAACCCCTTAGAAAATAAAAGTAGCAGCAGCCCACATGACCCCTCATGTCTGCTCCACCATTCAAACCACTCGTGCTGATCTTCTCCCTCAGCTCAACCTCCTTGTCCACTCTCCATTTTCCTTGATGCCTTGTGACCAAACATCTGTCTATCTCAACCTTAAATATGTTCAGTGATGGAGCTTCCATCGCTATCTGGGCTACAGAATTCCAAAGATTTGCAACCCTTTGAATGAAGAAATTACTCCTTATTTCTGTCCTAAGCCATCAACCTTTTGTCCTGAGTCTTTAACTCTGTATTCTAGATTCCCCAGCCATTTTTTTGAATCCTGTATGTGCATAAGAGATCATTGTCTAACCTCAGTCTCTCATCATTGGGCAAACACTTCCATCAGCGTCACTAATCTAATGAATGTTCATGGCACTGGCCCTAAGTCAATTTAATCCTTTATTAAGACTTAAAGTGTACACAGTAACCCAGTTGTGGTCTCAAAGCCCTGTAAAATTGTAGCAAGCTTTCTATATTTATACATCCAATCCCCTTGCGTCAGTGGCTAACATGCAATTTGCCAGAGTATTGAGATATATTGTCACTACACACATTTGCAGAAACTGCAAAAAAAAAGGGAACATTTGCTTTACTGAACATAGTATTACATATTTGTACTTTCAATATTTGCTGTAAGGTTATGCTCGATGTTATACCATATTAAACCTCAGGAGCAACTCGGCCTGAAACTACAAACAGATCCTCTTCACACATTTTCTTTTGTAAATGTAAGGGAATCTTGGATTGATATATTTATCCTGTCCCTTGCCTGAATAGATTGACCGATTTTGTTTAGACATCGTATTTAGCTATATGTAATTGAATTCCTGATGTTTCGTACTGGACTTAAGGGGCAACTTTTTCATGCAGAGGATTGTGCATGTATGGAATGAGCAGCCAGAGGGAGTAGTGGAGGCTGGCACAATTACAGCTTTTAAAAGGCATCTAGTTGGGTATATGAATAGGAAAGATTTAGTGGTATATGGGCCAAGTGCTGGCAAATGGGATTAGATTAGGTTAGGATATCTGGTCGGCATGGACAAGTTGGACCGAAGGGTCTGTTTCCGTGCTGTACATCTCTGACTCCATGGCTCTAATTCTTGTTAAGGATTGATCAGTTTTGTTGCAACGAATGTTGACACAAAGAAATCCAATGATACCTTTGTCCTTTTAAGTCAGAAGATTATCATCTATTTCCTATATGTATCTATATGTCATTAGAGTTACAATGGAAGTTGCTCCAATCAGCCTTTGATCTGTGGGAAAGCAGGCAGCACTGCTTAATCTGGTAATTAATCAGATAAAGAGATTGTTTGTTTGTAAGAGAGAATTTAGGTACGCATTGACTTTCATCTCTGCTCTCAGGTGGGAGCTCTCCAGAGGATTAGGTGTTAAAATGGGTGGTGGGAAGCAACTGACCTCGTTAACCCAGACATATAATTTGTTGGCTGCTGTGGCCAGGGGAGTCCTGGCTGGGGAAGACTGAAGATGCCTGGAAAGGAGAACCAAGGCTTCCTTTCTGAGTCTAGAAAAGGAAACGTCACAGAAAACTTAAAATTTTAAATTTCTTGAGCCTCTTCTGGCTGCTGTACTTGTGATTTGAAATGCTTTCCTTGCTGGGAGGCACCTTACTTGAGTCTCTGATTAGAAAGAGCGATCAGCCCCCTGATGACACTCTCAGGTTGCATGATGAACCTCGCAGCTTGGAATGCATGTCCCTTCCTGCCTGAAATGGAATATTCCAGTCTGTATAATTTTGGCACCACGGTAGTAGCTATCTCTCCTAGTTCCTTTTGATTCATTCTTCCTCGTGGTTTCCATTGAGTGGAGAACTTAAAATGGAGATTATTGCTTTTGTGATCATGTTGCACTTGCGCTGTTTTGATGTTTCTTTTAAATAGACATTGTCTAAATTTGGAAATAAATTACATTTTTTCCGTTTTGTTTTATTTCCCCTGCTTGAATTCAATCCAAGTCATTGTGGTCAGTTCTGTGAGAGGTCAGAGGTGCCCAAATTGTATTTTGTTTTCAAATGCAAGTTATGAAAGTTCTGCAATACAATCCAATAGCCATTTCTTCCATTCAGATCTAAGTTGGTTAACATTCTGATGAAAGCACATAGTTGAAGCCAGCTGGATTTGTTTTCTGTTTTGTTAGTTTGCATCTTTCCAGTAAATTGGGTCAGTTTTGTTCCACGATGTATGCTGTAAGTGTGGTGCTTGCCCCCATTTTAAGGGAACTGTGGAGTGCCAGGAACTATTTCTGATTCACACTCTGACAGTGGAGCAATTCATTGTTTGCCTTGTGGCACACTATGCTTTCAGTATCAGGTCAAGCTTCGGTTCAAAGGAGGTGCAATCTTGCTTCTCGACTTTGTGTTCAAAATCAGTAAAATGTATTGGGGAACGAGTACCTTTTTATAATTAACAGGGCAGCTCTTTAGGTTCAGAGTGATCCTTCAGTCTTTACAGTTACTTCCACTTCATGAACAGGAAATAGTTTAAAGAGGATCTGTTTGTCCCCTGATCTATTCTGCTGACTGCAAATCTTGAGGTTTAACTAGTTGCAAAATGAATCAGAGCTGCTTCTTTGTTTTTCTGCTCAGTGTTCTGGACAATCCATAATCAGTACGTTATAATTACTGTTGCTTGCAATTACTGTAATTTCCACTGACTGGAGTGTGTTCTTCCAGCAGCTAGGACAAAGAGAAAATAAATCTATTGAAATCTGCAACTTAGGAACTGTCATAGAAATTCTAGCCTCATGCAAAACGATCAGTTGTAAACTGATGATTGCAGGTTTATTCTATTAGCTGAAGAATCCAAAATACACAGATTGAGCTCTTTTAAAATGAGGCATTTTGGGATGGTAGGACATTGATGCATCCCTGTATAAAATCTCAAAAGTCAGATCCTTTGCAGATGAACTTAGCCCATGGTGTGCCCATTTGGTTGGATAATTAAAAGAATACCAAATGTGTCACGCTATGGGTTTACAGTGGCCTATCTAATAGTCCTTAATGAAACTGCAGGCAGCCAATAATTTTAAGGTGAAGTAAATTAGTTTTATTTACTGTGTTTTTTTTTCCAATGTAGAGCCAGGCAAAATAGGAGTGCTTCTCCTCATTCCATATCAATATTATTCAATATTATTGACACGGCTGCTACATGTGTTCTCATGATCCAGTCACCTGCCTCCCCCTAGACTTGCCAGTGAATCTTTGCCACGGAGTTAAGATGAGGAAAAGCAAAGGAAAAAGCCAGGGTTTCCACTTCCGTCCCACAGCTTTTCTTGATTTCGCTTGAAACTGTATGTCTGTGCAAATCAAGTGCAGGCAGGATAAGCTCTAAATAGTTCCAAGGTGGAGTTGTCCACAAATACTCAATGTCATGGTTTCAATATGATGACTTGAGGGTGTACTGACGGGGATATCGAGCTAAGATTTCTGAAGACCACAACCAGCAATCTGCATCCAGATGCCTAAATAGATTAAGCCTCAGTCTTTGGGTATTTTGTTCAAGTTACATAATTGATTAATATATATTTGGAAAGGCAAGGACTGATTAGGGATAGTCAGCATGGTTTTGTGCATGAGAAATCATGCCTCACTAACTTGATTGAGTTTTTTGAAGAACCAATGACGAGGATTGATGAGGGCAGAGTGGTGATCTATATGGACTTCAGTAAGGCATTTGACAAGTTTCCCCATGGTAGACTGGTCAGCAAGGCTAGATCTCATGGAATACAGGGAGAACTAGCCATTTGCATACAGAACTGGCTCAAATGTAGAAGATGGTGGTGCTGGAGGGTTGTTTTTCAGACTGGAGGCCTGTGACCAGTGTGTGCCACAAGGATCGGTGCTGGGTCCACGACTCCTCTTCATTTATATAAATGACTTGGATGTGAACATAGGAGGTATAGTTAGTAAGTTTGCAAATGACACCAAAATTGGAGGTGTAGTAGACAGTGAACCTCAAATTACAATGGGAGCTTGATCAGATGGGCCAATGGGCTGAGAAGTGGCAGATGGAGTTGAATTTAGGTAAATGTGAGGTGCTGCATTTTGGAAAGGCAAATCTTAGCAGAACTTATACACTTAATGGTAAGGTCCTGGGGAGTGTTGCTGAACAAAGAGACATTGGAGTGCAGGTTCATAGCTCCTTGAAAGTGGAGTTGCAGGTAGATAGGATAGTGAAGAAGATGTAAGGTATGCTTTTCTTTATTGGTCAGAACATTAAGTATAGGAGTTGGGAGGTCATGTTGTGGCTGTAAGGGACATTGATGAGGCCATTTTTGGAATATTGTGTAAAATGCTGGTCTCCCTTCTATCTGAAGGAAGTTGTAAAACTTGAAAGGGTTCAGAAAGGATTTACAAGGAAGTTGCCAGGGTTAGAGGATTTGAGCTATAGGGAGAGGCTGATTGGTTGGAGCTGTTTTCCCTGGAGCGTCGGAGGCTGAAGGGTGACCTTATAGAGGTTTATGAAATCATGAGCAGCGTGGATGGGGTAAATAGACATGGTCTTTTCCCTGCAGTGGGGGAGTCCAGAATTAGAGGGCATAGGTTTAGGGTGAGTGGGGAAAAATTTAAAAGGGACTTACGGGACAACTTTTTTATACAGAGGGTGGTGTGTATAATGAATGAGCAGCCAGAAGAAGTGGTGGAGGCTGATGCAATGACAACATATAAAAGGCATCTGGATGGCTATATGAATAGGAGTGGTTTAGAAGGATATGGGAGAAGTGCTGGCAAATGGGATGAGATTGGGTTAGGACGTCTGGTCGGCATGGACAAGTTGGACCAAAGGGTCTGTTTCCGTGCTGTCCATCTCTATTAGTCCATGACACTCTGATTTGGTACTGGCTTCTAGAGTCTTAGTCTATGTCATTTGGAGTTGAGAATGAAGAGCTTTTTTTTAACTCCTTTTCATCTCATACAGGCATTTCAATCCTGCTGCCAGATGGTCTATGATTGGCACTGATCCTCTCCTCACCATACCAGTTATGTCTCATTTCCAAGCCATGACATTGACTATTTGTGGACAATTCCACCATGAAACCATCCTGCCTTCACTTGATTAGCACAGACAAACAGTTTCAGGAGAAATCACGAAACTGCAGTCAGACACAGGAACCCTGGTTTTTTTTCTTTGCTTTTCCTCATCTTAACTCCAAGGCATTAATGTTAATTGGGTCATCCCTACTGCTGCTACTACGTGACTCTTTGACAAGTCACCTTTCGTGGTTTGTATGGTCAGATGTTGGATTTGCTGACCATTGGGGAGTTCACCAATCAGTTCTCAATAGGAATTAGCATATAAAAGTGAGAGTAACAGATATAGTGTGAGTTGGAAAATTGGGTGGAGAAATGGCAGATGGAGTTTAATCCAAGCAAGTGTGAGGTGATGCATTTTAGGAGGTCAAATACAAGAGGAAAGTAAATTGTAGAACCCTTCATATTGATATGCAGACAGATGTTGAGGTCCAAGTCCAGAGCTCCCTGAGAATGGCAACACAAGTGGAAAAGAAGGCATGCAGCATCTTTAGGTCATAGAATCCCTACAGTGTGGGAACAGGCCATTTGGCCCAACAAGTCCACACCAACCCTCCGTAGAGAAACACCCAGACCCATTCCCCTACCTTACATTTTACCTCTGACTAATGCACCTAGCCTACACATCCCTGAACAGGTTATTTACCTAGCCTGCATATCTTTGGATTGTGGAAGGAAACAGGAGCACCCAGAGAAAACCCACGCAGACACTGGGAGAATGTGCCAACTCCACACAGACAGTCACCCGAGGCTGGAATTGAACCCGGGTCCCTGCTGCTGTGAGGCAGCAGAGCTTAACCACTCAGTCACTGTGCATTCATTGTTCAGGGCACTGAGTGTAAAAGTTAGCAAATAAAGTTGCAAATATGTAAGGCCACATTTGGAGTAGTGTGAACAGTTCTGGTTGCCCCACTGTAGGAAGGATGTGGAGGCTTGAGAGAGAGTGGAAAAATGTTTACCAAGATGTTGCCCGGATTAGCGTGTATCAGCTATAAGGAGAGGGTTTGAGAAACTTGGATTGTTTTCACTAGATCATCAGAGGCTGAGGGGTGACCTAAGAAGTGTATAAAATTATGGGAGGCATGGATAGGGTGGACAGTCAGAGTTTGTTTCAAGGGTGGAAGTAACAAATACCAGGGGGCATAGGTTTAGGGTGAGGGGGTAAAGATTAAAGGAGATGAGCCAGGCAATTTTCTTTTTTTACCCTGTGGATGGTAGGTACCTGGAACATGCTGCCATGTGAGGTGATAGAAGCAGATACAATAACAGCATTTAAAGAGGCTTTTAGTCAGATACATGGACAAGCAGGGAACAGAGGAATATGACCATGTGCAAGTAGATGGGATTCATTTAGGCTAGCACCGTAGTCAGCACAAACCAGGTGCGCTAAAGGGTCTTTTTCCCCCCCCCCCCCACCCCCATTTTGGATACTGTGGGGGGAGATGGCTCACCAGGGGAGGGCAGCAGTTGCCAGGATCATGGCACCGTGGCGGGCACTGCTGTTCAGAAGGGCAGGAAGAAGACTCGTAGGGCCATAGTCATAGGGGATTCTATTGTGAGGGGAGTAGATAGGCCTTCAGGCACTCTGCCTGTATTCCTGATGAAGGGCTTTTGCCCGAAACGTCGATTTTACTGCTCCTCAGATGCTGCCTGAACTGCTGTGCTTTTCCAGCACCACTAATCCAGAGTAGATGGGCGGTTCTGTGACCAAATACGGGACTCCCGGATGGGATGTTGCCTCCCAGGTGCTCGGGTCAGGGATGTCACTGATCAGCTGCACAGCATTCTAAAAGGGGAGGGTGAACAGCCAGTTGTCGTGGTGCATATAGGCACCTAGGATATAAGTAGAAAACAAGATGAGATCCTGAAAGAGGAATTCAGGGAGTTAGGAGAGAAGTTAAAGAGGAGGACCTCAAAGGTATTGATCTTGGGATTATTACCAGTGCCATGTGCTAGCCAGCATAGAAATGAAAAAATAGGCAGGATGAACACGTGGCTTCAGAGTTGGAATTTGAGGGAGGGGTTCAGATTAGTTGGACGTTGGGACCGGTTCTGGGGAAGGTGGGACTATTACAAAATGGATGGTCTACATCTGAACCAGACCGGAACCAGTGTCCTTGGGGGAGTTTTTGCTACTGCTGTTGGAGAGGTTTTAAACTAATGTGGCAGGGAGCTCGGAACCAGAAGAGTAAACAAATAGGCAGTAAGGTGGAGACTGGAGACTGTAAGAATGATGAAGATAGCATGAATAAAAGGAAGCGTAGGCAGAGAGCAGATGAGCGCAAACAACTGGTGGCCTGAAATATATCTACTTTAATGCAAGGAGTAGAGTGTGTAAGGCATATGAACTTAGGGCTTGGATTGGTGCCTGGGAGTATGACGTTATTGCAATCACAGAGACTTGGTTGAAGGATGGGCATGATGATTGGCAATGAAATGTTCCAGGATATAGACCCTTTAGACTGGACAGGAAGGGAAGTAAAAGTGGGGGTGGAGTTGTATTGCTGGTCAGGGACAATATCACGGCTGTGCTAAAGGAGCACACTATGGAGGTTTTTGGTAGTGAGGCATTATGGGTGGAGCTGAGAAATAAGTGTGCAGTTACATTGTTGGAGCTGTATTACAGGCCTCCCAACAGTGAGCATGAGGTAGAAGAACAAATATGTAAACAGATTATGGAAAGATGTGGAGGCAATAGGGTAGTGGTGATGGGAGATTTTAATTTTCCCAACATTGACTGGGATACACTTAGCGTCAGAGGTCTGGATGGGGTAGAATTTGTTAAAAGCATCCAGGAGCGTTTTCTAGAGCAGTATGTCAATAGTCCGACAAGGGAAGGGGCCATATTGGACCTGGTACTGGGGAACAAACCAGGACAGGTGGTAGAATTTGCGGTGGGGGATTTCTTTGGGAACAATGACGACAATTCTGTAAGTTTTAAAATACTCGTAGATAAAGAAGAGAGTGGTCCTAAGGGCAGAGTACTAAACTGGGCCAAGGCCAATTATATCAAAATTAGGCATGAGCTGGGAAATATGGATTGGACACAGCTATTTGAAGGGAAGTCCACATATGAGATGTGGGATGCTTTTAAAGATAGGTTAAAGATAGTGCAGGATAGGCATGTCCCGTTGAAGGCAAAGGATAGGAAGGGCAAGATTCATGAACCATGGATGACAGGAGAAATTGTATTGTTAGCCAAGAGGAAAAGGGAAGTGTACATAAGGTCCAGGCAGCTAAGAACATAATGGGCCCTGGAGGAATATTGCAAGAGTAGGACAAGTTTTAAACAAGGAATCAAGCAGGTGAAAAGGGGTCATGAAATAACTTTAGCAAGCAGAATTAAGGAAAATCCCAAAGCATTTTATTCTTATATAAGAAGCAAGCGGGTAACTAGAGAAAGGATTGGTCCACTAAAAGAGAATGAAGGAAGGCTGTGTGCCGAACCTGAGAGAATGAGTGAGATTCTGAATGATTACTTTGCATCAGTGTTCACAGAGGAGAGGAACTAGATGAATCTTGAGATTAGAGATAGACGTTTGATTGGTCTGGATCACATTGACATAAGTAAGGAAGATGTGTTGGCTATGCTAGAGGTTATTAAGGTGGACAAATCCCCAGGCCCGGATGGGATCTATCCCAGGTTGCCGAGGGAGGCGAGAGAGGAAATAGCTGGGACCCTGACAGATATCTTTGTGGCATCCTTAAATACAGGTGAGGTGCCAGGGGACTGGAGGGTTGCTCATGTTGTCCCCCTGTACAAGAAGGGTAGTAGGGATATTCCGGGTAACTACAGACCAGTGACGTCAGTGGTGGGAAAGTTGCTGGAGAAGGTACTGAGGGATAGGATCTATTTATATTTAGAAAAGAATGGGCTTATCAATGATAGGCAACGTGATTTGTGCGGGGAAGATCGTGCCTTACCAACTTAATAGAGTTCTTCGAGAAAGTGACCAAGTTGATAGATGAAGGAAGGGCTGTTGATGTCATATACATGGGCTTTAGTAAGGCATTTGATAAGGTTCCCCATGGGAGACTAATGGAGAAAGCGAAGTCACATGGTGTGCAGGGTGTTCTGGCTAGGTGGATAAAGAACTAGTTGAGCAACCGGAGACAGAGTAGTAGTAGTAGTTGAAGGGAGTTTCTCGAAACGGAGAAAGGTGACCAGTGGTGTTACATAGGGGTCAGTGTTGGGGCCACTGTTGTTTGTGATGTACATAAATGATCTAGAAGAGGGCACTGTTGGTATGATCAGAAAGTTTGCAGATGACATGAAGATTGGTGGAGTAGCAGAAAGCATAAGGTAAGGGACTGTCAGAGAGTACAGGAGGATATAGACAGACTGGAGATTGGGCAGAAAAGTGGCAGATGGAATTCAATTCAGACAAATGTGAGGTGATGCATTTAGGCAAGTCTAATTCTAGAGCGAATTATACAATGAATGGAAGAGCCTTGGGAAAAGTTGATGGGCAGAGAGATCTGGGAGTGCAGGTCCATTGGATCCTGAAGTTTGCTGCACAGGTGGATAGAGTGGTCAAGAAGGCATATAGTATGCTTTCTTTCATTGAGGGGGTATTGAGTATAAGAGCTGGCAAGTCATGTTAAAATTGTACAAGACATTGGTTCAGCTGCATTTAGAACACTGTACAGTTCTGGTCGCCACATTACCAAAAGGATGTGGACGCTTTGGAGAGGGTGCAGAGAAGGTTTACCAGGATGTTGCCTGGTATGGAAGATGCTAGCTATGAAGAGAGGTTGAGTAGGTTAGGCTTATTTTCATTAGAAAAAAGGAGATTGAGGGGGGACCTGATTGAAGTTTACAAAATCATGAAGAGTATAGACAGGGTGGATAGAGACAAGCTTTTTCCCATGGTGAAGGATTCAATAACGAGTTTAAGGGGGATACACACGGCAAGTACTTCACACAGAGGGTGGTCGGCATTTGGGACACGTTGGCAGCAGAGGTGGTAGAGGCAAGCACGGTAGATTAATTTAAGATGTGTCTGGACAGATGCATGAGTGGGTGGGGAGCAGAGGGATACAGATGCTTAGGAATTGACCGACAGGTTTAGACAGTACCTTTGGATCGGCTCAGGCTTGGAGGGCCAAAGGACCTGTTCCTGGGCTGTAAGTTTTCTTTGTTTTTTGTTAAAGATAGACAGTGGGGAGAGGGAAGCAAATGGGAACAATTGAAAAGCAAGAAATGAAAAGGGACATAACAGCTAAAATGTTAATTTATTAAACTAATATAATTTGCCTCTGATTGTAATGTACTTTACATTTTAGCAACGCTTTGCACATACAATGTCTGCTTGAGTTATAACTTTGAACCTTGGAGGGAATTTTACTAACCAAATTCTTCCAGCAACAAAATAAGTTAAACAATAAAAATTCTGCCGCTTAACCTTCTATCTTATTTACTTGCTTCACTTTAATTTTCATGACATTGAACTTGAACTATCTAATTGTTTTGCCATTACTTGAAACCTGACAGTGATGTTCGATTGAGATGCAGCTTCTGCTTCTTTCATCACAATTCACCCTATAACCATATCTGATTCAAGCTGGTTTATTTACCAATACTTTAACGCAAGCCCCAGTATATAACTGTTTAAAAAATTTCTCCTTCTGCCTTTCTTCCAATGGAATCTACTTGATGGTTGCCTGAAAGAAGTGACTTGAATTCAGTGCAGTTCCTTAGGTTTCACTGCCATCTTCCAAAAATGCTTATGCTTCTATTCTAAATGCACAATGAATACCAGCAAATGACTCATGTATGGAGGGAGATATTGGTTGAGTATTTTCTGGATTATGCATCTATTGGTGAGTCATGAATTGGACATTATTCACAGTGACTCAGATGTTCACAGCGCAGAATGATGTTAGTTGGCCCATCAAATATCTGACTGTACTAGCCCATTTTCTAACACTTGGCCCATAGCCCTGGAGGCTATGCCAGTGCAAGTGAATATTCAAGCACTGCTTAAATGCTCAGAGTTTCTGACTTTACCACCATTTCAGTCAGTGAGTTCCAGATTTCTATTCTCTGCTGAGTGAAAGAGACTCTCCTGAATACTCTTCTTGGCCTTCTACTTCTTAACTTAAGTCTATTCCCCTCGTTATTTGCCCCTCTAATGATTAGATTAGATTACTTTACAGTGTGGAAACAGGCCCTTCGGCCCAACAAGTCCACACCGACCCGCCGAAGTGCAAACCACCCATACCCCTACATTTACCCCTTACCTAACATTATGGACAATTTAACATGGCCACTTCACCTGACCTGCACATCTTTGGATTGTGGGAGGAAACAAGAGCACCCGGAGGAAACCCACGCAAACACGGGGAGAATGTGCAAACTCCACATAGTCAGTCGCCTGAGGTGGGAATTGAACCCGGGTCTCTGGCACTGTGAGGCAGCTGCACTAACCACTGTGCCACCGTGCCACCCACTAATGATGGAAATCCTGCTTTCCTATCCACCCTCTCTATGCCTTTCATAATCTTATGCACACTGTCAGGTACTGTGACATGGAGAGAGCCAGACAAATCAAATCAGTGTCTGTATCCCTGTACTCACAATACAGTAAAATTAAAAATACTCAATTACCTTCAAAGTTAACTCCCAATGTTTCCTACCCAGAGATTTTGAATAACCAGAACCAAACTTAGTGAATAATCAATACTAGACACCAGTTTATAGCTCAAACAAAAGACTTAACAATATATTAACAATACAGTCACTTGAGCAAAGTAAAGTTAAACAGCAAGGTAATCTAATCAGTGTCTAAGATTTAAACCCAATCCCCTTCTAGCACTCACTCTGTCACAAAGATGGACAGACAAACAGACACAGTTAAGGGGTAAATCAAAAGGGAAAAATGAATGAGATGTGACTGGCCAATTCACTTGAGCAGACTCTATAGTAATATGCCCAGTATATGGGATTATATCTTGCTTGGTTTCTGGCAATGCCAATGCATGCAAATATCTTCCAGAAGGCTCTGAGGAACATCCGTTCAACTCTTAACTAAGATTCTATTCTCTGACCTTTTTTAATAAGTTAATGATGAGAGGACAACCAGGGAGCAATCAAATCTCTGTCTTGGCATTTTCACAGGCACAATCCTTCTGATTCAAAACCTATTTCAAAAACCAGTTCAAATGCCAGCGTATACTTGCCAGACTGATTATCTCTCTGCAAGATCCCACTTAATATTCAACATTTGCCAACTGCTTGAGCGTAGGACCTCTCTTGAAGTGCTTAAGGTGGACTTTTTAACAAGAAGCAACCTGCTATTAACTTTCAGGCCCAGGCTCAGAAGCAAACAACAGTTAATTTGTTCTTTTTTTTAACACCAGCAGCTGTTCACAGTCCAAAGGTCAACTTTCAACTCTCAGCCCCCCCACTTCACAGCTCCAAATCACAAATGATGAAAAGAAGAAACTAAAATAATGAAAAATCAGTGAGGGTTCTAACACTGGTCTCTCCTCAAACTTCACCGTTCTAAGAAAACCAACCCCACCTAACCAATATTTTCTCCAATGCTCAGTCCCTGCAGCCTAGGCAGCTTCCTGGTAAATCTCTTCTGCACCTTCTCTAGTACAATCACATCCTTCTTATAATGTGGTGACCAGAACTGCACGTAGTTCTCTGTTTCTGTCCTAACAGCAATTTATACAGTTCTAGTATAACTTCCTTGCACTTGTGTTCTATGCCTCAGCTAATAAATACGAGTATCCCATATACCTTCTAAGCCATCTTATTGAGGTGCTCTGCTCTCTTCAGAGATCTGTAAGTATGCACACTAAGGTTCTTCTGAACTTCTGTAGTTTCCAGGGTCCTACTATTTAGAGTCATAGAAATGTACAGCATAGAAACAGACCCTTCAGTCCAACCCATCCATGCCGACCAGATATCTCAACCCAATCACGTCCCACCTGCCAGCACCCGGCCTATATCCCCCCAAACCCTTCCTATTCCTATACCCATCCAAATGCCTCTTAAATGTTGCAATTGTACCAGCCTCCACCACATCCTCTGGCAGCCCATTCCATACACGTACCACCCTCTGTGTGAAAAAGTTGCCCCTTAGGTCTCTTTTATATCTTTCCCCTTTCACCCTTAACCTATGCCCTCTAGTTCTGGACTCCCCGACCCCAGGGAAAAGACTTTGCCTATTTATTCTATCCATGCCCCTCATAATTTTGTAAACCTCTATAAGTTCACCCGTCAGCCTCCGACGGTCCAGGGAAAACAGCCCCAGCCTGTTCAGCCTCTCTCTGTAGCTCAGATCCTCCAACCCTGGCAACATTCTCGTAAAGCTTTTCTGAACCCTTTCAAGTTTCACAACATCTTTCCAATAGGAAGGAGACCAGAATTGCACGCAATATTCCAACAGGGCCTAACCAATGTCCTGTACAGCCGCAACATGACCTCCCAACTCCTGTACTCAATACTCTGACCAACAAAGGAAAGCATACCAAACGCCTTCTTCACTATACTATCTATCTGCGACTCCACTTTCAAGGAACTATGAACCTGCACTCCAAGGTCTCTTTGTTCAGCAACACTCCCTAAGACCTTACCATTAAGTGTATAAGTCCTGCTAAGATTTGCTTTCCCAAAATGCAGCACCTCACATTTATCTGAATTAAACTTCATCTGCCACTTCTCAGCCCATTGGCCCATCTGGTCCAGATCCTGTTGTAATCTGAGGTATCCCTCTTCGCTGTCCACTACACCTCCAATTTTGGTGTCATCTGCTTGGAGTGTAATCCCTTGCCTTGTTGGCCTTCCCCTGTGTATTACATTAGACTTTTGTTCCCTGGTTGAATTCCATTTGTCACTGCTCTGCCCAGCTTGCCAGTCTGTGGGGACCGTTTTTTTGGCTATTTTCCTCACTATGTTTATCAATTTTTGTGTCATGTGTGAAATTCTTGATCATGGTTCCTCCACTTAAATCCAAAACACTAATGTATACCACTGTGATGATCCTGTGGTTTTAAGAGGTTATTTTGTCCTTTTGTTTGAAGAGAAGTTTTAAGGCAGAGGTACAGAGCGCCTATAAGAAGGTAAACAACTTGGGAAGCCTTGGGTGTTTTTTTTAAGCTGAAACAATAGAAACAGCCTGAATGGGTGGGGTGCAGCTGTCACAGAACCAGGATTTTTAGTTTTCTCAACAACAGTTGTTGCTGGGGTCTCAGCAGGAATGGGAGGCAGTGAATCTCTCCTGACTTGTACTGTCCGTCTGAGTTTTCCCAGGATATTTTCTGTGAATATTTTCCCTGGCTATTTCCCTTTCTGGGCTATGGGAATTGCATGTGAGACCATTCTGTTTTCTGAATTTGGCTTTTGCCAATAGAGTGTTTATGGGATGTTACTATATTGTAACAGTTACTGTTTAGTAGTAAAATAATCTATTATTCCGTTAAGTTATCCAGTAGAGTTGTTATTCCAAGTTCCTCTTTCTTTTGTTGTGTTTTAAATGTGTTTGAATAAATAGTGTTTTGCTTAACATCAAGTAGTTTGACTAATCAAATTGCATCTGGAACACATCCCCACATAATTACTTTTGAAATAAGAAAAAAAGTGTCCAGGCCACTTTCTTTATATATTTTGAGGGGATCTGGTCTGGTCCATAACAATTACAAACAGCAGAGACCCCACCAGGAGGCCCTGCAGAAAGAAACAGACTTGCAGTCACAAGCATCCTTCTGCCATTAAGCTGTATTTCCTGCCACTTGGCCAGTTTTGGATATAACATGCAACTTTTGCCTTTGACTCTTACTTTTCCTCAGAGTACAATGCTCAATTAATTGTGTGCTTCAAATTGCTGCGAGTGCAAATTGAAATAATGGGACATCTGAGACCTTGGTGCAGGATATGCCTGAACAAATAGTAAACTTAAGGATTTATATAGTTAACAAAGCTCTGAGGTTGGAACTTGGAAACCTGATTAATAAGATGAAGTTTATTTCTAAATTACATGCGTAAAGATGGGTGGTTCAAATATTATTTTCTGCCTGTGGCCATGACAAACAAATATAAGTAAAAGGACCTAGAATCCTAGCTTTAGGCTGTTGTTGGTGATTAATGCATGAAATACAGGAAATGAATGCACCTGCCAGCTCCCTACAAGCAAAACCTAGATATCGTAGGACAAGAGAGCTTGTGGAATCAAGTTAATTATTGCCTACTTTAAAACTAGTGCATCCACAAATCTTGAGAGAGAGCAACTCAAGATCCAGATGAATTAAATGCATGTAACATTGAATGAATAAAATAAAGTCAACCTTCCGTTTAATGTGTGCCCCGTCTGCTTTTTGTGCATAGCAATTTCCATTTGGTTTTTGTAGGAACAGCATTTGAAACATGAATACCCTAATAGCAGACTCTTGACATCATCAACACCAGCATTAATTTTCTGCAGTGCTTTTACTTTATATATTCAGAAGACAAATACAGCTGGACTTAATTCATGGGTGTATTCACTAATCTCCCATTTTCACATGACCGTTGGAAGTGTGGCACAACTTCACAACTCATATCTTTTGTATACTGCTCGCCACAATTTGTTGGATTCTTTTACAAACCTGAAACTAATGGTTTGTAATTTTTTAAACTGCAGAACTTTCCAGAAAATTAACAGTCTCATTATCGCAGCTCCTCACTCTAACCTTGTCTAATGACTAAGCATGTGCAGCCTCAGCAAAATTGAATGTATTGTTATTTGAACCAGTATGCTGGCGAGAAGGAAATTTTGTGTGAAATGTTTGCACAAAAGTTTCCAGAAGTATTTTTTTTTCTGTTTATTATATACTCACCATTTCATATCCTTCCTAACCCGTGGGCCTGGAAGTTCATATAAAGCTGACAATAAGTACATGAGAAAAGCAGGAACAGCCTACTGAGGTGGATGAACAGCCATAAGCATAATGAATGGCAGGGCAGGCTGAAAGGGCTGAATGGCCTACTCCTGCTTTGGTTTTTTGTTTCAGATATCAGCATAGTTGGCATAGGCTAAAATGGACGGTAGAGGTAGATCAGAAGTTTTGATTCATCAGCAACCTATTGTATGAACTCAGCGACTATTGTAGTGATGAAGTACTTGCTCAAAAAATAAGGACATCATTGGTTTTAAAAAGATGATATTAAATGTGAAAATATACAACTTAATTGTTTAGCATCTGAAAGGAAGCTCATCAGAGCTGACACTGTTAATCACGTGGAGTGCAACTGAAGTGTCATGACAGGCCTTGTACAATTTTGCCTGCTATTCACAGTTCAGTTGAAACATTAAAAATGTGATTGGGAAAGAATGGGAAAGAATGGGAGAATGTTGGATAGGAAGATAGAGCTGTTACCTGTGTTCTTCAGAAAGGATAGTTGTAGCTGAGAAATTGATTCCGTCAGGCAAGGATACTAGGACCTGTGGGCTTAGCCTTAGAATTAGAGGGGATCAGTTTAGAACGGAAATGAGGAGACATTTCTTCAGCCAGACAGTGGTCGGCCTATGAAATTCATTGCCTTGTCGCACAGTGGAAGCCGGGACATTAAATGTCTTCAAGGCAGAGATCGAGAAATTCTTGATCTCATAAGAAATTAAGGGATACAGGGAGCGTGTGGGTAAGTGGCATTGAAATGCCCATCAGCCATGATTGAACGGTGGAGTGGACTCAATGGGCTGAATGGCCTTATTTGCAAGCCTATTTCTTAAGGTCTAACGGTCTTGTCAAAAGTTTTGCAAGGATTGAGAGTTGCTAGACCTGCTAGAAATACAAATCAGTTAGCATCGGAGATGAACTATCTGCTGCAGATGAAATGGGGCCACATATTGATTGTTTAAATAAAAATTGAAATTTCTGACCCCATCATGTTTCTCCCATTTGTTGAAATCAGTAACATTTGTTTGACTTTGCATTGGTAATAACGGCAACTTATCAGTGTTGGATGTCATTACTGCACTGACACTGATAGCAACTTCAGAAGTCTCAACATTTTCAAAGTATATTTCCGAATGACAGTTGGATGTGAAAGATAAATCCTTAATATTAAAACATCTAGAAACTATAGTCTTGCATTAACTGCATTCTAATCAGTGCTGTAATATTTCTGTAATGTTGCATAGCATCCATATGGTTATAGGACATCTAATAGTTAGAGTTAAAAAGCCATTTGTGCAAGTTGAATTATTGGTGGATCTGAAGGATAAATCCTGAACAGTAAAGCATATAGAAACTTTCATTAACTGCATTCCAATCAGTACCATATTTCTGCAAAGTTGCTTAAGTTATTAATTCAGTGGATATGTTAGTAGAAATCTGGAAGCTGTTGTCACATGTTCCATTGCTCCTCCCAGGAAGTGACGTAAGGGAGGTCCACTCCAGAGTCTGTGTATGACTACAGATTTGGCAATCCCTACGCAGTGTGAAAACTACAACTTCAGTCTGCTGCTGCTGAATGGCTGGAAATCCCCTTGCCCTTGGGCTAGACCTAAATTGGTGTTGGACAAGGAGATAAACACTCTGGAGAGATTGACCACAAAAGATGTGACAATACTGTGTTTCTCACCATTGAAGACTATTATTTAGTTGAATTTCTCATGAAAACAAAAGATACTTCTGAAATTATCTGTTGTGCAGGTCTAACACTTCTTTTTACAAAGAACGTCCTCTAAAATAAACAGCTTGTACAAGCACGTTCGTATAAGCAACAATTTTGCATTTGAGATTTGTTTTATTTTGTAGCCCCCTGATCTGACACCTGCTGGGCAAACTGAAAGTGTGACCTCACCTTGTGACAATGCTTAAACTGAGACCACAAAATGAATTTTGATTCTTTTTAAATGATTGGTATGAGGAATGTACTCCAGTTTTCAAACAGTGTCAGGAAAATAAATTAAGTGTATGTGTTTTCTGCTCTTTGCTTGAATGTGCAAGTACTGTTTTCTTTTCTCAATGCTTTAATTGTTTCAGCACAAGTAAATGTTGAGGTCAAGTTGCTGATGGTCTTTGTGAAGAATTTCCTTTTTAGACAAGTATTATTTGACTAACATTTCCACTGAATTAGTACCTATGTAACATTGCAGAAATATAATACGGATTAGAATACAGTTAATCGAAGACCGCAGTTTCTAGATGTTTTATTGTTCAGGATTTATCCTTCACAGCCATCTTTAATTCAGCTTGCACAAATGACTGTTCATCTCTAACTATTAGATATCCTATAAACATGTTCACTGAATTAATAATCTATGCAACGATGCAGAAATATAAACTCATTAGAATGCAGTTGATGCAAGACTATAGTTTCTAGATGTTTTAATATTCAGGATTTATTCTTCACATCCAGTATAATTGAGCTTGTACAAATAGCTGTTCATCTCTGACTATTAGATGACCTGTAAGTAAGTGGAACTGGCAGCAAGGATAGTTGTGTTATACTCCCAGATTCACCGAGTGTCCCAAATAATTGTTTCTTCACTCTACAACTAAGACCATAAGAAATAGAAAAAGGAGTAAAACATTCAGCTCCTCAAGCCTGGTCCACCATTCAATAGGATTATGGCTGATCTATATAATTTACTCTGAACTTGCTTGTACAACTATAAAATGCTGTCTGCTAATTGGCAATCATTTATCTGATAAATGAATTTCACAGCAATATCAAGTTAGCTTTCACTTATAATGTCAACCAAAAGCACTGGAAATAATCTGCAGGTCAGGCAATGTTGAAGGAGAGAGAATTCATGGAAAAGCACAGCAGGTCAGGCAGCATCCAAGGAGCAGGAGAATCATTTTCAAGGATGAGGAAGGTGTGCCAAGCAGGCTCAGATAAAAGGTAGGGAGGAGGGACTTGGGGGAGGGGCGTCGGGAATGCGATAGGTGGAAGGAGGTTAAGGTGAGGGTGATAGGCCGGGGTGGGGGGGGGGGGGGGGGAGGCAGAGGGGTCGGGAAGAAGACTGCAGGTTAAGAAGGTGGTGCTGAGTCTGAGGGTTGGGGACTGAGATAAGGTGGGGGGAGGGGAAATGAGGAAGCTGGAGAAATCTGCATTCATCCCTTGTGGTTGGAGGGTTCCTAGGCAGAAGATGTGGCGCTCTTCCTCCAGGCGTCGTGTTGCCATGGTCTGGTGATGGAGGAGGCCAAGGACCTGCATGTCCTTGGTGGAGTGGGAGGGGGAGTTAAAGTGTTCAGCCACGGGGCGGTTGGGTTGGTTGGTGCGGGTCTCCCAGAGGTGTTCTCTGAAACGTTCCTGCCTGACCTGCTGTGCTTTTCCAGCAACACATTTTTCAGCTCTGATCTCCAGCATCTGCAGTCCTCACTTTCTCCCAGAGAGAATTCATGGTCTAGATATTGGTTACAGTGGGAGGTAGCTCCAGAGCAGAAATTTCCCAAATTGTCACACCCGTCATTGTAAAAAGCAAACTAAAATTCTGATTCTTAAGGCACTACCTTTTTATTGAAGGAAAACAGACTATGGGTCATTCTGCTATAACGCCACAGTGGCATTCCTCTGCACCCCCATGTTATAGACAATCGCAATAGAAACTCATGCTGTACAAGATCGCCATAGAAGATCGCTATACCCCTTCAGTAGAAAGTTCGTGTTCTTGAGACAGCATCCACAATCCATCAATTGCATTATAGCCAATTTGTGTTAACGAGACTCATGTTATACGAAAACGAACATGTACATTTTACAGAAGAATTAAACAAAGCAAGCACTATGATTTTAACATGACATAGTTGGTAATTCTTTTTACTCATTTCTGTACACCCCCCCCCCACCACCATGAGGTTTACTTTCACACTTTCTCCTGGAACCAAACTAGGGAGATATCATAGTCCTCCCACTCATTTTAAATTCTGCTCCGTGTTTCAGCTATTCTGTGGCATGAAATTTCACAGAGATCTTTTCATTGGCTTTTGACCTAAGTAATTCTTCAAGTTCTCGTAAATCCAACAACTATATACTACTCAAAGTTTAGACTTCAACGCATTACCCAAATTAACTGTCTGTCTTCATTACAAGGATTAATGTGGATTTCTTCCTGATAGCTCCAAGCTAAGCAAATCTTCCCACCTTCCCCTTATACAATTCAAATTGAGTTGGAACTACACCCCCTCTAATGCGGTGAACAATAACGTTAGTATTTTCCCTGCTTGAAGTTGTTGCCCTAACTGACAACATCTTCTGTTGACTCTCTCAAGCCAGTCTGAGATGTAGTCTAGACCAAAGCAAAGCTACTGCTGCCTACATCTGTTCCCCAAACTGAGCTAATGGCTTCCATCAGCAAATACGTCCTGATAAATGAAATTAAAGAAAATCACCTTCTACCCTGTATCCTGTCTCCATAATTCTGGCATGCTCCGAAATTTTCTCAAACAAAAGCTACTTCCATGCCATTCTTTGATCCCACAACTGATGTGAAAAATTTATTGCTAATGTAGTTTTACAACCCTTTCTCCAGACGCCCTGGTTGCACAAAGAAATTCCATGTTTTCAAAATTGTCTTCTGGTCCCTTTCATCTGAAAACATGCACAATTTAAATATTTTATTGAATTAAAAGCAGACCTTCTGGATCTATTATGCTCAATAGAAGCCTGTTCTTTTGTTTATGGTTTTGACGTTGTTAACTCTGACATTTAAAGTTGAACAGAGTTACCTTGAAGTGTAATCAACTCTAAGTTGTTTAAATAGAAGTAAAGGTAAGTTGAATAAAAGTAGGGAGCTCTTGCTAAAATGGTACAAACCACTAGGCAGACCACAAGGGGAATACTGTGAACAATTTTGGGCTCCTTTATCGAAGGAGGGGGGATACTGGCATTGAAGGCAGTCCACAGAAGGTTCACTTGGCTGATAGCAGGGTATGCCTAATGAGGAGTGATTGAGTAGGTCAGACCAGTACTCATTGGAATTTAGGAGTACGAGAGGCGATTTATTAAAATGTATATGATACTTACAGGATTCTTGGGAATTAGGGTAGGTGCAAAAAATTGCTTTCCCTTGTGGGAGTGTCTGAGACTACAGGGTATAATTTCATAGTAAGGGGTTGCAGATTTAAAACCGATGAGAAGGAATTTCTTCTCTCAGTGTGTAGTGAATCTGCAGAGAGCTACTGAGGCTGGGTCAGTAAGTATGTTCAAAGTTGAGGTACACAGACTTTTAATCAGTAAGGGAATCAAAGATAATAGGGAAATGTAGCAGTTGAGGATTACCAGATAAACCATGATCTTAAGAAATGGCAGAGTAGACTTGATGGGTTGAATGGCCTACATCTGTCCTAAGTCTTATGATCTAAACTGAAGTTATTACCAGTTTCTAAATCTTGATTTTTCCATTAGCTTGCATTTATCTCTTGATTCCCAGAAGTTATATTTTAAAATAAAAATGGTGAGCCATTTTGTCATGACACAAATTTGTATTCCAACCTGCCATCAGAAAAACTAAGCCGCTCCTAGCCTCTTTAAACTATCAATCAAATCACAGCCTTAGAATTTTTGAAATCCATCCCAGCCTTCTTAATGTAAGAAAAGCACTTGGGGAAATGACAGCATGATCTCTGTTGACAGATGCTAATTTTTTTCTTTCTAACCTGAATCAAATGACATGTTAATCAATGGAGCCAGAACAGTTCATTCACAGTGGCTGACAGCTGAAGCCTATCCCTTTCATTTTACAATTGGGAACTGTTGGTGCAGCACAAATTTCTATTGGCTATGATAACTTGAGGTTTTCCATCTGCGTGATTTATGACCTGCCTCTTTTCCCCAGATGGTTTAAAAAATAATGGCAGCTGTCGGTTCTGCGACTTCTACATCTGGATTCCACCCAGAATTTTTTTTCCAAAAGAGATCAAGAACTGGTGAAAGTCCAGCCCACTATTTCCAGTTTTGATGATAATTCATCCAAATGAGGAAACTTACACTCTCAAAGTGGTATGTTTGTCAGGAGACATGGGATGAGAGAAAAACGTGGAAGGTGTTTAATAATGTTCTGGTGACCACTTAGAAGTTATTTCCTCAAAGTGATCCGTGAGCTAGTTCTATATCTGTGTGTAACCCCCTTTTTCAATTAGTGAGTGGCTCAATTTAAAAATAATAAGCTGTATAGATTAGACTTAAGGAAGGTAGTGGTTAGCTTATTATAAAATACTGCAGTAAGTTATTGAAGTAAAGGAATTAAAATACTAACTAATTGCATTCCAGGATTAAATGCAGAAAAGAATAAAATACGCTTATGAAGATGAAAATCATTTCAGTCCTTCATGACGTTGTTGCAGGCCTCAGCTTGCAGTTATGTGGCTGTTGCATGGAATGAAGGGCTAAAGGACAAGAGCTATGTTCAGGCATGATGACTTCTGTAATTGAATAGCCCGTTTGTCTTTGTAGTTGTGTTCAGTAGGTAAAGCAGCTACAATGACCTTTTTAACATTCATTTTGTGGGACATGGATGCCACTGGCTGGCCAGCATTTAATGCCTGTCCCTAGTTGCCCTTGAGAAGTTGGTGATGAGATGCCTTCTTGAACCACTGCAGTCCACCTGCTGTGGGCTGGTCCACAATGCCCTTAAGGTGGGAATTCCAGAAAGTTGACCATCGACAGTGAAGGAATGGTGATATATTTCCAAGTCAGTCAGGACGCAGGTGATGCTGTTCTCATGTGTCTGCTGCTCTTGTCCTTCTGAATGGAAGTGGTCACTGGTTTGGAAGGCACTGTCTTAAGGATCTTCAGTGAATTTCTGCGGTGCATCTTTTACATAGTACACAATGCTGCTACTGAGCGTTGGTGGTGGAGGGAGTGAATACTTGTGGATTTGGTGCCAATTAAGGAGCGTACTTTGACCTGGATAGTGTCAAGCTTCATGAGTATCTTTGCAGCTGCAGCCATCCGGGCAAGTGGGGAGTATTCTAGCACACTCCTGATTTGTTCCTTATAGATGGTGGGCAGGCTTTGAGCATGAATGAGGGAAGACCTGTTGTTTCCTTCCTGGTTATGTCTGCATGACATTTGAAAACCATCTGGATTCCTGTGTGAAACAGAGAATTTCTGGGCACCTCATTACGTGACTCCTGGTGTCAGAAAGAGCACCCAATTGCTTGCATTGTTCACAGTTAGTTCTGCTTTTATCAGTGCCTGGATCTATTTTCACAGGTTCTCCTGAGATGTCTGCATGTGATGGTAGTTGCCAGTCAGGCTTTTATACCACTTACAAATCAAAATGGCTGCTCTCTCAAACTGTCAAATCTTGCTTCCATGTTAGGTATTAGGTTAGCTGTGGCCAGTATTATGGTACCATCTACTGGTTTAATTGAATTAATTAATTATTTTACAAATTTTAATTTTAAATTGACCTTCCCCATTAAAGTGAATTGCCTCCATTGGATCAGTTAGGACTGTATTCACTGGAGTGAAGAAGAATGAGGGGGGATCCCATAGAAACTCATAGAATTCTAACAGGAGTAGGCAGAGGAAATGCAGTAAGTTTGTTTCCAATAACCAGGGAATCTACAACAAAGGATTACAGTTTAAAGATGTGGGGTCGGCCATTTCGGACTGAAATGAGGAGAAATTTCTTCACCCAGGGAGTAGTGAGACTTTGGAATTCTCTGCCACAGTAAATGGTTGAGGTCAATAAATTGAATGTTTTGAAGAAGGGGATAGATATAGTTCTTCAGGCTAAAGGAATCAATGGTTATGGGAAGAAAGTGGCAACACGACACAGAGTTGGATGGCTGGCTGGCTGGCTGTGATCATATTGAATGGCTTGAGGGGCCGAATGGCCTACTCCTGTTTGTGTTTTCTAAATTTCATTCTCCGAGCTTTTGTGATCTCAGAAAGGGTGACTTATATCTCCAGAGAAACTACGGTCAATGAGTTGCTGGGTGTTTCCATATTGCGAATCCTCATTGACCACAAGACAATTGAAGCCAACTTTGAAATGAGTATGTTCTACCTTCAGTCTTCATTGATTAAGGAGACATCAGGTGACATCTGAGAGCCATGTTTAAAAGCTCATTTGTGCCTATACTTAAAAGGAGATTACAGTTTGTTGCCAAACCTTTAAAAAAATAACTTCATCTTCATGACCGGTTGCAGGTTTGGAGAGGATAAGTAATGAAGGGTTCTATGGTATTAAAAACTGGAGGGCAAACTCAAGATATAAAAAGTGTGAAAGACAGCTGACCAAATGCAAAGTCAAGGAATAAAGAAATAAATAAGGAAAAATGAATCAGCATTTTGTACTTAGAAGGTGGAGGGAAGAGTTACATTGTAAAATAGTTGAAATCCATTTTGAATCCAGAGGTGCAAGGAGTGAGTTGAAAGGTGAGGTGCCGTTCCTCAACTCTGTGCTGAGTTTCATTGGAACACTCCAGCAGAATGGTCAGAGTTGGGAGCAAGACAAAGAATTAATCTGACAACGTGGCTGGATGTTCGGGGCTCTGTTTGTTTATTTCTTCATAAAGACTGAATGTCAGAAGCTAACCTCTTCATCACGAGTTGGTTGCAATGCTGATATTACAGCTGCCCTTATTAAACTCTCTATTGAAAATTGTGTTCCATTGGATCCCGTGGATTTCCTGTCTGGGGATTGTTATATTAGAAATATTGCTGTAGTCTGTAATATATGGCAGATATATACAAAATTGTAACTCCAAGTCTCTTGTCTTTTTATTTTGGTTTGTTATAATAAATAATTGTATGTGATCTGGTTATTTTTACAACATTTTATAAAACAATTATGAGGTTTGCAAGGTTGTTTTGAGAGTTTGCTCAGAATCTAAATGAATGCTGACTTTCAGAAAATAGCAACACTGTAATTATTTAAACTTTTTTAACCAGTAATTGTCAGATGAATTCTGAAGGAATTTCTTGTGAATAATTTAGGATGCACATTTAATTGCTCCATCAGTGTATTGTCACATACACTCTTCTGTAAGTTTCTTTTTATAAATAATTGTGGCTTTGGATGCTGAAGATTTTTTTTCTAATTGACACTAAACTCGTGTTGCTAGAAAAGGCAGAGTCTGCTGCCTGTATTAATTACCCTGAGAGTCAATGGTGGAACTTCCCTCTCTTGAGCCTCTATAACTTATGAGGTGAAGGCACCAATTAAAGGATGTAAGGGATGGAGCCCAGGATTTCAAACCAGTGAGATTTGGGGATTGGAGGACAATGTAAGATTGTTGGGAGTTTAGAGGTAATGGCCTTCTCTTACAGCTGCCAACATTTGCCTTTTAGCTCAAGACCACTTTGAAACATTTAGCAATGGCTATATTACAGTATTATAGTGAGTCGGCCTTCTTGAAACATTATTGTTTGGCATTTATTTGCAAAGTGCAATTCACTTCCTTCAATTCAGTTCCTGCATGTGGACATGAGTGACATCATCATCTGATTGGGGGGGGGGGGGAGAGTATGAGGGAATTGTTGGCTTCACCTTTTATGTGGATTGGGATTGGCTGGCTGAGAGCCACTTGTAAAAGCATTAACAGCTTGGCAGGGATGGGTGGATAAATGTTGTCATGATGAAAGATGACAGCACATTTGTGTACCATAGTCCCTTTGTTGCTTTCCTGGGGCAGTGCCTCAGCAATCTTCACATCTGTTGAAAGAGAGATTACTGCATGGCCCCTCTTGAGCACTGCAACCGTGATGGCAGCAAGCAGGAAAGAAATGACCTCCACTTGAACTTGCACTGCAGCACAGAGACATTGGGTAGTTTCTGTCTGTGAGGCAGTAGAAGCATAGTGGCTACCAAACGCCATGGCATAGCTGTATCCACAAGTTTGATCTTGAAGTTGGTGGTCAAGTTGTGCTCCAGTCTGCTTGACAAAAGCAGCTATCTATCTGACAGACCAGAACTTTCACGTGACCTTCTCTGGTAAACTGGTACACACACTCTTCTCTTCCCCTCAGCCTCCACTCCTAACTGGTGACTCATTACTTTAAGATACCAACCCTGCACTACTTTCTAAAGATCAGACAATGCCT
This sequence comes from Chiloscyllium punctatum, assembly GCF_047496795.1. NCBI lineage: Eukaryota > Metazoa > Chordata > Chondrichthyes > Orectolobiformes > Hemiscylliidae > Chiloscyllium > Chiloscyllium punctatum. Next base: position 127,831,383 of record NC_092743.1, read on the forward strand.
GTATCTATATGTATGGTTGAATATGTCAGATCTGTATTCTCTGATTCTTAATCACTGCCAATCTTGCCTTTTCTTCTGTGGTAGCAGTAGCTGGGCAAGTGGTCATTTCAGCTGCCTGAAAATCAGGAGAGAAGGCTAGTGGGGAAGGAACAGTAGTTGGATTTTAAAGCAAGAGGCCCATGGCCATATTTTTAGCAGCTTGCATTTCCTGCCAAATCGCAGGATGAGATGGAAGTTAAGAAAGGGTCTCACAACAGAACATAATTCAACTTTAATGTCCCCGGTGCTGACAAATGAAAAAGGCCATGTCACAGCCTGTCCCATGATACAGAGCACCATCTCATCTCTCGGAATTAGGTGACACCCATGATTCTGCTGCCTCTGTTTTGTTGCCTTTGCATATAGTCAACTATAAGAGAAAAGATCGAATGTGAGGTAGGGTGGCAGTAGCGTCACTGGACTAGTAATGCAGAAGCCCCAAGCTAATGTTCAGGGAATGTGGGTTCAAGTCTCACCATTGCAAATCGTGAAATTGAATTCAATCAAATCATGGAATTAAAAGCTTATCAAATGGTGACCACATTGATAGAGGCAAAAAGCAATCTAATACACTCCTTCCTTTCTGGAAGGATATCTGCCATCCTTACCTGGTTTGACCCAAGTGTGACCCACAGATGATTCCTGACCATCCTCTTAACTGCACTCTTGCCCTGGAAAGTCACTCAGTTGCAGTAAGTTAATCATCATTGTAAGTGTCTCTACATCCCACAAAAAAATGTAGTCATTCAAGAAGGACGTTCATTATGACATTTTCCAGTGCAATTTCAAATGGACAATATATGCTGGCTAAGTGAACCATGCCTATTATCCCATGAATGAAGCTAGAAAGGATGTGACATAACTATCTGTGCATAATGTTCAAATACCAAGAATTATTAATGTGTGAGTGATGGTGAGGTGCATTGAACAATGCATTGATACATTCGGACCTAGGTGATGTTGGGGATAGTAGACGTCATTGAACTTTCTCCAACCTTAATACTATGTCCTTGGGACCAAATCCCTTGTAATGACCTTCTTGGCCATCTGCTCCCATTCCTCAAGGTTTCCTGGCCCTTCAAGAAACGTGCCTCTCTCCGCCCGTTATCGTCTGTCACAAAAGCTTTTTATGCGATGTTTGTGAACCTGGGAAACCTTGCTTTCCCCTGGTGCTCTAGCTGTTTTGTTTGTTGCAGCCTGCCATACTGACTACAAGAAGTAGTTTCCTTGCTGTCCAGTGTAAGATGGTGTCTTGTTGTTTTTGTGCTTTTTTCAAAACAATGGACTGAAGTGAGGGAGAGCTGTTTTGAAACCCAGAGATTTACAGGGTTGGCTGCATCTCTCGAAAGCAAGAAATTTGTGAACTCTATTTGTGTAGTTGTGGATTCCAGCAATGTGCAGATGAAGTGAAGCTGAGGGATTCTTTACAAGTGAAGGTAATTGGTGTGCAATTGCACCAGCTATTAGTTATAGAAATCCTCTGTCCTGCCAAAAACTGTGATTATTAGAGAAGCCAATCAGACCAGGTAGAAACTAACAGGTCTGTAGAGGCCAAAAATTTCATCAGTTCTCTGCAGCAAGCTACTTTAAAACCTGAAAAAAAGATAGCTTATCTTTCCTTCAGCATTTAATGGAAGTTGTGACTTTGGATTGGATAAATCAGTGACCTTTCATACGTAGACCAGCCACCCTGTGGCTCTTGCAAACCAGAAAAAAGAACGAGGAGAAAACTTTGGATTAGCTTGGAGTTACCCAACAACAGATCTTGTGAGCAAAGACTATGGAACTGTTTTCTCTCTGCTTGTGTGTTCTTTTCCCCGTTGGTCTGTCTATGTGTGTAAGGGGGAATTTATAACAGGTTTAGAGGTTTTAGTATAGATTTACTTAATTGTTTGCCTGTAGCTAGAATCTGAACTAATTATCTGTAATAAATAGAGGTTTCTTAAGTACAGATTCTGGTGTATGCTTCTATCAAAATGCACCTGAAAATTAGGTGGTTTGGAGGTACTGTGTTTTTTTTTAAGATTCAGCTTTTGTGATGACTCCAGAAATAACAGGGCTTGATATCCAGCATGTTGCTGAAGTGAGTCCTGCCAACAGTTTCACTTTCTAAGAGGGATCGACTACCCTTAAAAAGTGAACTCTCACTGAAAATGAAACTGTTCTGCTCCCTGTTGTGTATTCAGCCAACCAACTGCTAAACTAAATACTCTCATCATTGAAATGAAGTGGCATGAAATCTGTTTGTCATCTGCCTTAAGGCAAGAGGTGCAAGCAGACCATGAATCACAGTTCCTGCATCTGAAAAATGGGAGCAGAAAATATTTAGCCCAGAGTACAAAAAAGTACTTCTTTCAGATAAAATATTACCTTTCAGAAGCTTTCACTATGTTGGGAAAAGATTTAGTAACACCTCTTGTTGAACCTCTGACTGAAATCAGTAGCGGTCACATTGGAATATCCAGTCATGGTTTACTTCCTTGACATTCATCAGTTTCTTTTTAATAGATCACATTTTCCAAGATCCCTGTAGTACAAGATTCCATGGAATATTTGATCATCTGAGTATCAGCCTAATATCCTTCAATTGATGGACTAACTGATTGTTTATTGAGTTTTTTTTTTAAAGAATTGAAATGTATATGTTGGCTGATATTCACATGTACTTCCAGCAAGGCTAACTGGTATCATCAAACCCAATTCCCTTATGTACTGTCACCCTTTCAGATTTTGAGGATGTATCAGCTTTTTTTAAAGTTATAAATCTATATCAAATTATTCATTTTCTTTTCTTCTTGGTAGTTTTTTTTTAATATGACACAGGAACTTTGTTCTAATTTCTTTTTGAATCTTCCTAATTTAGGATTTCCATTTGTATGACTACAACCCAGATTGAATCCTATTTGTCTGTTCCCCCTGTCTCTTTTCGCTTTCAGTCAATGTTTAAAATGTGATTTTCCCAATGACTTATAATATCTGTTTGCAGCCATGTAGCTTCTTTAGAAAATGTTGTTAAAGTACTTTCAGTTTTGTTGATAAATCTGAGATATTGTTAATCATTGTCTAGATTTCTAGATTGACCTAATGCCAATGTTTACATTTTGTTCCAAAACTGTTTTCAATCCAACCAGCAATCTCAACTGAGAGTTATATTCTTCTCAGCAAAACCTCAAATATGAAACTTTTATCATGTTCCTTCTGAAATATGACTATTTAGTGTAATAGGGAATGCACAAAAATTTTAGTAAAACGTTAACATTATCATTCTGCTCTGGGGCTCAAATTGCTGAGAAATCCACTGGTTGATACATTTCTAAATGTAATGTAAATAAATTGAATTTTGGAATATGTCTGATTTAATGTTAATTTTTAGCCTCTTGTGTGTAGTACAGTAAAGGTCTGTTTTGTTCCATTTTATCTCCTCATTGTGTCTCTGTATCAACACATTAACAATGAACAATTAACCCATATAATAGGTCTTGGTGATGTTATTTTGCTATTAATTTAACACAAAGTGTGTTAATCATAAAAGTCCAATGTTCCTCTTGATTAATTATTCCCTCCAAGGGAAGTGTTTCATCTTGACTCCATATGTTATGACAGCCTGACTAAAATTGGGAAGTCATCAGGTGTGAACAAAGATCTAATTATTAAGTAACAAAAACAGAAATTGCTGGAGAAGTATTTGTGGAGAGAAATTAGAGTTAATGTTTCAAATCCAGTGACCTCCTTCAGATTATTTATTCAGTCCTTCAGACTATTTATGTTGTCTCAGATGGTTTTATATATTTAAAATATTGTAATGCAATTTTTTGAAGGTGTATTTTGATCAAATGAACTGCCACCATGTTGAGTATTCCATAGTTAGCTGAACCCTTGTCTTACTTTCTTCTTAATGTAAATGTTAAGTGTAAATACAATCAGTTGATTTAGTCATTATACAGATTAAGTTAAAGTATTACAGTCATTGAAACTATATTTGATGTTTTCCCTATCTCTGATGACTGGAGCAGCGCAGTAGCACTGTGGTTAGCACTGGGTTCAATTCCTCCTCGGGCAACTGTCTGTGTGGAGATTGTACATTCTCCCTGTGTCTGCGTGGGTTTCCTCTGGTTTCCTCCCATAATCCAAAGATGTGCAGGTCAGGTGAATTGGCCATGCTAAATTGCCCCTAGTGTCAGGTGCATTAATTAGGGGCAAATAGAGGGTGGGGGAATGGGTCTGTGTGGGTTACTCTTTGGAGGATCAGTATGGACTTGTTTGGCTGAAGGGCCTGTTGCCATACTGTAGGGAATCTAATCTGAAGTGATAGAATTCTTTTGTTTCTCTAGGAATGCCAGCACTGAGCTTGGTGACCATATATTTCAGTTTTCATTTGTGTATAATGTTTGCTTGTCTTGACACTTCATGTTAAGCTGGTAGGTGTCAAGTTCAAAATTGGTAATAGGTATTCTACCCTGACAAACTGCTTTATAGCCTTTTACCAGTGGTTTTATTGAAGACATTTGAACATTGAATATTTAAGAAGTTTTTAAATCAGCCCTTGCAATTTCAAGTAATGCAAGGCTATGGGCCAAGTGCTGAAAAATGGGATTAAAGTGGGTGCTTGTTTTTCACTGGCATGGACATGATAGACTGAAGGCCCTTTCTCTGTGCTGGAGATCTTTATGACTCTACTCCGATGTTAGCATTTAAAATCTCACATATAGATTTGGAGCAAATAAAGACATTTAGAAGTGTAGTCACTGGTTTAAAAGAATGAGTATTGCCATCAATATGGCCCAAGTATGGTCTCTGTGACAGCAACTCCATCAATGAATACGTAATCTGTTTTGGGGCTGTTAGCTCAGGATAAATGTTGATCAGGACTCCAAGAGAATTCCCTACATTTATGAACATAACTAAAAACATTCAAACTTGTTGCAAGCATGCTCTGTCTTTGGTGAGGTTTTGACCAACGTGCTTCTGATCCTACTTTCTGACCATCCTGTATGGCTTTTGACTTTGATGGCAATCAAGAATCTATCCAATTCAACCTTAAAAATTAATACAAAAAGATTTCAATCTTTCTTCGTCATAAAGGTAACATAATTAAATTGAACACAAATTACAATCTTTCCAAATAGATATTTGCTCTTTGAATCCATTCATTGTACGGTATTGCAAGGAACATGGGAATGACATTTAGGTAATGCTGCAATTAAATGCAAAGTTACCTGATTTTGATTGCTTTGTATTAGGCTTGATAAAGTACATACTTGCTAATGTCTGACTTTTACCTGAATTAGGAAAAGGTAAGACCTTAGTACTGAACAAAAGTATATAGAGAGGGGAAAAATAAAATGTATCAGTTTGCAGTGCTCTTTTTGCTTCACAAACCCACTTTTTTTCAGATATCAATTCAATGAATATATGCATCTTGCAAAATTTCCATTTTGCTTTCTGTGTAAATTGCTCATTTTGGTGTCTGCCATGAGAAACTGGTGACCCGCTCTCCTTTTCGATCGATGATGTGGAGGAACTGGTGTTGGACTGGGGTTGACAAAGTTAGAAATCACACAACACCAGGTTATAGTCCAACAGATTTATTTGGAAGCACTAGCTTTTGGAGCGCTGATCCTTCAGCAGGTGATTGTGGAGCATAAGTGCATAAGATGCAGTATTTATAGTAAACGATTACAGTGTCATGCAACTGTTGTTCAATCCAGGATTGTTCAATATGTCATTTCAGTTGCATGACAATGTAATCTTTTGCTACGAATTCTGTGTCTTATGATCTTATGCTCCACGACCACCTGATGAAGGACAGCACTCCGAAAGCTTGTACTTCCAAATAAACCTGTTGGACTATAACCTGGTGTTGTGTGATTTCTAACTTTCTAGTCAAAGCTATGTGTTGAAGCTCTAACTTGAGTTCTCAATCAGGCTGAAACTAAGTGCCATACTGAAAGAGTGCTTCAGCTGCCAGCAATTTAGTCTTTCGGATGTGATATTAAAGAAAAGTCACATTAGCACTTTCAAATAGATGTGAAAGATACCAAGGCACCATTTAGAACAACAATAGGGCTGTCTAATCCAGTGTATTCTTTGATTAATGTTACCAAAACAGAATATTTGATCATATGTTTGATTGCTGTTTGTGAGGCTCTGATGTCAGCTAATTGGTTGCTGTGTTACAATGTTTTAGAATAGTGACTGTGGAAGTATTTTAGTTGGTTGTAAAGGACTTTGGAGTATCCCATAATTGTGAAGGTGCTATATGAAGGCAACGTGGTTTTGAACTCATTTGGAGTAGGTGGCTGGGCTTATTAATGTAACCTTCATGTGTTCTCAGTTGTTTACTGAATTATGAATCTTTAATACACTTGACATTTTATATATTGCCAACTCTGACCAGAACAGTTGAGAAGTAATCATAATCATTTGATCAAAGATATGAATAATGAAAAGAATGAATTTACCACCAGGGCCCATTTGGCTTTTGAATGTGTACATGGAACTCATTCTACACAGCATTCAGTTCACTTATGTGTCATCAATTCTGGCAAAACTTTTCTTTTTAAATCAGCTCTGTTAAAGTAACTTTACAGTAAAACTAATGTTGAATGCTATCGATAGTGATCAATAAATTTGTTAGTTCCAATAATAAATTAATTAAGTCTTGAATGTTCATTGGGAAATTGTCCATGTTGTGTTCTAAAAGGACTAATACAATTAATCGGCTAAGGTGATGTACAGTAAAGCATTGAAAAAGAATGTGATATTCTGAAGGAATGAAACTAAAATACTAACATCAGGAAATAGTCAGCTGGTCAGGTAGTATCTCTGAAGACAAGAGCAAAGTTAACATTTCAGACCGATGGATTTTTTAAAATCAAAACTGGAAAATAATAAGAGACAGTTTCTAAACAACAATGACCGAATGAAAAGGCAGCCTGTTGTAAAAATTATCAAAATGGCCTCTGATGGATTGGAAGGCAGGAGTAATTGGATAAAGTCATACAGTCACTGTCATACAGCACAGAAACCGACCCTTCAGTCTAACAAATCCACGCTGACCATGTTCCCAAGCTAAACTAGTTACACCAGCCTGTGCTTGGCCCATATCCCTCCAATAGCAGAATTATTGATGGCCCAAGTTTGGGGGTGCTACCAGGAAGACCACTGAATTCAACAGGTTTTTGGATATCTCTGTGCTAATCGAACTTCAGCCACATTCTAGTTGTTAGTAGACAGACAGATGTTGAATGAGGACTTAGCAAAAGTCCTGGAAGTTGCGGTAGTTGATGAGAAGCTGGATGCCACTTAGAGTTCAGAAAAGCTGGGAGTGGTGGTTTAAAAGCCATAAGCAGAGTGTCCTTGATGTACCTGAGCAATATAGGAACTTGGGTCTAGGGTGGAAGAAACATAAAAGTCTAATTTTTTAAAGCTGGCTGTCAGCAAAAAAAAAAGCTGGAATTATGTTTGACAATAAGTGTTGGAGTTTAGTTTTCAGGGTACGGGAGCATAGACCTAGAAAAACCAGAACAACAGAACAGGAACAGTCATTGAGGCAGTCTGTGCTTGAGAGGCTCTTGAGAAGGAGTTACAAGGTTAAATCGGTGTGACTGCAGCACCTACTTAAGAAAGGAGTCAGTATTAATGACCCAATAGAAAACCTCATAACTCACTATTAATTAATACTTGTGCTCAGAGGATCAGTTTGAAATGACAAGCTGGATTATGGTTTTCCATTTGAATTGACCCTACGCTTTGACAGGAATAGAAGAAACTGCTTATTCCTGCATTCCAAAATGATACTAACTTGGCGGTCAGTTAGCAAAGCTAATCTCCTTTCATTCTATGCTTTGTGGAACTGGCTTTTGCAGCAACATTATGCTATTAATCAATGAATTAACTCCGCTCAGATGAATACCCCATGTAACTGAACTACAACTTTGTCTTTACCCTGTGATTTTAAATGTGAGGCTGTTATTTTCCTTATTCTCTGAAACAGCTGAAACTGTAGCTGATGACTAACTGCCTCTCGTACACTGGGAAGGAAGTTCTGAATCAGCAATCTCTGAATATAATGTCAAAGTTAAACAAAATAATTAAGTAAAATGATTTTCTCTCATAAAGAATTATGTATTTTTACTGTTGCATTTTTAATCCTATTGCAAATGAGAATAATCGCATGGTCTATATTTTGAATTGTATAATGGTTAATGTTAAAATTAATTCAGAAATTAAGATGGTCCATACCCGAATCATTAATTGACGCATGACCTCACATCAACAAAGCATTTAAAATCTCACAAGTAACAGGATCAAGTTCTGCTCTGATGGCTATATATGTATTACCATGTGAATAATGGTCACTTGGACAAAATATAGGAATGTGCGCTGTTTTTAAGGAATTGCATGGCAAAATACTTGATGCACTTAAAAGAGGAAAGAATAGAGGAGAAAGCCAGGAAGAAATGTTTGGTTTTAAGAATATTATAATTCAAAATAACTTTGGTAGTTACTGTTTTTCAGGTCACATCCATGTTAGTTCAAACCATCTCCAGCAGTATTGACAAACTGTACTATAAATCTCTCTGTTCTAGTTCAGTTTAGGTGCAACCTGTTTGTCCTGTGTCAGGCCTATATCACGCACAACTGGACCCAATGTCCCAGGTCTGTTTCTGCATAATCACATCAGGCAATCATTAATCTGTTTCTACCATTTTACCTTTCCTGAGGGTGCTACAATACAAGACTCTGTCCTAGCTCCCGAAGGTCTGCCTGGAGATCCTCATGTGTTGTTCTACCGTATTACACAGGGCAAGTCAATTTGGCTGAAGTCTACAATTTGTCCTGAGTACATTGGAAGGAAGCAGAGGCTGATCGTGCACTTAGCATGTCTTGCTGAAGGTCATGTAGTAAATACATCAAACTTTTTTATTTGCACTTGTGCACAGCTCTTCACCATCAATGATGAATGGGATGTTTATGAAACTGCTTCTTCCATTTAGTAGGCTGATAGCTAACTACCATTCATGTCAGGATGCGGGCATTGGTTGTGGTATCACTTAGCAATGCCTGCAAAAAGTTGTTTCCATTTTTTAACATGTAGATAGTCCTGTGGACTATTGTCAAATTGGCACCTCATTTTAAGATAGGTCTGGCCCTATTCTTCAATACTCCCCCTTGAGCCAGGTTGACTTGAAAGTGATGTTGAAGTGACGGACGTTTTGTCCATGATGTTACATCATTGTACCAGTGACCTTTGTTTAAAAACATCTTTTCTTCAGCATATTTGGATAGTTGCTGCTGCTTCAAGTATACCATTTAACAATGTGTTTGTAATTATACACAATACTATTGTTAATTGAGATACAAAAGTTATTTTGAGCCCTAAAACGGTGTGATCTTGTTTCAAAGAATGGCACTTAAATGAAAGGTTTCTTGATTGCACAAAGAATGTCATAGCCCCCAACAATAAAGATGACAGCTTATGACTTTATAATAATCGTAACAATTGGAATTTAAATAATTACATGAGAACTATGTGATATGTAGCTGATGCCTCACAGTTGTGGGAATAGTACAGTAACATGTTATTTAATGAATGTAATCATTGGGTAGTAGTTACTGTGAAGAAGGTATTATTCTTTTTAAGAAACTGTCAAATATATTGTCTGCCTGTAATTAGAACCAAACAATCTTCAACCTCTGTTTTAAACGTTATGGAACTTTTGTTTTATTTTCTTTAACTGGCAAGCTTACTTCTTCCTTGGGATGGAGGATAACTTTCTCCAATTCCAGGTTTGATGTGTTCTGAAAAGTCCAATGTGCAGTCTGCAGGCTCTGCTGCGTGGTGCTTGAAGGCAGATGAAGCTTTTCAGAGGTTTGCGTTTTCTCTCTGGCACCTCAAATTATTTTCCGTATGGTCCCAGCTAAGTCTATCTCTCGCTGTGTACAATCACTTCCTGAACATACCTCCCCAGTTTGGTCAACCACAAGCCACAGATGTTTTAATACTTTACAGATTCTTTGCACACATCCAGAGTGTATTTCCACTGTCCATTTGGGAATCCCCTGTCACAACAGAGGATAAAATGGAAGTGTTGCTTCCAGAACCTGGTGTCAGGCTTTGAGAGAAAATGTTCAAAGTTTGGGAGAAAATGTTGAAGAACTCCCAGGGTAGGGGAGTCCAGAAGTAGAGGGCATAGGTTTAAGGTGAGAGAGGAAAGATATAAAAGGGACCTAAGGAGTAAATCTTTCATGCACAGGGTGGTGCGTGTATGGAATGAGCTGCTAGAGGAAGTGGCACAATTAGAACATTTAAAAGGCATTTGAAGGAGTACATGAATAGGAAGGGCTTAGAGGGATATGGGCCAAATGCTGACAAATGGGACTAGATTAATTTAAGATATCCTAAATTTAGGCTGACATGAATGCATTGGATGGAAGGGTCTGTTTCTGTGCTGGACAACTCTGACTCGATAACTCTTCCTCAACTGAGACTCTGTCCTTGACTTGAATATCCTCAGCACTAGTCATCTGAATGCCATCTGGCTTGATCTTGATGGTACCCTGAGCCAAGCTGAAAAAGCCATTTGACAGCTGAGAAACAACATGCTTTTCGAGGACATGGAACCCTCACTAAAATTCCCATAAGTGCAAAAGTAGTCACCTGATGTGGCTGTGCATCCTCAAATCCCTTATCTATGTAGAGAAGTGAAAGGTAGGGACATCAAAAATGCTGTGATCATATGTGTCTATTCAAGATGATCAGTTATCATGTGTATGTTGATGGCACCGATTTCATTTATAAAATCACCAACTACTTACTTGTAGTCAAAATTGAATGAAGAGCAACCTCCTTCACTTTAACTTCCTCCAAACTAATAAGGGGTTTTTTTGGTGCCATTTAGCAACTACAAGTTCCTGGCCTTGCCACAGTCCAAGTCCTTGATTTTCTATCAGACTGAGTTAGAAATTGTGCAGTTTTTGTCTATCACTTCACCCGTGTTCAATCATGCTCCCCATACATGTACCCCAGTTTATACTCCTGTTTGTTAAAAGGTCAATCCATGTCTTCTTCATCTTAAAGCCTGATTTCTCTAAATTTTTTCTAATGGCCAGTCTGCCTCTACCTTCCACGAGTTACACCTTTGTCTCTGTCTACATCATCAGTATTAAGAAGTTGTGTATTTCTATCCCTACCTGTTTTGCGTACCTCAACAAGTTATTTCTTCCTTACTTGCCTTTACTGAAAGGCCTTGTTGTACCCTTTCCTGGTGATTCCCATCCTCATGTTTTTACAACAACGACTTGCATTTATTTAGCATATTTAACATGACAAAGAGTCTCAAGCACAACATAGAAGTGTTACCAAAACAAAACTTTGTTCTGGCTTGCATAAAGTGTTCTGGCCAATGACCGAAAGCTCAACTAAGAGGTAGATTTAATGAAGCATTTAATGGAGGAAAGAGTGGATGAGGAGGCCTTATAGATTGGAAAAGCAACCCTAGAGTCTACAGCCGAGGCATGTGAAAGCCCAGCCACAATGGTGGAGAGTTTAAAATTGAGGATGCTTAGAGTGTCTGGTTTGGAGAAGCACAGATACCTGATGGAGCTGTAAAGCTGGAGAAGGTTTTATGAAGGGAAATAGTATAATGTGCACAGCAGAATTTTAGCTGCACTCAGCATTTCCGATACATAGAACATGAACCATCTAAGAGTGTGTTGAAATAATCAAGACTAGAGATGATGAAGGAATGACTGAGAACTTGAGCAATTGAACTGAATTCGGGGAGGAATCGCATGATATTATGAAGATGGAATTAGTCTTCATGATTATCTAGCTGAGATTGGAATCTTATTTCAGGGAGACACATTGACAACAAGTTTGCAAACTAACTGTTTCAGCTTCTGAGTTACTAGGGTAAGGGTTGCCTTGGATTGGAGCTTGTGGTGGAAATCTTTAGTTGAAGGAAATTTGTGCCAATCCAATGCAGGATGTTGGACAACCAGCAAACAATACTTCTGAGAGAATAGAGGGGTCAAGAGGTGATCATGGGTAATGCTGGATGCTTTAGCATTAGTATGAAAATTGCATGTCGGTGAGAAATGGGAGGGAACTGGGAATAGATCTGCAAATTCCAGAAGTAATGGTGATGTATTAGGAAGAGTGGTCGGCACGGTGGCACAGTGGTTAGCACTGCTGCCTCACAGCGCCTGAGACCCGGGTTCAATTCCCGCCTCAGGCGACTGACTGTGTGGAGTTTGCACATTCTCCCCGTGTCTGCGTGGGTTTCCTCCGGGTGCTCCGGTTTCCTCCCACAGTCCAAAGATGTGCAGGCCAGGTGAATTGGCCATGCTAAATTGCCCATAGTGTTAGGTAAGGGGTAAATGTAGATGTAGGGGTATGGGTGGGTTACGCTTCGGCGGGGCGGTGTGGACTTGTTGGGCCGAAGGGCCTGTTTCCACACTGTAAAGTAATCTAATCTAATCTAATCTAATCTAGATTCATAGGCTGTGACTAGATAGGTGAGAATGTGGCTGCATAGCTGGACTTTAGTAGGATGGTACAATTAACTCACGAGGCAGGATGAGAAGGGACAATTTGTCATATCACGGTTAACAAGATGTAATTTGTGACTTGTGTAAGAGTTGTTGAATGCATGAAGATCTAATTAGAAATTCTTCGGCATGGAGTTTGAAGAAAATTGGGCACAGATTTCGATCATGCCGGTATTTCCAATAGCTTTGGAGAGGATGGAGGCTGTTGAGGCATAATGACAGTATCCACACCTCAGATCCACGAGGCCCAGTTTTAGTTTCACCTACTCGAGGTGTGTAACACTTTCGCTGAATAGGTTGATGAGAAAATATTTAACTTTGGAGTTGATAGAAAGTTTGTCAATGGTACAAAGAGAGGTCAAATATTGTTGGTGTCAATGCTCTGCAAACATGAAACAACATTAAGATGAAAAGTGACAATATGTTAGGTGGGAGAACCATGAACATAGAAGCAGGAAGCAAAGTTGATTGTCAGTAGTTTTGTGAGAATAAGATCTGGAGTAACCTGAACAAGATTAACTTGGGGTGCCATAAGGTGCAATAGGAAAGAAACTGGAGAATGGTGCAGGTTCTCGATTAGAATGGGGGAAACATTTGAGGACAGTTGGCAAGTGAGTATGGGAAAGGAAGGAAAGTGGCAGCTGATTAGATCATGTAACATTAATGATAATGAAGTCCATATACCCTTTGGACTTGGAGGGGAGGATGGCAGAGATTGGAGAGGATTATCAGGTGACTTACTATATAACAGCTGAGAATTTTTTTTTTCATTTTCATGGTGATCTTAGAATAGTCAGTGGTTTTAGGAGATGAATGTAGAACCAGGATTGTGCATTCTTATCCAACAAGATCTCATGGTGAATGATTAAGCTACTTATCTGCCATATTGATTCAAGTTTATATCTATCAAGGAGAAAACATATTGACCTTAGCAGGAGGAATCAACAGGATTTTCCAGGGGCCTTCAAAAAGGTGTAAGTGAAGGTGTGTTGAATAGATTGATGCAGAAATACTACGAATGGAGAGCTGAAGGCTAGACACTTGGGAATTACAAAATACTGTACAGTCATAAGTGAGTCACTTAATAATAGTCTTCATTGATCTTTGCTTGTCCTCTGATAACCACTATCAGCCCATGTGATCAAACTATAATTAGTCTCTATGCTACTGTGTTATTTTGGAACTCCCTGTACCATGTTCTGCTGTGTTCTCCTACTTATCATTTTGCTTTCCAAAGCTTCTTCAAAACACATTTACTGTACTATCAGCCATCAATCTTTTCACTATCTCTCCCTCAGGTCCTTTTGATTGGTGTCCCCTCTATTTTCGTCAATGCAATCTACTTTGACAACTGTGAAGACCATTGTATGAATGGAAGGTATCACCGCCATTCCATTAAGTACAAGCTATATGGATCACATGCAAGCTGTAATACAAGGATACTAGGTCTGGGAATGCAAGATAATATTTGTCTTTGTTGGTCATTCAGCTCACAGTTATACTTTCTGAAGTTCCAATTTGTCACAGAGTATTGTAAAATCAAAAATAAGCTTGAAGACCCTTTTTTTAAATGTTGAAATTCAGTAGGTTTGTGTTTACAATTTGAAAATAGGTTTAGTCAAGTGAACAAAGCACTTTCAACAGTTGAAAGCCTGTTTCAAATCATGGCCATGAACCAGTTTGAAGTGCATGGGTGGGATTCCCACTCGGCGTTCCTCAGTAAAGCACAGCTGGGAAAGCCTGTTATTTCAAGCATACACTGCACATGTACTGTAATTGCTGTTTGAATTCCTGCATGAGCTCATAATGGCAGAAGTGATTTTCTGAAACTTCAGGGAAAAGAAGACTTGCAGCTTTCATTCTCCTTCACTAATTTAAAAGGGCAAGAAATGTTTTCCTTCAATCAAAAGTGTTTCCAGTTAGGACCATTAAAAGCAATTGTATCCCATTCTGAATGGCACCAAATTCCAAATTGAAGGAGGGTCCCATTTCATAGTAATCCTACAGCCAGCATTTTCTCACCAATGATCTCACATTCTCCAACCATTGTATAAGTATGCCCCAAACTCAACCACCCCTATCATCGACGTGCCAACCCAGCTCCCTCTTTCAACCTTCTTACATTCTCAACACATTACTCTCAGATTCCAGAACACCCTTTTAATCTTCCCCTACTCATCTATCATATCTTCCTGGCATAACTGAAGTATCCCCACCGACCTACCTACCTGTTCCCCAGAACTGCTTTATGATGTTAACCAAAGTATAATACAGTTTAGGAGAAAGTGAGGACTGCAGATGCTGGAGAGTCAGAGTTAAAAGTGTGGTGCTGAAAAAGCACAGCAGCTCAGGCAGCATCAGAGGAGCAGGAGAATTGATGTTTCAGGCATAAGCCCTTCATCAGGAAGCCTGGTGAAGGGCTTATGCCCAGAACGTCAATTCTTCTGCTCCTCGGAAGCTGCCTGAGGTGTTGAGCTTTTTCAGCACCACATTCTTGACTCTAATACAGTTTACTCTTAACTGCTCTCAGGGTAATTAGGCATGGACTACAGTGGCAGTCTTTGTCAGTGACACCTATATCCTGTGAATGAATTTTTAAACATGAAGTGGAGAGAAATCAGAGTTAACGTTTCAGCTTCAGTGACCCTTTCTCAGAAGTGGATCTGAAAGACTAACTCTGATTTCTCTCCACAGATGCTGCCAGACCTTCTGAGCTTTTCCAACAATTTCTGTTTTTGTTTCTGATTTCCAGCATCCGCAATTCTTTCAATTTAAAAAAAAAGAAATGTTCCTTTTCACCTTCCATTGGATGTTAACCTTACAAATTTCACTCTTCAGTTTTTTTAAAGTAAGGTAATTAATCAGTAATCAAGATCACTTTTACTTTCCATGAAGATATTAACTCATGACATTGGAGCTAAAATGATTCCCCACCGTCAGCCTTGCAGAATTGATTATTTTGAATTGCAGTATTTCATGTTATCCAATGTAATAGCTGCCTAACATACCCTAAACAATGCCACAAGGAGATCAATTAATCACATATTGAATACTGTGCCTGTAATGCACATTTAATGCATGTGTAACATTTGGACCTATTTTTCTATAATATATGTCTGTTACAAATGAGGGTGTTATCTCATTTGGACAATCAAAGCTGAGGATGAAGAGAATGCATATTTCAAAACTGAAAAAAGTAGGAATGGAAAATGAGAACACTGAGCAACTGCTTAATATTGATGAAAGTAACCAAAGTAAAATGACTATTGATCAGAAGAACATTTCAATAAAAACAGAAAGCAACATTAATTTGAAAGCAAAATACTAAGGATGATAAAATAGAAAATGCGACAAATACTTTGGTCTGGTAACTTCTGTGGAGAAAAGGTTTATGCTTCAGATCTTTAACCTCAAATTTGATTTCCGAAAAGGTAGAAATTATATCATCGTAGAAGTCACTGGAAAAGCTTAGCAGGTCTGGCAGCATCTGTGGAGAGAAATCAGAGTTAACCATCTGGGTCCGGTGATGCTTCTGAAGAAGTTCTTTTGATTCTTAATGATGTAATAGAAGGCCATTCTGTTCATTTAAATTAATTTTGATTCAGTACAGTAATCCAATTGATTGCATTCCCCTTGTTTAATTGCTGTAGCCCCAAATGTTGTTTTTTTCAGTGTTGATCTAATTTTCTTTTGAAATACTTGACTACCCATGCTTCTATAACTCTCTTAAGCAGAGCTCAGGCATTAACAACCAATGCTTAAAGAAAACTCCCACCCTCTTGTAATCCTCATCCATAACTTAACTTTGAGTCCCCTTGTACCATCGGTTAATGGGGAAGGGGTTTTTCAATGATCAATTTATCTGAATTTATAATTTCCTTAATTTGTCATTTTTTGACAAACGAAAGCAGTGATAATGGAACTGTAGAAGTGAGAGAGCTGGAGAGATTAAATAACAAAGGATTCAAGTGATGCATTTATGTAGAAAAAAATGAGAAGAAGCAATATAATCTTAAGGATGCAATCCTTCAGGGCAGAGGCAAGCTGAGTGAGAGAGACCTATGCTGAGGCTGGAGGAGTCCCCTATCCCTCAACTGCACTACTCCATGGGTCACAACATCAAAATACATTTTGTCCAGTTGCTAAGGAGATCAATTGAATACCACAGATATATTAAGTTTTAAACAAGATCTATCAATCAGGTTTCTTCATTTACCAGTTTATTATCAAAACAAATGTTACTCAGTGAAAATGCAATAATTGTTATATTACTGATGAATAGTATGTGAATTATAGTTTTTACAGTTTTGATTTTAAACTCGTAGCATATGGATGTTTGGTCTTTTTTGTGCTAGGTCAGCCTTTTCAGAATGGTGAGTTCTGTAGTTAGCTGAAGGTTTGTCCACTTTTCTTCAGAAGTGGTTTTGCTGATTTATTATTGCTCTCTGTTGCTAAAAACATGTAACCTGTATGTGCAGGGGGTCTAGTGGAAGTTCTCAGTCATGCCCCTTTGCAGCACATACCTGTAGTGGAACAGCATCACAACCTAGCATACTAGTGCACACAGACAAGTAGTTGTGGTTGTTTTATTTATTTTAAATCCTCTTTCTTGTATATTCCTGGAAGGGTAAACAAACATGTCTTTAATCCAGACGGCAATTCTTTCAACTCATCATGTCTACAGTTTGAGACACAATCCAAAGGAGATCCTTTTTTTTTAAAGTGGCATCTCTCCCTTTTGAAGTGTTGCTGTCTGATGTTCCCTTGGCACCCATCATGTGACATTCTATGATTCTTCTTAGGGCTGGTACAATTCACACACCAATGATAGACAGGAAATGAATTTGCATTCTTTGCCATCTTTAGACTGGTATGTCTTTCTTTTAAAAAAAAATCTATGGCAAAATGAAACATTCAATTTTAGTTATGGTTGATTTTATAGCACTACTAACTGGAAGATGTTGTTACCCTTCATCATTTTCTAATTTTTCTCATCTTCCATCATTAAGTTTAATCTCAGTGGCTCAGCGGTTAGCACTGCTGCCTCACAGCACCAGGTTCACAGGTTCGATTCCAGCCTTGGGCAACAGTCTGTGTGGAGTTTGCACATTTTCAGTGTCTGCGTGGGTTTCCTCCGGGTGCTCTGGTTTCCTCCCACAGTCCAAAGATGGGCAGGTCAGGTGAATTGGCTATGCTAAATTGCCCATAGTGTTAAGTGCATTAGTCAGAGGGAAATGAGTCTGAGTGATATACTCTTCGAAGGGTCAGTGTGGACTGGTTGGGCTGAAGGGCCTGTTTCTACACTATAGGGAATCTAATCTAATTTTAAAAACTCCTTTACCTGACTGGATCTCTTACAGTTTCTATTTTCACAGGCAATCCTCTAGCCTTGGAACAGGGATGATTTTAATCAAAAAAAATGCTGAAAATACTCAGTAGGTTAGATAGCAGGTGTGAAGACAGAAATACAGTTAGCAATTTGATCATTTTTTCAGCCTTGAAATGCTTATCAACCTGCAGCATTGACTTTGTTCTGCCATCCACAAAGATAGCCAGCTCTGCTAAATATTGCCAACATTTTTCTATTTTTATTTTAGATGTCTAGCATTTGCAGTGTCTTGCTTTTCCTGGATGCTTTTTAAATTTGTGTTTTGGTCGCTGCGGGGGAATATTTGATGTAACTTATTTGTTGAAATTGGGCACAGTTCTTTTCCGGCATAGGGTTGAACAAATTTCGCAACGTGCAAAGAATTTTGGGGTTGTGACAGGAGAGATTTGCAGAGTGGTGGCAGAGTGTCTGCTTCAGAAGCAGTGGATCAACAGCTTTGAGCTCCCTGCGCTTTAAAATTAGTCAAAAGAAGTATGAGTGAGTGGACCCAGGCTTGCACAGACCCATCATTTTAAGTTTTGTTTTCAGTTGAAATTGGGCTTTATTTGGCTGTTAAAGCTGATAGGTCCAGCTCTCTCTGTTGCAGCAAAATACCTGCTGCTAGATTGTTTCTTTTGTTATTCCTCTCTCCTGGACTAGAGATAGCACGTGAGAAAATCTGTTTTGCTGAATTTGCCTTTGCCAATAGTGTGTTTGTGGGATTCTACTACATTGGAACAATTGATGAATAGTAATTAAATAAAATATTATTTTATTAAGTATTTCAATAGATGAAAAGATATGCCAATTCTTTTTGTTTATATTTTAACGGTGGTGTAAGAATACAGTGTGTTTTGCTTAAAGCCAAGTAGTTTGACCAATCTAATCACATCTGGAACACAATTCCTTCCACTTGTCTTTAAATACGATGAAGGCTGGGGTCTAGGCTGTCTCCTTGATGTATTTTGATGGGGTTTAGTCTGATCCATAACAAATTACTGAATCAAAAATATTTTGATTTATGATCTTGGAAGAGATATTTATTCTTCATTATAGATAAACAATTGTTGCAGATTTTGTTTTCAAAAAATGCTAGTCTGGTAGGATCTTCATCTTCTCTCCTACATGTGTACAAGTCCTTGTGTGTTCATCCCTAGCTTCTCTGCATTCCCATGTTACCTTACACCCTCTGGCAGACTATGTAACTGTGGGGTCATCAGAGTTGTGTCTCGAGGAAACCTGCAAATGCAGAGGACGTGGGTTAGAATGGAGGGGTAGTAATCAGGAGTGTGTTGCCATTGTTTCTGTTCCCACTGTCTCTGTGGCTCAGATCAAATAAATCATTTTAAGTAAAGAACCAAGTTCTATAGCCAGACAACATAATGGAGAGTTGTTCCAGTTAAGTATATGGTAGGGTTGGACATAACCATCAGGAGAAAATAACTTATCCAAGTGGAAATATTAGTTCTTTCAAACTGAACCCTTCTAAAACACAAGTATTTTTTCATGTTTGTGGTTCTGGCTTCCTGAAGAGATTCTATTTTAGTAGAATTGAAGCAGCTAATGAGGCAAAGGATCAAGTCTGCTGGTATAATATTTGAGCAAAAATCGTTAAAGTTGAATATGTTACGAATCGCATATCACATTTAGGTTTTAATAGCTTAATCTGTAAATGTCAAAAGGGACAAATCAATTTTCTGATCTTGGCATAATTTTGAAAGTATGTATACATTTTTGGGTCCTTAAATGAGTTAGGAGAAAACTAGATAAATTTTCACCTTAAATTTATGATAAGCTAAAAGACATACATGGATAATATGTGACCAAAATAGCCATTCAATCCACCTAGTCTGGGCCAGAGTCTGAAAAATGCAATTCTGCTTTTTCCTGCTAATCCTGTCACGTTTTGTTTTCTAGCATGAGTGAATCAAATAGCAAAGCAAGCACGATTCAAATCATATGATGACCAGAAAACCTAATCTGAATGGTCCAACAGAAAATTGTCACTGTTTTCTAAAATAAATTAAATAAAGTGAATCCTGGCTTGAATATTGTTATACCCTCGGGTGCAGCCTCAGTGCTCAGATTTCATTCAGTCGTGAGAGTGAGCTTTCAAAACCTACTGATCATATAATAACCTTGCAAAGTCCATTTTCTAATTCCAAAGTTGTCATCCATTGTTTTTGTTTTCTCCTCTCCTGGGGATAATGCTAACTCTTATTATTTTTTCTCTACTTTCCCCCTTTGGTAGCTTTACTCGCCTGAGCTCATAGTACTGGAATTACCGCACATAACTTGTGCATTGTCGTCCTATTAGGTTGAAATAAATGTTTCAAAAATCTTATTACAGCTTCCATAATACCAAGAGTGTGTCATTAATTCCTCTTGCTATCCTACTTTCTAAATTACATATTACACATTACTTCCTGATTCACTATCTGAGAATGTGCTGAGCAGAAATTTCCTCCAACGAAATATTTGGAAGACTAAAGGCCTTGGTTCTACTTCTGAGTACAAACTCTGTGCCCTGGTACCCACTCTATTCCTTTGTCTGGCAATTGGCTGAAGCAGTCATGGTCTGAGGTGAAAGCAGACAGCTGGCAATGTTAATGTCAAATGGTCACTGACCCTAAGGTAAGCTTTACCACACATCTGCTCCACCTTGTAAACCTATTTCTACTTCCATTACATTGCAGACCTTCCTGTCTCAGCTCATTTTCTGCTTAAACTCTCATCCATATTCTTGTCAACTCTACATTCAACCGTTGCAATGCAATTTGCCAAGCTTCCCACATTTTATCATCCTTAAATGGAGATTATCCAAACTTCTACTGCCCGTGTCTTAATTCTCTCACAGTTCCATAAGTCCATCACTATCATGCTTGCTAAACTATATTGGCTACAGGTCAAACAACATTGATTTTCCACCTTGTTTGAATGCTTCTTTGTCTTTGCTCCTCCCTATATCTTTAATCTCCAGCCATTCAACCTTCATCTGCGCGAATTAAATCCTTGGGAATCCCTGATTTAATAGCTCTACTAATGGTAGCCATGCATTCAGGTGGCGAAACTTTAAGCACTGAAATTCCTTCTCTCTCTTCTGACCACCACTAGATAAAACAAAGAAGAACAAAGAAAATTTACAGCCCAGGAATAGGCCCTTCGGCCCTCCAAGCCTGAGCCGATCCAAATCAACAGGTCTACACCTGTTGCCCAATTCCTAAGCATCTGTATCCCCCTGCTCTCCACTTATGCATCTGTCCAGGCACATCTTAAATGAATTTACCGTGCCTGCCTCTACCACCTCTGTTGGCAACGTGTTCCAAATGCCCACCACCATCTGTGTGGAGTACTTACCGTGTGTATCCCCCTTAAACTTTCCACCTCTCACCTTGAAAGCATGACCTCTCGTTATTGAATCCTTCACCCTGGGGAAAAAGCTTGTCTGTATCCACCCTGTCTATACCCTTCATGATTTTGTAAACCTCAATCAGGTCCCCCCTCAATCTCCATTTTTCTAATGAAAATAAAGCTAAGCTACTCAACCTCTCTTCATACCTAGCACCTTCCATACCAGGCAACATCCTGGTAAACCTTCTCTGCACCCACTCCAAAGCATCCACATCTTTTTGGTAACGTGGCAACCAGAACTGTACACATATTCCAAGTGCAGCCGAACCAATGTCTTGTACAATTTTAACATGACTTGCCAGCTCTTATACTCAATACCCCGTCCAATGAAGGCAAGCGTACTATATGCCTTCTTGACCCTCTATCCACCTGTGCAGCAAACTTCAGGGTATAATGGATCTGCACTCCTAGATCTCTGCCCATCAACTTTTCCCAAGGCCCTTCCATTCATGGTATAATTTGCTCTAGAATTAGTCTTGCCTAAATGCATCACCTCACATTTGTCTGTATTGAAAACCATCTGCCACTTTTCTGCCCAATCTCCAGTCTGTCTATATCCTCCTGTACTCTCTGACAGTCCCTTACCTTATGCTTTCTGCTACTCCACCAATCTTTGTGTCATCTGAAAATTGCTGATCATACCAACAGTGCCCTCTTCTAGATCATTTATGTATATTACAAACAACAGTGGCCCTAACACTGACCCCTATGTAACACCACTGGTCACCTTTCTCCATTTCGAGAAACTCCCTTCAACTACTACTCTCTGTCTCCTGTTGCTCAACTAGTTCTTTATCCACCTAGCCAGAACACCCTGCACACCATGTGACTTCACTTTCTCCATTAGTCTACCATGGGGAACCTTATCAAATGCCTTACTAAAGCCCATGTATATGACATCAACAGCCCTTCCTTCATCTAACAACTTGGTCACTTCCTCAAAAGAACTCTAAGTTGGTAGGGCACAACATCCCCCACACAAATCACGTTGCCTATCACTGATAAGCTAATTCTTTTCTAAATATAAATAGATCCTATCTCTCAGTACACTCTCCAGCAACTTCCCCACCACTGACGTCAGGCTCACTGGTCTATAGTTGCCCAGAATTTCCCTACTACCCTTCTTGTACAGGGGGACAGCATGAGCAACCCTCCAGTCCTCCGGCACCTCACCTGTATTTAAGGATGCCACAAAGATATCTGTCAGGGTCCCAGCTATTTCCTCTCTCACCTCCCTCAGCAACCTGGGATAGATCCCATCTGGTCCTGGGGATTTGTCCACCTTAATAACCTCTAGCATAGCCAACACATCTTCCTTACTTATGTCAATGTGATCCAGACCAATCAAACATCTATCTCTAATCTCAAGATTCATCATGTTCCTCTCCTCTGTGAACACTGATGCAAAGTAATCATTCAGAATCTCACTCATTCTCTCAGGTTCGGCACACAGCCTTCCTTCATTCTCTTTTAGTGGACCAATCCTTTCTCTAGTTACCTGCTTGCTTCTTATATAAGAATAAAATGCTTTGGGATTTTCCTTAATTCTGCTTGCTAAAGTTATTTCATGACCCCTTTTCACCCGCTTGATTCCTTGTTTAAAACTTGTCCTACTCTTGCGATATTCCTCCAGGGCCTGTTGTGTTCTTAGCTGCCTGGACCTTATGTACACTTCCCTTTTCCTCTTGGCTAACAATACAATTTCTCCTGTCATCCATGGTTCACGAATCTTGCCCTTTCTATCCTTTGCCTTCAACGGGACATGCCTATCTTTAACCTATCTTTGAAAGCCTCCCACATCTCAAATGTGGACTTCCCTTCAAATCGTTGTGTCCAATCCACATTTCCCAGCTCCTACCTAATTTTGAGGTCCCTTGCCATTGTAAGCTCACCTTTACATGAACTAACTAAACCAAACAATGCACTTAAATATATGAAAAGGAAGATAAAGAGAAAACAAAAGCCTTACCTTACTGAGTCTTGAGCCTTTCCAATTCTGTATTGTTACTTTTGGACAAATTAGATACCAAAGTGAAATTATGTCTTTAATATTAATATGGTGTTTTGTCACAACCGTATTCACATGAGGCTGCATATGCCCTTTAACAATAGCATGTAGGTTTAGCACCCAAATGAAAGATAACCAAAAATGAGCTAATACTTAAAAAAATTATGTTGCCACACAAATCCAAACAAAGTTTCAAACTGTGTCCTAACACCATCTATTGTAAAATCTCAAGTTCATCGAAATTTCACCCTATCTCAACTCGTAAGATTTTTACTTAACTAATGACCTCTTCCAGGTTCTTCCTTGCGGACTATGGAACCAATTTGATGTCTGCTGAGAGGATATTTCCTAGAATCCTTGCTGGGAGAGATACTCCCAATGGGTGGCACGGTGGCTAGCACTTCTACCTCACAGCACTAGGGTCCCAGGTTCGATTCCAGCCTTGGGGTACTGTCTGTTTGCACATTCTTCCTGTGTCTGCATAGGTTTCCTCCCACAGTCCAAAGATGTACAGGTCAGGTGAATTGACCATACTAAATTGCCCACAGTGTTAGGTGTGTTAGTCGAATGGAGGTGGGAGTGGGTGGGTTACTCTTCGAAGGGTCGGTGTGGACTGGTTGGGCCTCCCTCTGTCTGTATGGATTTCCTCTGGGTGCTCTGGTTTCCTCTCACAATCACAAAGATGTGTAGGTTAGGTGAATTGGCCACGCTAAATTGCCCACAGTGTTAGGTTATTTACTCAGAGGGAAATGTGTCTGGGTGGGTTACTCTCTGGAGGGTCAGTGTGGACTTGTTGGGCTGAAGGACCTGTTTCCACATTGTAGGGAATTTAATCCGATCAATACAAATTCAATAATAATCTGGATTGTTGGGGAAAAATACCCCATCTGGTTCACTAATGTCCTTAAGGGAAGGAAATCTGCCATCCTCACCTATATGTGACTCCAGAATAACAGTGAAGTGGTTCACTCTCAACTACCCTCTGAAATGACTCAGCAAGCCATTCTGTTCAAAAGCCAATGATCAGCAATAAATGCTGGCCAGCAAGAGACTCCCACATCCCACAAGTGAATTTTTAAAAATCTGATTTGAGGTGACCTTGTTGATTTTTATCCCTTATCCAGCTGATGTTAGTTTGAACTATCAGGAAGCAATGTGAACGAAGTTATTATGTGGGGTGGAGGGAGATAGAGGGAGAGTTTAAGCACAGAAATTAATCTTTTACTCTTTGTAGCCTGCAGTTTTTTTTTGCCCCAGAGAATGATGTTTTCTGGTACTAATTCCTCACTTGCAAGTCGCTGTGCGACACATTGACATTCAACATGCTTGAGTGACTCCCTTAAATACTGCTTAGAATCACCCAAAGCAGCTGACTGATGGAACTTGTTTACAGTCTCCAACACGCTTTAAGTACATAATCTTTGCCTGAGGTTTTCCAGAGCAGCGTGCCTGAGATAGGAACCCCATCAGATTATGCAGGAGCACAAAGGTATTCATGGATGTAAAGACCTCTGTGTCGAATGTTAGAGTTTCTATAATCATGTGCTATGCTACCTGAAACACTTTACAGCTAAGGTGCATCTGCACTCAAAGGGTGTATCATACAGAAATTCATGAAAGTAAAACAGAATATCTTCCTCGTTTCACTATGAAAGTAAGTTACTTTCAACACTTTTTTTCCGGTGAATTTCTGAGGTTGTTTTCCCCCCTCGACTCTCTCATGCTGTGGAGGCAGCAATGTGCCGTGAGTGGGGGGTGATAGCACTGTCAGTTCAGCAAGCGGAACTCCGGTCTCCATCCTGTTCGGTGCGAGACTTCCCTCCCCACCTCTTTCCGCCTTCCGCAAAGACCGTTCCCTCCGCAACTACCTGGTCAGGTCCACGCCCCCCCTACAACCCACCCTCCAATCCTGACACTTTCCCCTGCCACCGCAGGAACTGTAAAACCTGCGCCCTCACCTCCTCCCTCACCTCTATCCAAGGCCTTCCACATCCATCAAAGTTTTACTTGCACATCCACTAATATCATTTATTGTATCCGTTGCTCCCGATGTGGTCTCCTCTACAGTGGGGAGACTGGGCGCCTCCCAGCAGAGCGCTTTAGGGAACAACTCCGGGACACCCGCACCAATCAACCACGCCACCCCGTGGCCCAACATTTCAACTCCCCCTCCCACTCTGCCGAGGACATGCAGGTCCTGGGCATCCTTCACCGCCAGACGCCTGGAGGAAGAACGTCTCATCTTCAGCCTCGGAACACTTCAACCCCAGGGCATCAATGTGGACTTCAACAGTTTCCTCATTTCCCCTTCCCCCACCTCACCCTAGTTCCAAACTTCCAGCTCAGTAACCGTCCCCATAACTTGTCCTACCTGCCTATCTTCTTTTCCGCCTATCCACTCCACCATCTCCTCCTTGACCTATCACCTTTATCCCCTCCCCCACTCACCTACTCACCCATTGTACTCTATGCTACTTTCTCCCCACCCCCACCCCCACCCAGCTTATCTCTCCATGCTTCAGGCTCACTGCTTTATTCCTGATGAAGGGCTTTTGCCCGAAACGTCGATTTCGAAGCTCCTTGGATTCTGCCTGAACTGCTGTGCTCTTCCAGCACCACTAATCCAGAATCTGGTTTCCAGCATCTGCAGTCATTGTTTTTACCTCGTTGATTTTAACCTTACTGCGAATCCTCTTGCAAGGATGCACGACCTCAGACCGACCTCTCATGTAGCGCGAAGGTGTTTGCAGCTAAATTGTGCCAGACCCAGCAACTTGAGGGATTTAAACCAAGCGACTTGATGTGCGAGTGTCTACCTCCGCTTTGGTCTTCCAGAGACTCCAGCCCAGCCCGAGATTTCTGAAACAAAAACTGAAATTGCTGGAGAAACTCAGCAGGTCTGGCCGTGTCTATGGGGAGAGAAAGCAGGGTTAACGTTTCGGGCTTTTGTTCAGAACCGTTCATGACTGAAGGACCACTGGAATGGAAACATCAACTCTACCTTCTCTCCTCAGATGCTGCCAGACCCGCGGAGGTTCTTTGGTTTATTCTAGATTTCAGATGTTCAACAATAACTGCGGTTCAGAATACAGATCTTATTTGTTACATTATTTCAACATTTCTGGAAAGTTGTTCTGAAGATACATTATTATACAGTGCAATATTAAGCATAAAAACCAGAACAGCTATTCTTCTCTGATCCTGCCCGATAAATAATTAGTGCGGACTAAAATGCATGTCTAGTTTTGTTTCAAGTCCTACGTTGGCAGAATCAGGAGCAGAACAGGAAAGACTTGTTGAGAATGGACATGCATCATCAGAGTGTGCAGTGAAGTCCCTCTCTATGTAATACTGTACTTCAAGCAGTCTGTTCCTAATTATACTGCAGTGAGTAAGAGAGACTGCCAGATCTCGCAACTCCCAGGGCACCCATTTGGCCCCATTGGCGGGGGCAGCTTTTATTCGGTGCAGACGCGCTCCAACACGCTCCCCCCACCCTAACTCATCTCCTCCTCCTCCTCCACTATCCACCATCTACCATCTCCTGCCTGTTCTCCAACCCTTTCGTCCGACAGGATAACGCTGCACTGCAAATAAACAAGTGACCGTCCCTCTTGTCCCCTCCTACACACCCACCTGCCCCCAAACCCACCCCACCATAGTCACAGCCAGCCACCCCCAAACCCCACTCACCCCTCACCCCCAAACCCCACTCACCCCTCACCCCCAAACCCCCCTCACTTGGGTGGAGGGAAGGGGAGAGGAGAGGATTGAGTCATAGAGATGTACAGCATGGAAACAGACCCTTCAGTCCAACCCGTCCATACCGACCAGATATCCCAACCCAATCTAGTCCCACCTGCCCTTATCCCTCCCAACTCCAGGGGGGGGAGGGAGGGGGGGGAAGAGGGAGGGAGGGAGGAGGGGGGGGGGGGAAGAGGGAGGGAGGGAGGAGGGGGGGGGGGGAAGAGGGAGGGGGGGGGGGAAGAGGGAGGGAGGGGGGGAAGAGGGAGGGAGGGGGGAAGAGGAAGGGAGGGGGGAAGAGGAAGGGAGGGGGAAGAGGAAGGGAGGGGGGAAGAGGAAGGGAGGGGGGAAGAGGAAGAGGAAGGGAGGGGGGAAGAGGAAGGGAGGGGGGAAGAGGAAGGGAGGGGGGAAGAGGAAGGGAGGGGGGAAGAGGAAGGGAGGGGGGAAGAGGAAGGGAGGGGGGAAGAGGAAGGGAGGGGGGAAGAGGAAGGGAGGGGGGAAGAGGAAGGGAGGGGGGAAGAGGAAGGGAGGGGGGAAGAGGAAGAGGGAGGGGGGAAGAGGAAGAGGGAGGGAGGGGGGGGGGGAAGAGAAGAGGGAGGGAGGGGGGGGGGGGAAGAGGGAGGGGGGGGGGGGGGAAGAGGGAGGGGGGGGGGGGGGGAAGAGGGAGGGAGGGAGGGGGGGGGGGGGAAGAGAAGAGGGAGGGGGGGGGGGGGGAAGAGGGAGGGAGGGAGGGGGGGGGGGGGGGAAGAGGGAGGGAGGGAGGGGGGGGGGGGGGAAGAGGGAGGGAGGGAGGGGGGGGGGGGAAGAGGGAGGGAGGGAGGGGGGGGGGGGAAGAGGGAGGGAGGGGGGGGGGGGGGAAGAGGGAGGGAGGGAGGGGGGGGAAGAGGGAGGGAGGGGGGGGGGGAAGAGGGAGGGAGGGGGGGGGAGGAGAAGAGGGAGGGAGGGGGGGAGGGGGGGGGGAAGAGGGAGGGAGGGAGGGAGGGGGGGGGAAGAGGGAGGGAGGGAGGGGGGGGGGGAAGAGGGAGGGGGGGGGGGGGAAGAGGGAGGGAGGGAGGGGGGGGGGGAAGAGAGAGGGAGGGGGGGGGGGGGGAAGAGAGAGGGAGGGAGGGGGGGGGGAAGAGAGAGGGAGGGAGGGAGGGGGGGGAAGAGGGAGGGAGGGAGAGGGGGGAAGAGGGAGGGAGGGAGAGGGGGGAAGAGGGAGGGAGGGAGGGGGGAGGAAGAGGGAGGGAGGGGGAGAGGAAGAGGGGGGGAGAGGAAGGGGGGGGAAGAGGGAGGGAAGAGGGGGGGAGAGGAAGAGGGGGGGAGAGGAAGGGGGGGGAAGAGGGAGGGAAGAGGGGGGGAAGAGGGAGGGAAGAGGGGGGGAAGAGGGAGGGAAGAGGGAGGGAGGGAGGGAGGGAGGGAGGGAGGGAGGGGGGGAGGAGGGAGGGAGGAGGAGGGAGGAGGGAGGGGGGGAGGGGGGGGAAGAGGGAAGAGGGGAGGGAGGGAGGGAAGAGGGAGGGAGGGAGGGAGGGAGGGAGGGGGGGAGGGAGGGGGGGAGGGAGGGAGGGAGGGAGGGGGGGAGGGAGGGGGGGAGGGAGGGAGGAGGAGGG
This sequence comes from Chiloscyllium punctatum, assembly GCF_047496795.1. Taxonomy (NCBI): domain Eukaryota; kingdom Metazoa; phylum Chordata; class Chondrichthyes; order Orectolobiformes; family Hemiscylliidae; genus Chiloscyllium; species Chiloscyllium punctatum. Next base: position 127,860,097 of record NC_092743.1, read on the forward strand.
AGGGGGGGGGGAGGAGTGGGGGGGGGGAGGAGGGAGGGGGGGAGGGGGGGGAAGAGGAAGGGGGGGAGAGGGGGGAAGAGGAAGGGAGGGAGGGGGGGGAAGAGGAAGGGGGGAGAGGGAGGGAGAGGGGGGAAGAGGAAGGGGGGAGAGGGGGGAAGAGGGAGGGAGAGGGGGGGGGGGAGGGGGGAGAGGGGGGGGGGGGAGGGAGGGGGAGGGAGGGAGAGGGGGGGGGAGGGGGGGGAGAGGGAGGGGGGGGGGGAGAGGGGGGGAGAGGGAGGGGGGGGGGGGAGAGGGAGGGAAGGAAGAGGGAGGGAAGAGGGAGGGAGGGAAGAGGGAGGGAGGGAAGAGGGAGGGAGGGAAGAGGAGGGAGGGAGGGAAGAGGGAGGGAGGGAGGGAAGAGGGAGGGAGGGAGGGAGGAAGAGGGAGGGAGGGAGGGAGGGAGGGAAGGAGGGAGGGAGGGAGGGAGGGAGGGAGGGTGGGAGGGAGGGGTGGGAGGGAGGGAGGGGAGGGAGGGAGGGGGGGAGGGGGGGGGGGGGGGGGAGGGGGGGGGGGAGGGGAGGGGGGGGGGGGGAGGGAGAAGGGAAGAGGGGGGTGGGGTGAGGGAAGAGGGGGGGTGGGGAAGAGGGGGGGTGGGGGAGAGGGGGGAGGGGAGGGGGGGGGGGAGGGGAGGGGGGGGGGGGGGGGGAGGGAGAAGGGAAGAGGGGGGTGGGGTGAGGGAAGAGGGGGGGTGGGGGAAGAGGGGGGTGGGGGTGGGGGTGGGGGAAGAGGGGGGTGGGGGTGGGGGAAGAGGGGGGTGGGGGTGGGGGTGGGGGTAGGGGGAGGAAGAGAGGGGGTTGGGGGACGTGCGGGGGGTGGTGGGGGAAGGGAAGAGAAGAGAGGGGTAGGGGTGGGAGGGTGGATGGAAGGGGAGGGCGGGTGTGGGGACAGGAGTAGGGGGAGTGGGAGTAGGGGAGGGGAGAGTTGAGGAGAAGGAGGAGTGGAGAGCACCAGGAGGGAGGGTGGGCGATGTGATTGTTGTTTTTGGCGACATTGCCGGCCGCTAGAAGCCGCTCGGAGCCAGGGAGAGGGGAGCTGCTGGTCCCCGGGCTCAGCCCCGCTCCGCTCCGCTCCGCTGGGGAGGGAGACGCTCAAGGTAATGACTGAACCACCGCCGCTGCCGCTTTCTGCCCCTTGCCGTGGGCGCCCTATCTCAGAGAGTGTCCCTATCTCCTATTCCCCTGTCCCTTGGCCCTGACAGCTCTTTCTTTCACTCGGTAAGATGTGGGCATTCAGTGGCGATGCTGAGCTGTACAAGGGCTCTCTCTCTCTGCTCTGGAGACACTGTGTCTGTGTTTGTGTCTCTGCAGGTCGCTTTCTGTAGCAGTGGGACTGGGGACAAATAAACCAACACACTGCCCTTGGTTCACCCCACCCCCCGAGCTAACCCAGCGTCGGCTATCCCACCTTTAGAGCCACTGCCATTGGAAGTGCATGGATTCAATAGAGTAAGGAATTGAAATTGCAAATAGGCTGTTTAAAAATAAATACAACGATGTGTTTGTGTCGTCAACCCTAATTGCTTGTTCCCGTGGTTTATCAATTTTTTTCTTCAGACGTAGTGTGTAGCATTTTGTGTCTGACTGCAGATTTGTCTATGTGTTACTGCACAGTTTTAGTTAAAAAGAAAGGGGGGGGGGGAGATCCCTTGGCGTGATTCGTTTCTTTTCGGTCAGTCAGATGAGTTGCAGGTTTGATTGTTTCCCGGTTGCCAGCAGTTCTGCAATGCGGTGGGTGTGGTGTGGAGTCAATGGCAGTTTGTAGCCCGCTGCAGTGACAACACACTCCGGGCCGCATCGTAAACTATACAGGCTCCTGCCACCACCACCTCTCACTCTATTTCCCGTAGCAGGCAAGGGAAGGCTGATTTTCACCTCTCACTTCCTCTCGCTGGTAAGTTTCACAACATATGGTAGCCATCAGGAGAAACCTTTTCTTGAAAGTGGCCGGGAATCCATCTTTGGAAACTTGCATCACATTTCAACTTTGGTTCTGCTTCATATTTCCGAGGAAGGTTGCATTTCATAGTCTGAAGTGCTCTTGCTGTCCATGAGAATGCCTGCTGTTCATATACCTAATGTATCAGAGAACTACCAGGTCTGTTGAAAGATGATGTGGCTGTAAGTAGACATGCTAACTGTAAGTTACAGTAAGTTACATTTCTTGAATTTATAGACTGTTTAAAACATTATGGATGCTGAATTTTCACTCTAATTATCTGTTGGCATCTTCAGTTTAAGATAGGAAAATTTGTACAATGAGATTTGATTTCATTGATGATGCCACTATTTATTGAATTTAAATCTACTCCTGGAAATCCAAGCTTAATTTTTCTATATGATTACAATGGAATCTAGATAATTATTTAACTGCAGCATAAACTGAAAAGATCTGGGGGTAAAATTGCTTCATATTTCCGAGGAAGGTTGCATTTCATAGTCTGAAGTGCTCTTGCTGTCCATGAGAATGCCTGCTGTTCATATACCTAATGTATCAGAGAACTACCAGGTCTGTTGAAAGATGATGTGGCTGTAAGTAGACATGCTAACTGTAAGTTACAGTAAGTTACATTTCTTGAATTTATAGACTGTTTAAAACATTATGGATGCTGAATTTTCACTCTAATTATCTGTTGGCATCTTCAGTTTAAGATAGGAAAATTTGTACAATGAGATTTGATTTCATTGATGATGCCACTATTTATTGAATTTAAATCTACTCCTGGAAATCCAAGCTTAATTTTTCTATATGATTACAATGGAATCTAGATAATTATTTAACTGCAGCATAAACTGAAAAGATCTGGGGGTAAAATTGCCAGAAGACCAATCTTGAATGTATTCATATACTCCGTTGCAAAGAAGGATTTCAGGACTAAATCTGTACTTGGCAATTATTTTGAGGGAAAATACACACTGCTTTTGTTTGGCCAATATAATATTTCAAATGCTTTCAATGTGAACATTTATTAGGGATAGTGCTATGGAAGAATTGTTTGTGTGTTTTTTTTTGCATTTTGTTTTTATGTGAATTGCCTGACCTTGAAATTTCACTTAAGGATAATGCCTATACAGCGACAGCTTCAGTTCCTGGTGTATTCATTTAGATTGAGCTCCCTTGGAATATTTTCTGTTTTCATCTTTTTTTTTCTTGACAAATAATTGTGAATATTACACTGCTATAGACAGAAGTAAAGCAGCAGCCATAAGTGAATCCACCAGAGGCAACATAACTTCTGGCACGATGTCTTCCTTGACCTGGTTACTCATTGTTCTGAAAGATATTCTATCTGAAGGGCATGAAAGATTCAGACTGGAGCATTTCCTTGTGTTAGTTACTGTACGTTATTCACAGGTGCATTTGCCTATTTAATAAAAATGATCCAATTTACATACTCCCATGCCCAGTTTTCGTTTTCTGCAATAGAAATGGAATGAATCTTGGGCTATTCTTTTACATAAGTCAAATCAGTTTGGCTACAGACATGTTAAAAGTAGTAAGTGGCTGTCTAATACCGTAGCTAATTTTAAACATTCCACGTGACTAGTATATAAACATTCCACGTGACTAGTATATAAACAAAATTTTGATAGTTTCGGAAACATATATTAGATGTTTTGATATCTGATTTAAACTGTGTAAAATTGTGGATGAAACTGGGAGAATCATGATACAAAACAAATATTTCATACTTTAGGTGGATCGTGTTGCTTTGATATTTAATTATTTTTGGAGATAATCATTAATGTTGAAGAGCTTGGAGACTGCACTTTTATCTAACTGGATGAACAAAATAAAAGCATTACATTATACTCCTGCCTTAAAGCAGTCGTATTGTTTTGAACATTGAAATTATTCTTGCATGCACTATTAAGTCTCACAAGGAACTGTTTGTTTCTTGACCTGATTCAAATTTATTTCAAGCAGACATTCTGGTAGAAGATTGGTTTCACTTTTTCAGGTGTAATTATTGATGTTCCTCATTTGCAGGCAATATACTATAGATTCACAGAACTGGCTATACAAAGAAACACTGAATTTGCATTTTGAAAGTGGTTGGCGATTTTGTTTTTTGAGACAACAATTTTCTCTTCTTTTCACACACAGCTGTTCAGCTTCTAGCATCAAATAACATTCCCTCCAGTCGTGTCCTCACTTTGTCGCCAGAATTCAGATCCAATACCCTTGACAGATGTATTCAGCCGATTAAAGTACTTAGCGTGCAGTGATTGGTCGTTGCTGAGATCTAAGCCTTGAACAGATGTTGACGGAGCAGTGTCAGTCTTTAGTGGGCATTTTAACCCTACCGCAGGAAATTCAGCCTGGATGGGGGGGGAAGGGTGTAAATTAAATGGAGTGTGATAAAGCCCTTGGGACCCTGCTCCCTTCCTGTGAGATTGGATTTTAATCTGTTTTCAAAGAGAATGTGAGACACCATTGGAAAACAAAAGTGTGCTGTAAATGTGCAAGTCTAGACGACTGCAATTTCAGCATGTTGGAGGGTTTCTCATTAAGAAGTCGAGTGAGATCTCTTGTTGGATTTTAACAAGGTTGTGTCATTTGGCTACCTACCCTGCTCCTACAGGGTCCCTCTTTCCCAATTCCAGCCCCTGTCTCAGCATGCACCTTTTCCAGAAGAACTCGCTGCTGTGGGATATCCCAGAAGTGATCGACATTCTTGGTGCAGTTACTGTTTTTTAAAGAGGAGTCAAAAAGTGTGGCGCTGGAAAATCAGAACCAGTCAGGCAGCATCCAAGGAGCAGGAGGGTCGGCGTTTTGAGCATAAGCCCTTCATCAGGATTCCTGATTCCTGATTCCTGATTCCTGATGAAGAGCTTATGCTCAAAACATTTACTCTCCTGCTCCTCGGATGCTGCCTGACCGGCTGTGCTTTTCCAGCACCATACTTTTTGACTCTGATCTCCAGCATCTGCAGTCCTCACCTTCTCCCAGTTTTTAAAGAGGAACCTGTGTACCAGAACAGGCCCTTTGCAAAAATCCAGGATGCCAGCTAGTGCCAAGGTTGGCAAACTCAGGTGGCTGGAGAAATGCACAGCACTCTAGGAGGAAGTTCAGTGACCTGCTCCACTCTGCCATCCTCTGACACCCGCTACTTCTCTGCCATTTTACCCATCTCTTACGAATGCTCATGCTCTATTCACTCACAATTGCCTGCAGCTTTTTCTCTCACTTGCACTCATTGATCCCAACATTCGATACCCCTAACCCTGCATGTGCTCTGTGCTGCTTATTCCCTTCTCCTCAGCACCAAAATTAACAGCTGTGCCACCCACTTCCAACTCCCTTCCTTGCTTCTTTCTCATTGCTGAAGAAAAATAGCCACAATCAGGCAGAAATAGTCAAGATGCTGGGCTGCCTGACATTCAGCCTGTCACATGGAGAGGATTCTGACCACCATGAACAGCAGGCTATGTCCAAGCCCCTGGACTGGTGTTGCAGGCTGCCGGAGTTATTGTTCTGAGACCTTTTGCCTGAAGTTTATCCTCCTTGATTTGAATGAGGACTGCTGATATCTACGCCAAGCTTCCTGGATTTGTGGTAAAGAGCATGGCAGTTCAGTTGGACTGTGACACTGGTATTTGACCGAGGGGCAAAGCATCAAAGGCAAGGCAGCAATATTATGAGCTTCCAATTCTGCTCAAAGTGAGGGAGCGCTGTGACGGCAAGCAGACAGCATCGGGCTGGAGCTTGGTATGGTCCATGAGCACCGTGCCATTGCTGCAGCATTACAGTGATAGTTACCGCTTAGCCTTGAGATGCAGGATTGTACTGTAAGTGGATTGGAGATCTGTCGTGAGGGTTCTTAAAGGCTGGCACGTGTGGGTTGCTAGTGGATGTGGGATACATGTGGCTGGTTCCCATGGAGCATTCCCTGAGATGTTGGTGCCTGGAGGTCTTTTGGAGTAAGCAGCAAGCTGAAGTCCCCTGATACCCACACTGACTTACATGTCAAGAATTCTTCGCGTTCAGTTTGTTCACAGTGGGCAGTAGGATGAGAAGCTGTGTATTAATCAATTGAGATGTGCAGATAATAAGGTCATTATTAAGCATTTAATAGGCAATTCCCCACACCCTGGGAGAATCTTGCCTTGTTACCTGGAACTGAGTTAAAAGATGCAGCGAGTTGCACCCAATTTTGAGACCGATCACGCGAGATTTCTTGGGCAATTCTGCCACAGGTTTTGCTGCAGCCAAGTCATTTCTGGTCCCTGTCCGATTCTGTTTGTCTGACTCACCAGGACTGTTTGTTTCTCCAGGTGGTTACCGGTCAGATAGTGGATTTGGGTGGGCAATTGACAACCTCCATATGAATGAGGCCTTTAAAATTACTTGTGTGGTGGGATGCCATAAAGCAACATCAATCTCGGATTTTATGCGCCCGATGCTTCAGTGGGAAGATTTTTGGATTGACATTATTTTCTATTTTTAGCTTGTTTACTAGGGATTGATACATTTGGAAATTTCAGGGAGGTGGGAGTATAAGTGAAGTGGGTGTTTAAGACAACGATCTGAAACATGGCAGGAAGCGGAATCATTGTATCAGCAATGTTGCTGAAAGTGCTTAATGTGAGGTTGCCAAATAACTATGGAGTCTAATGTTGGTACAATTCTTTGAAGCTATCAACCTGCATGATTATTCTTTACTGAGTCTGTTTGATTAGTTCACGTTGCTTTCTTCTGTATATTCTCAGTAATGGAAGATGGCATTTATAGTGTATTCAGCAGTTGCCAGTAAAATTTCAGTGGAAGGGCTTACTGCAAAATATATCCCAAAGAGAGGGATCTGGTTTGTAAGAAGGAGATAAGTACTAAAGGGTATACTTGTGATGGTTTAAAATGGATGGCAGTGGGTGGGAAGCCTGTTTTACATCTCTTTTCATTGAAGTCATTAGAAATGTTTTAAAACTGCTGAGATTTACAAGAGACTGCTGACTCATCTCATATTTAGAGGTTAATTTTGGCTGTATTCATATCCATGTGAAATGATTGACCAATAATGTCGACTTGGACACAATTGCCAAATCAAACCCACGTTGTACTAATTTTCAGAAATATGTTGTTGCTCAAGTTTCTGTTCAAACTCATTTGCATATCAACAAATGTAAAAATTGTCATAAGTGATATAATCAAGCAGTATTTAAAGGCTTAGAAAAATTGAATTCAAAATAAAACTGGATATAGTTAAGAGGCTCAGTTTATGGGGAAAAAGCAGAAAATGAGTTTTTCTCAACAGTTAAGCATTTTTAGTTAGTGTGTAGTCCACCTGTGAGTAACTAGATTTTAAAAACTGAAAATGACTTTAGCAAACAGCTCTGTATAGTTTTTGTTAATTACTGTACCCCAGTGTAACTAGGTTTTTTTATAAAAATTGGAGGCTGTTGAAATGTACCATTCATGTCCCCACAGCAAAAGAAAGCTTCAAAGACCTTCCCAAAAAACCCACAAATGAGTGCAGTTGATGGAAATTCTGAATGATAATTAATTCAGTCTGTTGGCTTGGCCGCTTCAGTGAACAGAGCCAGCTTCTTGTACAATTTGCAAAAAAAAAAAGTCTCTTACCGCTGGGTGCAATTTGAGTTGGAAATTCCTTCATCATCTGTGATTGTTTAGTTGATTTCAGGTGAATTGCACTGAAGAAAAAAAGCCAATATGGCCGAACAAAATTCATCATTTGTTGTGGTCCATGGTGGAAGTCATTCACATTTAATAGAGAAGAGAATGTGTCAGAGAATTTATTTTAATGGCTAACTGACTGTTAGTGAATAGTTTAATGTTTATTTAATTTATTTGGTCTCAGCATCAGCACTTTTAGCATTTGACTGAACTCAGAAAATTAAATATGAACCAGCAGACATTATCAATATTCTTTGATAACATTCTTCTTGACCCAGTTCTTTCTCTCAGGCTGATGTGGGCTCAGGCATGGTTGCACAATCCTCCAAATCATTTCTCACAAGAGCACGTCTTCACTTTTTTTTTTGTGCATTTCTGTGATCAATGATTTCATAGTTGACCTATTTCCTCTGCCTCTTTCAGCAGTTTTGTCACATGGTAATGTTTAGGTTTTGGAGATTAGGGAGGCATGCTTTCTTTCCCAGCGAAACAAAGGGATAAAGAGATGAAGCTGTGTGGAAGTTGCAAAAGGAAGTCAGGGAAGAGTAAACAAAGTGAAGTGAGCTTGAATAAACAACAAGGTAGAAATTGATACGCCCTGTTTAAGGCATAAATGATTTCAGGAGCTTCAAGTCCTGGTCTGGTATACTCAAAAATGGTCTTTGTGGCAGAATAGCTATCAACAGTTAATTAGTCAAGCAGCAGTTCGTGGTACTGGATGGAAGAGGTCAAAGAATGAGCAAGGCTTTGGTGTAGGAAAGAAGTCAGTAGATAAGAAAGAGGGTCTGTGGGTGGAAACTTATTAGAAGTTGGTGATAGGAGTCTTGAATTCAGATGTGAACAACATCAGAGATGTTCTTTTGCAATGGTAGGAAACAGGAAGAGTGGTAGTTCCTACTTGAAATGGCAAGAAGAGTAAAGGTACTTCTAACCAGAGACCGGGAAAGAGACACACACTCTGGGTAGAACACAAGCAAATGGAATACACCATGGATGCTTGGTAAGTGATTCAGTCGTCAAGGAATAGGAAAGTTTATTGGGACAAAAGCCTCCAATACAGAAACCTGTCTGACCCAGTACTCACCTGGACCATGTAGGCTGCTAATGTTATTGGTCAAGGAGTTCGAGATTGGGATTTTACAAAGATGGCTTGGAGACTGCAGTAGTAGAATTTTGAGATGATTTCACTCTGAACAGTGGGTAAGAGAAAGAGAAACCTGGGGTATGCAGTTGGACCTTTTTTTCTGCCATGTGGGACGAACGGTAGCGGGCCACATTTAAAATGCACTGGCTCCTCCAACAAACTGAACAAGCAGTGCTGTCACAATGAGTCACCTCATGGAAGAGGTGGATAGGTTTGGTGCATCTTCCAAGATGAGAGGACAGAGCACATTTCTGTCAACATAGGTCTACCAGAATGGTGAAGTGACAGAAAGCTGGTAATAGAATGCCTTCCTTTTAAAGTGGGAAAGACTTGGACAGGAAGACCGATATTCACAAACAAAAATCAGCTGCTGACTTTAAAATTATAGATATGTTGTACAAGTAACTTGTGCAGACAACGACATGCAGTTGATATTTTCTTAGTTGTAATTATTATCATTTTTACTGCCAACTGTCCATTTGATCCATAATATAAGAGTGTGATTTCTATATGTGTTTGATTTCTAAGACAGATATAGACTTGCTTAATGGGTTTGTTGCTATATAAGTTAACAGCTGGTATGTTTTGTCTTATATTTTATTTGACTGTTCAGGACTTGGACATATATTATCTTGTGGCATATTTTACCCACCCAGAACAGCAGGAAAAGATGGTACAATTTGATATGCCAAATGATTGCATAATACAGGGTGACCTGTTGTGGACCAGACTAGACCCTAGACCCTATAAGTCTTTCTTATTTTGAAGCTAGATGTGATGTGACTGGCCAAACTACTTGACATTAAGCAGAGGGCAATTTATTTAAACACTGCGGTTAAAATACAAACAAAAAGAAGACCAGTTCAGAAGAACTTAACTATTGGAAAACTTAACTGAATAATAGATACAGTAGCCATTACTAATTAACTGATCCAATATAATAACATCCCCATAAAGACTCTCGTTGGCAAAAAGTTAAATTCAGAAACAGATGCATACATGAAGGTCTCCAATCCAGGACGAAACAATATTGAGAGATTTCAGAGAAGGTAGCAGGTAGGAATCATTTACTGAAAATTCCAACCCTTCTGTGACCCCAGACAACTTCTGACTGTTCCAGCTGAAAAACAAAACTCGAAAGTCTGGTCTGTGAGAACTGACCACTTGCCTTCCATTGTTACAAATGGTTTCTTAAAAACCAATCTGAAAACTCCTAAATTGTTCACTTCATCCGTCTCTAGTAGCCAATTCGGAACCTCTGCCTTTACAACCTCTCATCAAATAAAACCCAGTACAAAATAATCTTAAAGTGACAGCATTGTCTCAGAAATGTATGGGTGAACAAATAATACATCAAGTGGTATTTTAATATTTCATGTAACAATCACCTCTAATGTAGGGGCATTTGTCTTTTCCTTTTTCTACCTTGTGTATGGAGAAATGGATCATTTTCTAAATTTGTCATGATACAGATTCTGTTTTGTGCTTTGTACATTGGACAATAACCCTGTAAATCTGGGGTGAACAACACCCATTGTCACAAGCACCACTGGGGCAGGGACATTGCATGAAGGTTAATGTAAACCTTCTGGACATGGCTTAGTTGAAAGAATGTCATACTGAAAAGCATTTAGTTATAAAGCTATAGTTATAAATATTGATTATTTTAATATCTAAGGTCCTGAAAATGTATGATTACATTTTGTGTCTACTAAATAATGTAGGATTACATTTAGTACAGAATGAGATCTGCCAATTCAGGACATTCTTGCTTTTAATGGAAAGACTGGCTTCAGAAGAAGGTGAAATAATACAGTCAACCCATTAGTAAGTCTGTGACAGCTGAAACTTGAAATTATAGGTTGCCTGGCTTCTTGGGATTATTAAATGCAATAAAATGAATGAGGAAGAGTATAGCTGACAGCTGTTGGCTCTTGAGCAAAACACTGCGTGATAAAGACCATGATAAAGATAGGAAAAGGGTCTTTTCTCTTGATGTTTAGTATTGTTGCAGCTTGTGTGTGCATGCCCCATTTAAGCAGCATTTATTATTCACATATGAAGGCCATATTTTGTGAAACTTTGGAGAATTATTTTGGTGTTGGCAAATAGGATATGCACATATGGTCTCACTAGATTCTTTTATCAGAATAAATTAACTTGAACTTTTTATTATGCTGGGATTGTCTTTACTTTTGGGAATGCTGTTTGATGTGAGTTACAGTTCAGACATATGATTGCTCTTTAAAAATTTGTTCTGGCAATGTAGATAACCTATGCATGGCTGGCACTTATTGCTACTGTCTAGTGGTACTTGATAAGGTGACCCTGAACTTTGAATCATTGTGATGGTGGTACTTCCAACCGTTATGCAGAGAATTTCAGAAATTTGATCTTTTGTTGATGGAGAAATGGATGTATTGTGTAGCTGGGGAGTGAGGGTTGAGGGTGGCTCTTAATGGTGATCCTATGCACTTGCTTGCATCTAGGAAGTGGATTCAGTGGGTTTGGGAGATCTTGCTGAAGAAGTGTAAGCAAGTTCCAGCAGTGAATCATGTGGAAAAGTACACCCCATCGCTATGGTCTTCTGGTGAAAGAAGCAGATGCTTAAAGCACCGGTGTTGCAAGCTCCTGAGCAACTCAAAGTGAGATATTGTTCAGGTTGCATTGCCGGCAACTAAGAATTGATAGTGGAATGGTCAGCAGTAGACCCTCTTCTTACCACATGATGGAGGGTTGTTGGTTGATGCAGCAGTTGAAGATAATTAAGCTTCATATGCTGTCTTGAGAGCAATTCTTTGTCATGTCCTGGTCTCAGTAACCACAACCATCTTCCTTTTGTTCTACAATGACTCCCGGCAGTAAATGCTCTTTGCTTCATTTGGATTACTAGTGCCCCTTGATGTCACACTCGATCACATGCAGCCTCAGTTTTAAGGGCTAAGGGCAGTAATGTACTTCTCTTGTCTAGTATTAATGCTCTTCCAGTCATGTTTAGATTAAAGTTGCAATGAGGTCTGTAGTCTGGTGGTCCTGGCAGAATGGAAATTGAGCACTAGTCAAGTGTGTGCTATTTATAAGTCACAGAATTATTCAACACAGAAACAGACCCTTTGGTCCAACTCATCCACACTAATCTCATAACCTAGACTGATCAATTTACCAACATTTGGCCCATATCCCTCTTAACCGCTTCCTATTCATATACCCATCCAGATGTCTTTTAAATGTTGTAATTGTACCCACCTCCACTATCTCCTGCTGCAGCACAATCCATACACTCACCACCCTCTACATTAAAGAATTGCCCCTCTGATCCCTTTTAAATCTTGCCCCTCTCACCTTAAATGTTTGCCCTCGAGTTTTGGACTCGCCTACTGTGGGGGAAAAAATCCTTATCTGTTTACCCTATCCATTCTCCTTATGATCTTATAAACCTCAGGCTCCAGTGCTTCAGGGAAACCAGTCCCAGCATATTCAGTCTCTATCTATAGCTCCAACCCTCTAACCCTGGCAAAATCCTTGTAAATCTTTTCTGAAGCCTTTCACGTTTAACAGCATACTTCCTATAGCAGGGTAACCAGAATTGAATGTAGTATTCCAAATGTGGCCTAACCACTGTCCTGTACAGCTGCATCATGACCTCCCAACTCCTATACTCAATGCTTTGACCAATAAGGGCAAACATGCCAAACACTACCATCACCATCCTGTCCATCTATGACTCCACTTTGAAGAAACTAAACACCTGCACCCCTTGGTCTCATTGTTTGGCAGCATGCCCCAGGGCTCTGTCATTAGTGTACAAGTCCTGCCCTAATTTGCCCCACCGAAATGCAACACTGAATTGATCAATGTTTTAATGGTACAATATTTACAGCTGCCTGAGCTCCCTCCATTTCGAATTCACATGACCCCTGTTATTGACTTGATTGCTCATTCACTTGTTGAGTTTTTGTAAGAATGTGATGGTAGCATGTGGGTTCACACCAATGGTTTTCTCACATTTTCAATGATCTAAGGATAATTGTCCAAAGAGAGAGACAACAAGGTCAGCCTGGTACTCACTGGTTAGCTGTGATGAAGGTGCTGATGAAGAGCTTATGCCCAAAATGTCAATTCCTCTGCTCCTTGCATGCTGCCTGACGTGCTGTGCTTTTCCAGCACCACACTCAACAGTGGTTAGCTCTGCCTCCCATCACCAGGGACCCAGTTTTGATTCCAGCCTCCGGTGGCTATCTGTGTGGAGTTTGCACATCTTCCCCTCATCTGCGTGGGTTTCTTGCGGGTGCTTTGGTTGCCTTCCACAGTTCAAAGATGTGCATTGGCCATGCTAAAATTGTCCTTAATGTTCAGGGATGTGTAGGTTAGTGGCATTAATCATGGGGAAATGTACAGTAGTAGGGTGGGGGAATGAGTCTGGGTGGGTTACTCTTAGGAGGATCAGTGTGGACTTGTTGGGCCAAATGGCCTGTTTCCAAACTGTAGGGATTCTATGATGGTCAATAATTCGTCACTATGTAGAAAGACCTTTCTCAGTGACACTGGATTTGCAGTGGCTTTTTGTCTTCGCAGCCACCAAATGTTGTATATTTTCTGGGAATCTGAATTTGGAATATTAAGGCAATAAAGTGACTTGTGCTGGTTTTGTCACTCTGTGAAGTAACAGCCTTATGTGTTTTTTTGGAGTCATTGGAAATCCAATGAAGCCATCCAGCATTCACATTCATGATGCAGAGCTGAGTGTATTGGTTCTGGATCGCAACTGCTGTTAGCAACAGAGCAATTGTATTGGGTATTTTATTTTAGAAGTAGATCATTCATTTAGTTAACAAACTTGATTTGTGTGAGCATATCAAGTTTTATGATTTGGTTAATGTTACACCCTGTTTCGGATGATACTCCAAAGTTCAACATTTTGACTTGACTAGTGACCAAGTTTCTGTGCTTCTCAACAAAACACAGTTCATTTGCTTCAGTTTCCGCTGACCTGAAACTGTAAGGCTGTTTGTTTGAAGTTGCCCAGCACCTGAGCAATAGAGTCAGCACTCTCTCGTTCTGTCATGTATACATCTTGGCATTTTGCCTCAGGGGTGGAAAGTACATGTTTGCCTGGCAGTGGCTGCTCCAATTGGAGAAGTCAAAAAGTTGGAAGAAATAATTTGTAACAAGCTTGTTGGAGGACGCCAGGAATTCTGTTGATACGGGATTGCAATAGCTTTTACTCAAAAACACATTTGCTATTGTAGAAATCAGAGGAGGTGTATTGCCTTTAGAAGAGAAGGCACTAATATCACTGAATTAGTCAACCAGAACCTTAGTCTAAAGTTCTGAGGATATGGTTCATACTGTATGATGGTGGATGGAAAATTTGATTTCAATTTTAAAAACCCTTAAATTTGAAGCTAGCCTAATTGTGACTGTGTAGCTATGATCAGTTAATGTTTAAAAACTCATCGTCTGGTTCAACTTATGTCCTGTAGGGAATAAAATGTGCTGTCCTTACCTGGTCTGATCTAGGTGTGACGACAGGCCTCCAACATTATTGTTGACTCTTAACAACACTCTGGCAGTTGTGAAAGGCATTAAATGTTGGCCTTGTCACTGACCCCTACGTTTCATGAATGAATAAATGAAGCTTTTTTTTTTGAAGGAAGATTGCACCCAAAGGTCCCATAATAGGTGATTTCCTTGGAGTCACGTGATTTAATTGTGGAATTGGATTTTTTTGTGATTATTTCTAACAGTGGGTTGCATCAACACTAACTTTCTCAATAACTAAGTATTGCTGTCTAATACTTATAGAACCAAGATTAGATATTTAAAATTTTATACAGTTTTCAGCTGTTGCTATCAGCTCTGTAACAGTGCAACACAATACAGTCATATGCATTATAACAGTGTTGAATTTAATTGACCTATCCAATTATTGTACAAAAGGAGTGAAGTATAATTGACTTGTGAAGCGTCTTGGATTGTTTAGGTCATACCCAGAAAACGAAGCGGAAAACAAATACCGACCATGACAATGATCAGTTGGTTACTTTTTGGGAACTTCGATTTAAGGGCTAAATTTTGGTCATAGCAGTGGCAGAATTGTCCTGCTGCTATTTAACACTTGTCCTGTGATCTTTTATATTCAACTGAAAACTGTCCTAATCTCTCAACTAAATGATGGCACCTCTGCCTTTGCAGCAAATGTTCAGCACCACGCTGAGGTATTCTCCTCGATAATATGCCCAACTCTAGGCATGACCCTGGAAAGTCGCAAGACTGAGCGAAATCTATGTTTTAATCACTGTGATGTCATTTTTACGTCAAAATGAAATGTCAGCAGCAATTGTCTGTTGCATACTCTCATGCATACATTTTCTTTTTATTGGAATCTTTGCTAGCAAAGTAAGGCTCATAAGCAGTTATTTTACTTAGGGTTAAACTTTCCCCATCCTTCTATCAGTATATTAAGTACATTCATGAATGCCTAATGACTCCATTGTCATCTTTGTCCAGTGCCTGCAGTACTTTTAACATGAGAATACTTTTGGTTACCAAATCAAAGTACCAATTCCTTTACCATCCCTACTGATCTGGGGCAGCGACATATGTTGTTAGAATAATGTTTACCATTTGTCCTTTTCAACATACAGAGGCATATTGCAAATCTGTTAAGCATGGTCACTGGTGCAGCAGATGTCTACATCTCATTAGTATAAGTTTTATAAGTGTGTTTGTTATTTAAGTCTTGTCTTTGGCTTCAGCAGTAGGCACATACATCACCTTCCGTTAACCTGGTTTTTACAACTCCTGTGACTTGGGCAAACTCTTCAAGTAAACTGCGAGCGTTCTATTCGTAGTCTGGGTTAGGTCATCATGAAGCCCCAAGCTTCTCAACCTACCCTATTGTCAGAGTCATGGTAACTCTCACACCCTCTCCCTAATGAGAGCCTAGCCTGTCCTCTGGAAGTCCAGTGACTTTCAGGTTATTTCTGTTTCATACTCAAGGAATGCAGCATATGCCCAGGTACATCTAAATAACATTCAACCACCTAATCTAATCTGTGCCAGCAGTGTGTTCATCAGCGTGTTAATCCTTTCTTGTTTTACGGATACCTGACAGCTCGTGAATTCAGAATGCTGATCAAACAGCATTTGTCTTGAATGCTATTGAGTTTCTTTAGTGTTCTTGGACCTGCATTCACCCCCAAAAAAAATCAAGTGTATTACATCACGACTGTGACTTGCGCCTTTTGTCAGTGGACAGACAGACAAAATCAGGAGGTGAGCCACTCACCACCAAATACTTAATCTGGTGCAGCCAAAGCATTTGAGGCTTGACCAATTAGGTTTCTGGTCCTTATTGACCCTTGGGATGTTGGTTGCAGATGGTATGAGTGGCAAGGCCATTGCATGTTAAGAGGCTTGGGTTAGATGCTTTCTTGTTGGAGATAATCATTGTTTTGTATTTGTATGGCACAAATGTTGCCCATCATTTCTCAGCAGAAGTTGTTTAATCCTGACTGCATTGTTTTAGTGATTTATGAATGAAGTTGAATATTGTATGGTTGCTCATGAGCAGGCCCACTTCTGATGTTATAACATGAAACCAGCTAAAGATGGTTAGACCTAGATGTCTTGCAGATATACTTTTGGGGCTTATGTGAATGTCCTCTAATAACCACAGTGATCTTTGTGACATGCATGACTCCAGCCAGTGGGGAGAGTTTTCCCTAAGCTCTATTTTACAAAACTTGTTGCTGCCAAATTCAGCAAATGCTGCATTGCTGGTGTGCCCACTTCTATGTACCCGCTAGAATTCAGCTCATGCCCATGTTTGACCAAGTCAGTCATACAGTTAGCACTGAGTGGTCCTGGCTGAACCCATGCTGCATATCGGTGAGGTAGTGCCATGTGATAACTGACTTGCAGAATAGCTGGTAGACACCTAAGTCATGGGGTTGAATTTGTCTTCCTTTCTGTGGTGAATATACTTGACCATGTTTTCAGTTGAATAAAACCAAAATATTGTGGATACTGAAAACATCAAATAAAAACCAAGTCCTGCCTGGAGAGTTCCTGCCAAATCTGCTGAGTTTCTTCAGCACTTCCTGTAATTTAAATTTTCCAATTGCTCTAGCATGTTCCAGACCCACAGTACTACAGTTGGGTTATTGGAGTCCACTGTCTCTGTTGTTTTAAAACCTGAAAGAGGTATAATTAGACATGAGTTATAGCAGTTTTTTTTTAAAAAACAAAAGTCTTGTCACGAGCATAATCCAGAAATATTGGAAGTTGAAACGCACTAATAAGTAGGAATGGTGTGGGATATGAACAGTTGAAGCTGACTGTTTTAATATTAAAACAAAGTAGATGAAAGAATAAGTAGCACATACGGTATAATTTTTAAAAAAATCTTGGACCATTTGAATTCTACTGTGGAGGGTCCATTTTGCTGCTTGTATTTAGAGCCCTCAGAAATTATCTATGCATTGTCACATTCCTTTGACAAAAAAACTGTTTTGCATTTATGTGAAGGTAAAGTGTAATTATATTATTCAGAATACTTTTGAATGGGAGCGCAATTGAAGTTGTGCTGTTTACTATCTTTGCAAAACTGCAACCAAACAGCTTTTTGTTTCAACCCACAAATGATACCATCTTGAACTTCCAGTTCAAAATCCATAAACATAGCTATAAACATCAAAGAATAGGTTGCCTCAGTGTTGCTACAGTGTCACACTACACCATATTGGGGAAATGAAAACCAATGGCCAGCAAAACCAAGATTTGAATTAACAATTGGATTGGGGAAGTATAGTGGAATAGTAGACCTTAATCACAAAGGTACTGTATTTTCGCATGAAGACCTTGGTCATTTCTCATTACAACTTTCACAGTCCCTGCTTTGTCGAATTTGATTTTTCTAATTCAGCTCCACACCTCAGGGAAATTGGGCCTTTCTCATTTATTTTGTCACCTAAGGTATGGAATCATCTTGGTTGTGTGTTTCATTGAACCTTTCCAAATGCACTTACATTCTATTCCGAGTAAGCGACCCAAAACTGCTCATGCCATTGTGGATTAGTGGTAAATCCCTTTTTTTATCATTGTGTGATTGGATAGTTTTGTGAATCAGACTAATAGTGAAAAACCTCCCTGGAAATTGAATACCCATTACATGTTTGTTTTAGAACTGTCAGGAATTTATAATTCCAAATTAAGGTTTCTGTCTCGGCCCAAGTTTATGTCTATGTATCTGATATATTCAGATATTTCACAAATGGGTGTTGGGTGTTGGTTTTTATGATGTAACAATTTATTTAGTTTCTGCTTTACTGAAGCTGAAGTAACTGAAAATACCAGAAAGTTGTGGATCAGTCAGGATGTGAAAGGAAAGGATGGGTTAATATTTCAGGTGAGTTACTTTATCCAAGGAACATGGCAACTTGCTTTGAGAATTTTTATTGCCACCCCTCCATTTATCTTGAATTTCCCCCATTTCCATGAACCTCTGAAATGTTTTCTCCTCTAATTCTGTTGAAATCATTGATTTTAATAATTGTCACTATTGGGGACTGTGCTTTCAGCTAATAAGGCCCCAGCATGGTGGTTCAGTGGTTAGCACTGCTACCTCTCAGCATCTGGGACCCAGGTTCGATTCCAGCCTCGGGTGACTGTCTGGAGTTTGTACATTACCCGAGTCTGCATGTGTTTCCTCTGGGTGCTCCAGTTTCCTCCCACAATCCAAAGATGTGCCGAAATGGCCATGCTAAATTGCCTATAGTGTTCAGGGGTGTGTAGTGTAGATGCATTAGTCAGGGATAAATGTAGAGTAATGGAGAATAGATTGAGTGGGGTACTCTTCGGAGGATTTGTGTGGGCGTGTTGGGCTGAAGGGCCTGGTTCCGTACTATAGGGATTCTATGACCCATGATAGCTTGAGAATCTTTTCTTTAAACATTGTACCAATCTCAATGATCAAGATTTTGGTGGTTTTCTCTAAGATTTCCTGATTTGACTGTCAAAGTTTGCTTGGGGTGTGCCTTAGGAGATTCATTTACGTTAAAGATGCACTATATATGTGCCAGTTGTAGTTCAACCCATCTTATGTATTTGAGTACAAATCCTACAGAATCAGCTGACAAATATAGTTACTGTAATGTGCAGGTCCAAGAATAGATCTTGCGGTGTGTCTGACTAATCCACATGTCTCCAACAGATCAAGAAAGAATTTGGTTATATTTTTCTAATTAACTGCAGCTTTTATTGAACACTTGTGGTTCTAAGCATATGTCTATTAAAACTAATGGTAAATACTCAACAAAATCCAAGGACTTGGAATGCCTAACTGTCAGTGTCCTCAGACTCAGAATTATGTTTTGAGTTGTTATGTGAAATATTTGTGTACGAAAGAACAGGATTTTGATTACTTGGAATTCTGCCACTTCAGGTTTTTTTTTTGCAACAACTTTTATAAATTCTAAATGGTGTTTTACAAAATCAGCAATTTCTTAGTTTTTGACCAAAGTAGCGGGATTAATTTGAGTGAGACAAGAGAATGTTACAGTTACCTATTTTCAATTCCAATTCTAGTTACAGATTTTCAAAGCACTGTCGTCATGAAATCTTGATTTTAAAAATTAAGCATGGTTTTTTTTTTACTGGGACAGGACAGGTTGAGTTTTGATATGATAACTGTTTTCTGGTATTCTAAAACAATTAAATAATACAAGCCAGGACAAGTTATTTCACCTTGTACTCTGGTTCTACCGAAATGAGACAGATCCTGTCTCTGTAGGGAGGTAAATTCAAAAAGAATCATGAAAACAATGTATCAGTGAACAGTTGAACTGTCTTAGAATGGGGTCCTGAGTGGGGGTGGTTTAAGAACTTAGTATTGATGAAAATACTTTCAACTTTAGATAAATTTTGGGACATATTGAATAACCTGAGACAGCAGATATGGTGTGGTAAGTATAGCATGCCTTGAAAGAACAGATGATTTTCTGACTCTCCTGTTTTGGTATTTTTCCTTTTCATGCCTATTATAGATTAATTAGCTGTGATTGATTACTGTAGTTAGGTGAACTTCACTGCACCATGCAATATCCGATTAGTAGAGGTGAAATCAGATTAACCTTCGCCATCTGATGATTTCCATGTTGCCAGAAATTGTTCCATTTTATTTGGTATTTTTAAATTTAAAAATAGATTTTTTTCCTCTTGTAATATCATGAGCATTGTTTTAAACCCAAACACACGAGTTTCAATGCTCAAGTTTCGACAGAGGAATGATTTGCATGTAGATGTCAGTCTGATTATTCTTCAAGAATTGTATATCTTGTTGCAAATTTTCACAGTAAGGGTGAGAGTTTTGCAACTTTACAACTGTTATGTTTATTCAGCATTTCGTGACTGTATGCATGTTTTAAATTACCAGTGGCTTTAATCTTTAAATTTATCTTTTAATATCGTTTGTGCAGAGAAGTTCAAAATTAAAGTTGCAGAGTATTGCCCTGTGATACATAATACATAAATTTGATTCATTAGTGGATTCTCAAGTGCTCATTTGGTCTGTTCCAATTAGCACCTCTTTTTATGAAGACTTACGGATGTCATCTGTGTCATGATATTTATAATGGGTGATGAAACTGTTTCTGATCTTTTTAATGAACAGCTATGACTATTGGGTTTCGGAAGGATACGCTGCTCAAACTACCATTGCTAGCCTGACCTTGTGTTCAATGCAAAATGCAATGCACATGTTATAACAGGAGAGATGGTATCTCCAACTTTTGTATTATTTCCGGAATTCTCAGTTGATGATTTAAAATAAGATATTTCTGGTCCTTATTGTTTGCCGTCAGAGTTGACTACCTACAAGTTGTAATTTCCACCTAAAATGACCAACGTTTTTGCTGTGGCTCAGCTGAATACCCAGCACTGTAAAGGGTTTTTAATGTCGTCTTAAGAATCTTGCAAAACCAATTAATCGGTGGTTGCTGAGTATGGCTAGCTTTTCGTTTTCGGAGGTGGGATGTTCAGATTTACAAGTCTCCTTTTTTCACGAGTCAATGCTTTGCTAAGTGTTGTTTTCCTGTTCAGATACTCCTCCTTGAGCATGTTCTTGTGGAAGGTGTTGTATTTAATCCCTTGGTCTTTTTTATTTGTGGGATGTGGGAATTGTTGACTATGCGAGCATCTACTCTTCATCTCTGTTTGCCCTGGAGAAGATGGTGGTAAGGTGTTTTGTTGAGCTATTGGAGTCCATGGGGAAAGCAGACCCAGAGTTCTATCAGGAAGGGGGTTTGAGCATTTTGACCCAGTGCCATTTAGAATTAATGAGCACTGAAGTGTGTGTGGCTTGCAGGTGGCACTTGACATATGCACCTGCTGTTCACGTCATTTTTGGGGCCAGAGGTTGTGGGCCTAGAAGGCACTGTCAAAGGAAACCTGGTGAGTTGCTGCAGTCTATCTTGTGAAAGATACAAACTGTCACTAGTCAAGGGAGTGAATATTAAAGCTGGTAGCTGGAGTGCCAATATAATGGGTTTGTTTTCATGCTGGATCACCTCGAGCTTCTTGAGTGTTTTTCCAGCTGCACCCATCCAGACAAATAGTGTTTTATCAAGCTTGTGCCTTGTAGCTGGTGGATTTGGTTTGGGGGTGACAGGAGGTGAGTTGTTTGCCTCAAGATTACTAGCTTTTGGTTTGCTGTTGAACAACAGTCTGGTTCAGTTTTTGGTCATTGGTAATCCCCACGATGATGATGATGATGATAGGGTATTCGGTGATGGTGATGCATTGAATGTCAACTGATTCTCAGTTGTTGGAGATGGTCATTGTCAGGCTGTTTTGTGGTGCAGATGTTCCTTGCCAATTCATTTTAAACAATAATAATGGTGTTATGAAGGTGTAGAGGTGTACTGTACCTTTTGAGAGTTGGAAAACTAGTAAGGACTGACAAAGCATGTAGAGTCCTGAACAAAGTAAGAATGTCCCAAAGGTAATAACTGCAGCTGAGTTGTCTTGAAACAAAAACAAATTCAAATTCGTCCAATCAGTTTAAATTATGCCATAAGGTACCAAAATCCAATCGAATTTGGTATTTTGATGATAATAAAACCAGTGAAACGATCCAGTGTTTTGGGGTATAAACCGGACATTTTGAACACTTAAAAGAAGAACTGCCAAGGGCATCCAGAAATATTGACTGCCAGTTGAAGAGCTATCTGAAAGGTACCTGCCTATAAGACATTTGTGCACCAGAAAATCAAAACCTACCTAAAGAAAATTTACAGAGGAAAATCTACAAAGGAGAATCGATAAAGCTGACTGGTTTTTGAAACTTTGTTTTTGTAAATCTTAATTGGGATTTTTTTTTAATCGGACCAGTATTGTAGAGTGGGAGGTAAAAGATAGGTTTAAGAGAAAGGAGTTGTAAGTAGTTGTTGGTTTTAATATTCTCTGTTGGACTTAATTTTTACTTAAGAATTTTATTCTTTAAGTCGTGGCTTCTGGTCGTAAGTTCTTTGCCTCTCGAATTTTAACAAATTACGGCAAGAGATGAAAGTTTGTGTGGCTGGTTTAAATTACCAGAGGGGTTTACCCCATGTTGTAACAGGAGAAACCTCCGACAATGTAGCCCACCCAAAGATGTGATGTCGAGTTTTATTTTTAACTGAATAGGCACTTGATATAAATGCTGATCTGGTGCAGAGCCCAGTTTGGAAGCTGAAAGCTGAGTTGTGATTGGCACTCCACCAACATGCTCACTGAACTCCTCTGCCACATTCAGACTTGTAAATGAAGGCTTTTTTGCAAGCTGCTTTTAACAGAATTCTGTGTGGGGGGGGGGGGGAAAAGTACAGACCTATACTGACATACTTTTCTACAAGATAAATCTGAGTCCTCTGCTTGCCTGGCTCTCCTGTAGTTAAACAGTCTGACATTCAAGCTCTTGATCGATTTTATATAGATGAAGAAGATTGTTCTCCAGACACTAGCTTTCCTTTTTCTGATGACACTACAATTAATTTGTTGATTTTTTTTTTTGTTTTCTTTCCCCTTGTTCTTTCGGTTTTGCAGTGATTTTAGTAAAGTCTGAACGAGTGCATAAATGTGAATGGTGTGATATCCCAAAGATTCAGTGAATCATTTTGGATAGCAACCTTTTGCATGTTTCCATGGGAAGTATATTGTTGGCTAGGCCAGTGCGTGTTGCTCACCAGTGTCTGCGCTGTACTGTTCTTGCACCACTGCAGACCATTTGGTGCAGGTACACTTGCAATGGAAAAGGAGTTCCAGGATTTTGATCAAGTGGCATTGAAGGTGTGGTGGCTTTGTTCCAAGATAGGATGGCGTCTGACTTGGAGGGGAGCTTGCAAGTAGTGAGACTTCCAAGCATCTGCTGCCCTCCTCCCTCTACGTAATAGAAGTCACACATTTGGAAAGTGCACCCTGGAAGTGAAGGAGTTAGCTGAGTTATTGCGGTGCACCTTGGTATTCACTGTCTGTCTGTGACAGATACTGCCGCCACTGTGTGTCGATGGTGAGAGTGAACATTTCAGTTCATACTTAAGGTGTTGAATAAGTGGGCTGGATAATGAGCTGCTTGATTTTGTAGACACACATATCCAGGTAGATGTGCAGTCTATATTTCTTGTGAGTCCCATGAGATGAGAGTCAAGATATTTTAAGTGACAGCATTTTTGCTGGAATCATTTCCTCTATGGTTTTGTTCTGTGGATAGTTGAACTGGAACCAGCAACTCAGCAAAAGTAAAGCATGTGCCTGAGTCTGGTGTGAACTGTGCAGATGATATTCAATGTGAGGTATTGATGCAAATTGATAAGAAATTTGTGGCAAAATCTGGAGTTTTTTTTTATACATTGTAGTTTAACTCTTGAGAATATAGCTGTGTTTTGTTTGGGAGGATTAGAATGTGTTGGATTATGGTTTGTTTTTGCAAATGTTTTCCTAACGACTTCCCACAACCATATGATTCAAAAACTACGTACACAACTGTTCACCCAGAGCTATAATGTGAGTCAAGAAACAGTGTTATATTTATGGGAAAGTACTTTGATATTTGTTTAGAATTTGATGTACAAACTTTTTAAAGTAAAATACTGAGATTTTTTTTCCTACCGTTTTACAAGCATATTTGTATTCAAGGTGCCTGCTAATAGCATTCCTTCAAATATACAAGCTAGTGATAGTAATTGAAATTTATGAGACAAAGCTATTACAGATGTCTGTGTCTTGGAATATAAGTGACACTGCATTATTTTTAAACAAACTTTGGGGACTTTGCATAGTTGCTAATAATACTCATATTAGTTTAAATTCACTGAATGTTCTAACTAGACTATTTGACACTTCAGAAATTGAACTGTGAATTTCCATGTTAAAAAATGTAGCAAGTTATTTTTCTTACATTAATTCGTGATGGGAATTTGTTTCAAAAATAGTTTTGATGACAGTTTGTTTCCTGTAGTCTTGTGACATCATGAAACTAAGACTCAGTTCCTGTCAGCAAATTTGTACTTTCAAGCACTTTTTTGCAGTGTCATATTCTGAGCACTACAATGCTTTTATTTTAAAAATCAATCCTTCCCTAATCCTTTTAAAGATATTTTTTTCCAACTGCCTTTTATTGTGAACTCAGTACTGAATTTTGCAATTTAATTGAACTGAAAACTCTCAAAAGACAACAAATATGAACTCCCATTTGATGGGAAAGCTTCTAAGGCAAGCATTTTTATCTTTTTGACTTTGCTTTGATAGGCGTCCATATGTTCTACTGATATCTCAACTTGAATTTGCCAAGTGAATTATAAAAGCCCTTCACCGAATGTCAGTGCCTATTATGGATATGACCTGTGAAAATATAAAAATAAGTTTGTTTATTTTGAAAGATAAATTATTACATGAAAATGAATCCATGAACACTGTGACAAAACTCTTGAGAATATAGCTGTGTTTTTGTTTGGGAGGATTAGAATGTGTGGGATTATGGTTTGTTTTTGCAAATGTTTTCCTAACGACTTCCCACAACCATATGATTCAAAAACTACATACACAACTGTTCACCCAGAGCTATAAAGTGAGTCAAGAAACAGTGTTATATTTATTGAAGAAAAATCAAACTTATTGTCCCTCTCCCGAAAGAGGGGAGAGAAGATTTCAGTGTTAGCATCTAGAATGAATAGAACTAGATCCATGATGTTTTTAGAGTCCTGCTTGCAAATCTTATGCATGGCTTTGCCATTTTACAACAAACACGATTGAAGCATCATCCTTGATGTGATAGCAGTACGCTTTTGTGAGTTGAATGTTGTGGGTTCAAGCCTCACTGTAAATTTGTGCATATTGCCAAAGTTGGTAATGCTTCAGTGCAGTGCTGACAGAACATTGAATTACTAAGATGTTTGATCTTTGGAGGAGGTACTGAAATAAGTCCTTGCTCCCTCAAGTGTGGGGAAAGGACCCTGCAGCACTATTTTGAAGAGAGGGTTATTTATGCCAGTGACTTACATAAAAGATAGAGATTTATTTTGATGGTAATGGCAAAGAATGATTGGATAAATACTAAATAAATATGGCACCGTGGCTCCGTAGTTAGCATCGCTCCCTCACAGCCCAAGGGATCCAGGTCCGATGACCGTTGCCCAAGGCCAAAATTATTAATGTGGAGTTTACTCATTCTCCCCATATTTGCATGGGTTTCCTCTGGGTGCCCAGGTTTCCCCCCAAATCCAATGATGTGCAGGTTGGGTGAATTGGCAATGCTAAGTTGCCCATAGTGTCCAGGGATGTGTGGATGAGGTGAACAAAGTTTAAAAAATCACACAACACCAGGTTATAGTCTGACAGGTTTAATTGGAAGCACACTAGCTTTCGGAGCTAGTATGCATCCAATTAAACCTGTTGGACTATAACCTGGTGTTGTGATTTTTAACTTTGTATACCCCAGTCCAACACCGGCATCTCAATCATGGATGAGGTGGGTTAGTCATGCTAAATTGCCCATCGTGTCCAGGGATGTGTGGATTAAGTGGGTAGCCATACGCAGGGTTGCGGCACTGGGGTAGGCGGGTGAGTCTGGGTGGGATGCTGTTTGTCGGGGTGGTATGGGCTCAATGGCGTGCTTCCTCACTGTGGGGGTTCTATGATTTGTAGTTGTGTTTTATCTGGGAAATTAGGGCAGGTTCATTGAGTTTTACATGGAAATACATCAGATGGGAACACAAGTCAGAAGCAAAGCTATGGTATGCCAAATCTCCTTCATCAGCAAGCAAGACTCAGTTTTGAGATTCCAGTCCTTTTTCATTAGGAATCAAGATTAGTCTCCATCGTCTTTATTTATTGCCTCAATTGTGTTGTCAGCTACCTCTTGGGAGATGATGTACTTGAAGCCTCTTGTCAGAAAGTTGTAAGTGAATCATCTTGGCTTAGCTAGCAGCAATTGTTATTCCAAACAACAAACAGCTTCAAACCTAACTTAGAGGGAAACAGGTATGATGGAGTTAGACTGACAGTGCAGTGCAGTATTAAAATTATAGTGCGTTGTCAGAGATGCTATCTTTTAACTGAGAGGAAATAAAGTGAAACTCTATTAGGTGTGCATTCAAAGAAAAGCTGAGCCCTGGTCATCATATACTTGATAGCCATCAAAAATAAATCCACTTTCTTTTTCTTTGTTTTTTGAGGAATTTTGTGATGTGCAAAATGGATGTCATAAATGCCTGTATAACCTTCAGCCTTGGGTTATTAGATGTACTGTTTCTCAGTCATGGTAAGGTGCATTGTAAGTGCATGACATGTTTAAAAAGTCCTCATTTATGTAGTTGAGTGAAGGCATTTTAACATCTATATTCTTATAGAAAACCTTTTGTTCCACGAGGACAGAATTGAATGCAATGCAGTGAATCTTCAAGAAGAAGAACCCCAGTTGCCAGAATAGCCTTTATGTTTCAGTCTTTCAGTTTTCCAGGATCTACACAGCTCCCTTTTGGGCATCTTCTGTTGCTTAGCAACACTACAGTGTTGCCTTATCTTAGAACAGGCAAGGTGCTTCTGCAGTTGATAGATTTGATTTAATTGCATTGGCTTGCCCATGACTGGTTAGGAACTTGCACATTTTGCTTCATTTTACTTTGTTACTTGGCTCAAAATGATTTTTTTTCTTCCAATTTATGGCATTGTTGTAAATTATTAATTTAATGTTTTATTTTCTTAAAAACAGGAAATTAATCTTGTTTAATATAGGTCTCTATTTCTTTTCATTTTACCGAAGTTTTCCAGGCAATAATTTGATTGAACAGATCAGCAAATGAATCTGTACTAAGCAGATCACATTCTTGCCAAAGCCTTTTAAATGAAGTAACGTTGCTCTTAACAAGATAAGATGTCGGACTTGCCTTAAGTATTTCTGTGCCGTTTTTTGGATAGTATTTTGTACATTCATTAACATAATGCCATTTACAACTCCATATGCTCCGAGGCACCTTACAGCCAGTGACATTCTCTTTACATCATTGTCTGTCTTGTATTTTAGAAAACATGGCAGCCAATTTGCACAAAACAAAGTGAAGTGATGACGTGTGGGTTTGATGTGGAAGTTCCATGTTGGACTGGGGTGGACAAGGTCAGATGACGCCAGACTACAGTCCAACAGGTTTACTTGAAATCACAGGCTTTCTGAATACTGCCCCTCTGTCAGTTGAAGTTAGTTAGAAGCACACAGGCACAGAATCTATAGGCAGAGAGATCAAAAGGTCATACAAATGGTGTGAGGTGGAGTGTCGTCGGGCTGAGTAATAGGTCTCTGCAGGTATTCAAGAGTATCAGACTATGTGAGTGTCAGTAGCTGAATAACCAGTGAAGGGGTGACCTATAATCAGGTTAAATGTGGCAGAGAGATAATTACAAAAAAGTTAAGGTGGTGTGGAAACACCAAATGACTGGAATAACATAAGAGTCGTGTGCCGAGAGTCTAACCAAAGTAACAAGTAATCCCAAACTGTACAAATTTAATTAAGGTAGAGAGATTTGTCAAGGTAATGGTGTCGACCCTCGGCATGTGACTCTTATACCTAATAATGTTATTCCAGTCATTTGGTTTGTGTCCAGCAGCACCTCTCTTTAATGTTTTGTAATTATCTCTGCCTCATTTAATCAAATTATAAGTCATTCCTTCACTTGTTATTCAGCTGTTGACACTTTACTCTCTGTGTCTGACACTC
Source organism: Chiloscyllium punctatum (assembly GCF_047496795.1). NCBI lineage: Eukaryota > Metazoa > Chordata > Chondrichthyes > Orectolobiformes > Hemiscylliidae > Chiloscyllium > Chiloscyllium punctatum. The sequence continues at coordinate 127,888,159 of NC_092743.1, forward strand.
CTCATCGCCTGCAGACATTATTATTTGGCCTGTTGACACTCCACTCACACCATTTGTATCACAGATTCTATCAGGAAACACATCGACATGGACCCAATATACCGGCCGCTGACAACCGGAAGTGGCAGAGACAAGCCTCTATAAATGCTGGAGGAAACATCACAGAAGTGCTTCACAGGAGGCTCCCAAGCACTGAGGATGTCACCTAGACAGGGGACGAAACGTCTGCAACACAAATTCTCAGCTCGGCGAACAGAACCACAACGATCTTTTGATCTCTTTGCCTATAAATTCTGTGCCTGTGTGTTTTTCTCTCTCTCTCTCTCTCTCTCTCTCTCTCTCTCTCTCTCTCTCTCTCTCTCTCTCTCTTCACCTGACTGAGGAGCAACATTCCAAAAGTTGGTGATTTCAAATAAGGTGCCTGACTTTTGACCTGTGGGAATCCAGTTCCTTGTTATAACTGACAGATTTGTGAATAGTGATTTGTGTTTGACTAAAATAACCTTAGGAGCACAATTTCCTTATTGAAAATAAACTTTTTGTTTTCTAAACATTTGTAGCTAGCATTCTTTCCGTTTTGTCAACCTGGAATTATGATTTGTATTTCCCTTCACACTGTTTGCCACGAAGTTCTGAATGATCTGTTCTTAACAGAGGGAATGTTCCATCTGATCTAATTGCCAACACAGGAGTTTGGTTAGATGACATAAATGTATGACTTTGTCAAATATAACATTGTTAAATGTGGAACATGAGACAGCACCCTGCAAGCATTTTAAGAATATTCATTGCTGCAAAGTTGGGGTTGTGGCAACCATTTAGCAGCCAGTAAGGTTCAACAAACAGGAATGAAATTTATTTTCATATTAATTGTGGGCTAAGTATTAGGTAGTGGCAATATTTCGCACCTAATCATCAAAGTAATTTAATGGGATCTCGTGTTTCTATTTTGGAAGGCAGACAAGATTTCATGTCTCATCCAAACAATGTCAACTACAATGAGGTGTCATCTGTCGAAGTATCTGGATAAATGGAACCTGAAACCCCAACTTTCTGACTTAGTTAGAATTGTTACCACTGAACCAAGGTGTACCATGGAAGTTCTATTTAATTGGTGTAATTGAAATTTCTGTAAAATATAATTTTTATAGTAACAGTGTTGAGCTTTTGTTTTCTAACTTCAGCTGTGAAAGATCTACACATACCTTTGTTCTTCCAGTAATGGATTCTGCCCAAAACATTTCCCCACTCATGGGGCATGGGTGTCACTGGCTGGTCCAGCATTTTCTGCCTGTCCCTAGTCACCCTGGAGAGGATGGTGGTGAGCTAATTTACATAAAAGCAAAATGTTAGATATTGCAGGTCACTTTCTCATCTTGGCTGTAATTAATGCAATATCTAATTAAGAAGGAAATATTTTGCGAACAGGTATGTGGCTCAACACTGAAGTTTATTGTCCTATTAGGTGTAAAAGTTTCATTGGTCCCAATACAGAGTACAGCTTTATAGGCATTTGTCTGATTCTCCTGCAATGAAATGGATGGCATTTCTCCAATTTTTAAAGTAATATTGCAGTATTGTTGATCGTGCCATAGGAAGGAGAGTGCATAGTAATTTCCATTTAGTGGCACTGAAGGACTCAACCAACCTGTTGAGTTACACATCAGAAACAGAGAAATTGAAATTAGGGAGCAAAGCAGTAAAGGGCCTACAGACAAAAAAAAAGTAAATCAATTCAGCAAAGAAACTAAATTCAATTTTTTTCTAAAACTATAACTGCACAGGGTACCTAGTAAAGAAGACCATTCAGCCCAACAAGCCCATACATGTGGTTTTGTTGCTGTCGAACCTTTTTGTTTCTTACTCTTTGCTCATGTGATTGTCTATTTCCCTTCAATATCTTGTGCTGCTTGGTTCAACCACTCCTTATGGTAATAGGTTCCACATTCTCATCCTCCTTTGGGTAAAGTAGTTACCATTGGTATTATTGGTGACTGGTTGTCAGAATGTAAAAACTGAAAAACTGTTCTTCTAGTTTGACTGCTATGGATGCAGTTTCTAAAAGAAGGTTATTATCAATTTTGATTATATCACTTAAGGATATGGAGTCTTAATTACTTATGTGCATGTGAAGATATGTTGTCAAATTATGCCTAGTTTCTTTTGCATTTCCATTTAGTATACATTTATAGATGGAATTTCAGTGCAATAGAATTGATTAACATACAGTAGACCACTCTTTCATGGCATTGACCTTTTTAAGAAATGGCACACTCTTCCAAAACACTGGTAAAATAATTTCATTATTATTAAAGAGATAATGATGAAAAGCTATGTCACGTGGTGTCAAATCACATTTGTGTAATTCTGGATTGTGTTCTCCAAACAATTTCACCTTCAGTTTGATAGAAAAACCCACTTCACAAATTTCTTTTGTTCAGTTCTTACATTTGTTTCTCTTACAAGGAAATATCTTCCTAATCCAAGATTACATTTGTGTGGTAGTTCAGAATTACCTTCTTTTTGGAATTCAATTGAATTAAATTTTGCCTTTGACTCATTGCAGTCTGTGTGCATTTGGCTTTACGGCGTAGTTACAGTGTCACTGAGAGTTATATGGGCAAGGGAGAACAATACAATTGTAGTATTGTCATGTGCACAGATCTCTCACTTCAGTAACTTCAAATATTCAACTGGATAGATTTCTACTAAAACGTTTGCAATTCTTCAGCTGTGACCTCTGATTGTCAAGCGGTGAGTGACTTTACTCAGTGTTCTGAGAATTGTCCTTGCTTTGGTTTTGCATCTGTAACTTGATGTTTTAGTTTGATGGCTTTAAGCAAATCCTGTATTCAAGTGTATCCATGTATCTCACTTTCCATTTCAAAAATGGGCCCCTAAAAAAAAAGTTATATTGCTGATTTCCTTTCCAGCAATGATCCCACGTGGGAGACTTTGTCCCTGTAGCTCTAGTACTGAAATTACAAGTGATGAAGCTCAGTAATTCGACAATATCTAAAATGAATGTGTGGAAATGCAGCAATGTTTTCTTTTGCAGCAGATTACTATATTGGGGCACCTTGATTATCCGAGTACCAATTATCCGAAAATCAGATTATCCGAAGGAGATTTTGAGGTCCCGGTAGAAACATTACATCAAAGACGTAATGTCTTTTATTTAGTGATTTTAAACAGGCAATTTCTCCAAATGACTGACCACCTGCTCTCTCTCTTTCCTCCCTTTTTCCTGCTCCCCCCCCCCGCCCGCCCGCCTCCTGAACTCTACAGAGAGGTGTACCCTAACCAAGCACCCCTCCCCCCCCCCCCCCCCCCCCGCCCCCAAAACCAGTTCCCAGGAATACACTCTACAACATTGTCCTGTGCAGGGCAAACATGAAACCTGTCAAAAATTTGCAGTTATAAGTTTGTGTGTGTGTGTGTGCTATTTGCCCCACAAAGGCAGCAGCAGCAGTCTTGTTGGTGTACAGTCTGGCTGCTCTGGAGAGTGGAGTTGGGGGTGGGGGCTCGTGCACTTTGTGCTGGGGGTGGGTTTGGACTGGGTTGGGGGGAGGTGGGTGGAAGGTGGTGTTGGGGGCGGGGAGGTGTTCGGGGTGTCGCGCAATGAGTGCAGACTTTAAAACTCAGAGCCCCAGAGGAAAGGCATTTAATCGATTTTCCGAATAATTGATTATCTGAAAGAAATAGTGCCCGCCCATCTTGTTCAGATAATTGAGTTTCTGCTTTGTAATCCACTGCATTACTGCAGGCTGTTAAAGTGTAGAGTGTTTGCTTTCATTGAGGCCCAAAACAGCTTGGTGGTGTTTGGAAATTATATTAGCCAACTAGTTACCATTTCATTGGCCAGCTAGTATTTTCTTAATTTGTTTTTCATGGTATTGGTGGGCAACAGGGAACTGTCAGCTCTCTGCATCGTCCCAAGATGTCAAAATGTTTGGTAAAAAAGCAGGCAGATGATGGAATTATACAAATATTTTGAGCACCTTTTGCCAATAAAAAGGATGCATTGCTTGCTATCTTAAAGGGTTTTCTTCTAAATGACCTTGTGCACGTTTCCTTTTTGTTTTGTGAAGAATGTTTTGATTGATACTTTTGGAAGTTCTACTGAAAGTTTTCACGAATGCACTTTGTAGAGCTGATATGGGGAATCAGTGGATGTGGTTTACTTGGACTTTTAGTAAGGTCCCTTGTAAGGGATTTGCACGTAAAACTAAAGTGTATGGCATTGGGGACAATATACAGATGTGGATAGAGAACCCTTTGATAGAAAGAAAAAAAGGAGTAGAATAAAAGGGACTTTTCTGAGTGGCAATGACCATTGGTGTGCTGCAGGAATCAGTACTTAGACCCTAGATATTCACAATGTGTAATCACTATTTCGATGAAAGAACTATATGTAATATCTCCACGTTTGCAGATGATGCAAATCTGTGTGGGAGGGTGAACTGTGAGGAGGCTGAAGAGATGTTTGTGTGATTCAGACAAATTGAGTGGGCAAATGCAGGGCAGATGAGATTTATTGTGGATAAATGTAAGCTTATCCACTCTGGTTGCAAAAATACAAAGCTTGGTTATTTAGTTGAATGGCAATAGATTGGGAGAAGGATCAGTGCTTGTACACCAGCTGCTGAAAGTAAATATGAAGGTGTAGCAGGCAATGAAGAAGGCAAATGGCCTGTTGGTCTTCATAGTGAGAGGACACAAGGACAGGGATGTCTTGCTACATTTGTACAGGGCCTAGGTTAGATCAGACCTGGAGTACTCTGTACTTGGCATTGATAGAGGGTTGGCTGACTGCCAGAGAAGGGATAGAAAAGTCTTTTACAGGATGGCAGCTGGTAACTAATGGAGTTCCACAGGAGTCTGTGTTGAGACCACAGCTACTCACGTGACCACCCATTATACATATTGCCCATACTTGTTTCACCAACTGAACACCATAAAAAAGATTTTAGAGTATCCAACCTGATCAGGCAGTAACAAAAAGTAACATACATAAAGATGGATGCAGAGTCATTAGGACCCTTTCAGGGTGAACTGAAAGTATGGTGGGTGTGGAGCTGCAGAGGTTGCCAGACCAGAGAGCTCCAGAGTTACAAGTTACACTATCCTATAATGTTCCCTGCATGACTGGCCTGCTCAAAATTAAAATTCAGCAACGAAGTTGAGGAGATGACTTGTGAGAAAAATAGGGACTGATCACGAGCCATTTTTCACAGTATATTGTACATGTATTTTTATTACTTTTTTAAATGTGATGCCCTTGTATCTGCTGCACTATGAATATTGTGGTATGAGATAACTGGTCGTGCAGACCAATATATTAAGAAGCCGCATTTAGAACAGAATAGCCACTCTTGTCATGCTTGTTTTAAGTGTCTAACCAGTGAAAATTAAAATATTGGGTCAGCATTTGCTGTCATATGACTTGCATTTGATTAGCCTTACCAACATAGTACAGAGAAGGGTTGCCTCTCAGATGAGAAAGAGTCAGATCTTGTTCACGTAATGACTGAGGCGCTGATGTGTTTGGATTACTTGGATATTACAAGTTAGCTGGATGATCACACTACTCTCCATGGATTTTCTTTTTCACCTATTGGACAATTGAATACTCAAGTTAACTTGTCGGGGATCGCCATGCGAAGGAAATAGATTCACTTTAAAAAGTGAAGGGCTTGGCATTAGCATTACTGCTATTGATCAATGGGTTTGAATATTTTCTTCCTGTTTCTGCTGTAAAATAACAAAAACAACAACAGCCTTTTCTTGTAAATGAGGCTGCCCAGAAAGATGAACCTTTTTGTTTCTGATGAGAAGGTTTTGGACATGCAACATGTGCTATTTGGTGTTGTGGGTTGGCACAAATAGACCAAAGCCAAAGCAGTCCTGACTTAGACCATTTCTGCATCTATCTTTATGTATGTTACTTTTTGTGGATATGAGCTGGGAATTCTGTTTTGGATTACAACACAACTGAATTACACTTTGGATTGATTGGGCTCCATCTAGAACAGATCAGAAATAGCCAGTTTGCATCAGGCTACAAACAAAGGTTTCCGAAATGCAACATATGGGCGGCACAGTGGCTCAGTGGTTAGCACTGCTGCCTCAGTGCCAGGGACCCTGGTTCGATTCCTGCCTCGGGTGACTGTCTGTGTGGAGTTTGCACATTCTCCCCTTGTCTGTGTGGGTTTCCTCCGGGTGCTCCGGTTTCTTCCCACAGTCCAAAGATGTGCAGGCTAGGTGAATTCGCCATGTTAAATTGCCCATAGTGTTCAGGGATATATATTGAGGTGCATTAGTCAGGGGTATATTAAGATAAGATAGTAAGGTAGGGGAATGCGTCTGGTTGGGTTACTCTTTGGAGGGTCGGTGTGGAGTTGTTGGGCCAAAGGGTCTGTGTCCATACTGTAGGGATTCCATATATCTGTACCTATAACTGAGGGCATTGGTGCTAAGTTTACAGACGGCACAAATATAGGTGGAGGGACTGGTAATTTTGTGGAAGTGGCAGAACACTTGAACAGGCTAGGAGAGTGGGTGACAAAGTGGCAGATGAAATACACTGAGGGAAAGTGAGAGGCTTATGCACTTTGAGAGGAAGAATAGACTATGTTCTAAATGGAGAAAGGCTTCAGAAATCTGAATCATGTAGGGACTGGGGAGGCCTAGTCAGGATTCTCTAAAGGTTTAGCTTACAGGTTCAATTTGCAATTAGGAAGGCAAAGGCAATGTTCACATTGATTTTTGAGAGAGCTAGAATACAAGAGCAGAGATGTACTGCTGAGGCTGTATAAGGCTCTGGTCAGACTGCGGATGGAATATTGAGAGCAATTTTGGGTCCCCATATCTAAGGAAGGATGTGCTCCTATTGGAGGGATCCAGAGGAGGTTTACAAGAATGATCCTGGGGATGAATGGCTTGTTGTGTGAGGAGCAGTGAGGACTCTGGGTTAAAAGGATGAGGAGGAATCTGATCAAAGCTTATAAAATACTGAGAGGCCTGAATAGAGTGACAGTGAAGAAGATGTTTCCATTGGTAGGAAAGTCTAGGACCCTCCTGAGGGCACAGATTCAGAGTGAAGTGACAAGCCTTCAGAACTGAGATGAGGAATTTAAGTCTGAGGATGTGAATCTGTGCAATTCATTGCCGCAGAAGACTGTGGAAACAAAATCATTGAGTATATTTACGATAGAGGTAGGTAGGTTCTTGATTTGTAAAGGGATGTGAAGAGTTAAGGGGAAAAGACAGGAGAGTGAGGTTGAGAAACATGTCAGCCATGATCAAATGGCGGACCGGACACCGGTGGGGGTGGGGTGAGGGAATGGCCTAATTCTGCTCCTAATATCTAATGTTCCTTATCTGAGAATGGATGTTCTGGCTATGTAGGGAGTGCAGCAAAGGTTTGGTAGTACATTCCTGAGATGGCAGGACTGAGAATGAAGAGACATTAGGTTAGTTATGTTTGTGTTCAGTGGAGTTTAGAAGAATGGTGTGGTAATCTCATGGATCATGTGAAATTCTAACGTGTCTAGGCCAAAGTAAATGCAGGAAGCAAGTTCCCAATGAGTGGTGAGTCCAGAACTAGGGGTCACAATCTCAGGATACTGGGTATGCCATTTAGGACTGGGATGAGAAGGAATTTCTTCACCCAGAGATTGGGGTACCAGTTGAATTCTCTGCTACAGAACGTATTTGAGGCCAAAATATTGAATGTTTTTAAGGAGGAGATTTAGTGTTTGAGGAGTGGCCGGTTTGGCGTGATCCATTTCAGCGCAGAACTGTTTTGTAGTTATTCAGTAGTAGTTATTAAACTACTATTATTAAAATAAAACATTAATATACAAATTATTAAAATAAAATCAAACCTGTTAAAATGCCATCAACAATTTTGTATTTGCCTCATTTCTTTCTTTTTTATTTACTTTTTAGCATTTTTACTGAAGAGGATAAGCATTGTTTTTCTTTTTATTGCTTTCGTTAATACTTGTAAGTAAGCCTGAAAAGGAGTAAATAAGAGCTGCACCGAAATGGGTCGTGCCAAAATGGCTGCGCCGAATGGTCTTACACCCTAGTTTTTAGGGCTGCAGGGATAAGAGGGTAATGGGAGAAAGCAGTAGCAGGTTAGTGAGTTGGATGAAAAGCACAACAAGCTCAAAAGGCTGAATGGCCTACTTTCTGCTACTATTTGCTGTGTGTTCTATGTGTGGTGTAAAAAGGCAAGATCTTCTCTGCACTGTGCAATGAGATAATACGTTGTATCTTGAAATATTCCCATGTAGACAAACTGTCCATACTCCTTCCTTGAGCTGCTCCAGCTTTGTCCCTTTTAATAGCTATAATCCAGTGACAATGTGTGTCAGCTGTAGCTCAGTTGGTAGAACTCTTTCATTTGAGTCAAAAGTTTATGCATTCAAATCCCACACTGGGACTTAAAGACCAAAATGAAGGCTGACACCTGCCCAGTCCTGAGGGAGGTGCTGTCTTTCAGATGGAAAGTTAATTGAGGTCCTGTCTGTCCTCTCAGCTGGACATAAAATTTCCCGTTGCACCACTTTGAACAAGAGCAAGAATGTTATCCCTGGATTGCTGGTGAATATTTATCCCACGGGTCACAGTGCTGTCTGGGAAGCTTGGTGTGGGGAAACTATTGCAATGTTTCTGACAATGCAAAAATCAGTATGCATCATTGGCAGTCAATATATGCAGGGATGTTGCAAAACATGTACCAAAAGAACTAACATTTTTTACTTAACTGTTTTGCACATGTAGATAATTGTTGAAGATGGCCAATTAGTAATTGCGTCACCGTAGTAATGCATGCATTTGTATTAACAGGTATTCTAAATTAAAATGTCAGATTTTATTTCTTGCCTAAATGTATAATGCAATCATGATGAAAGTATATCTTCAAACAAAAAGAGCTTGGAAGTAAATGAAGCTGCTGCCTCTTTAAGAAGTTGTATAAAAAAACACATTTATGTAATAATTTGAGCAATCGTTTGACCTTGTGATCCTGCTATGCCACTAAATAACATTCTGGTTTATCTGATGTTGGCTGTACCTCTCCTTTTCTACCTTTCACTCTTTTGTCAGTGGGAAGTTTGTCTAGCTCAGCCTGTAGTATGCTTGGTGCCCCCACCCACTTGCTTACAGAAATAGGGAATTCCAAGCACAGATGACACTTGGTAGAGATTCCTCCTTATCTCTGACTAAAGCGGGAGCCGCTTTATTTTCAACTGTGTCTCCTAGATCTCGAGCTCCCTGTGAGAGAAACATACCCTAAAGCATCTCCCCTGTCAAATCTCCTTGGGATCTTTGCTTCAATAAGATCACCTCTTCCATAGAAACCCTACAATTAAAAATAAGCACTACCGCAGTAAGGCGGTAGTGTGGGAGGTTAAAAAAAAACCTACAATGTAGAAAGGCCAGTCAGTCCACACTGAACTTCTGAAGACCATCCCACCCAGACCCAGACCCTCCCCTTATCCCTGTAACCCTGCATTTTTACCATACCTATTCCACCTTCTCTGCACATCTCTGGACACTATAGGGAAATTTAGCATGGCCAGTCCTTCTTTCCAGCACATGTTTGGACTGTGGAAGGAAACCGGAGCACTCTGAGGAAACACATGCAGACACAGGGAGAACACACAGACGTTGACCTACAGCTGGAATCAAACCAGGGTCCCTGGTGCTTTTGACATGGCAGTGCCAACCGCTGAGCCACTGTACCACCCATGGCTTTCTACAGAAGTGCATTGAGTGCAGGGCCAAGTTGCTCAGCCTTTCCTTCATAAGAGAATCCTTTGTCCCGGAATCAGCCACCTTTTCTCAATTCGTGTTGCTCTTGAAAACCTTGTTCAGCAGATGTGGACTTTGTTGGCTCAGCCAGCATGTAACTATTGCCCATCTCGAATTGCCCTGGAGAAGTGACGGTGACCTACCTTGTTGAACCACTGTAGGCCTTGGAACATGGAAACACCCAAAATGCTGTTGGGAAAGGACTCCAAGATGGTCAACGTCATCACATGCATGGGAAGACTACGATCTGCAAGTTCTTATATTGCTATTCCTTCACTGCTACTGGGTTAAAATGCTTCAACTTCTGAACAGCATTGTGTGCACCCCTTGGATTGCAGTGCTCGCCACCACATAACCAGGGCAATTGGCAACATGCAACAGCAACTGGCCTAGTCAGTGACTGCCCATATATAATGAATAATTTTTGTTTATAAAAGTTCTTGCTGTACCTGTATTTTTTTTTTCTTGGTTGTGATTCATATATGACCCCTCCAGTGTAGCATTCTGCAGTCTCTTCCTATTTAAATAACTTTTCATTTTAGCAAATGTAATTCCTGATGAAGGGCTTATGCCCGAAAAATCCATTCTCCTGCTCCTTGGATGCTGCCAGACCTGATGTCCTTTTCCAGCACTACACTCTCGACTTTGATCTCCAGCATCTGCAGTCTTCACTTTCTCCTAGGTAATCTAGAATTGTTTGGTGAAATACTCGGTGGGAGAACATGCAGCCCATTGCAATAACAAGTTCAGTTTTTTTTTAAAACACTCTTTGGAATTTGTTTTTTATTTTTTGATATGGCTATGTATCAGGGCAGATGAAGTATATTGATTTAGATAACCAGTCTACAGAATCATTAATTGCGAGGTACTTGTAGTGCACTTTTATTACATTAGTCAAACCAACGCTCTGGGGAAGATCCTTTTCACTATGGGAAGAGTTTTTACTATTAATTCCATCATATTTGAATATTTCAGGACTGCATTCCCTTTGGTTTGCAGTTAATTGAGTTATTCATATACATCTTTTGAAAAGTGCAGGCAATTTTCTAATTCAGGGACATGATTTCCTTGTTGTGAGTTAAGCGAGACTGAACTAGAGCATGAACGTTATACTGCTGTAGGGAAATCTACTATGGTTATTGCAGAACATTGTTCATAACTGGGTGGTAGCATCAGGTTATGTGCAAGTGCTTCTCTATTCTAGGGAGCTGAATGCTAGATCTGGATGTTAGATGTCAACCTTTTTATAGTTACCTGTGTAAGTAGCAACAAGTTATTTGAAACCGGCAGTAACCTATTTTTAATACAACATTAATTTTAATTCAGCACGGAACTGTAATGTGTACATTGTAAATAATGTCACGTAATTAGAATAGAATCTCTACAGTGTGGAAACCAGCCCTTCGGCCCAACAAGTCCACACCGATCCTCTAAAGAGTTACCCACCCACACCCATTCCCCTCTGACTAATGCACCTAACACTATGGGCAATTTAGCATGGCCAATTCACCTGACCTGCACATCTTTGGACTGTGGGAGAAACCAGAGCACCTGAAGGAAACCCATGCAGACACTGGGAGAATGTGCAAACTCCACACAGTCACCCGAGGCTGGAATCGAACCTGGGTCCATGGTGCTTGAGGTAGCAGTGCTAACCATTGAGCCACCGTGCCACCCTCTGTGTCCTGCAAATTTGCTGTTTTTAGCAGTAACCTTTCTGTGGTAAGGGACCATCTGTATCTAGAATACACAAATAATAAGGAAAGTACTTAGAATTAAGATGAGAAGTCAGGTTTGCATATCATATCAGAATCTAGTTTAACTCCTTACTTTAAGCATAGGGTGAGTAAAAATGATGTACTTTTGAAGTTAATAGCTGTAGGCTTTGATTTAGCTTCTCCTGCCTGCTGTCATGTTGCCATCTTAACTCAATTCACCCTCCTGTGTTTTGCTTAATCAGAGCCAGCAAGCAGGAGAAGTTAATTGGCCATAGGCGGCTCAATTGCCGTCTTGGTTGGAGGGCTATCCTGCCACAGCAAGGCGCCTGATGTTGGAACATGCCAATCCACGCCCACTTCCTGTTCTGCCATTTTATATAGAAGGTTGCTAGAGTGGTGGGGACATGCAATTTCACTCAATGTTTGTTCCAGCTCTTGGGGCACTATGGGATTTATGTTGCAGGGTCCTGTGATGGTTTGCCAAAACCTATTTTCCCTAATGCTAGAGTTGTTCGAGTAGAGTTTCAATTATTGTCTTTCAGCTTTTAAATTCAACAGAATGAAGGCTGTTGCCTTAATCTTCAGATTAAGTTTGCGCTGATGTGTGCCAGCCTTTATCGGTCATGACGTATGCTTTGATTGTTTCCAAATCGTTTCTCAGCAGCAGAATTGAAGTGAGCAGGCTGACTACTATTTAATACCAAGAGCCTTCTGGGATTCAGGGGGTTACCTGCTGCCGTGTCTTGAGATAGCTGTGTGCTTGCTTGCATTGCGCTTGATGCTTCTGTGGCTTTCTTGCCTTGTTTGCTTTCTAGCCAGTTTTCAGGGATCTGGTGAGAGTCTAGACAGACTGGTGCAGCCAAAATAAATGGCAACTGTGCATGGACTACCAGCATATTTGTACTAAAGTAACTACAGGGACCCGCCCAGAACAAGTACCTGCAACGAGGCAATGAAATCTGCATCAGCTCTTATTCCAGTCACGGAACATGTTGAAGTAGGTGAAGGCAGCATCTCAGAAGATTGGAATAGAAACCAGCATCAGCAGCCTGAATGTTCAGAAGAGGCTAGCCAGCTTGGCTTCAGGCCACTGCCACTGGATGCTGCATTGCAGATGGTCTGAGATTTGTTCATGCTGTAGTATGAACTGCAGTACAGTGAAATTAACATTCATTGCTGCACAGATATGCATGATGGACTTCTCCACATTGATTTGCAGGAAGTTTGTGTTGTCTAATGCTCATGGAAATATTACCTTCACGTAGCATTTTCTTTTTTTCGACAATTTAATCAACCTGTTCAGATGTGTTATAATAAAAGGGGAGTGTTGTGCCCAGGCCTTTTTGCTCAAGGGTAGGGTCACTGCCACTCTCTCCCAAGCCTTCCATTTTCTTTTCATGTACTGAGTTTATAAGGTTGCAAGTTCTTGGACCCTGCAGCCGCAGACTTGCTTTTCCACTCTGATCATCGACTATTTGATGCACTGTTGTGTAACCTTTTAAATGCATCCAGTGGATGTGGCTTTTGAAATGTGCTGCATTAGCTGTACCTGTGCTAGAAGTTAGTGTTGGATTACATAAGCAACACAAATACTAGCTGCTAAGGGCTCCAACTACTTCAGTGTCACCATGACAAGATAAAGGGCAGCAAGTATTTTTGAGAATGTCAGCTCCATGGTGCTCTTAACTTTAGACCAGGGCAATATCAGGCAACAAGCTAAATGATTGGGATGTTGGGTTGAGTTTATTTGGCCACCTTTAAAGGTGAGGCCTGATGTGATGGTGGGTGGTAATGCTGAGGCAGCAGCTGTTCAAACTTCTTTGTTATCTTATGTAGCACTCCAGGAATACTTGGCCTGAAAAGGTCTGTTGAGTTTTAGTTATGTCTATTTTGAATAGCCTGACCTTGTGGAACAAATAATTCACCAAATGGTGGGTGCAGGGTGGATCCTGTTTCAAGGACCATAAGGATGTTTCTTATTGTGTTATCATAGAAGAGGCACTGATTAGCCTAGGACTATGCAATTCTTGTGTGACTCACTATTGTTTCCTTTTAATACCCTGTAGTGATTAATGTAAAGTGACCATAATCTTAGTGCATAATAGAGTTACTCTTCATTCTATCCTTGATTACTCAAGATGACACTCTTAATTTTGAAATCCGTCATAAGATGGGGTCTCCTCTTAGTCTAAATCACCTTGGGTTGGTGGTACAATGGGGTGGAGCATGGGCTGGCTTGAAATGCCTGTTTCACGCTCTGCAAATAGTGGTTTTAAGATGGCCAAAGTAAAATTTATCGCCCTGGTATTTCAGCAAAATGAGAAGTAGTTCTACACCTCATTTTGTTGCACATAGTTTTTCCAAGGTTTGTAGGCCCATCTCAACTGAGACAGTAATCAGAGCACTAAACACACACTGAAAGGACAAGGGCCTGACTGAGGGGAAAAAAGAAAACTGCCATATTTTTCCTTGTTTCCAGTGGAGATACTTCAAATGAACTCTGGCTGAGCAATTCTTTGGAGTTGCTTGTACTGTGTTGCTTTTATACTGGCAAGCGTGTGTAAAGGGGGGATTTCTGCTGCACTTGTATACAATGATGTCAACCTTAATGTCGTATCCCATCTATCGTGTCTATTTTAGAAGGCAACTCTGCTGATATGCAAGTAACTTTTTTTTTCACGGATTGAATGTGGATCAAGTAAAGAGATCTGAGAATAGAATGTCTGTCTGTGCAGTTTGGAAAGAAATATTGGCAAAAAAATTACCATTTTTAGATATTATGATTGCTTGTTTTAAGTATTATTGGATAATAATTATATGTTGTTTCATAGTTGCAATTCAATAGGTTAATACTGGGATTATCTTAGTAGGAGCACTTGAGTTTGTACTCATTGAGGTTTGGGAAGAAATGAGGGGCAACCTTATTGTGACTTAGAAGATTCTAGGGGAATTGACAGGACAGATGTGAAGGGGCTATGTCCCTTCTGTGGGCAAGTCTAGGACCAGAGGCACAATCACAGAATAAAAGGTCACCCATTTAACATGGAGAGGAGGAGGACATTCTTCACTGAGGGTAGTGAATCTGTGGAGTTATTTGCCACAGGGGTCTGGAGAGGGTGGGTCATTAGGTGTATTTAAGAGTGCAAGAGGCTTTTTTTTTAATCAATAAGGGTATTGATGGGTTAGGGCAAAAGGCAGGAGAGTGGAATTGATGATAATTAGATCAGTCATGATCTCATTGAATAGAGGAGCAGATATGAGGGGCCAAATGGCTGTCTTCTGCTCTTAACTTATAGTATTTAAGGATTATCTATAATAACTTTTAAGAAGCTCATGGCCCAATATTTACAGGAGGAATTAGATGCTTTAAGCCTGGCACTCATTTATGTACAGGTTGACACAGTATGACCAAGTATAGCCCCCCAAAAAACTGTTTCCAGTCTTAACCATCAAGATGAAATGTTGAAGTCACGTTGGCCCTGTTTCTCCAATGATGGATCTGTGGTAATTGCTTCTGACCTTGAAGAAAGCAGACACCAGGATATAACTATGTCTGCTGTGCAGACTTTGTCCTTCCCTGCAATGTTCTGATTTTATTGCAGAGAGCAGGTTAGAAAATTAAAGCCTTCCTTTTACTCTTCACTTTAATATGTGTTTTTTCAGCAAGTGCAACAAATGACTACGTTTTGGATTGGAGCTAACAGTAATATAATTAAGCTTTCAAAAATGTATTTTTAAAAATGTTTTTTCATAGTGCATAAATTCCACATTTGACAAGTATGATGTTAGTGTTTCCAGATCAGTGTTTAGTAGTAATTATAAAGTCAAGGTTATTAAAATCCCAATTTTACCTCATTCAAGAGTCGGTTTTTGCAACATGACTGACGGACTCCATAGAGGTGCTTGTCAATTCTTGGATTTCTTATGGATTTTAGTTTGCAGGAGCTTAGATAGCACTGATTTTACTGAAATCAACTTCAGTATTTCCATACTAACTCTACACAGGCTGCCAAGGTTGCTGTCAGTCTCTGCAATGATGATGGCAAATGTTGACTCTTTTACTGGCAGTGCAGCTGGAAATCTGCATCTTGTGTTAAATTTAATTGAGTTTGCTTTTTTTTATTCTGTATTTTTTATTTATATGTGCTGTTATTAACTCCTTGTTTCTCTCAGTCAATATGTTTGGAGAAAAATTAAATCCCTAGAAAATTCCGGACAAATGATTACTTTCCTTTAGCATATGG
The DNA here is from genome assembly GCF_047496795.1 of Chiloscyllium punctatum. Lineage (NCBI taxonomy): Eukaryota > Metazoa > Chordata > Chondrichthyes > Orectolobiformes > Hemiscylliidae > Chiloscyllium > Chiloscyllium punctatum. Next base: position 127,903,946 of record NC_092743.1, read on the forward strand.
CCATCTAGCTTAGTTATGAGCAGACTAGATTTTGAGAATTACACACTGATAATTAAACTTTATCAGTGGATTGGGATCATTTTTGTAAGATGTTATAATCTCTGAATGTTTGTTTGTTTTTTAAACAAACCAAGGCATTTTTAACGTTTTTAACAAACAGTTTGGTATGGCTATAATGCTTGTTGAAAACCGAAAGTCTTAATGGATGTTAAACACAGACACCGAAAAGGAAAGATTGTGGGAAATTAGAAAGACTGCATGGATGAAAGCATGGACAGGGGTCTTTTGAAAGCATTTGAAGGAGGTGTTAGTAGTTAGGATGGAAGCTCTAGGATCATAGTGACTAAAAGAGGTGGTAACCATGGCAGAACAAAAGGATTTAGAGGAATGGGGAGTTTACTGGAGATTGGAGAATATCACTGAGATATTGGGATTGATAGATCCAGACAAGAGTTTAAAATTCATTTGCTGTGACTTGGGAGAAGGCAGAGGGAACAGTAAGGAGGGCAGCGGTGATGGGAGTGCAGAATCTTATGGGAAAAGATATGGAACTCATTCTAATGAGTTAGGGCTTGTGAAATGGAGTGGACAGTGCAACTAAAGTTTAAGATGCTAATCTTTTGACTTGAATAACGATATAGATTGGACAGAGTAGGTGCTATTTTGGAGGTGAAAATGAAGTACTTTCTCCATGGGGTGAGGTGACTAAAGGGAATTTGTATTCTTGTCCAGATGTCAGATCAAATTTTTGGTTGGTAGATTCATGAATTGGTGAGTCTTTTTGAGAGATATTTTCCGATATCCTGATTTGATATCTACACCTAGAACGCCAGCTAAAGTATTTGAAGTTGGTTTTTATTTGCAGCATTTCAGCAGATTGGTTCACAGCAGGAAAGGAAATTGGGTGAAGACAATGCCATTATTTTAAATCGAAGGAATATCATTAGCAAGCTCAGTTAGGGCTGTGCATTGCACTGGTTTTTCTGCATCATTCATGCTCTTCTTACAATCCAAGTGAAACAAAACTCTCTGGAATTGTTTTTGTCCCAAACATTTGGAAGCTGACTTTGTCTAACAAATTGGTCTTCCAGGGTTAATTTGCAATCATGACCACGGAACCGGGTTCAGACTCTGAATCAAAGCAGGATCAAGACCAAAAGGAAGCATCTGAAAAGAAAGAGGCGACAGCAGAACAACAGCAGACTGTAGAGCATCAACAGGAAGACGGAATTGACGGACCCCCAAAAGGAATTGGCAATTCTGAGACCAAGGAGCAGGTATGTCATATTTTTATACATGTTTCTTAGATAGATCAAGTCGGGTAGGGTCATTAAGACTTGAAAGGTCCGTTATCAAATGACAATGATCCATTCTAAGAGCACTGAGCACAAAATCTCTTCAATTTCGATCACAGCTAAGGAATTCCAGTCTGGTCTGGGTTTAGGGTTGTGAATACAGACATCACTGTTCTACTAGCTGTTGGAAAGCTGGTGGGATCTTGGTGTCTTGCGTTGGGGAAGTAATAATTTTGGGATAAGAGAAGTGACATCTATAATAAACTTTACCTGTATTATTGTATAAATAATACAATCTGTGAATGTCTCTGACAGATGCAAGTGACTGCATATGAAGTTATTGCAGGCGATGAAACCTCCGGAAGGTGGATAAGAATGGCTGCAATGCACTGTTAAATGTTGTTTTGTTTCCTAATTTGTATTCCCCATTTATTTTTTTGATCATGCGTAGACCATGTTATAAGAAATTAAATATCTTTAATTGATCTTGTATCTCACTGCAGTACCTTGTATTATAAACACTCACGTCCAAACAGCTAGTGGGATTGTAGATTTCATCCCATTAGTAACATTTGTGGCTTGGTTGATGGCTATCCCTCTAATGGATGTGTACATCTTTCCAATTGGATGAGGAAATACAAAGATTAGTAGCTGGTTGAAAATCATTAAAGCAAGGAACTGTCTGATAGGAGTGTTTAACTCAGCTGGAAATGAGTTTTGCTCAGGCAATCTCTCGTTTTGAGTTTAAAAGAAAATCAAAGCTTATGGAGCACGACTGATTCTTTTAGGTTAGCCTAATTTAAACAAGATTTTAACGTGGTATTGAAGCTTGCATCCATTTAGTTGATCCTACCCTCCTCAAGATTTATCCTTGTCAGTTGCTGTCTCTTCAGTGAAAGACTGCGGTCAAAGACTGTGAGAGTTACAGAGCACTTTGCATCTAGGGAAAACCATTGTTATATTTTGAGCGGTCCATGGCAACAAGTTGCATTTCCACTACTGAGTGAAGATTTGTATATAAGTCATGACAAGTGCAGAGCTCCCTGGATCAGTTCCCAGCTGGCACATTATTAGTATTTGGGGGAGTGTGGAATAAACTGGCTGCACACTTGAATCCTGAAATCCCAGCAGATTTTGTCTTTTATAATGTGCTCGATTGGTCCATTGAACAAAACCCTCAAGTTATTCTCCAGGGCAGTGCCAATCTGAGGATGTGAAATGCTTTTTTCACTGGGTAGTGGCTCTGTTGTTATTGCACTCTGCACTCTGATCAGAATGCTGAATTTAGTTCATTATGAATATTGGGTTACCTCTGAAACTGAAGTCATAACACATGTGGAAGTATCCTAAATCAGCCTTCCCCTCTTTTGCAATTTATCTTTTGTCCACTTTCTATCTTGAGACTTGAGGCTCGGGTTAAAACTACATTTGTTCTGAACTGGCTGCAGATGTACAATTCATTTGTCATTTCATAGTTCTGCAGACAAAAAAATCAGCATTTTCAACTAATTTTTTTTTTTGGCAAATGAATGAGCTAGATAAAAGGAATGCATTGAGTGCGGTGCCTGTGAACTTGCAGAAATGTTGAGTGAAGTGCTATACAAGCAAGTTCCAAGCTGAGATATACAGACAAAATGTAACAAATGAAACACAGGTTGGTTAACAAGCAGTCAAGGCTTATACATAGACAATGCATGTTGCTTTGCTTGAAAGAGGGCTGAAATTGATCAATATCAGATGTATTTTTGTTTGCGTGATATTGAATTTGAGTACAATATTGAAATTCACTGACCTCACAATAGCATTTGGCAAACACTTTCATCCAGTTTAGAAATATGGCCCAAGAGTGGCAAAATGATTTGGTACAATGCCACAGTTTTTAATATTCATTAAAAGTAGGTGGGCACTGCTGGCTAGGCTACCATTTATTGCCTATCCCTAATTGCCCTTGAGGGTATGGGTATGGCATTCTTGAAGAGCTTGTGTGTAGGTACACAAAGTGCTGTTAGGGAGAGCTCCTTGATTTTGACCCAGTGATTGTGAAGAAACAATAGGTTGATTTGTGCTTTAGAGGAGAATTTGCAAATGGTGGTGTTCTTATACATCTACTGCTCTTGTCCTTCCAGCTGGTAAAGGTCACGGATTTGGAAACTGCTGTTGAAGGATTCTTGATACTTGAATGCATCTTGTAGACACTACACACACTATTGCCAAGTGCATCAGTGGTGAATGGAGTGGATGTTTGTAGATGTAGTGCCAGTCTAGCAGGCTGCTTTGTCCTGAGTGGTGTCAAGCTACATGAGTGTTGTTGCAGCTGCCCTTATTCCAGTCGAGTGGGGAGGATTCCATCATACCCTTGACTTTGCCTTATACTGGCTTTGGGGAGTCAGGAGGTGAGTTACTTACTACATGATTCCTGACTTTTATAGAACATAGAACATAGAAGAATACAGCGCAGTACAGGCCCTTCGGCCCTCGATGTTGCGCCGATCAAAGCCCACCTAACCTACACTAACCCACTATCCTCCATATATCTATCCAATGCCCGCTTAAATACCCATAAAGAGGGAGAGTCCACTACTGCTACTGGCAGGGCATTCCATGAACTTACGACTCGCTGAGTGAAGAACCTACCCCTAACATCAGTCCTATATCTACCCCCCCTTAATTTAAAGCTATGTCCCCTTGTAATAGCTGACTCCATACGTGGAAAAAGGTTCTCACTGTCAACCCTATCTAACCCCCTAATCATCTTGTACACCTCTATCAAATCACCCCTAAACCTTCTTTTCTCCAAAGAAAACAACCCCAAGTGCCTCAGCCTTTCCTCATAGGATCTTCCTACCATACCAGGCAACATCCTGGTAAACTTCCTCTGCACCCGTTCCAGTGGCTCCACATCCTTCCTATAGTATGGCGACCAAAACTGCACACAATATTCCAGATGCGGCTCTTGTAGCCACAGCATTTATTTGGCTGGTTTGGTTTCTGGTCAGTGGTCATCCCAGAATGTTGATAGTGGGGGATTCAGTGATGGTAATGCCTTTGAATGTCAAGAGAAAATAGTTAGATTTTCTCCTCTTGGTGATGTTCGTTGTCTGGCACTTGTCAGACACAAATGTTACTTTCCACTTGTCGGTCCAAACAAGCATATTGTCCAGGTCTTGTTGCATTTGGACATGGACTGCTTCAGCATCTGAGGACTCCACCAACATAGGCATTGAACATTAAAATCTCTCCCACTGACATGTATCCCAGCTTCTTGCAATTGCAGTTCAATGTAGAGATGCACTGATGCATCACACAGGCAATGGGATCATTGGTATTAATCAGCAGTAGATTTCTTTGGTCACTTTTGACTTGATTTATGAGACTTCATGGGGTCTTTTGAGGCTGGAATTGCATTCACTGGAGAAAGGTGGGCAAGAAAAATATTCAGGATCGAGGGATGATGTGGCAGGGAAGGAAATCTTTTTGACACAGTGCATGTGCTGGGTTTGAATTCTAGTTGAGTTAAATGTCTCAGCCGACCTCATTGTTGCTTTACTGATTCTCAGCCAGCTATTGACTCCAGAGTTTCCCTGGCCAAGTTCAATGATTTTCTCCTGCTTGGGTGGATGCACTAAACTGCCAGTAGCACCGGAGTGAAGTCAAAAGCCATTTGACATTCAATCATTAAATTTACGATAAAGGACAGTGGTGAGGTGGGACATAACACCTCTGAAAAGTACGTACCCCTCAGCATCATCTGCACAATCAATAGTGAATGGGCTGTCCAAATGTCTCAAATTATGAAATGTAGTTTATTCAATGGGAAGCTTTTAAATTGAATGGTTTTAATTGCTTAAGAACAGAAAGGCTTATCCTCCTATTATATAATCAGGAGCACGAGTTTCTTGATTTAAACTTGTCACTAAGTTAATAAGGAGAGACAGTATCTTTTAAGGGAATAGTGGATGACACTTGAAATGCAGCAAGCTGGTGAGTCATGGGGAAGAGTAGGATGGTGGAGTTAATTTGAGATTTTCTAGCAAAATGCTGGAGTATGCACAGTGATCACATGGTGGTCAGTATGATTCTACTGGAAGAATCTCTTTGGAACAAAATTTATAAATTTTAATACAAAAGCATATGCCATTAAAAGTCACATTAAGAACTAACTGCTGAGAGGATTTTTTTTAAACAGTTAAACGTAAGCTAAAGTTACAACTATGTTGTATTCTTCTTGTAGTAAAGTTTAAACTGTGAAGTGGAATGTGTTCTTATGAGACTAATCGTTTGAGGCTGCCATTAGATTGGTGAACGGGAAAAGGAGGCAGACGGAGCTTCTGGTAAAGTTACTGTGGATCAACAGGACGACCAGCAAGTTGAAGACGACAAACTCTCCCAGAAATCCTCTTCCAGCAAGTTATCGAAATCTCCTCTCAAAGTTGTAAAAAAGCCAAAGAACATGCTGTGCAAAGTTACCCTCCTGGATGGCTCGGAACACACGTGTGAGGTTGAGGTAAGAGGACTAATCAGGTGCTGGTTAATAACTCCTCCTGAATTCTCTCCCTTTTTGGAGTACGTACTTTCCAGAAAGCCACATATGGAAATACAGAGGAACTTCGATTATCCGAATGACATGGGTGAGAAGTATTTTGTCAGGCAATACAGCTTAGCAATGCATCGGGACCTTGCAATCTTGTTCAGATAATCTGAAATTTGGATAATTGAATGCCAGATAATCAAAGTTCTTCTGTAGTTAACATTTGCTGCGGTTATTCATTTCACTTGTTTCAGACTATCAATTGGATATTTTGTTAAAAAGTTCCACAGTGCAACATCCAAACGTTTTTTTCCAAAATTCTTTAGCTGCTTTTAGTGAGTAAGTTTAAAGATAGTTTGAAAATGTGACCGACACAAACTGGTAAATGTGCAAACTACAACAACTTTAACAATTTACTTGGGGATACTAATGTGGCACTGGGAATAATTTTTTTGTAAGGTTAATGACAGCTGGTGCTTTGGGTGCTATGTAAAATAGTAAACCTTGAGCCAAATCTATGAGCAATCATCAGTTTTTTTTAATGACCTTCTATGGGTATTTATAAATGTGCTGAGAAGGATGATTGAGAGTGGGAAATCTACAGGAGACAAATGAGACATTAAAATGTGTAAATGGCTGAATGATATATATGTAGTGTTCTCATTAGAGATGAAATATTTTACCGTATCAGTGGTTAAAAGAGCAAGTTTGCATAAAATGTCAACATCATTTTCTCTTGAAATGTGCAAATCCTGTAAAGTAGTGTCAAGTTATGATTTTAGTTGTTTAAGCCTGCGAGTAATTTGTGTTATGGTAAGGAATATGAGTTTTAACTGTGCAGCGGTCAGAGGCTCTTTTGATTTTTTTAAATAATATCCTTGAATTAATCAGATTTTTGTTTTATTATTCACTTACTTTACAATTCCGCTGCTTCCTCTTTCTCTGCCAGACCCCGACCACTGAGGTAGTTTGAAACTAGTATTCTGACCATAGCTAGTACCTCCCCTGTAAATAAGGAAACAATTACCTGTATGGGACCATAGACTCTGCCACTGGTGCCTGAGTTGACATGATGAACACCTGAAATAGGTGAATGCGAGTGAAGGAAACTCTCTAGATTCCCACACTTAGAATTCTGGATAGGAGTCACAACACAACCAGCGAAATAGAATATATCAGGACTTCTGCTAACTCTTTCAGCAAATTGGCAGAGATTCAGAGATTATGTTGCATCTAATTAAATGAGCTATGTCAGCTTTCCAGATCTAAAATGAAGCCTTTGTAAATAGCATGGCACTTCATATAATTTTTATACTGTGTACTTAATTTGTATGGTGTCTTTTCATGGCATTTGAATATCTCAAGCCCTCGACAATGCAATCACTGTTGTAATGTGGGGAAATACAGTGATCACTTTGAAAACAGCAAGGTTCCACAAATTTCATTGAGATAAATGAAAAATAATCATTGTTGTTTAAGGATTGCATATGGCCATGACAGCAGGGGAATCCTGCTTCAACTTGCACAGAGTTCACATAAGTATTGTGGTACAGAAAGAGGCCTTTTGGCTCATCATGCCTACACAAGCTATCTTATCTAATCTGGCTGTACTATCCCCTGCTTATTCCCATAACCCTGCACACAATTATTATCCAATAAAGCATTCTCTTAAATGCCTCACCTGAGCCTATCTCCTCTGCATTTCACATATTGCATTCCAAACTCTAACTGCGAGCTCTGGGAAAACAAATCACCTTTGCTTCGTTTGCATTGAGTTTTAACCTTTGCACTCTCGTTTTTGTTTCTCGTTCTTGACTTCACTGTGATCTGCCTGCTTGTCATGGTGAAAATCTCAATCTGATCTCCTCTTTGCTCCCTTCTGTCCAGGTAAAACGATCCCTACTACTTCAGTCTATCTGTATGCCTCAGCTCATAACCTGGAACCACTCTAGTAAATTGCATCTACAATCTCTTCAATTTATTCACACATTTCCTATAATGTGGCACCTGCAACAATTCATAGCACTCCAGCTGAGGTCTAACACTTGTATATGTTCAACATTACTATCTTGCTCTTGTATATCCAGACTAGTAAAACCGAGAACGCTGCACTTTATTTACTGCCCTCTCCACCTGTCCTGCCACCTTCAGTGATCTCAGCACCCATAGACCTAGGTCCCTCTGCTGCTACACTCCCTTTTAAGAATTGTGTGCCTATTTTATGTTGTCTTTCAACTTTTCTCACTACCAAAGTGCATCACCTCACACTAGTTTGCATTGAACCTTGTCTGCCAACTCTCCATTCACTCCAGCAACTTGGCAAGTTCTTTTTGGACTTGTACACTTCCCTCCTCATAGCTTACAATTCTTCCAATTTTAGTGTCATTTGCAAACTTGGAAATTGTCCCCTGCACACCAAGATCCAGATCATTAATTTCTATCAATAAAATTAAGGGTCCCAAAACCATTCTCTGGGGAACTCCACTACAAACCTACTTCCAGCCTAAAAAGTATTCATTGGCCATTACTCTCCCTTTTCTATCACTCAGCCAATTTTGTATCCACATTGTCACTGTCCCTATTGCACCATGACCTACAACTTTCCTTAGGTTTGTTGTGAGGCACTGTATCACATGCCTTCTGGAAATCCACGTATACAACAACATAGGTGTTATCCTTGTCAACCTTTTCCATAACCTTTCAAAACACTTCGGGATAATTAAACACTACTTCCCCTTTTTAGACCTCCATGCTGATTCTTCTAATAAACCTCCTTTCTCCATGTGACTACTCACTCTATCCCAAACAATTATTTCCAAAAGGTTTTCCACTGTTGAAGTTTAACTGGTCTGTAATTGCTGGGATTGGCCTGACAAGCTTTTTTGAATAATGCTGAAATGTTGGCAAATGCCTGGTCGTCTCGCACCTCCCAAAAGTCCAGAACATATTATGGGTAGTACCTCTGCAGGTTTCTATCCTCACTTCATCTTTCAAATCCATGGATTCAACTCTTCCCTTCCGTGTGCCTTGTTAACTTTAAGTGCCAACATTCAATCCAAGACTTGGTCCTTTTACTAATTTTCATCCATTCTAGTGACAGAGTTTCTTCCTCTGTCACCACGATCTAGGCAGCATTGTCTTCTGTTAAATCAGCTGCAAAGTATTAATTTAATACATCAGTTATGCCCCTACCTGCTCCTGTAAATCCCCCTTTAGGTCTCTGATTGGCCCTACTCTTCCTTTAACCACTCGCTAACAGTTTATATGCCTCTTGCAGACTTTGAGAATTCCCTTTTATGTTAGTGTTTTTTTTTCCTGTTATGAGTTGCTTTCCCTTTATGTTAGCTGTGAATAATTTGGATGTTAGCATAAAAGGTATAGTTAGTAAGTTTGCAGATGGCACCAAAATTGGAGGTGTAGTGGACAGCGAAGGTTACCTCAGATTACAACGTGATCTTGATCAGTTGGGCCAATGGGCTGAGGAGTGGCAGATGGAGTTTAATTCAGATAAATGCGAGGTGATGCATTTTGAGAAAGCAAATCTTAGCAGGACTTCTACACCTTAATGGTAAGGTCCTAGGGAGTGTTACTGAACAAAGAGACCTTGGAGTGCAGGTTCATTGTTCCTTGAAAGTGGAGTCACAGGTAGATAGGATAGTGAAGAAGGCGTTTGGTATGCTTTCCTTTATTGGTCAGAGTACTGAGTACAGGAGTGGGGAGATCATGTTGCAGCTGTACAGGACATTGGTTAGACCACTATTGGAATACTGCATGTAATTCTGGTCTCCTTCCTATCAGAAGGATGTTGTGAAACTTGAAAGGGTTCAGAAGAGATTTTCAAAGATGTTGTCAGGGTTGGAGGATTTGAGCTATAGGGAGAGATTGAATAGGCTGTTTTCCCTGGAATGTCGGAGGCAGAGGGTTGACCTTATAGAGGTTTATAAAATCATGAGGGGCACTAATAGGATAAATAGACAAAGTCTTTTCCCTGGTGCAGAGGAGTCCAGAACTAGACGGCATGGGTTTAGAGTGAGAGGGGAAAGATATAAAATGGACCTAACAACAGGCAACGTTTTCATGCAGAGGGTGGTAAATGTATGGAGTGAGTTGCCAGAGGAAGTGGTGGAGACTGGTACAATTGCAACATTTAAAAGGCAACTGGATTGGGTATATGAATAGGAAAGGTTTGGAGGGATTTGAGCCGGGTGCTGGCAGGTGGGTTGGGTTGGGATATCTGGTCGGCGTGGGCGAGTTAGATCAAAGGGTCTGTTCTTGTGCCGTGCATCTCTGACTCTATAACCTTATTACAACTGTCTGAAAGGACAAATAGCACCTCATTTTAATTTCTCACTTAAATAATAGCATTAACACCAAGACACTGCTCCTTTGTGCAAGATTAGGCACATGTGTAATTCACATGAGGATTGAACCCTGCCTTTTTGACTCTGATATATGTGCTGACTTGAGTATCCTAACAGCTGTATATTTAAAAATTATTTTACACAGTCTAAGTCTTCAAACTATATGTAATTTGTAGTTTTCTTTTCATTTATACAATGAATAATTGCAATTCACTTTTTAAATTATTGGAAAGCCATTTCACAAATCTCACTAGAGAAAATAGTCGAGGTCTATATTATGCATTAATTATAGAATCCCTACACAATGACTCACCAAAGAGCATCCCACCTATTCTCACACCCCTACCCAATTCCTGCATTTATCATGGCTAACTTGCCTAACCTTCCCATCCCTGGACACTACGGACAACTTAGAATGGCCAGTCCATCAAATTGCACACCTTTTGGACTGCAGGAGGTACACACAGGGGAAACCCAGGCAGACATTGGGACGATGTGCAAACTTGATACACACAGGTGCCCGAGGCTGGAATCTTTCCTGGATCACAGGCACTGTGAGACCGTATTGCTAACCACTGGTGCAATGTCTAAATATTGCAGTTATGATGGATGAATAGATAAAATGACTTGTTAAATGATGTTCTGGATTAGTGGTGCTGGAAGAGCACAGCAGTTCGGACAGCATCCAAGGAGCTTCGAAATCGACGTTTCGGGCAAAAGCCCTTGTTAAATGATGTGCAAAGTTAAAAATCATACAAACCAGTTGGACAATAATGTGGTATTATTTGGAAGTACTAGCTCTCGGAATGCTGCTCCTTCATCAAGACAATCACCTGATGAGGAGCGGCGCTCCAAAAGCTCCCGCTTCCAAATAAACCTGTTGGACTGTAACCTGGTATTGTGATTTTTAACTTTGTACACCCCAGTCCAACACCGGCGTCTCCAAATCATTAAATAATGGGATTTCTGAAAGCATTTAGGAGGGTACAGTATACCGAAAGGAGGTTTTAGTTTTAAGATTACATGCAAATAATGTAATAATCACTTGCTGTATGAAACATTTCATTTTATTCAGATTAATGCATTGTACCGTTCTACTGAAATCAGTCATTATTTTCTCATGTAGATGATGAAGTGATACATTGGCTGCATTTGTTGCTGCTCGCTAGTTTTCTACATTTTAAAAGTTACTCTGAGTATTGAGATTTGCCTTGTGAACCAGAACCTCTGGAATCTGTTGAAATGATCTATCTGTGTCCCATTTTTAAGTTCTGAGTTGGTATGCAGAATGATGGTTTCAGAGTTTTATTGGTGACAGCGACTTCCTTTACCCGAAATAAATTCTGATGATATGAGATACTACTGAAATTGGTAATCTTCTTTCAATTTTTCTCACCAAGATAAGCTTTGATTGGATTCAGTGGGATTCTGTTGAAAACCTTAAGTTATTACTTTAAGGAAGACAGAATGTATTGCACAGCTTATGTGAAACTGTGATTTAGAAACCAGTTCAAAACAGTCAACGTTTATTGTCTCCAGCGCTGACCATAGATGTGTTGCATAAAATATCCTTTTATTTTATAATGAAATGTAATCCTGACTGCATAATATTTTCAAATATTGCACTGTTGCCATCTGAACAAGTTCTCCACTATTGCTTAATATGAAAGTGGGTAAGAATGTAATTGAAAGAAAATGAATAACCAGATGGAGTTGAAGAAAATAATAAGTCCTCATGCAAGTCGTCTTGTTCAAAATTCAGGCTGATTAAATGAATGGAAAATGTCTGCACCAATGAGCAGTAATCACACATGACAATAATGTGGTGGCTATGACACTGAATTTGCAACCATTACATTGAATCAAAACGCAACAATACACCGTTGTAACAATAGATTAAATAACCAGGTAATTTATAAACTTAGCATAAGAGTGGTCCCAATGACGTCCTTTAAGTGAACAAAGACCATTGTGAAATTATTCTGCAAATGAAATGTTTAGAACCATAGAGAAAAGACTGTCATTTTAGATGGAACTACATCTAAAGTGAAACCATATTGGGCAGATAATGTTTGCTGCAAGTAATGTATAGGTCCCATTAATGTGTCAAAGTAGAGCAGGAGATTAAAGGCATATATATTAAAATGGTGATCTAGTAGTAATGAGTTACTTTCAACCTTGATATAGACTGGGCAAGCCAAATTTAGTATAAGAAGGTGTAGAGGGCATTGTTGGAATGCATTCAAACTAGTTTCCCAGAGCCGTATGTAAAGGAACTAGGAAGGGAAGAGACCATTTTACAACAGATGTGCTGAGAGAAGATTTATTAACGTAGTCAAGAAACCTCTCGGGAAGAATAACCCAAATATGATATATTTGTTTTGAAAATGTAATAAATGATGGCATTTTACACTGAGTTAAGGACAAAAGAGTCTTAAATCTGAACAATGGAAAGAAATTAGCTCTGATGTGCAAGCTCATGCAATTTAACTGTAAACCTTATTTGGAGGTCTGATTGGTGGATAGCCAATTACAAGTTTTTAAGCAGCTAGTTCATAACTTGCAACAAAAATGCATTTGATGAATGAAAATATATCTTTCAGCGAAAGGAGTCAAACCAGAGCTAATAAAAAGTTAGATTGTGATCCAGTGCCATGTTGCCAAAAAGAGCGATGGGACAAACTTAGAACTTAAGGGATGACCAACAATGGTTGTTTAAGAAGAAAAATAGATAAGAGAGTAAACAAACTAGAAATCTAAAAACTGAGTGCAAATGCTTCTGTACACGTGCTGAAAAAGGAAGACACCAGCTGAGGTCCCTAATAGGTGAAGGAGCAGTTGTAATGGCAAAGACATTAAACAAGTTGTGATAGAAGGTGCAAAAGAGCTGTCTGTAAGTAGAAGAATTCAGTGAGAATGAGGAATTTAAGGATCTCAGTAAAAAAGGTAAGAGGAAGTAATGGAATGTCAAGTTGGCAAATCTGTTTAGCTTGATGGTCCGTAACCCAGACTCTTGAGAGGTAATCCTAATATGTTGAATGCATTGGTTTTGGTCTTCCAGAATTAGCTATATTCCTATGACTATAAGATATAGGAACTGAATTTAGCCCATTGAATCTGCTGTGCTGATCATGGCTGATACGTTTCTCAATCATCTTCTATTGCCTTCCAACAATAACAATTAATCCCTTTACCAATTGAGAACCCATCTATCTCTGTCTTAAATATATTCAATGACTTGGCCTCCACAGCCTTCCTTCTGTAACAATGAATTCCACAGATTAACCAACCTCTAGCTGAAGAAATCCCTCCTTATCTCTGTTCTAAAGGGTCATCCCTTTACCTGAGGCTGTCTAATCAGGTGCTAGTTTCTCCTACTAGTGGGAACATCACCACATCCACTCTATCCAGACGCTTCAGGCTCCTTAAGTTTCAATCAGATCTTCCTTATCCTTCTAAATTCCATCGAGTACAAACCCAGTGTCCTCAATTGCATCTCAGATGCTGAGACCTTTATCCCTGGGATTATTCTTGTAAACGTCCTCTGGACCCCCTCCAACTCCAGCCCTTCCTTCCTTAGATGTACAGCCAAAACTGCTGATAATATTCCACGTGCCTTATACAACCTCAGCAATACATTCCTGCTCTTATGTTTATTCTATGCCTGTACTGTGCCCTTGACACCACGGGCTCTTGTCATATTTAGCAGCCTTCTATGTGGCACCTTGTTAAAGGCCTTCTGGAAATCCAAATAGATGATGCCCACTGGCTCTCCTTTAACTAACTCATTCATTATGTCTCCAAAGAATTCTAATAGATTTGGATTAGTTAGACATGATTTCTCTTTGACAAAGCCATGCTGACTCAGCCCTATTTTACCATGCACTTCTGAGTACTCAGCAACTCCCTAATAACCTCTAATATCTTACCAAGAACTGAAGTAAGGATAACTGGCCTATAGTTTTCTGTCTTTGCGTCCTTCCCTTCTGAAACAAGGGCGTTTAATTACCCATTTTCCAGTTGTCTGGGACTCTCCCTGACTCCAGTGATGCCAGAATCACCACCAATCCCTCTACAATCTCCGTCAGACTCCACCGTCGGAGTTCTATTTGGATTGTTCAGGAGAAGGAATAAAGAGAAAAGGTGGATCGCAAGTTCATTTTGTCTGACATCGGCAGTAAGGAAAACCCTTATTACCAAAGTTATCAAGTACAAGAATAAACATAAGTCTTATTGCAACTATTGGGCTTTGCTAAGATCACATCTGGCTATTGAGGGAGTGCAGCGTAGGTTCACGAGGTCAATTCCTGGAATGGCAGGATTGCCTTACATGGAAAGACTGAAGCGACTGGGCTTGTATACCCTTGAGTTTAGAAGACTGAGAGGGGATCTGATTGAAACGTACAGGATTATGAAAGGATTGGACACTCTGGCAGGAGGAAACATATTTCCGCTGATGGGGGAGTGCCGAACCAGAGGACACAACTTAAAAATACGGGGTAGACCATTTAGGACAGAGATGAGGAGAAACTACTTCACCCAGAGAGTGGTGGCTGTGTGGAATGCTCTGCCCCAGAGGGCAGTGGAGGCCCAGTCTCTGGATTCATTTCTGAAAGAATTGGATAGAGCTCTGAAAGATAGTGGAGTCAAGGGTTATGGAGATAAGGCTGGAACAGGATACTGATTGGGAATGATCAGCCATGATCATATTGAATGGCGGTGCAGGCTCGAAGGGCTGAATGGCCTACTCCTGCATCTATTGTCTATTGTCTATCTGGAGTAAAGTAGGTAGTTTGTTCTCCTTACTCAAGAAACGATATGCTACCTTAGGGGCAGTGTAACAAAGGGTCGCTGGATTGGTTCGTGGAATGAAATTGTCCCGTGATGAGAAATTGAGAATGCTAAACCTGTATTGTCTAGAGTTTAGTGCTGAAAATGTGTTGCTGGAAAAGTGCAGCAGGTCAGGCAGCATCCAAGGAACAGGAGAATCGACGTTTCGGGCATAAAAGCCCTTCTTCAGGAATGAGGAAAGTGTGTCCAGCAGGCTAAGATAAAAGGTAGGGAGGAGGGACTGGGGGGAGGGGCGTTGGAAATGCGATAGGTGGAAGGAGGTCAAGGTGAGGGTGATAGGCCGGAGTGGGGTGGGGGCGGAGAGGTCAGGAAGAAGATTGCAGGTTAGGAAAGTGGTGCTGAGTTTGAGGGATTTGACTGGGACAAGGTGGGGGGAGGGGAAATGAGGAAACTGGAGAAATCGGAGTTCATCCCTTGTGGTTGGAGGGTTCCTAGGCAGAAGATGAGGCGCTCTTCCTCCAGTCGTCGTGTTGCTATGTTGTCTAGAGTTTAGAAGAGTGAGAGATGTTCTCATTGAAACATCAGACTCCTTCAGAATTTTGGCTAGTTTGGAGATTGGGCAAGTGTTTGCCCTGGCTCAGAAATGGAAACTAGAAGGTCACAATCTTTGGAATAAGGAGTCAGTCATTTAGGACTTGGGTGTCAACGTTTTGATTCAAAGCATTGTGAATCTTCTCAAATTCTTCACTTAGAACCCAGGCAATGAATGAATTCAAGTGACAGATTTTTAGATACAAAGGGAATTGAAGGATCTTGGATAGTGAAGCAATCTATTGCCTAACCAATTTATTCTGGAATGGTGGAGGAAAACCTGAGGAGCTGAGGGCCTACTATGGATGGTATTTTTCTTTTTCATGAAAGGAAGGCTGACACTTTTTTGCCATTGTGTCCTGCCCGCAACACACACAGACGGACACACTCTGACGTCAGGTTTTGCTGTTCTCATTTGTGACTTGACAGAAGTGGGGTTGCAACCCTAACAAGATTCCTTCTCCACCGTTCACGCATACAAGATTCAAACAAAATAAAGTAGCAAGTAAGGATAACACGAAGAGGATGAACTTATCTGGGTTTTGGCAGCTGGATTGCCAGAGCTCCGGTCCATGTGGTTCAATGGCTCTGCTGTAGATGCCTGCCCTATTGTCACTGTTTAAAATCAATTATGACTAGCTTAATACTTTTAGCCTGTTATGATTATAATATCATAACTATATTGTTTATAATTACTTTAATGCTCTATTACCCAACTGGTGTTGGTATCAGGACCAAAAAACCTGAGACTATTGTTTCTTCTGGGGCAGTGGCATAAGTCGATATCTAATAATAGCACACTTAGCTTCTCTTTATGCACCCTCAGGGATGTGTTTTTTTTTCCTTTCTAGCAGCTGCAGTATTTATTTGTCATTTATTTATACTGCTGCTGTTGAAGGCCAAAATTCCTGTACAATGGTACCTGACCCTCCACTCCAACCTTCCATCTAACACTGTATTTTGTGAAAGAATTACTGATGGAGAGGAGTGGAGGATTTGGAAAGTCCAGTCTTCAACCATGGAATACATTGTGAGAACTTGATCCTTTTTCTTATTGCTGCTTGATCTAAAGCTAAAACACTTTACTGGGTTCTGGCTCATTGAAGTCCAAACTAGCAACCACTTGCCACCAGTACAAACACCAATAAAGTTATAGAGATGTACAGCATGGAAACAGACCCTTTGGTCCTACTCATCCATGCCGACCAGATATCCCAACCCAATCTAGTCCCACCAATGGATTTGCTTAGTAATCACTATTAGCAACAGAGTTTTTAATAGTTCGTGAAGGTAAAGTTGCACAAGAAGATGCGGGTTTGAATAAATGTTAGTCTTTCAGTGATTTTATAAAAACTCATAATTTGTCTCAGGTTGTGAATGTCCTGTCTAATTCAGACTATCAGTTGAGCTTGAGGTGAAGGTAGGTCATTTGCTCCACAGGGAGGAAATAAGGTAATTTGGTAGACATCTCCCTGGATTGAACTTGTACCAGTCTGAGCACCTACATCACTAATATATACCTTAGATAATGAAAGCTATCTACTTTCACCATTCAATGGATTTATTCCCATCTCTTGTTAGTAGGCCCATTTTAATAGTGGTACTTGCCTGCTCCATTGTATTCCATAGGGATGTTAATGTTTGTATTCTTGGCAGAAGATAAACCTTCTGCCTCAATTGTACCAGAGTATCATTCATATATTCATATCATTACAATCTTAGTTCTGAGAATAACTGAATAAACCAGGTCTTTTTGATTTGCCTTGATAGGCCATTATATTTCAACAATTAAAATAACTGGCAGAATGAAAGGTAAGAGAATAAGCAGCAGGGATGCATTGATGGTTTGAATGGAGGAAAAATCTATATTCTGCAAAGATGAAGAAAGAAAACGTAAACAACAATGACTAAGTAAAATATGTGAGATAGTGATTTTAAACCACTGAAGTAAAAACAACTTAAAAATAGTCTGTAATATTCAAAATTAATGTAAATATGAATTTAAACTGTGGCTGAATAGAGATGTCTTTTAGTGTAACTGCTTGGACCATGAAAAAATGCATAGTTTTGCGATTCTATGAAATAATTTGCTCCAATGGCCTTTTAATTTCTGCATGTCAACCGTGGCTGCCCCATTGAGTAATGTCTGATCTCTAGCCTGAGAAACGTGTGACAGTGTTTGGGGACGTAAAGGTGTGCTTCTGCAGGTTCTAGAGGAAAGCATTGATCTCTTATTGCAGCTTGTCATCGTCAGTTCTCCTCTAACTCATGAAATCAGAGGGGTCTCCAAAGCAGACAGACCATAGGGAATGACTTCAAGAAAATTAGGAATGATATTACAGGAAAGCAGGTGGATAATGGGTGGGTATTTCTCTTACATCTCTTGTGACTCAATTTTGATTTTAAGCTAAGACTAATTACAGCTTAATTACTTAATCAAATTTTAAACTTCAAAACTTAGCCTCTTCACTTTTAGAATGAAGGGGGCTCCAGTTGTTTGTCAGACATTACCAGGAATAAGATTTTCTGATCTATATTTAAAAGTCAGGGTAAAATAAAAGTAAGCGTCTATAATGCATATAGTTGAGATGTGCCTGGGGAGCTCAGGCCCATTTTGACACATCCTATACCCTGTGGAATCATGGAGTCCCTATGGTGTGGAAGCAGTCCATTTGGTCCATCAAGTCCACACTGACTCTCCAAAGAGCAGCTCCCCCACTTTCAGATCCTCTCTGGTCACTGGTGAAGTGCCAGAGACTCAGAAAGCTGCTAATGTCACATTATTAGAAAAGAGACCTGGAAGTTACGAGTCAGTCAGTGTAATGTCAGTGGTGGGGAAGTTATTGAAAGAATTTCAAATGGCAGAATATATCTGTAGTTGAGGGGTTAACCAGGGATAGTTAGCATGGATTTGTTAGGGGAAGTTTGTGTTTGACAAACTTGATAAAATGTTTTGAGGTAACCAGGAGTATTGATGAGGGTAGTGCATTTGATGCCTACATGGACTGTAGCAAGCCTTTTGATGAGTTCCCTCATGGAAGACTGACCAAGAAAGTAGGAGCCCATGGGCTCCAAGAGAAAGTGTCACACTGGATTCAAAATTGGCCAAGAGGCTGGAAGCAGAGGCTGATGGTAGCAGGATGTTTCTGTGTCTGGAAATCATATTCCAGAGTTCTTACTGTTGAGGACCTTGCTCTATGTGATGTACAATAATGGTTAGGATCTAAATGTAGGGAGTATGATCAAGAAGTTTGTGGGTGATACCAAAAATTGGTTGGATGCAAAATTGTGAAGGATAGCCCTAAACTGCCAGAACATAACAGACTGGTGAGCTGGACAGAACAGTGACAAATGTAATCCAGCCCAGAAAGGTGTGAGGCAATACACTCGGGAATGCTTTACATTATGAACAGTAAGACCAGAGAAAATAATAAAATTTAGAGAGGTATTGATCTGCATATCCACTAATTCCTGAAAGTAGCAGGACAGCTAAATAAGGTGTTTAAGGAGGCACACAGGTCATTCTGCTATAACGCAACAGTTGCCCCACTGCAATCTTGCTCTATAGAAATTTGCACTGTAGAATATTGCTATACCCATTCAGCAGAAAGTTTGTGTTATCCAAACAGCATCCACAATTCATCAATCCCGTTATAGACATTTTGTGTTGACGAGACATTATTCTAGCAGAACCACCTGTTTAGGATACTTGCCTTTGTTAGCTGAGACTTTGAATACAAGAGAAGGAGGTTATGTTGGCTCTGTGGTTCAGGTCACCACATTGTAGGAAGTGATTGCCCTAGAGAGGGTGCAGAAGAGATTTACTTGGATACTATCTGGGCTGGAGGATCTGAAAGATTGCAAAAAATGAATGTTTCCATAGGAACAGCAAAAATTGAGAAGGGACCTTATAGAAATGTTTCAGATTGAGAGGCATAGATAGGGTAGATAGAAAGACACATTTTCCATTAGTAGAGGGGCACAACCAGGGTGCACATATTTAAGGTAAGAGGTAGAAGTAAAAGAATTGACTTGAAATGTTTCAACCTGCAAAGTGATTGGTGTCTGGAGCTCTCTGCCTGAAAGGATGGTTGAGTCAGAATCTCTTGAAACATTTAGATATTCGCTTGCATTGACATAGATTCTAGGGTTGTGGGCCAAGAACAGGAAAATGGGCATATCGTGTCATCAGATCTTTTTGACCGATGTTGACATGATGGGCTGATTGGTCTCCTGCTGTGCTGTAAATGTTTGAATCTATCTTGCCAAAACAAAAACCCAGCTCCTCAATCACCATCTGGTTGTGACCATGGCCTCCAGGCCAAATGATTCTAACTTCCCGACCAGCTGCCTCTTTCAAACCATTTGAGGCAGGCAGCTGTTTGACATGATATATGCCAGGCTTAGCAGTTAATGTACACGGACCTCAAATTAATGGTGTTATGGGATAGTGCTGGGGTTTGGCACCTCCAGTAATAGGATCTGTAGTTAACAAAATAATATAGTATTTCTATGTAAATATAATGCCAAGTTCAGTTGTTCCATCTGCTTGTTAGGAAAGCTGCTCTTTCATCATTGGCCGGTTTGAAATGCCTCATCTGAATATGCATTTGCAGCACTGTGGCTACTGTTATTTGGTACCTACACATTTTGCTCTATGTTCTTCAAATAAGTTCCAGCCTCTTCCTAGTAATTACGTTGTTTGTTCTAAAAAGGAAAGTTGAATCATCTCATTATTTGAATAAATTATTGATGGTAGGAAGGTAAAAATTAAATACTAAAAGAAATTAATCAGTTCGTTCATATATTTAAAATATTTCTTGGTTCTTCTGTTGCTCAAGGTTTTTGAGGTCACCTTTTGCCTTTTGAGATCTGGAAAGGTCAAGGTACCATAGTCCTCAAGGACAATAGAGCTGTTCTCTCATTAGAGTCATTATTTGGAGATGCTGATGTTGGACTGGGGTGTACAAAGTTTAAAAATCATACAACACCAGGTTATAGTCTAACAGGTTTATTTGGAAGCACTAGCTTTCGGAGCACCACTCCTTCAACCACCTGATGAAGGAGCAGCGCTCCAAATGCAAGTGCTTCCAATTAAACCTGTTGGGCATGAGATTCCTGAAGAAGGGTTCATGCCCGAAACGTCGATTCTCCTGCTCCTTGGCTGCTGCCTGACCTGCTGCGCTTTTCCAGCAACACATTTTCAGCTCTGATCTCCAGCATCTGCAGTCCTCACTTTCTCCTAGAAATAATATTGGGTCAATTATAGCTTGCTGTTACACTCGGTGCCATTCTGGCTGGTCTGGAAGAAAGTTTGTGTTGAATTTTTAGAGAAGTCATACTTTGTGAGGTTGTTTTGGGGCCAGACGCTGTGCTGGAAATTACTTGGGGAAAGGAATATTTCGTTTGTGCCATAACTTTGCTGTGGCTGAGTTTAATCTGGGTTTCAGCATGCAAAGAAGGTGTTCTGGAATCTCTTTAAACAGTTTCCAGAAAGGCTTTGCATGATTTCGTCATTTTCATTTGACTCATTGTCAAAGGAATAAATCAAGTTCTGTTTCTGTGGGGATTAATTAATTTTCCCCGGTAGTTTCTGGTGTTTGAGGATCTGTATTCTGAAAATCTGTCGATTTGCTTCCAACCAGCAAAATTACAGGAATCTATTTTCTCACCATTACTATTGGACATTTCCATTGTACAGAATTATGTTTAGTTGGTGTAACCTGAGAAAGAAAAGTAAACGTTTTTGGCATGTCTTCAGGTTTGTTTTGTTGATCCATTGACAACTGAATTGTTTCTAACTGTGGCTGGTCAATTTCTTTTGTCTTTCTTGGTTGAAATGGTGGGATTGATAGTGTACTTCTGGCAGGTAAACCAAGGTCCATAGAGACATTGAAAGCTTAAATCTTTGCAGAAGGATGTGGTGAATAACAACGGGACTAGCTAATATAGTACTCCAGTGTCCTGCGTTTGATTAAGATCTATTACATAATTTTCCTTGTAATCTTTAGAACTAAAAGCTCAAACACTTCACTGTTCACATTCAAGCATCAGATTACGTTTTCAGCTATTTCTTTCCCAGTTGCTTTTGTTTTATCCAATTTTTTTTTCATCATTACTGCCAGCAAATGTCGCCTTCAAGTTCACAATGGTATGATCATCTCTTTTTAGTTTTATTCAGCCCCTCCCGAATGCCTGGCTGGTTTGGAATGCTACTTTTATCACGTTTATTTTGTCTTTACACATGAGAGCTGCACACAGTTAACAGGCACTGCTGTTCATCTATGTTACTGTAATAGTCATGTAACTGCAACTATTACTATTAATTTGGGAACAGGAAATCTTTTTCTGTGTGTTTAATCTTGTATTTTTTATTGTTCAAAACAGCATGGGAAAGATAATGACATAAGGTTATGCATTTTTTTTTCAAAGGAAATGCTTGGAGTTGAGATGGTAGACAGATTGGCTTTATAAACTAAATAAGATGATGTTTAACATTGTGAAAACAAACAAAAATCCAAGGTGCTGATTTGTTAATCATAGAATTCCTACAGTGTGGGAGCAGGCCATTTGGCCCATCGAGTCCACGCTGACCCTCCGAAGATCATACCACCAAGACCAACCCTGTTTTCTCCCCCCCCCCCAACCCTATCCCTGTAACCCTTCATTACCCATGGGTAACCTACACATCCCTGGACACTATGGACAATCTAGTTTGGCCAATCCACCTAAGAACACTGCAAGTCTGATGTAGCTTAGCAAGCATCATATGTTATTGTTAAAGAGTGACTATATGCTTAATGTTTAAATAAAATCTAATCTTGTAATTTTAAGAGGATGTGGATGACATTTCTGAGAGGTGCTGGCACACCTTAGAATCTCACTTGAAGCACCTGTCTTGTTGCCAATGTTACAATGTTCTGTGTTTAATATTGTGCAAACAATGGAGAAGCTAGAATAGTTTTGAAACTATTGCCTGTTTCACATTACAACAAATGGTGGTACTGTTTTAATTGCAGGGGGTAGAGCAAACGTGAGTGGTATATTTATTGTGTTTGTCAAAGAAATTAAAATATTATAGAGTTCACTGTTTACATTGTCTATTGTTTATTTAACTACTTTTATTTTGATAAACCCTTTGATTTAGAGACTGTGTTGCTTGTTTGGTATATATTCAATTTGCTTTTGGAAAGGAAGGGATTCCAGTGGTGGTGCACCATGTGTTCCACAAGTGAGGGAGAGTAAGGGTTTTCTGCTTCTGTTGCATGTGTGTTTTGCTACTGTTAAGTAAGGGGCATGAGCATTCCTTTATAGGTGTGACCGGTAATTCTGTACCAAAACAGATTTCAAATATCACGACTCCAAAACATGATGGTCATTTCAGAAACACTTCAGGATATCATCAAAACATGATGTTATAGAGTCATAGAGATGGACAGTATGGAAACAGACCCTTTGGTCCAACTCATCCATGCCGATCAGATATCCTAAATTAATCTAGTCCCATTTGCCCTACATCCATCTAAACCCTTCCTATTCACATCCAGATGCATTTTAAATGTTGTAATTGTACCAGCCTCCTTCACCTACTGTGGCAGTTCATTCCATGCATGCACCACACTCTGCGTGAAAAAGTTGCCCATTAGGTCACTTTTAAATCTTCCCCCTCTCAGCCTCCGATGCACCAGATAAAATAGCACCAGTGTATTTAGCCTCACCCTATAGCTCAAACCCTCCAAAAATGGCAACACCATTGTAAACCCGATTTTCTAAACCCTTTCACGTTTCACAACATCTTTCCTATAGCAGGGGAGCGAGAATTGAATGCAGTTATTCCAAAAGTGTGCTGTACAGCCACAACATCATATCCCAACTCCTATACATGATGCAATGAGCAATGAAGGAAAGCATACCAAATGCTGCCTTCACTACCCTGTCTACGTGTGGCTCTACTTTCAAGGAACTATGAACTTGCCCCCCACCCCCACACAGTCTCTGTTCAGCAACTCCCCCCCCCCCCCCCCCCCCCCCCGGACCTTTACAATTAAGTGTATGAGTCCTGACCTGATTTGCCGCACCAAAATGCAACACTTCACATTTAACTAAATTAACTCCATCTGTCGCTTCTTGGCCCATTACCCATCTGATAAAAGTCCAGTTGTACTCAGAGGTAATCGTCACTGTCCATTACACTATCAATTTTGGCATCATCTGAAAACTTACGAACCATACCTCCAATATTCATATCCAAATCATTCATATAAATGTCAAAAAGCAGTGGACCAGCACCATTTTTTTGCGGCACACTGCTAGTCAATGGCCTCCAGTTCGAAAAAAACAATTGTCCGCCACCACCCTCTGTCTCCTACCTTCGAGCCAATTTTGTATTCAAATGACTAGCTCTCCCTGTATTGAACAAACAAGCTATTCAGTACTTATTCCTGCAGTAGTAGATTGCTTGAAGGGTCTTGGTGGGAATTAGAGATAGGAAATGAT
The DNA here is from genome assembly GCF_047496795.1 of Chiloscyllium punctatum. NCBI lineage: Eukaryota > Metazoa > Chordata > Chondrichthyes > Orectolobiformes > Hemiscylliidae > Chiloscyllium > Chiloscyllium punctatum. Next base: position 127,928,008 of record NC_092743.1, read on the forward strand.
AAATACCATTGAAGGATTTGGAAATAAGCATGAGAAGCTTAAAGTACAACCATTTCTTAACCTGGAACCAGTGTAAATCTGCTAACAGGTATGATGGTTGATTGGGATTGGATGTGACACAACCTCAAGTTTGAGTGAGGGAAGATCCATTATTGGCCAGAAGGAATAATCAATCAATCCTGGTGACAACAGAAACCATGGTTTCAGAAGAGAATGAGATGAGACAATATACGTGAACAATATTGGAAGGTGAAAATATGCATTTTAATTGGTGCAGACATTTGGTTGCTGCTGGTGAGACTTGATGAATGAGTTACATTGAAATAGTGTTTCTAAATCTCCTAATTTAGATCACTGCTGCCTTTATGTTTGAGAATTTAACACTTATTTTGGCTGCAATTTTTAAAATATGCTTGTAACATAGCAAAAAAAGGAAAAATAACTTTATTTGCATTTTTAACTTGACATTGAAAGCAAACATCTTCAGCTTTGGGTGTAAACCTTATATATTGCTTGAACTGATTTTTGATCTCTTTGACAGCAGTTCCAATTTACCAGGGCTAATCTGGGTCCCCTGCAATGTGGCACTGTGACTGTAATAGAACTAACCCTTTGCAATGCACAGCTGCTTGGCTGCTTAGAAGACTGCATGAAAATAGCACCATTTTCAAATACCGTACTAGTAGTAATTGATTTGACATGTTTCCATTTGAACCTTACTTAACAAATTTTTCCTTTTTCAAAGATTACTTTGTTTAATTTGTCATCAACTTATTAAGGAATGTTGCTAAAATTTGACGGGGTTTTAGTGAGGCCATGTCTTGAATGATGTGTGCAGTTTTGTTCTCCAAATTAATAAAAAGGATATACTTGCATTAGAGGCAGTACAGCAAAGCTTCACTGACCTGACCTGACCTGACCTGACCTGACCTAGTTCCAGGTATTCACAACTTCACCAGTTGTGCACTTCACCAGTTTCCTCATTTCCCCTCTTTCCCACCCCCACCCCCACCCCCACCCCACGTTACCTCAGTTCCAACCTTCCAGCTCAGCACTGTCCTCATGAGCTGTCCTACCTGCCAATCTCCCTTCCAACCTATCCACTCCACCCTCCCCTCTGACCTCTCACCTCCATCCCCACCCCCATTCACTTATTGTATTCTTTGCTACCTTTTCCCCAGCACCCCCCCCCCCATTTATCTCTCCACCCTGGAGGCTCCCTGCCTCTATTCCTGATGATGGGCCTTTGCCGAAAACGTCGACTTTCCTGTTCCTCGGATGCTGCCTGACCTGCTGTGCTTTTCCAGCACCACTCTGATCTAAACTCTGGTTTCCAGCATCTGCAGTCCTCACTTTTGCCTAGTTCCAGGTATGATGGGTTTTCTTCTTATCTGAGCCCATATAAGCTCCTCCATGCTCTGGATTTTGGAAGAATGAGAGTTGATATTATTGAGACATACAAGATTCTGAAGAGTTTTGGTGAGATACACAGATTGCTTCTGCTGGTCTGGGTGTCTAAAATACAGAGGATACAATCTTAACCAAATGGCACGGAGTAGCAAGAGGTATTTTAAAAAAATTAGGTAATTTGAATGAAATTTGTTTGCATCATTAGATATAGATTAGTTAAATGCTGTATTCACATTGTGCATGCCTTTTGAGAACAAGGGCCTGATCAGCTGATCATTTGGGACTGAGTTGGGGAGAAATTAATCAAAGGGTTATGAATCTATTGAATTCTATAATCCAAATTATTCTGAATGTTGCATGGCTGAATTATTTTAAGGCTGCAACAGGTGTCTTGAAGAATTTAAGAGGTGGGGTGGAGGGGAGAGCAGGCAGGAAGGTAGAGTTGAAACCCTAATCAGCCATAAAGGCATTAAATGGTTGAGCAGCCACAAGACCATTATATATCTACTCCTGGCCCTATTACTTATGTATGTTTGAGTTCTGTCCCTCTTTTGGTAGACAGTAGGTTCTTTTTCAGGAATTGCAAAATTAATCTCCTTTACTTGATCTCTAAGTCAACTGCATAAAAGCACCTGTTGTTACCTTGGAAACTAGACCACGTCACAGATGGGTGTAATGCTCTGACTACTGAAGGTGCATGCAGTGACATTGTGCTGAAAGAGATTGGATTGGATTTGATTTATTTATTGTCATGCGTATGTTGTTACAAAAATACAGTAAAAAAAATTGGACAGTGTTGCCACTGTCTGGCGCCATCTTAAACCACAGTAAAATAAATTAAAACAGAATATAAAGGCAGAAAAATGACTGGAAGCTTAAGTATGAAGGTAACTTTAAGGTGGTTATGGTACAGAATTGGGTCCACTACAACACGGATACAGACAGTGATAAATTTAAAGCCATTGATCATAGTTGCTTACTGTTTTAACTCTGTCGTCTCTCAAGTTTCTGTGAAACCTTGGGGTAGGTCTCTCTTAATTAGTTGCTGTTCAATATACCAATCCACTCCCTACTCTGTCTCTCCTGCGAACGTGCACACAAGTTTTATGGGGTGAATTTGTATTTGTAGAATTAAATTTTAGTTTGCTCAAAAACTGCATAAATCCACGTAAGATTCTGTAAGCCCCACTTTAGAATTAGAATTGACTCATCATTGGTACAGACATTACCTTCACACATTTAATGCATTGTCTGAGCTGAGGTGACACCTGTTATTAGATAAGATGATGCTACCTTGAGAATGTAATTCTGGGATTTACATATTAAAGAACCTAAACCACCATATCCCATTCTACAAGATGAAAGACTTAATTTAAATTTGCTTAAGAACTATAACCTGGTGTTGTGTGCTTTTTAACTAAAGTTGTTTAATATATCATTGCAACTCTATGACACTGTAACCCTTTTTGCTATAAATTATGTGTCGTGTGGTTATGTTCTGCAACCACCTGATGAAGAGGCAGCATCTTGAAAGCTAGTGCTTCCAAATAAACCTGTTGGACTATAACCTGGTGTTGAGTGACTTTTAACTTTGTGCACCCCAGTCCAACACCGGCTCCTCCAAATTATAATAAAATGAATGTCATTTAAAAAGAAATTCCATTTACTGTCATTAACCTTTTGAGTTTGCCAACAAAGTTCAGTGTAATAGCTTGTTGAACTTTTGCTTTCGAGAAGGAATTGTCCAGGTCACTTCAATGTAAATCTCTTCAATCGTTTCCTTTGGCTTATCAAGTTGAATGTGAAAGCACTAAAGTCATTAATTAGATGATGTGAATTGCATGGTTGTGAAGCCCTTTGTATTAAACATTGAAGCCTCTGTTGGAATCCTTTTGGCCCTGAGCCACACCACAAAGCTGATAGTGTTCTTGCCAACTTCTACTTTTTTTTTAATGAAGTTACTTGTTGCTTCCAGACCAGACTCTGGATTTTTAAAATGTATAGTCACCCCTTAACCCACTTAGCAGTTGTTTGAGGTATATGGAAATGTCCATTTTTCCAACCCGTTTAGATTGAAATGTTAGATATTGAGACACAATACTGCGCTGTGTGATTATATTAATTCAGATTGCACAGATTTGATGACAAAGGATGTTTTGTTTTTGTCATTGGCTTAAGTTCTTGCTGTGCACTTAGAGGTGGAAGTTATCTTGAAGCTGATTGAGACTGGCATTTCAGAATTCCTAGAAGGTGACGTCATAGATTACATAACAGTTCGTTTTGCAGAGGTTTAGCAACCCATATGGTTATGTCCTGGCTTTCCCCTGATCTGGTCTCTGTTGTCCATGATTTTCACAAAACTGTTAGCTTGTTGCAAATGTCCTTTTGCTATAAATGTAAATCAGTAACGTACCACTGAACAAAATGCCAAGGAATTTGTCCGTTTCAGAACTTGAGCCATTTAAAGTATTTTTCCAAGGAATAAGGGCAATCTATAAATTTCCTGTCCCAAAGCAAACTCTTACTTAAGCTTCAGTTGTAAGAGATTATAGATGATATCGATTTCCAGCACAAATCAGATATTAACAAATTGGCCCACTCCATTTTATATATTGCATGTGCTTTTCTGTTCCTTCTTGTCCATTTTTGCACCACCATTGAAAGCAATTTTGCCCGTTGTATGGTAATTCATTGTTCGTGTACAATAACTCCACTGCTTTTTGTATTTCTGTATGTTTGAAAACATCATTATAAACTTCCAAACCATGTACCATTCTTGGCAAATTCACTAATGCCGATGTAGTGGTTGAAGATTGTAGCCAGCATTACTACTGTCAGTGCAATTAAAGGCGGGCATTGTTGTTGATATTATCTACATTGTGCAAACCAAGAAGAAAAATCTGCTGGCTGTATAAATGGTCCCTGGTTACCTTGAGTTATTTTTCTTGCCAATTTTGTTTTCTAATCATATAAGCCCTATGAACTTGTTTAAATATCAAATTGTGCCTAGCTTTATTGTAACTATTTACCCTCTCCAAATTATAATATTTTTGGGTACCCTACTATGATACTATAGATTTCAGTGTACTTACTTGCATAAAGATGTCAGTTAAATAAATTTGTTAAACAATGGCAAAAGGTTAGAGACCTGTTTTGAGAATCTTTTAAAGTGAAATGCGGTTATTCTCCCCTCAGGATGTTACATGGTTATCGTAGTTAACCTCATGTCGTGCCAGATCATAAATGTTTGGAGCACTTAGTCCAAGTCACACACGTTGTGACAATATTTGGAGATGCTGGTGTTGGACTGGGGTGTACAAATTTACAAATCACACAACACCAGATTATAGTCCAACAGGTTTAATTGGAAGCACTAGCTTTCGGAGCGCAGCTCCTTCAGGTGGTTGTGGAGGACACAATTGTAAGGCACAGAATTTATAGCAAATGGCACACTTCACTGCTTGATTTGGAGGTGCTGGTCTTGGGCTGGGGTGTACAAAATTAAAAATCACACAACACCAGGTTATAGTCAACAGGTTTATTTGGAAACACTAGCTTTTGAAACACTGTCTCCTTCATCAGGTGATTGTGGAGTAAAATAATTTGAAAGCTAGTGCTTCCAATTAAACCTGGTGGACTATAACCTGGCGTGTTATTTGTAAAATTGTGACAATACATTTTGAAGTTCCTCAGAATTACGTGACTTGATGTCTGATCAAAACGCATGTATTTTGTTTTTGACTCGCGGATTGAGAATTCTAACCTGTTTAACAAAGCTAAAATTCCAAATAGGAGCACAGATGGATGAAACTTAGAATTTACAGTCTGATTCATGATCAGTTTGGCAAGGTGACATTGCTTTGTTGTCTTATGAGAAACCAATACAAGGTCAGTTGTATAGGAAAGAAACTGAGTTGAATTTGCAGTAGTAATTATCTAATTATATGCTTTAGTTTTGAAAGAATAATATTGTTTGTTTGATTAGGTTTCAGGAAGATAAAGGGTATCACAATTTTGATCACCTTTGCAGAGCGTCATAAGGAAGTGGAATGGAGTCCCAGGCATTTTCTGAGAAGGCAGAGTTGTTGCTTTTCTTAATGTAGTTGAAAGTTGCAACATCACACAGCTGAGATTACTGCTACTTTAATACTTGTACAAATGATAAGTGGCTCAGTGGCTAGCACTGCTGCCTCTCAATGCCAGGGGACCTGAGTTTGAATTCAGCCTTGGCTGACTGCCCTTGTGGAGTTTGCATATTCTCCATGTGTCTGCGTGAGTTTCCTCCGGCTGCTCCGGTTTCCTCCCACAATCCAAAGATGTGCAGTTTAGGTGAATTGGCCATCGTGTTCAGGAATTGTAGGTTAGGTGCAATAGTCAGGGGTAAACATAGGATAATAGGGGTAGGGAATGGGTCTGGGTGGGTTACTGGGAGGGTCAGTGTGGACTTGTTGGGCCAAAGGGCCTATTTCCACACTGTTGGGATTCTATTCTATTCTCTGCAATACAGGTAAAAACCCTGAAATTCCACCCCTGTAGCACTGAAAATGATCTGGGTGTGGATTCTGCCTGACTTGATGTTCTAATCTAAATGCCTCATTAAAATTAAAGGACCAGATAATTATCATGCGAGGAATATGAACTACAATGCTTCAGATGCTTGGTGGGGAAGGGAGGGTGGGAAATTGCAAAGGTAGGAGTGTGACCTCATAGGGCTGTGACAGGAAAGGCATGTGCAATGATGATGTGGAGGTGCCAGTGTTGGACTGGGATGGACAAAGTCAAAATCCACATAACACCAGATTATAATCCAGCAAGTTTACTTGAAATCACAAGCTTTCTGAGCACTACCCCTTCGTCAGGTGAAGTTTTCCCTAGACCAAGGGGCAGCGTTTCGAAAGCTTGTGATTTCAAATAAATCTGCTGGACTATAACCTGGTGTTGTGACTTCTAACTATGGTCAGGGAAGGAAGTCGGTTGCAAGTACCAAATCTAAGACATGGAGATGTCAGAGTTGGACTGGGGAGGACAAAGTTAAAAATCTCACAACAGCAGATGATAGTCCAGTAGGTTTACCTGAAGCACTAACTTGTGGAGTGCCTCTCCTTCCTCAACCACCTGACGAAGGAGCGATGTTCCGAAAGCTAGTGCTTTCAATTAAACCAGCTGGACGATAACTTGGTGTTTGATTTCTTTCAGCTCTGTACCAGTCTAGTTATGCTTAAAGGAGCAGTGTGGTTTTTGTAAGCCTTTGAAAGATGCTCTGTAGATATTTTAACCAACCTGGTCAGATGTTATTACATACCTCTGGAGCAAGTGGGACTTGAACCCTGGACGCTCGGCCCAGTGATAGGGATGCTGGCACTGCAAGGCAAGAGCCTGAAAGTAATTTTGTATTTTACTTCAAACTTATCATTACTCAATCATGCAAGCAAGCGATCAATCAATCATGAGTTAAGTGCACCTGTTATACTGGGATGTTGAGCTTTTAAGACTTTAAGACCAGATGTAACTGTACTAATTGTACAGCAAAAACATGTGACTGTAACAAGTAGTAATTACTGCTCCTAATCAGGCATGCATAAACAGTAATGTCTTCTTCCTCTTTGCAGTGTTCAAATCTTCTTGTGGTCCTAAGTCTTCCTTGATGCTTGCTTTTACCATCATCGATGTACTAAACTTCTTTCAGTTGTCTTTATTTATAGGGGAAAGTGAGGACTGCAGATGCTGGTGATCAGAGTCGAGAGTGTGGTGCTGGAAAAGCACAGCAGGTCAGGCAGTATCCGAGGAGCAGGAGAATTGACATTTCGGGCAGAAGCCCTTCATCAAGAATGAGGCTCATAGACCAAGGGGCCTGAGAGATAAGTGGGGTGGGGTGGGGCTGGGGGGCAAGGTGAGTGCAGTAGGTAGATGAAAAGTGGGGCTAATGATTGGTTGGAGAGGAGGGTGGAGCAGATAGGTGAGAAGGAAGATGCTCAGGTAGGACAGGTCATGAGGGCTACATTGAATTAGAAGTTTGGATCTGGGATAAGGTGGTGGGGGGGGGGGGGAGGGAGGGAGGGGAAATTAGGAAACTGGTGAAATCCACATTAATCTTGTGTGGTTGGAGGGTCTCCAGGCAGAAGATGAGGCGTTCTTCCTCCAGGCGTCAGCTGGTTAGGATTTGGCTATGGAGGAGGCCCAGCACCTGCATGTCCTTGGCAGGGGATGAGTTGGGGTGTTCGGCCTCAGGGTGGTGGGCTTGCTTCATGCATGTGTCCCAGAGACGTTCACTAAAGCATTCTGCAAGTAGGCATCCTGTCTCCCCAATGTAGAGGAGACCGCATCAGGAGAAACCGATCCAGTAATTGGCATGTGTGGACATGCAAGTAAATCTGTGGTGGATGTGGAAGGCTCCTTTGGGGCCTTGGACAGAGGTGAGGGGGTGGAGGGAGGTGTGGGTGCAGGGTTTTGCCGTTCTTGTGGTGGTAGGGGAAGGTGCTGGGAGGGAGAGTGGGTCGGTAGAGGGGTATGGACCTGACCAGTTTCCTCATTTCCCCTCCCCGACATTATCCCAGATCCAACCTTCTATCTCAGCACTGCCTTCATGACCTGTCCTACCTGTCCACATCTTTCTTCCCACCTACCCGCTCCATCCTCCTCTCCAACCTATGACCATTACCCCCACCATCATCTACCTATCGCACAGTCAGCCACCTTCACCCCAACCCCCACTCCCCCTCGCATTTATCTCTCTACCCCTTTGGCTCACAGCCTCATCCCTGATGAAGGGCTTATGCCTGAAAAGTCGATTTTCCTCCTAAGATGCTGACTGACCTGTCATTCTTTGTACCTTTTTTCAGAAGTGGATACCTGGATGGATTATTAGCAAGATATATTAATGTCTGAAGAGTTATTTGGTAGAATACTTTCAACTAAGTTGTTGAAGTCTTTGTCTAAAATGTGGGTTCCCATATTGAATATGATTGATCTCTCATTAGTGTTTTGAGAGTTGGCAAGTTTTTTCTGGTCATATTGAATCACTGTTGCCTCATCTGTTCCTTGTCACATCACAAGCTGTTCTTTTTTAACTTGTTTTATTCTCTTGGTGACATTCCATTTTTGACACCAAAATCAGGTCCTAAAGATTTCATCCCAAACTAGAAACCCAGACAGGCACCTGCCAACTATGGCAAGGACTGAATGACCTCACCATCCCAGATAGTCGCAATGCTTTCTATGCTCGCTTTGAGCAGCATTTTGGCGGAGAGGTAGCACCTATTCCGACAAGCCCTGACAAACCTATCCCAACAGTCACTGCATCAGAGGTCGGATCAGTTTTCCTTCGTGTGAATCCAAGAGAACTGATGGGACCAGATGGAGTACCAGGCCGTGCATTCAGAGCATGTGCAGATCAACTGGCAGAGGTCTTCTCAGACATTTTCAGACACTCCCTATAGCAGGCCCCTGTCCCTGCCTGATTCAAGAGGGTGAACATCATCCCTGTGCCTAAGAAGGTTCATGCAGCATGTCTCAATGGCTAGGCCCAGTGGCCTTAACTTCAGCGGTTATGAAGTGCTTTGAAAGGCTGGTCATGGCGTTAATCAACTCCAGCCTTCCCAATACTCTTGACCCACTCCAATTTACCTATCGGACCAACAGATACATGTCAGATGCCATATCACTTGCTCTTCAGTCCTCCCTAGAAAACCTTTGACACCAAGAACAGCTACGTAAGAATCCTAGTCATTGACTACAGTTCAGCCTTCAACACTACTATCCCCGCGAGACTGATTACTAAACTTAGTGAGCTCGGACTAAGCCCCACTCTGGATCCTCAGTTTCCTGACCCACAGGCCACAATCAGTGAAGACTGGGGACAATATTTCATCCTCACTAACACTCAACAGTGGAACCCCCCCCCCTGCCCAGTGTTGCATACTCAGCCCCTTACTGTACTCACTGTATACCCATGACTCTGTCGCCAAATAGCAGACTAATGCCACTTATAAGTTTCTTGATGATATCACCATAGTCAGCCGAATCTCAGATGGCGATGAAACAGATTATGGATGAGAGGTGGATGACCTGGAAAAATGGTGCACTGAGAACAACCTAGCTCTCAATGCTGGCAAAACCAAGAAACTCATTATTGACTTTCAGTGGGATGTTACTCATGCCCCCTACACGTGAACAGCACAGAGCTGGAACGAGTGGAGAGCGTCAAGCTCCTGGGAATGGTCATCCACAACAAGTCGTCTTGGTCTCTTCATGTGGATGCACTGGTTACAAAAGCCCAATGATTTCTCCTCTTCCTCAGGCAGCTGGGAAAATTTGGCATGACGGCGAATATGCTTTCCAACTTTTTATAGGTGCGCCATCGAGAGCATTCTGTCTGGATGTATCACTGCCTATATGGCAACTGTACCATTCAACATCGGAGATGGTTACAGAGAGTGGTGAACTCGGCCTGGACAATCACAAAGGCCAAACTCCCATCTATAGAATCCATCTACCAGGCCCGCTGTCAAGGAAAGGCTGCCACCATTCTCAAAGATCCATCCCACCCTGGCAATACTTTTCTACAACCTCTACCATCTGGGAGAAGGTACAGAAGCCTGAACCCATGCACCAGCCAGTTTCAAAACCATTTCTAACTTACTGTTGTTAGAATACTGAATGGACTCACAAACTCTTAGCATTCACGTGTTCCTGTGTTTTTGTTTTTGCTGCTGTTTATTTACTTATCTATGCTATTTAACTGTGTGATCTGTCTGTATTGCTCGCAAGAAAAAGCTTTTCACCGTGCCTCAGTACACGTGGCAATGAATTCAATTCAAATTCAAATTGACTTCAATCCACCAGCAGTTATTTTCATCCAAGACTGTATATAAAACTTGCTGCTAATGGCCATTTAGTTCTGTTGCTCTTATTCTTTACAAACTGCTAAATCATAATGATGTTCACTTTAGTCACTTCTGTTACCGTATACAGAGGAACCTCGATTATCTGAATACCAATTATCCGAAAATCGGATTATCCAAAGGAGATCTCTAGACCCTGATAGAAACATTACATGATAGAAACAAATGACTGACCTCCCACACCCTCTCTCTCCCCACACTGTCTCTGAAGTTCTACAAGGGGGTGTACCCTAAACCCCCTTCCCCAGATAATCTCTTCAACATTGCCCTGTACAGGGCAGAGGTGGAACCTGTCAAAAAGCTGCAGTAAGATGTATGTGTGTGCACGCGCGCTATTTGGAGACTTACCCCACAAAGGCAGCAGCAGCAGTCTTGTTGGTGTTCAGTCCAGCTGCTCCAGAACTGCGGGGGAGGCGATGGACGGGGTTGGGGATTGGGGGTGTGCTGGTGGGGGGGCGGTGCCGGAGAGCAGGGGGTGGTGTTGGACTGGGTTGGAGGGGTGGGGTGGAGGTGTTGGCTGGGGGCGGCCTCGCATGCTGTGTGCTGCTGCAGTCTCCTGAACGAAGAGCAAACTTTGAAAACTTCGAGCCCCAGAGGAAAGGCATTTAATCGATTTAACCAAATAATCGATTATCCAGATGAAATAGTGCCTGCCCATCTCGTTTGGATAATTGAGGTTCCCCTGTAGTAATGAACTTTGATACTTCAATGGGGATGTGGTGGCCTAGTGGTATTATCGCTGGACTGTAAATCCAGACACTCAGGTAATATTCTGGGGACCTGGGATCAAATTCCCCAACTGCCCATGGTGGAATTTGAATTCAATTAAAAAAAAATGTGGAATTAAGAGTCTAATGGATAACCATGAATCCATTGCCGATTGTCGGGAAAAACCCATCTGGTTCACTAATGTCCGTTAGGGAAGTAAATTGCCATCCTTGTCTGATCTGGCCTAGCTGTGACCTAGATCCCCTGTAATGTGGTTGACTCTTAACTGTACTTGGGCAATTAGGGATGGGTAATAAATGCTGGCTGAGTCAGTCACATCCTCATCCCATGATTGAATTTTTAAGAAGTATCTTAATGAAGGTAAAATGCAAAGCTTAGCACAGCTTTTATACCACGAATGGTTAAGTATCTGTCAAGTTTCTTGCCCCCATTGTCTGCAGCCTTATTTGTTCTTGAAGCCTTTTTCAGACTGACCATCATTATCCAAGACTGATTATAGAGGATCCTTGATTATCTGAATGAGATGGACGGGCACTATTTCATTTGGGTAACTGATTATTCAGATAATCGATTTTGCTTTAAACATGGGAAGCCATGCTGATCTAACGGTGTGCTATACTGGAAAACTTATTTAAATCTATAATTTTAATATATTGAGTGCAAGAGGACACATTTCACATGATGAACAAAATAAAGCAATGATAACGTGAGAAAACTTCTTAAAAATGCAGCAGTAGTTACTATTTGGCAAGGAGCAGTGAAGAAAACATTAGGAGAAAGGTGAGGACCGCAGCTGCTGGAGATCCGAGTTGAGAGTGTGGTGCTGGAAAAGCACAGCAGGTCAGGCAGCAGCCGAGGAGCATTTATCTTTCAGGCCCCCGCCCTCAAGCCTCATTGCTGATGAAGGGCTTTTGCCCGAAATGTTGATTTCTCCTGCTCCTCCGATTCTTTTCCAGCACCACACTCGCGACTCTGAAAACAACACTGGGCAGAGTCCCAACAGTAGCTACAATCGCAACAGAATTTGTCAGTTTCCGGGATCACGGTCTCCCGATAGAAGGACGGAAGCACCGCTTCTTGCATGGGTTTACGTTCTCGGCCTTTTGTTTTACTGAATGGCCTGGTAAAGTGATGGGATTGCTTGTACAGTAATGTAAAACACTTACTTTTGTAAAGGGCTGCGTAACAACCCTTACCTAAAAAAATAACCAGCCACAGATGCTTGAGCTGTTTGTGTTTCTTTTGTTTTTGCCAGTGTTTTCACATCTTCCTCCGTACAGGTAATCCAAATAAACTTATCGCTTTGATGTAATATTTTTGCGGGACCTTGAAATCATCTTCAGATAATCTGAAATATGGATAACTGATATTTGGATAATCGAGGGTCCTCTATTTCACTAGCCTTGTTTCTATGTCGATAAAACTTTGAGTAAGTTCCAGCCAAATGAAGCTTGGAGATCTGACCTTGTCCTTAATCTGTTTGAATCTTATTTAATATGTGTTAAGCATTTTGTAATATCTAACACCATGTGGGAGTACTGGAAGCCACTGAGGAGGGGGAAGGAAGGAAAGAGGTATTCAGCTTGCCACATCTTTGCTATGTGGTAATTTTCCCTTTCTCTGTTACACAGCAGGCCAGAGAAATTTACTTGCAAATTGCACTGATAAGGGATCAGACACGACAGGAGGGTTCGAAAGGAGTGGTAAATAAAAGCAGGATCTAACAGTGGGAAGCAAAGGCAATAAGAATTTAACCTATGGTTTCAGGGCCCCCTAGCTCAGTAAAAGTAATGAACACGAAGTTTGAGAGGCTGAGAAAAGTGACTTGGTTCACACTGAAGTTCACCCATTCCTTTCATGGCAGGTTTTGATGAGGTTTCTAAACAACCAAGCTCCAAGAATATTTGTAACATCCCATTTGATAGAGAGGTGTTGAAACCCATCTTTGTACCCAACTGTTGTTCAGGGTTTCTCATAGTTTAGAGGGACGAGTAGCACCTCCTTCTCCCATCGACTCAATTTTTGGTGTCAGTGGTGTCCAGCAGATATATTGTGCTAAGTGGGCACTTGATTCCAGAACCCAGTACAAGTGGCATGGCTAGACTCCATGTTGGTGCTGTACTCTCCAGTGTTTGTATGACTTTTATACCTATCCTTCTCAAAATATCCCAAAAATCTACTTTAATTTATGTAAGTATATTCTGTAGTTCTGAAATCAAAATACTTTGTGAAATGCAATTAAGCTCAGTTTATCTCTATAAAGAATGTCCTGCTCTTGGGTGTCTCAGTACAATTGTAATACTCTGTGTATGTATAACATGCATTCCATGCCTACAGTCCTATCAAGTGCCTACTCCTTGGGGAGGGGAACAGTGGTCCACACAGTTTCAGTCTGGAGCCTTTGGAACACTCCCATCTGTTCTAATTTCAGCTAAGTACACTTGTACACTTTAACACTTGACTTGGTGGGTGCAACCTGCTGTCATCCCTTCTAAGGACCATTTATTTGGCTGCATTTAAATGTGGCTCCCCAAAGCGGCTAATACACTATTAGAAAGGGAGTCCAAAACAGGAATTGAGTCCTTTATTTGCAAGTGAGGCGTCTGTTTTCAGTTACATCAAGGTGCCTTTTCTTCTCTGTATCAATATGACAGATGGTGCATTTCTGGATTATATTAAGTATGTGTTTCCTGCCTGCCATATTGGAGGCTTAAGTGCCCGTTTAGTGCCCGAGAAACAGAAGTCTGCCATTCACTTTGCAGGACCATATGTTTTCCTTTATCCTTACTGTTGTTTTACTCAAAAGGCTTGACTTTAATTAAGCCACTGACCTACTCTTCTATCTTTCATATTTTCTAGACCTTTCTAACTGCATTTTCATTCACACTCTCCTAGCAACTAACATAACTGTCTGTACCCAAGCTTGTTGGTCTATTTAAAAAGTGTCAGCATTACAGTGACATTGAATTGATGTATTCAGTGTTTAACATCGTGTTTTTGTTTTGTGAATCATTATAGCGAAAGACGTTGCTTGATTTGGCAGATATCACAGCACTGTGACTAAGGATCATAGTATTACGATTAACAGATGTCTGTTTGTGCACACCAGCTTAGTTACAGCAGTGTTGTGCAAAAAGACAGTTTGAACTGTAGTAAATTTCATGTGTCAACGTTTTTGCAGGCTTTCAGACTGAATGCCTAATATTTTAATTGAAATTTTTTAATTTTACAACTAATTTGATTATTTTCTTGGTTTAAATTTGCATCCTGTTCAGCAAAAATTTGTGCTACTTGCGTTGTAGTTTTTAACGGACTATAAAGTGCACTAGTAAGAGGGTATACTTTGAAACTAATGGGGCCGACATATTTTTCCAGGTTGTTTTACTTTCCTCTGCAGTTTTGGCAGGCGATTCAGGAACTCTTAGAAAAATTGTGTCGATATCCTTTACTTTCTAAACTTCTCTACTTTTCTACATTTCTCTGTTCCTCCAGGGTCACCCCTAACACACTATAGGTACTTCTTCTATAACGCGGTGGTTAAGTTCTTGTGCAACCCTGTGTTATAGAAAAATTGTGCATTAGAAACTGTGCTTAAAGTGCTGCTGATGTAATCGTGTTACAGCCAGCATATGCTTTAAAAGTTCATGCTTTAGAAAAAGTGGCCCCAATTTGCCAATCACATTATAACTATACAGAATATACTTGCATGAAATTAGAACAAGATGCTCTGCAGAGCAGATGACCTGTATTTGGATGAACCTTACACTCATCTTCCTGATAACTACATCCATGTCCTATTGTCCATTTTTGTCAAATGCAAATATCTTGGACAAATGCATTAGATTTAGATTTTATTGTCGCATGTATTCAAGTACAGAAATACAGGAGTACTGTAAAAAGTGTATAATGTCACCACCCATGTTCCCTACTTACGTTCATAAAACTTAGGTATAATATAAGAAGAGAAACAAAGTTTCAAAAGTTAAGCATTGCCTTCTCAGAATAAGTAGGAAAATAAAGAAATAAGGTAATGGTTAACATTAAAGTCCTCCTTCATATAAACTCGAAAAATTAAAGAAATGAAGTTAAACCGTTTTTGAATCCTCTGCTTAACAGGATGTTTTTCTGTGTTCAGGCTAAATATAAATGCAAATTATTATTTTTTTGCCAAATGGATGCAGCAACTTTCTGGTAGAGAATGCCAGTGGAAACTTCAGACTCTGATATTTGATGGTCAAAATATTGAACAGTAATCTCCTCCTAATTCTACAGCTGGTCATTTATTGAGTATTGAATACGAGAGTGACCGACCATGGTAATTCCATAAATGTGCTCAACTTCTTTGATTTTTACCCTTTTTTTGTACTGTATCCTTTTAATGTGACAGTGCTGGGCTATTGTTGCCACCACAACAATATGCAAAAGAGAACAGGTGGGAGCATTTGAAACCAGCTTCATCCGGAGGTGCCAAGTGGATGATCCAAGTCAGCCTCCTCCATCCCACATACCAATTCTTAGCCAATTCAAGTCATGCCATATAATAATAAGAAATGGCAGAAGTAACTGGATACAGCAAAGACTGCTGACCATGGCAACATCACGACGAGTACTGAAAATGTGCTGTGAAACTTGCTGTATTACAAATGAAGCTTCTGCAGTACAACTACAACTCCTGAGGTCTCACTGTCAACTGTCTTTAATTTATTGGTAGAGATCAAGCATTTGATATCCATTCCTACTATCCCTTGGGAAGATGGTAGTGAGCTGCTGCAGTGCTTGGGTGGGAGAAAGACCTGTAATGTTGTTAGGAAGGCAGTTCCACAATATTGACTCGAATAAAAATAAAGGAATGGTTATATCATTCCAAACGGTGGTGTATTGTCTGGAGGGAAACTTTAGAAGTGATACCATTCCCAAGTATCTGTTACACTTGTCCTTCTTAATGGTTGAGGATAGGATTTGGAGGCTGTTATCAAAGGAGTCATGGCGAGTTGCTGGACTACACCCACTATGTGGTGAAGAGAGTAAATGTTAAAGGTGGTGGATAAGTCAAATAAACTGCTGTGATGTCAAGTCTCGAGTGCTGGAGCTGCACTTATCCAACCAAGTGCAGAGTCTGCAATCTCACTCTCCTGACCGTTGACAGGCTTTGTGGGGTAACAGGTGAACTAGTCACGAAACAATTTCCAGAGCTCCTGCTTTTCTAGTTGCAATATTTGTATGTTGATCCAGTTCAGTTTAAGGTCAGTGGCACCCAACAGAGCCCAAGGTCTGGAGTTGAGTATGTCCAGACACAACCCACCCCCCCCCCCCCCCCCCCCCAAGATTTGATGTTGGTGAGCTGGTCATTACTATGCAAGTGTTAGTTGACAGCACTGTCAACAATACCTGCCATCAATTGGATGAGTGGACTTATAAGATGGTAATTGGCCAGGTTGGAGTTACCCTAATTTTGTGGTCAGGTGGTCAGGACAGATTTGGAGAAATTTCCATGTTGGGGGTGGAGAATCCACTACTTTTGCACTTGTCATTGCATGAAATCTCAATCTTTGAATTGCCCTCCATCAGCATCATGTGGTTAACATTGATCAGAAACTTGGGCCAGCCACACACATACTATGGCTAAACGTGGAAATCGCAGGATAGAAATGCTAAAGCAAGTAACAAGTCTCCTGATTTCCCCACAACTTGTCAAGCATCTACAAGGCAGAAGTCTTGCCTGGATAATTGTAACTCCATATGCTATGCTTGCAAGTGACACCCCCTACTTCTGTGAAATAATGACACTTAAAGAAAAATTAAACTGAATACCATTTGGATCAAGGCAATCTGCTTGATCAGCATCCAACCTGCCATCTTAAAGGTTCACTCCCTCCACTGCCTGCCCAGTGGCAGCAGTGTGCATCATCCACAGGAATGTTTGCAGCAATTTGCCTGAGCATCTACATTAGTGATCCTTCACTGACGCTGGGTGAAATTCTGGAACTCCCTCCCAAAGTAATGTGGATGTCCCCATTCCAGATGGACTGCAGTGGTTCAAGAATATAACTTCCACTAGCTTTGCAAGGGCAAATTGAGATTGACAATAATGCCCTTGCAGACGTTGTTGTCATCTCATGGATATTATTAAAGTTTCGGTCGTGTGTCAGTTTGTGGAAAACTATGGAAAGCATTATTTAAGGTAGAAGCATATGCTGTTCCCTGAGTTCTTATCTTAAATCAGTGATGAATATTGTAGCATTTACCATATGGATGAAAGACAGTACATCTGTTTTCATTTGTAATTTGATAACTACTTCTAATGCTGTTTGGGTTCATGATTTGAAAATCTTTTAAGTACTAACTTGAAAGATACAGCATTGCTTTTAATGGGATTATTTGTTTTCTGAACTCTAAGCCTGGAATACTTTTATGCCTGTATTTCAGAGGACTGTCCTTGTGTCAATTTTAACTGTTGGTGGAATTTTTTTTTTGTGCAATCACCTCCCACTAGCGTTTTAGTGGAATGTAAACAAAGCATTTTGCATAATAAATCTGAATATGGATACAGGACTCCCATTGAGAACTGAGCACGAATTCTGTGAGAAATATTCAATATCTGAGAGTTTTAGAATCTGAATTGCAACAGTTCTGGAGATAAATCAATCATTCCAAATTACCATGAACATAATGAACCTGTGGCTGACATTTTATGAACTGTATCAAATCTAATTTAAGAAGCTTGGTGAATTATTCATTGAAAATTAATCAACAAGTAAAGGTCACAGAGACTTGGAGTTTGGGAGAGATGCACTAAGTTTTTAATTTTTTTGCAGAGTCCCAATTGGAATCAACAGCCTGTACTTGAGATAATCTTTTTATGATTCCATATTGATCATTTGAATATTCTTAAACTCTTCCTTCACATTAATTGCTCAATTGTCCATTTTCATTTCTTAGCAAGGAGCATAGCTTGTTTTGGTTTTGTGCATGGATAAGGTGAATCATGAGGTTCTTTTTCCCAGGGTAGGGGAGTTCAAAACTAGAGGGCATAGGTTTAAGGTGAGAGGGAAAAGATTTAACAGGGACCCAAGGGGCAACTTTTTCACGCAGAGCGTGGTGCATGTATGGAGAGAGCTGCCAGCGGAAGTGGAGGAGGCTGGTACAATTACAACATTTAAAAGGCATCTGGATGTGTACATAGATAAGACGGGTTTTAAAAGGATTTGGGCCAAATACTGGCAAATGGGGCCATGTCAGATTGGGAGGTCTGGTTGGTGTGAATGAATTGGACAAAGAGTCTGTTTCCATGTTGTATGACTCTATGAATTCATTTAACTAACAGGCGCATTAATGATTCTAATTGTATCAAGCCGAAGGTGTGTTGGTGGTTCAGTTTCAACAGGAAGTTTCTGATCCATTTGGTGCAATCATTTAAATGTAGCAGGTCTATTCAGACATGAAAAAAACTGCAAACAGCTGAAGAGTAATTGGGTGAATTTGAAAACTGAGCTGTTTTCAAAATGTATATTTCACTTCTGTCATTTAAAGTCAGGGCTATCATTCCTGGATGTTATTGAAATAGTTCAGAATATTTTGTAATCTTATAGGCATTCTGTTGCTGTAGACCAGCATCAACCAATGTACAAGAGGTAGTCGTTAACCTATAATACATGTGATGTTGATTTCAGTGGAAAAGAATATTGGGCACTCCGTAACACAGGCTGTTAATTCACTAATTCCAGTATCTGCACTCTGAAGAATATTTAACCTTTTAGCATTTGGTTACATGTTCTAAATAACTGCCAGTTGCTTAAAACAGCAATGTACATGAGACTTGGAGCAGGGCATTCTGAATTTGCTGTTTAGATGTGTACAAAAGTGAACTTGGAGATGACTTTCCCTCTGACCTTACTGTCGTCTTAGAAGGAAACTGGGTAATTCTTGCTCCTTCCCTCAGCCTGTATTAAGCCCTGCACAAAATACCAAGTAGGAAAGGCACAGATTGAATGTACAGGAGAATCATGCCTGTGTTTTATTACTCTTTGGACCATATTCCACTGCTCCAATATCCAGTGCTGTTGCTCCACTTTCATTAACAAATGATTTCCAGACCAAAAGCCCAACTTAGTTATCATGACAAAGGCAGGTGTACTGGAGTTTCCTGTTGGAGTTAGCAGATGACGACATGTTCTTCATTCTAGTTTCATGTAAAATTACTGCCTCAAGTTGGTAGATTGTCGAGTAAATTTCGCAGTTGGTACATTAGGGATGAGTGTAAAAAACTAATTTAAGTCATAAATGAGTGCATATAAATGCTGTAAATTAATTTGGTTAAATTTACCAAGGGGCAAGTGGGAAAGGAAAGGGATTCACTCATTTTTTTTTTAGGGAAGAAAGCTATTTTCCTGCTCCTTGGATGCTGTCTGACCTGCTGTGCTTTTCCAGCACCACTCTAATCTTGACCCATCATCCTTACCTGATCTGGCCTCTGTGACTCCAGATATACAACAATGTTGTAGACTCTTAACTGTCTTCTGAGCAGTTAGGGATGGGCAATGAAATGCTGGCCTTGCCAGTGATGCCCATATTCCATGAACGAATATTAAAGAGTTATACCCAAGGTAGACTGATTGTGGTTCAGTATGTGGTTTCCTTTCGAAATGAGTAGCCTCTTGTATATTTGTGGAAGTCATTTGAAGATTCAGAAAAAAAGAACAAGGTTCTCTTTTCCTATTGTTATTGCAATCAAGTTGCTATGAAATAGTATTAACGTTGAGATGTTTTGATTTTTCTTGCTGGTCAGCTTTGTTTTTATATAAAAGATCTCTGTTTTTGGCAG
Source organism: Chiloscyllium punctatum (assembly GCF_047496795.1). Taxonomy (NCBI): domain Eukaryota; kingdom Metazoa; phylum Chordata; class Chondrichthyes; order Orectolobiformes; family Hemiscylliidae; genus Chiloscyllium; species Chiloscyllium punctatum. Next base: position 127,947,868 of record NC_092743.1, read on the forward strand.
AAACGTGCAAAAGGACAGGTGCTCTTTGAAAAAGTCTGTGGACAGCTCAATCTTCTGGAGAAAGATTACTTTGGCTTGACATTTCGGGACTCTGAAAATCAAAAGGCAAGTTTAGAAAGTTAAATGTTGGATTATTTACTGTCTCTTTATAACAAAGGATGACTTTTCTTTCCTGGAGCAATGTTGAAATTTAATTTGTTGCTTTGTGCACTGATTTTGTTAATTGATTTTACTCACAAATAACTTTTCTTTTTAAAGCAAAAAATCATCACCACTGAAATGCAATATTGATCAAGTATTAGCATAAATGCTATTAAAAGTTTTAATATACAGGTTAAAATTGTTCAAAGGGAGAATGTTCACTAGAAATGTACTACCAATACCTTCTAGGATCAGTATTTTCAAGATCTGTGCACCATTTAAGTTGCTGCCTCAAACCTCAGTTGTTTGCCCAAAGGTGTAGTTTGAACATCCTGAATGTCCTAATATCTTTTTCAGAATCCGGGGAAAAAGTTATTATCCACTGATAATGCAGCTGTTGATGCTCAGAGGAAGATCTTTTATCTGTAACTCAAAGTAGTTCATGACCCAAATTTTCCAAACAAAATTGTACGAGAACCCTTTCCCTTTTTAGTGGGGGGAAAAAAGGGTGCAATTATTCTAGTTGCCAGAATATTGCAAAATGCACCAAATAAAGTGTCAGTATGAATTTCTAAACAAATATATTTGGATGTGCCATCTGCTTAATGTGAGTGGTGTCCCACTGTAATTGTAATGAAATGCATTCAGAGTCTTTGAATTAAAAGAATCCCTACACTGTGGGAAGAGATTTTTTGGCCGACCAAGTCGACTCCAATTCTCTGAAGAGTATCCCACCCAGACCCATTCCCCTAACCCTATTACTCTACATTTCCCCTGACTAATGTGCCTAACCTACGCATCCCTGAACACTATAGGCAATTTAGCATAGCCAATTCACCCAGCCTGCTCTTTCACATGTCTCTCTGTCTCTCTCTCTCTCTCTCTCTTTAACACACACACCAACCTTTTGGGAGACTCAAATGATTTTTCCTTGTTTTGAATTTCACATGTGAGACATAGAAGTAGTACTCCAGATGACCTGATTAACAATGAACAAGTGGCACTTATCTATCATTACTTCTCCACTGTAACTTGTGGCTATTAGGTCAGAGTAGCTCGGTGCCCTCTATAGGATATTGTGAACAGGGTAAACAACGTGGCTCTTTTTTTCAAGAGAATCAATTGGAAAAAAAAACCTTATGGAGCCATGTGAAATCTATGGATGAATATTTAGTATAATACCAAAGGACGTACAGAATGTGGAATAAAGAGAGAATGAAGGTAGAATAAAGCACGGTAAAAGACAAAGAAAAGAAGAATACAAGCTTTAATCTTAAAATTAAAATCAGCTATCAATTCAAATCTTAAGGAATGAGATTCCACACTATTTTATATTTAAATGCTTAATGTCACAGGTTGCATTGTGGTAACTGAAAGTTATTGGATATGTAACACAGTCACTTAAAGTTGAATGGGTGCTAAACTTTTCTGATGCGGTAAATGGGTATGTAATGGGTAGGTACTGCACGTTCACATCCTTTTATTTTGTTCTATTTGTTATAGAATTTGTGTATTGCTGACTAGGCCAGCACTTATTCATCATCAATAATTGCCCTGGAGAAAATGCTGCCAGATTGCCTTCCTGAACCATGGCAGTCCTTGAGTTGTAAGGATACCCACAGTGCTGTTAGGGAAGGAATTGCAGGATTTTGACACAATGACAGCCAGGGAATGTTGATATATTTCCAAGTCAGGATGTTGTGTGTCTGGAGGAGAACTTGCAGCTGGTGCGGTTTCCATGCACTTGCTGCCTTCTATCGTAAAGGTCACTGGTTTGGAAGATGCTGTGAATTACTACAGTGGGTCTTGTAGATGGTACACACTACTGCCACTATCGGTGGTCAAGCGAGTGAGCATTGAAAGTGGTAGATGGATGCCAATAAGAGAGCTACTTTCTCCTGAATGGAATTGAGCTCCTTGAGTATTAATGGAGCTGCCCTAATCTAGATAAGTGGAGAATATTCTAACACACTGCTTGTCCTTTGTAGCTGATGGGACATGCATGAGGGAGATAGGTGGTGTGTTATTAGCTGTAGAATTCCTAGTTTTTGATCTGTTGTAGAAACAGTAGTAACATGGCTAGTCCAGTCCAATTTCTTGTCAAAGGTAATCTCTAAGATATTAATAACCAGAAAATTCAATACTTGTGATATACTTTAGATTGAAGGGTCAATGGTTGGATTCTCTTTACAGGTAACCATTGCCTGGTTCTTAAGTGGCGTGCAACTTTCTTCCCAAACATCAGCACAAATATTCTGCATATGGACGCATACTGCTTCATTACCTGAGGAGTATATATAGATAAAATATGCATAAGTGTGTGTAAATGTTCAGCGTGTTGGCGTGAAACTTCTGGAAGTATGTGCCAATTCAGTCAGCAATATCTTGATTTCCTTGTTTAATAAATAGTTCATGCGTGGATTTACTGCATAATGGTGAGCTCTGTGATTTATTTTTGCAATTGCAATTCTCAGACAATTAAGTGTCTCCATTTCAACTCCAAATGCTTTGAATTTTGATTAAAGCTGAGGATTTCCATTTGTCACAATTTCAAATCTAGCTGCTTTCAAAACTTACCCCTTTCCATTAGACATTACTTGATGGTATCTAAATCTTCCAATGTTTACTTACCTGATTAGGTCACAGGGTCTTGTTAGTCACATTTGTCTTCCATAAGTTGTCTTGATTTGGATGTGAGCATAAAAGGGACAGTTAGTAAGTTTGCAAATGACACCAAAATTGGAGATGTAGTGGACAGCGAAGGTTACCTCCGATTACAACGTGATCTTGATCAGATGGGCCAATGAGCTGAGGAATGGCAGATGGAGTTTAATTCAGATAAATGTGAGGTGCTGCATTTTGGGAAAGCAAATCTTACCAGGACTTATACACTTAATGGTAAGGTCCTAGGGAGTGTTACTGAACAAAGAGACCTTGGAGTGCAGGTTCATTGTTCCTTGAAAGTGGAGTTACAGGTAGATAGGATAGTGAAGAAGGTGTTTGGTATGCTTTCCTTTATTGGTCAGAGTATGGAGTACAGGAGTTGGGAGGTCATGTTGCGGCTGTACAGGACATTGGTTAGGCCACTGTTGGAATATTGCCTGCAATTCTGGTCTCCTTCCTATCGGAAAGATGTTGTGAAACTTGAAAGGGTTCAGAAAAGATTTACAAGAATATTGCCGGGGTTGGAGGATTTGAGCTATAGGGAGAGGCTGAACCGGCTGGGTCTGTTTTCCCTGGACCGTCGGAGGCTGAGGGGTGACCTTATTGAGATTTACAAAATTGAGTGGCATGGATAGGGTAAATCGGCAAAGTCTTTTCCCTGGGGTCGGGTAGTCCAGAACTAGAGGGCATAGGTTTAGGGTGAAAGGGGAAAGATATAAAAGAGACCTATGGGGCAACTTTTTCACGCAGAGGGTGGTACCTGTATGGAATGAGCTGCCAGAGGAAGTGATGGAGGCTGGTACAATTGCAATATTTAAAAGGCTTTTGGATGGGTATATGAATAGGAAGGGTTTGGAGGGATATGGGCCAGGTGCTGGCAGGTGGGACTAGATTGGGTTGGGATATCTGGTCAGCATGGACAGGTTGGACTGAAGGGTCTGTTTCCATGCTGTACATCCCTATGACTCTATAATTTTAAAGGATGATGCATTGCTTTTGCTAATTGCAACTTAATTTTGGATAACATGTTTGCAGCAAAGCAGTTTACCATCCTGCCTTAAAATGATTAGTTTTGAACACATTCCATACCATATTTGAAGTATTAAACATATAAAATGTTATATTTCAGAACTGGTTGGACCCAGCCAAGGAGATTAAGAAGCAAATCCGAAGTAAGTACGTTTAATTGATGATTTGGAAGGAAGCTTCTATGGAATGATGTTTGAAAGATAACTTTGAAATAGCTTGCTGTTTATCTTTTACCAAAATATTGTTTCTGTTCACATTTTGTTGCCATTTTCTACAATAAAGCAGTGCTCAAGTGATGTCATATTTTGCTGACTTCATTTTTTTCCCGGTTAATTCATTTGTTCCGTCGATATTTTACAATATTGAAGGTAAAATGCCTGGACATTTTTCTTTGCATTTTAAAGAACTACTGAATCGTGTTCTTCTGCCCACGCATTGAAAATATGATTGTCGTTTAATCTGAAGCCCATTTCTTTGGGGCTACTGCTGAAGCAGGAATGGGTGGAATGGTAAATTACAATAGTAATCAACAAGTAATACACCCACACAAGTCTTGCATAGATGAGTCTGCAAATAATTAGGGAAAGCAAGAGCATGTGAAGGCCTGGAAAATGAAATTGTATATAAAACTCGTACTTAAAAAAACAAGATTTTCTTTTAAACATAAGTCTTTATTTTTGATACATGGTCAATTTTCAGGAAGTAATGTGGCAGTGATATCAAACAAGAAGCCTGACTCACCCTGGTCCTATTGAGAGACTTCATGCAGTTTCTTTTTGTTTTCACTGTTATCCCTGTTTTGGTTTTGCAAATTCATAGCTGTAGCTCTAAATTCTTGTTCAGTAGAATTATTTTCATCAAGATTAATACTCAGTTTAATCTCCATGTCTGATTCATCACTAGGGATTGCTGTTTCCACTTTATCAGCAACACATAATCTCAACTTTGCAACGTACTGCTGGAATTGTAATTAACTAGGAGAAATTGAGGTCCGCCGATGCTGGAGATCAGAGTTGAGAGTGTGGTGCTTGAAAAGCACAGCAGGTCAGGTAGCATTCGAGGAGGAGGAGAATCGACATTTCTGGCATAAGCCCTTCAGGAATGAGGCTTGTGGGCTGGGGGGCTGACAGATAGATAAATGGGAGGGGTGGGGTGGGGGTGGGGGAAAGGTAGCTGAGAAAGCGATAGGCAGATGAAGGTGGGGGAAAAAGTGATAGGTTGGGGAGGGGGGGGTGGAGCGGATAGATTGGAAAGGTGATGGACAGGTCAGGAGTGGGGGCGCCAAGTTGGAGGCTTGGGAATGGGATAATATGGGGAAGGGGAAATGAGGAAACTGTTGAAATCCACATTCATCCCAGTCCCAAGCCTCTAAATCTGCACCACCCTCCTAACCTTTCCATCACCTTTCCCATCTATCCACTCCACCCCTCTCTCCAACCTATTACTTTCTTCCTCACCTTCATCTACCTATTGCTTTCTCAGCCACCTTTATCCCCCACCCCCCCCACCCCCCCACCCCCCCCCCCCCCCCGCCAACCCCACTCCCCCCCCCCGCCAACCCCACCCCACTCCCATTTCTCTCTCAGCCCACAAACCTCAATCCTGATAAAGGGCTTCTGCCCGAAATGTCGATTTTCCTGTTCCTCAGATGCTGCTTGACCTGCTATGCTTTTCCAGCACCACACACACAGCTGGAATTGTAATCAATGCCCATCACCCCAGGCTTGACTATTTTTCAATGTTCTTATTGCAGCATGCCCCACCCTTTCAAAACCCCTATTTATTGAATTGCAAAAAGTCTTCTCATCTCTACGTCTGGCCTTTGCTGATATCAGTCAGGTCCTAGCCCTTCAACACGTTAGTTATAAAATCTTGGTGCTCATTGCATTTCTCTTCAAGAATTTATGCAACTCAACAGTTGCAACCTCCTTCATCATCATGTCCCAGTTCACATTCACCATTCTGACACTGGCTTACTGTGCCTTTTTATTTCTGCTGTACCATTGCGTTTACAAGAACTCAGCCAGTACAGCAAGATCATAGCAATTCATGCAATTCTAGTTTATATTTTGAAACAAAATTTTAATCATCTGTTCTTAAAAATTTAATAAGTAAGGGCATCATCTGACGTGCTATTGTGCAAAATGTGGCCTTTATGCAATAGGAAAAGTCAATCTTAATTACCGCTCCTAATTACTATTTCTAGATTTCCAAAGTATTTTTAAACAATCTGTTCAGATATGTAATGTGCACCTCCAGCATGGAATGAAACTTGAACCCAAAAGCTGGCACAGAGGTAAATGCACTATCACTGTGTCACAAAACACACACTGCTTACATGCTCAGAGCGTATAGCATTGATGGATAAAAATAACCAACTATCTCAATAATGTGTCCATACTTAGACTGGAGGCATATTTGCTGGGCTCTGTAGCAGTGTGTTCAATGTGCCTGTTGGGAAATAGCTCTATCAGGAAAGGCATTAGTGTCTGGCATGCCTGTAATGCTCATGGATGGTGCTGAGGCACATATCCACACGACCTTACTAGCTTTGCGAGGTCTCAAAAGTCACACTGTGAACTTCAAAGTCACTTTTATACAAGAAAAACCAATTGATTCTGACCAATGCATAAGGGTTGTATCAAGATTTGCAGATAGTACAAAACTGGTCAGCATTGTTAACAGTGAGTAGAACTGTAAACAAATTCAGAATAACATGGAGGGGCTTGTAGATACGGGAACTGCCAGATGTGGAGAACTGGGAGGTGACAGTTAATGTTTAATAGAGAATCAAGAAAAGATTAAACAACTTTTAAAAATCTAGAAAGACTTACTTAGGAGTACAGTAAGGCAGTGTTTTTTTTAGAAAAGTAGGGATGCAGGAACTAAGTGTTTAAAGCTGTATGTAATGTTCTGAAAGTAAGTTTTGAACACTAGACAAAAAATGGAAAGAACTGCAGGTGGTGGAAATCTGAAACAAAAGCAGAAATTGCTGGAAAATCTCATCAGGTCTAGCAGCATTTGTGGAGAGAAATCAGCGTTAGCATTTCGGGTCCAGTGACCCTTCTTCAGAACAGTTTTGAGGACTGGTCACTGGACCCAAAACGTTAACTCTGATTTCTTTCCACAGATGCTGCTAAACCTGATGCGATTTTCCAGCAATTTCTGTTTTTGTCCTTCGTTTTGAAATTAGGACCATAGAGTATAACATAGAGCTATTATTAACCAGATGCAAGTCTTTAGTAAGTTGCTGTTCGAATAACATTCCCAGTTTTGAGTGACCCGTGTAAAGGAAAATATTAAAGCTCCAAATCGAATGTAGAGAAACTGGGTAAGGTTGAGAGATTGCAGAGTTACGTTGTTTCAATGGAGTAGGAAAAGTTGAGAATCCATGTATTGGACTTCAACTGAAGAGATATATTAAGAAATTAGAAAAAATTATGTCCTAATCATGAAGTTGTCTTGCATTTTTACTGATGTGTTCTATGTTCACAACCTTTACTATTTTCATTTCTAATTTTGTAGTTTCCTTTTCATGTGTCACTCATGCTTATCAATTGTATTTGCAATATCAATTTTTTTCTGATTTCAGTTAAGTCACTGAAGCTGAAAGGCAAGTGCAGTCAGTTATTAGGAATGTTGACCTTTATCACAAGAGGATTTGAGTACAGGAGTAGTGAACTCTTGCTTCAGTTTTAATAGGAGCTTGGTTAGACATCTCCTCCTAAAGTACTGAGTGCCATTCTAGTCTCCTATCTCTTGAAAGATATTCTTGCCAGAAAAAAAATGCAGTAAAGGTTCACCAGTCTTGTTCCTGGGATATATGGAGAGTCCTCTGGGGGGGAAAAGGTGGACAAATTGGCCCCTTATTCTCTTTAGAGCTTCAAAGAATGAGAGAATGATCTCATGGAAATCAACAAAATAGTCACAGGGACAGCCATAGTAAATACAGGTAACATGTTTCCCCAGTTGCAAAAATATAGGTCCAGGGATATAATTTAAAAATAGAATCAAAGTTAGCAAATTCTTTTACTCGGAGAGTGATTAACCTACTGCAGAGGGAAAGCGCAGTCTTTGAGTATTGATTGTTAATGGTGTGAAAGGTTACAGGGATAGTGTGATGTATTCGGTCAGCTGTGATTGTATTAAATGGCGGAGCAGGCACAATGGCCTAGTCTTGTTCCTGTGTTCAGTGATTACGCTCATTTCTGACCACTACTACATGCTGACAGGGTGATGACATTGTTTTGTAAGAACTTCAGGTTTTTTAACTTTTTCTTCTGCTACGTTGCAATCACAGACTGACCTGAAATCCAAATCCATTCTGGGGCAGTTGAATTGTCAGTTTACTTTTCAAGGAGCAAATTCAAAGCTAACACTTTGAATTCAGCCAAATAATGGAAACTGTCACCTTGTGATTTTAGATTTTAAGCCACACAATGTGACAGGTATGTTTGTGGTTCCACTTCTCCACAGAGCAGTTTCCCACTCGTAATAATGTAAATTAAACAAAACTAATGAAATGTTCTTCAAGAAGTATTCACAACCATTATCTGAACTAAGCACAAACTATATATGCTTGGCTCCAGCTATCATAGTGTTTGTCCAATACAGAACTTCTACGCTCGAGACAAGTAAAATGCAATTAATTCATAATTTTCTTTCTTTTTTGTAATGTAATCTAAAAGCAGTGAAATTGTTTTGTACCACCGTTATCCAGAGATCTTGATGAATAGATCAGGTACAGAATTTTGAGTGAGTGATATACCACATGAATTGCTTGACTAGGAATAATTCTCGTAAAGAGAAAATTATGAGCCTGTCGGGTGTCCTGTGTACTGTTCAGGTGATTGATTGATTAATTCTGTGTCACAAGATTGAGAGGAGAAAATGCCATCAAATTGATGATCATATTTACTGGAGGGATAGTTGACATTTAATTAAATGCGTATTTTTAATTTGTGATTGTGATTCATGATTGTGTCATAGAGTCAGACAGCACGGAAACAGACCCTTCGGTCCAACCAGTTCATGCTTACCATAATCCCAAACTAAACTGGTCCCACCTGCCTGCACTTGGCCCATATCGCTCCAAACCTTTTCCTATTCATGAACTTATCTAAATGTCTCTTAAATATTGTAACTGTATTCGCATTCATCACTTCCTCAGGAAGTTCATTGCACATGCGAACCACCCTTTGTGTTAAAACAGAAAGTTGCCCCTCAGGTTCCTTTTAAATTTTTATTTTTAATCAAAGTCCTGGACATTTTGTATTGCAAAATTAGTCTTTGATTACTTAGGCCTCAAATATGGGTCCTGTTTCATGTTCAAGTAATGATTTGGTTCTACACAGGTGGATTGTGGCAGTTTGCATTCAATGTGAAGTTTTACCCTCCAGATCCTGCTCAGCTTTCTGAGGACATCACCAGGTGAGTGAAAGACTGTTTGTTTATTTCTTTTAGTATTTAACAGTGGCGAATACTGTGGTCAGTTTTCTTTTTGTAAACCTTCTTCCCAAAGACAATTTCATTTAGATGTGTTTAGTCATTCAGGAGTTTTACCAGCATGTGCCTTGAACATCTGAGGAACACTGACCAGAGGCTTCACTGAACCAGCCACATAAGTGTGATGGCTACAAGAGGCAGCCTGAGGCTGAGTCTTGTGTGATGAATGGTTCCTTTCCTGATTCTCAAAGTCTTTCCATGTCAAGAATAAGATGGGACATTCTTTATTTGCCTGGATGAGTGCAACTTCGGCACTCAAAGCTGCAAACAATTGACAGTCCACCCCAAATATGTACTACTTCCACCGCTAAAGTCCAATACTGCATTATGTATCATGTGTAAAATGGACTTGAGCAATTTGCGAAGGCTTCTTTGATGGCATCCCCAAAGTCTCTGTCCTGTAGCCCACACCTGAATAATTAAATTACTAATGCTCTCCCTTGCTGCCTGACAATGTGCTTCCAATATGGTCTGTTCTTGTCACATACTGTCTGCTTCATTAGTTTTAGAGGTTTTTTTTGTATATTTGATTCTTTTCAAAAGAATTCTTCAGTAATAACACAATTTTCCTTTTAATAGACAACCAAAGCTCCTTGGCACTTGATTTATATTTGTGGGTGGGTGTTAATTCTTGCAAGGGTTTTTCCCGCAGAAATGAGTGAACATGACTGTGCAACTCCCAGCCTTTGGAAAATGTTGTCATTTCTCTGCATTGCAGTTGAATTCCACAGTGTTGTCAGCGAATACAGATTATTCATTCTATGCTATTACCTTCCACTCCTGTCGCCTAGACATTGTGCTGATGTAAGCAGCTTTGGATAAGCGAAAAGTGCTGAAAGAGTTTGCATTATTCTCATAGTGTCTAATTGGAGGATAAGGATGTGGTAGTTACCATATTTAAGCCCAGTTTATATTAAAAAATCAACATAAGTACATGGTCAGGATTCTCTACCTTTTGTATTTATCAGCTGCAGACCTTTCACTGTAATGAGCAGAGACTCATGAGATCAGAAGGAGAAAACTTGACCTAATATATCTCTAAAAATTGGGGCATCATTTCAGGTTCAAAATGCAAGGTTGTCAGCTTTTAAATAAATATTCTGAATTTATTTTATAGTTGTGTTAGTCCCAAGGATCTAAATGGATAAAATTATTCTCTTGGATTTTATCCATGGCACTGCTGATTTGCGAAATTCTACTTTAGAAAGCTAATTATTAGGAAAACTGATTGCAGTAAGAACCTGTATCATATTAGAAAAAACCCATCAGCTCATATTGCTCACCTCAATACATCAGTGGATTTATTCAACGATTAACTGAATCATACATAAGGAAGACTTCAGGTTAACTCCAAGTGCATGTTGAATTCAGCTGGGCTACTACAATAGCAGTGTAATTGAACTGTCTTCTCCTGAGCTACAGGATAGGGAAGATCAGGTCTTTACATTCCTGCAAAGACCCCGTGTGTGAAGTGCATGCTGTATGGTTCAGGTAATTACAAAATCTACCCCAGGGTAAAATGGCTGCGCCTTTTTGTTTTTTTGTTCATGGCATATGGGCATTACTGGCTGCCCAGCATTCATTGCCCATCCTTGGTTGCCCTGGAGAAGGCAGCAGTGAGATGGCATCTTGAATCATTACTGTCAGTTTGGTTTAGGTAGAATCACAATGCCGTTAGGGAGCGCATTCCATGATTTTGGCCCAATGGCAATTAAAGAATGGAGGTGTATTTCTACATGAGAATGGTCAGAACAAATGCTTGTAGCTGTAGTCTTGCAATATATCTGTTGCCCTTGACCTTCTGGAAGTAGTGGTTGTGGGTTTGGAAGGTACCATCTAAAGAGTGAATTTCTGCAGTGCATCCTCACTGATACACACTGCTGCTGTTGAGTGTCATGGGTGGTGGGAATGAATGTTCCAATGTGGTGCCAATCAGAGCAAGCTGCTTAATCATGGATGGTGTCAAGTTTGTGTTGTTAAAAGCTGTAGTGATCCAAATAAGTGGGGGTATTCCATCACACTTCAGACTTGTGCCTTGTAGATGGTGAACAAGCTTTGGGGAGTCAGGTGTGTGGCTCACTGCAGGATTGCTAGCCTCTGACCTACTCTTGTAACCAAAATATTTATATGATGCATCTAGTTCAGTTTCTAGTCCATTGTAACCCCAGGGTGTTGATGGTGTGGGGAATCATGTGATAGTAATGTCATGGAATGTCCAGGGGCAATGGTTAGACTCTCTGTTGTTGGAGATGGTCATTGCCTGCCACTTGTGTGGTGCAAATGTTGCTTTCCATTTTTGAGCGCAAACTTGGATCTTATCGAGATCCTGCAGCACTTGGATATGAACTGTTCAGTGTTTGAAAAGTCTAAACTGGTGCTGAACATTATGCACTCAGTGAATATTCTCACTCCTGACCTTACGAGGGAGAGGCAGTCATTGATGAAGCAGCTGAAGATGGTTGGGTCTGGGTCTGGCTCCGAGGAGCTCCTGCAAAGAGATTCTTTTGTGACAGGCCTGACTCCGCACCAGTGGGGGGAGTTCCCATTGATTGCAGTTTTGCCAGAGCTCCTTGATGCCAAACTCAGATTACTACCCAAAATCTGAGGAAAATGGCACAGGATAAATAAGGTCAAGGAATTAAATGGATGGCTTTAGGATTGGTGTGAGTGGAATAGTTTCAGTTGATGGCACAAAGTACTGGATTAGAAAGCAGTCATTTCAGTGGGTTGTGTTTCACCTGAACTGTACTGGCACCATTGTTCTAGATTTGGAGATGGCAGTGTTGGACTGGGGTGTATAAAGTTAAAAATCGCACAACACCAGGTTATAGTCCAACAGGTTTAATTGGAAGCACTAGCTTTCGGAGCGCTGCTCCTTCACCACATGATGAAGGAGCAGTGCTCCAAAAGCTAGTGCTTCCACTTAAACCCATTGTTCTAGTGAATTGGATAGCTTAGGCTGGAGAGAGGACTTTAACTTCCCTCACATATGTGTTACCTTGTTGGTTCTGCACTGAATCTTCTGACAGTTATCATAAGCCAACTTCCTCTATTTTATTTTATTTTAACTTTTATATCCTGTGGCATCCAGGGTACATTTACTTAAGATGAGCTATCTTTTTTCCTTAAAAAAAATCCAGCGTTAATAGGAGTTGTCTTCCTTAATGACCTCATTTGTTTGTTACTGCTTTACCCTGCAGTTGCCTTTTTTTAACATACCTGAGCTAGATTTTGCCTTTAATTATTAAATTACCTCTTTCTACACTGAATACTTTAATTTTTTTTTATTAGCTTTTCTTTAATTTTTTTTGTGCACAGGACTACATGGTGCCCATTAACTAGATGATCTACTAAAACTGTTCATCATTTCTCTTCAATTCTGAAGAATCTTATTGGAATCAATGTTAATTCTATTTCTTTTTCCACAGATCTTGTCTGGCCAGCTGAGTTCTTTGAGCACTTTCTGCATTTATTATTTTGATTTTCGTTCCTTGATGAGATGGGGACACATCAGCAATTCTTCTCCTTTATTTACGCTTTTCCTACTCTACACTAACGTAAAGAAAGTCTCCTAATTTTACTGTTTTGCTTTTAACATTCCATTAAAATTCATTGATGTGCCTGATAGGCTGGAATGAATCCAAAGTGTAAACTATAATTCGGTTGCATTTAGTTTAGCGATAGAAAGGGATAGGTATATGCCACAGGGCAAGAGTTATAGTTGGGGGAAGGGCAATTATAATGTGATTAAGAAAAACTTAAGAGGCATAGAATGGGGCAGCAAAGTGCAGAGGATGGGGACATTCGAAATGTGGAGCTGGTTTAAGGAACAGCTATTACATGTCTTTGATAGGTATGTCCTGGTCAGGCAAGGAAGAAGTGATAAGGTAAGGGAACCACAGTTTACTGAAGAAATTGTATCTCTTGTCAAGCAGAAGATGGAGGCTTATGTGGCATTGAGGCAAGATGGTTCAGATGAGGCAATGGAGAGTTAGAGTAGCTAAGAAGGATTTAAAGACCGAGTTAAAAGAGCAAGGAGGGGACATGAGCAGCCCTTTAGTAGAATAATGGAGAACCCCAAAGTTTTCTGTAGACATGTAAGGAATAAAAGGATGACAATGGTAGGAATAGGGTCAGTCAAAAACAGAAGTGAGAAGTTGTTTGTGGACTCTGGAGATCAGAGAGATGCTAACTGAATATTTCTCATCTGTTTTCACTGAGGAAAAGGAGAATATTGTAGAGGAGAAGACTGAGATATGGGCTATTAGACTTGAAAGGTTTGAGATTATGTTATCAATTCTAGAAGGTGTGAAAGTAGAAAGTCCCCTGGCCGGATGGGATTTTTCTGAGAATTTTCTGGAAAGCTAGGAAGGAGATGGCCAAGCCTTTGGCCTTGATCTTTGAGTCGTCATTGTCTACGGATTTAGTACCAGAGGCCTGGAGGATTGCACATGTTGTGCCCTTGTTCAAGAAGGGCAGTAGAGATGACCCAGGTAATTATGGACTAGTGAGGCTTACGTCCCTTGTTGGGAAGGATTATAAGAGGTAGAATTTGTGAACATCAAGAAGGCAACAATTCAAATGGAAATAGTCAACCTGGTTTTGTCAAGGGCAGGTCGTGTCTCAGAAACCTCATTGAGTTTTTGTGAAGGTGACCAAGCATGTTGATGAGGGTAGGGCAGTTGACGTGGTGTACATGGACATCAGCAAAGCCTTTTGATAAGATTCCACATGGTAGGCTACTGGAGAAAATGCAGAAGCATGGGATTGAAGGTGGTTTAGCAGTTTGAATTAGAAACTGGCTTTCTGTAAGAAGGCAACGAGTGGTGGTTGATGGAAAATATTCAGCCTGGAGTCCGGTTACTAGTGGTGTGCCACCAGGATCCGTTTTGGGACCACTGCTGTTTGGCATTTTTATAAAACATCTTGGACACAGGCATAAGTGGATGGATTTGTAGATGATACTAAAGTCGGTGGAGTGGTGGACAGTGTGGAAGAATGTTGCAGGTTGTAGGGAGACTTAGGTAAACTGCAGAACTGGACTGAAGAATGGCAAATGGAGTTCAATGCAGCTAAATGTGAGATAATTCACTTTGGGAAGAATAACAGAAAGGCAGAATACTGGATCAATAGAAAGATTCTTGGTAGCATGGATGTGCAGAGGGATCTTGGTGTCCATGTACATAGATCCCTGAAAGTTACCACTCAGGTTAATAGTGCTGTTATGAAGATATATGGTGTGTTAGGTTTTATTGGTAGAGGGATTGAGTTCCAGAGCCACATCCGAAGGATGTGGATGCATTGGAAAAGTTGGAGAGGAGATTTACCAGGAGGTTGTCTGGTCTGAAGTGAAGTCCTTTATTAGGAAAGGCTGAGGGACCTGGGTCTGCTCTCATTGAAGAGAAGAAGGCTAAGAGGTGATTTAATAGAGTCATACAACATGATCGGAGGATTAGATAGGGTGGACAGTAAGTTATGACATCTGCTTGTGGGGGGGTAGGGGCATAGCTGCAAATTGAAGGGTGATAGATTTAAGACAGATATTAGAGGCAGGTTCTTCACTCAGAGTGGTAAGGGCGTGGAATACCCTGCTTGCCAATGTAATTAACTCAGCCACATTAGGGATATTTAAACAGTCCCTGGATAAGCATCTGGATGATGTTGGGATAGTGTATGGGGGTTGGCTAAGATTAGTTCACAGGTTGTCGCAACATCGAGGGCCGAAGGGCCTGTTCTGTGCTGTATTTTTCTATGTTCCATGATTTTGGCATCAGTTTGCAATACCATGACTGAAGTCAAATAATTACTAAGGATGGTTTGGAGATACCAGTGTTGGACTGCGGTGTACAAAGTTAAAAATCACCCAACACCAGGTTATAGTCCAATAGGTTTAATTGGAAGCATTAGCTTTCGGAGCACCGCTCCTTCATCAGGGCGGTCCGAAAGCTAGTGTTGGACTATAACCTGGTATTGTGTGATTTTTAACAAATTACTAAGGAGGAATTCCTTCCCAAAACATCGATTCTCTTGCTGTTCGGATGCTGCCTGACCTGCTGTGCTTTTCCAGCACCACACACTCAACTCACTAGCCTTATTGTCAAGTATAAGAAAATTTATCTCCCAAACATGATTTTGAAACAAAAATATTCTCAAAAAAAAAGCCATGTCAGCTAGCCTTTTGAAAGCCACCACTTAGAAATAGCTTCTTGGGTTGTCTGATGTGATGTCTCGGGGCTCACCATTTGGATTTTATTATTCACAGTGTGACTTTATTGAGTAATGTGATATATTTCAGGCACTAGAAAGTGCTCACAGAGTTAGAACTTCTTCAGCTTTCAACTTACTCCTTCAAAAAAATTTGTCAGAATGGGATTCCTCTGAC
Organism: Chiloscyllium punctatum; assembly: GCF_047496795.1. NCBI lineage: Eukaryota > Metazoa > Chordata > Chondrichthyes > Orectolobiformes > Hemiscylliidae > Chiloscyllium > Chiloscyllium punctatum. Next base: position 127,963,589 of record NC_092743.1, read on the forward strand.
TTTTCTTTTATTCTGTGTGTGTTATGTCAGTTGATTAGATTAGATTCTCTACAGTGTGGAAACAGGCCCTTCAGCCCAACAAGTCCACACCAATCCTCCGAAGAGTTACCCACCCACCCACACCCATTCCACTCTGACTAATGCACTTAGCACTATGGGCAATTTAGCATGGCCAATTCACCTGACCTGCACATCTTTGGATTGTGGGTGGAAACCAGAGCATCCGGAGGAAACCCACGAAGACACTGGGAGAATGTGCAAGTTCCACACAGACAGTGGCCCGAGGCAGGAATTGAACCCGGGTCCCTGGTGCTGTGAAGCAACAGTGCTAACCACTGAGCCACCGTGCAGCCCAAAACTCTGTCTGAATTAATTTCAGGCCGTGACAAGTATTTAAATCAAATCTTGCATATCACTTATTTATTTTTGTCTAGACTATAGCGATTATTGGTTGCATTCTGAATATGGTTTGGCTAAGTGCAGCTTAGGCTAGGAATGAGTTTTCAAGTTTACGAGTGGTGATTTAAAATAAAAACTTCTTAACCCTGTGAATGCTTTCAAGAGTTAAATTTTATGAAAAGTGCCATGGTTTTGATAGATCTCAAGTTTCGATGTGTCCTTTTTCTCAATGTAGGTATTACCTGTGTCTGCAGCTGCGAGACGATATTGTTTCTGGACGATTGCCATGTTCTTTTGCCACGCATGTATTGCTTGGTTCTTACACTGTTCAGGCGGAACTTGGGGACTACGACCCAGATGAATATGGCACTGATTACATTAGTGAGTTTCGCTTTGCTCCAAATGAAACTAAGGAACTGGAAGAAAAAGTGATAGAACTGCACAAAAGCCACAAGTACGTGCATTGTGTGTGTACCCAACTGTCAGATTTGGTGTTTGTGTTGAACTGCTGTTGCTTTTATTTTGATCTGTGAATTATGAGGAAAGATTGGACAGCCTCTGCTTGTTTTCATGGGCAATAAGAATAGTGAAGGCTGATTTGATTGAAGTTTATAAAATCATGAATAGCCTTGACACAGTGCATGTCAAAATGATGTTTCCTCTTTTGGTTGAGTCCAGAGTTTGTGGGTGCTGATTTTAAAATTAGAGGTCAACCTTTTAGACAGAGATCAGGACAAATTTATTTCTCTAAAGGTTATGCAACCTTGAAACATTTCATCTTGGAAGGCAGTGGAGCTGGCAGAGATAGATAGGGCAATCTAAGATTATCAGGGTAGATGGGACTGTCACATTTGGAACACAAATAGATCAGCCATGATCTTGCTGAATGGTGGAGCAGGCATGAAGGGCTGTTTCCCTTAATTCAGGTGTTAATTTATTAACAAATCCCCAAATTTAAATGCCTCAACATTTCTGGATTGACTTCAAGCAACTCTGCTGTTGATGATGTTTATTATAATAGCTAAATCAGATAGTATTGAAAAATTCTAACTACTCAGGAACTGACAATTAAATTGTAACTTTGAAATTTTAGCTTTCATCAACATTTGATCTCTAACCAGCAATGGGAATTTGACTTAGACTTACTTAAGTAAGTCTGTGTGAAAAGAACGATGACACATTATTAACTTTTTTAAAAAAATGTCATCAGGTTAAATGCCTCTTTTTATACACTTGCCTTTGCTCATATGCTGTTTTGTCTGCTGTGCAAACTGTCCTCGTTACCTTTTTTTAAAAAGTTTCATTCACAGGATGTGGACATCATTGGCTACGCCAGTATTTATTGTCATCACAAATTGCCCCGAGGGTAGATAAGAGTCAACCACATTGCTGGGGAAAAAAAAACAAGTTTTGAGCTATCCATTTCTCGCAAATAACGAATCCTCTTTTAACTTCCCCTTCCTCATTAATATTCTCCCAGCTCTCTGCTCACCTCTTCTGAATTCCTTCCCCTCTGATGCTTCCAGGCTTGCTGTTGCCTGTGTCATAACCCTGAGAAAGCTCTGACTAAACTCATAAATGGCATCATTTGAGAGTGTGTTCACAGTGTGCTATCATCCCTGTGCTCTTAGACTTTATTGCATCATTTGGCATAGATTACTTAGTGTGGAAACAGGCCCAGTTAACCTCGAACACCCTCTCCTCTGTGTTCCATCTTTGTTGGACTGTCCTTAATTGCTTTCAAGCCTGTCGAACAAATCACAGCCAATACTCCCCCAAAAATGCCAGATCTTTCTCAAAAAGACCTATACCTGACCACTTTCTTTTCTTCACTTATATACTGTCTGTCTTTGGCAGGCATGTTATTAACTTCATGAGTGTGCTAATGACATTTGATCTATTCTAATTCCCTGAACACACTTCTGATGCACAATATCTTCTCCAAAAATACTTCATTTAATGAATTGCAACTTCCTTCAGCTAAATTGGCAATGCGAAAGCCAACATCTGCACTGACCATTATAATCTGTATACCTGCTATATGTCACTCTTCAGGTAAATAAGTATATGCAAAGTCTTGCCATTCTGCTGCATTCTGAGCTGACCTTCACTAGGATGGTTTCATTCTATCCCCATGGTATCAACCACTTCAGTTCATGCAATGTTTAGGCTTTTTTTGCATGCGTAGTAGCAGCTACATTTCTGAAAGAAATTGAAATAAAGCATAATTAAAATCCGAGCAAACCCTTAAAACATATAAAATAAAAGAATTTTACAGGTAAATAAAAAAGACTGAAATATACCAACAGTTTTTCCATTTTTAAAATCCGTTTTATATTGTGCGTGCACATGTGCATTTAAAAGGAATAAATGTGAGCATGCGTAGTCAGAATTTATCATTGGTTGGTGTCAGTAGATACTTTGAACAGCACTTTCGAGTTGAGTGTCATCTGGCAATTTTTGAAATGATACCACTTTCTGTCATTAACATGTATACCAAGAAAAACAGAAACTTAGTACTTATAACTTCAGGAACTCCACAGCATGGCTTTTTAAAATTTTTGCTTTTGCAATGTACAAAAATGATTAAATGTCACTGTTTCTTGTTTGTGTATTTTTCTTTTGAAATTCATTTCACTCTTTAATAATTCTCAATTAAGAAACTTTATGCTTCTCTCCCTAAACTGGAAGCATGCAATGTATAGTGCACTAATTACACCACAGCTATATGATCGGTCCATCGTTTTCTGCTATGCAGTATCGTAGTTGGGTTAAGCAGAGACTGATTGTTTTTTTTTTGCTGACAGTATGTTGCCAGGTAATCCATAATATATTTGTATTTCAAAACATGCAACTCACTTGCTTGGTCTTCTGGGTGCAGAGTATTCTCTCAGTTAGGAATAGCTTAATAACAAAATTGACATTTCCTTTTGTAAAAAATCATTTTGTGCATGAGTCTTTATATCCTTCACAAAATATTTCAACTGATTACTTCAGAGAAAGTCACAGACAGTTCATTGGTTAGTTTAGACTGCAATGTTTGGGAGGGTTTAGCTTGCTTGTTTTTGAAGTGGAGTTTTGAAAGCGTTCCAAACATTCAAGTTGAGATGAGGATGGAATGAAAATCTTGTTTCTGCTTCTACATTTTAGGGGTATGACACCAGCTGAAGCAGAGATGCATTTCTTGGAGAATGCCAAAAAGCTGTCCATGTATGGAGTTGACCTACATCATGCCAAGGTATTTCTTGAACATGTGAACAATGTAGATTTTGTCCCAGAATACATGTCCATAAGAATGAAAGAGTTGATTTCCTGTTGGAAAATGTTCCTTTTTGTTTTGAAGTAAAAAATATGTGCCCCTCAATAATGACTAAAGCATTTGGGAATCAGGTTCTTGAGAGAGAATTTTATGCCAGCTGATATGAAACCTTTTCTAGTTTTCAATTATATCATGATGAAAAATAGCAGGATTTATCAAGAAAAGGTTAAGAAACAAGACTAAACAGTGCTTGTAATCAGTTAGATAAAGTATTGGGTGTACTGATATACAAATGAATAGATCAGCAAATGTTTATTTTGTTCTCCAGCTGAAGTAACAAATCACAGAAACTCATTGACTGCAATTAATCTTCCATTTCTATCTGACAATTTATCTCAAACAATATGGAACTCATTTGGGTTAAGTATTGAATATCAAGATACTTCCTGTTGATATTCCTATGCTGTGTAAAACTGTGCACTTGGCTGAAACTTTCACACTAAGATAAAAGATAGGCAGGAGGGACTTGGGGGAGGGGTGTTGGAAATGCGATAGGTGGAAGGAGGTTAAGGTTAGGGTGATAAGTGGGAGTGGGAGTGGGAGCAGAGAGGTCAGGAAGAAGATTGCAGGTTAGGAAGGCGGTGCTGAGTTCGAGGGTTGGGACTGAGACAAGGTGGGGGGAGGGGAAATGAGGAAACTGGAGAAATCTGAGTTCATCCCTTGTAGTTGGAGGGTTCATAGGCGGAAGATGAGACACCCTTCCTCCAGCCGTCGTGTTGCTGTGGTCTGGAAATGGAGGAGTCCAAGGACTTGCATGTCCTTGGTAGAGTGGGAGGGGGAGTTGAAGTGTTGAGCCAAGGGGCGGTTGGGTTGTTTGGTCTAGGTGTCCCAGAGGTGTTCTCTGAAACGTTCTGCAAGTAGGCAGCCTGTCTCCCCAATATAGAGGAGGCCACATCGGGTGCAGCGGATGCAGTAAATGATGTGTGTGGAGGTGCAGTGGATTTGTGGCAGATATGGAAGTATTCCTTGGGGCCTTGGAGGGAAGTCAGGGGGGAGGTGTGGGCACAAGTTTTGCATTTCTTGCGGTTGCAGGGGAAGGTGCCGGGAGTGGAGGTTGGGTTGGTGGGGGGTGTGGACCTGACAAGGGAGTCACGGAGGGAGTGGTCTTTTTGGAATGCTGATAAGGGAGGGGAGGGAAATATATCCCTGGTAGTGGGTCCGTTTGGAGGTGGCGGAAATGACGACAGATGATATGATGTATATGGAGGTTGGTGGGGTGGTAGGTGAGGACCAGTGGGGTTCTGTCCTAGTGGTGATTGGTGGGGCGGGGCTGACTGCCCCGGCCGACCCACTGTCTCCGCCTGCTCCTGCCCCACCGAACTCATCTCTGCATAACTCGACACGATCCTGTCCCCCTTAGTCCAAGAACTCCCCACCTACGTTCGGGACACCACCCACACCCTCAACCACCACCTCCATGATTTTCGCTTCCCCGGTCCCCAACGCCTTATCTTCACCATGGACATCCAGTCCCTGTACACCTCCACCCCCCATAACAAAGGACTCAAAGCCCTCTGCTTCTTCCTTTCCCGCCGTATCAACCAGTACCCTTCCACTGACGCCCTCCTTCAACTGACTGAACTGGTCCTCACTCTGAACAACTTCTCTTTCCAATCCTCCCACTTCCTCTAAACCAAAGGAGTAGCATGGGCCCCAGCTATGCCTGCCTCTTTGTAAGATAGTGGAACAGTCCATCTTCCACAGCTACACTGACACCACCCCCCCACCTTTTCCTCCGCTACATCGATGACTGTATCGGCGCTGCCTCGTGCTCCCACGAGGAGGTTGAACATTTCATCCACTTTACCAACACCTTCCACCCAGACCTCAAATTTACCTGGACCATCTCAGACTCCTCCCTCCCTTCCTAGACCTCTCCATTTCTATCTCGGGTGACCGAATCAACACGGACATTTACTATAAACCGACCAACTCCCACAGCTACCTAGACTACACCACCTTCCACCCTGCCCCCTGTAAAAATGCCATCCCATATTCCCAATTCCTTCGTCTCTGCTGCATCTGCTCCCAGGAGGACCAGTTCCAATACCGAACAACCCAAATGGCCTCCTTCTTCAAAGACCGCAATTTCCCCTCAGACATGATTGACGATGCTCTCCACTGCATCTCTTCCACTTCCCGCTCCTCCGCCCTTGAGTCCCGCCCTTCCAATCACCACCAGGACAGAACCCCACTGGTCCTCACCTACCACCCCACCAACCTCCATATACATCGTATCATCCGTCGTCATTTCCGCCACATCCAAACAGACACAACCACCAAGGATATATTTCCCTCCCCTCCCCTATCAGCTTTCCGAAAAGACCACTCCCTCTGTGACTCCCTTGTCAGGTCCACACCCCCCACCAACCCAACCTCCACTCCCAGCACCTTCCCCTGCAACTGCAAGAAATGCAAAACTTGCGCCCACACCTCCCCCCGACTTCCCTCCAAGGCCCCAAGGGATCCTTCCATATCCACCACAAATTCACCTGCATCTCCACACACATCATTTACTGCATCCGCTGCACCCGATGTGGCCTCCTCTATATTGGGGAGACAGGCCTCCTACTTGCGGAACGTTTCAGAGAACATCTCTGGGACACCCGGACCAACCAACCCAACCACCCATGGCTCAACACTTCAACTCCCCCTCCCACTCCACCAAGGACCTGCAGGTCCTTGGACTCCTCCATCGCCAGACCATAACAACATGACGGCTAGAGGAAGAGCGCCTCATCTTCCGCCTATGAACCCTCCAACCACAAGGGATGAACTCAGATTTCTCCCAGTTTCCTCATTTCCCCTCCCCCCCCCACCTTGTCTCAGTCCCAACTCTCGAACTCAGCACCACCTTCCTAACCTGCAATCTTCTTCATGACCTCTCCACCCCCACCCTCACCTTAACCTCCTTCCACCTATTGCATTTCCAACGCCCCTCCCCCAAGTCCCTCCTCCCTACCTTTTACCTTAGCCTGCTTGGAACACTCTCCTCATTCCTGAAGAAGGGCTCATGCCCGAAATGTCGATTTTCCTGCTCCTTGAATGCTGCCTGACCTGCTGCACTTTTCCAGCAACACATTTTCAGCTCTGATCTCCAGCATCTGCAGTCCTCACTTTCTCCTGAAACTTTCACACTGCATACATTCTATATGTAAATAGATTGTGGACAGATCATCTGCCACATCACTTTCTAATCCTACACGCATAACGATATAAAGTAACCCTAGAAGTTGAAATATTTTTCCATGTCCAATCAAAAGATAAATGCGACTTAGTCAGAGGGAATTTTCCCTTTATCAATTGGATGTATTCAAATTTGTTTGAAAGAAATCCTCATCATTTTTTCGTTGACTTGAAATGCGCATTTCCTCAACAACAAAAAATACATCCTCCATTTATCTAAATCTTAGGAACAAGTTGGCACTGGACAAGATTTTAAACCTTGTGTTTATATCAAAGCTCTCGTAGAGCTCCGGCATTAACTGTGTACAGGTTTGCTAGTACAGGGCATCAATAAACCTTTTGGTGTTTTTCATAGAATCATACAGCACAGAAACAGACTCTCTTATCCAACCAGTCGGTGTTGACCATAATCCCAAACTAAACTAGTCCCACCTGTCTGCACTTGGCCTATATCTCTCCAAACCATTTTTATTCATGTACTTATACAAATATCTTTTAAACAAGATCACAGCACGACACAGACCAGGAATTGATCCTGAGACCTTGCTGGTATTTATGGTTCTGTTCTATGCTGTCAACTAGAATGTACAAAAATATTTGAAGCTGATGTCCTGTGTACATCTCTCCTGCAGAAATGCCTGGCCTTTCTTCAGTACATGAAGTAGTTTGTCAAACCTGAGCAGCTCTCTTAATGGTTTAATTTGAGGTGGGAGATCAACATGTGATATGGCAATGTCTCCACTCCACTGGCAAAATTATTTGTAAAATTCTACGCCTGGAATGTCCACAGGATTTTCCTGTGCTCTTAGTGAACCTGCCAGCCTATTCAAGTATTGACTGACAAGTCTACTTTGTTTCAGAGTTTGGTCAAAAGTTCGGTAAAAATAGATATTAAGGAGTGGCAAAAGGAGGAGATAGATGTGAAAGTTTAGTTGGAGAGTTCTAGTTCTCAGGGCCTGAACAGAGGTGGGGGAGAAAATAAGTCACTGTCCAAATTATTTATTTATGTAGGCTAACCTTCAGAAAAACTATCACCTCAATCTAACTACCTCAGAATTATAAAATTATTTACCAAGTTCTAGTTGATCTTTTCTCCTGTGACAGAAATGCTACTGGAGACAATTAAAAAAAAAAGTTCTTTAAGTTGTTTGAATACCAGCAAAGTGTATTTATTTAGCTCCTTTTAATGTGGCACAGCAGCCTTGGCAAACAAAATTTGGCACCAAGCACATTAAAAATATATTAAGGCAGATGATGAAAAGCTTGCTATACCTTTTAAAGGAGGAAAGAGAAGCAGCGAGGCAGGGTAGTTTAGGTAAGGAATTCAAGAACTTGGGTCTTTGGTAACTGAAGATTTGATTTGCAAGTGATGAAGCAATTAAAATCAAGAAGGCTTGGGAGACCAGAATTAAATAAGCACAAGTTTGTCTGGCTGGAGGAAGTCACAGAGGAAGTAGGTTAGATTACTTACAGTGTGGAACAGGCCCTTCGACCCAACAAGTCCACACTGACCCTCCGAAGAGCAACCCACCCAGACCCATTCCCCTGCATTTACCCCTTCACCTAACACTACAGGCAGTTTAGCATAGCCAGTTCACCTAACCTGCACGTTTTTGGACTGTGGGAGGAAACTGGAGCACCTGGAAGAAACCCATGCAGACACTGGGAGAATGTGCGTGTGGGTCCGTGTGGACTTGTTGGGCTGAAGGGCCTGTTTCCACACTAAGTAATCTAATCTAATCATTGGGTGAAGACTGTTCTGTCAGGGTATTTTTCTTTGTTTTAAAGGATTCTGAAGGAGTTGATATCATGCTTGGTGTGTGCGCCAGCGGCTTGCTAATCTACAGAGACAGGCTAAGGATAAACAGATTTGCCTGGCCCAAGGTTCTCAAGATCTCATATAAAAGGAATAACTTCTACATCAAAATCCGACCCAGTGAAGTAAGTTCAAATGTGAGGTTTGCATCTTGTTTATTCTCTAATTATATGTAGTACTTTGTGAAAATACAGTGATGCAGACATTGTGTTGTGTAATGTGCAGATTCGACAAGGTTAAAAATTGACATTTGTGAAACTTCAGAGCTCAGAAGTATTAGAAAAGGTTATTTTTACCTCCATATTGTGTCTATTCAAGTGAATCTAACTTTTAATTTTTATTATTGTTCGTTAAGAAGGGAGCAGTCTTCTCAATAAGAATTAAACACAATTGTCCACAGTTGATCACCTTAGATCAATGTTTATTAAATCTAACCAAAATGCACAAAATATTGGATAAAACAGCACATTTTAATCTTGTTGATTACTTGCCCCTTCCATGCATAGGAACTTACAGAACTTCCTTTTGCTGTGTTAATCATCCACAACAAATGAAATAGCAGAGCGCACCCATTTTAAGCAATTCCATGCTTAACATCTGTTTTACATCTCTGTATTTCTCTTTCACCTCCCATTAGCAAATCCCTTTGTCTTTTGCCCAGGGACTCTGGACTATCTGTTCCCCTTGCGTCTGTCTCTGTTAAAAATATTAAAATCACAATTTTCAACCCTTCATAGTTCTGAAGAAGTCATACCAGGCTTGAGACATTAACTCTGTTTCTCCCTCCACAGATGCTGACAGAGCTGCTAAGGTTCTCCAGCATATCAGTGTTTGTTGCAGATTTTCAGCATCTGTATTTTGTTCTTACCAAAATAGCTTGTTCACAGTTACTTTACAAGGGATCAATTCTAACAATGGGTTTATTTTTGTCTCCAACTGTCATTTGCTGTTATGATGGTTAATGTTTTAAGATGAAACAAAGAACGGTAGATGCTGGAGATCTGAAAGAAATAAAAAGTAGAAATTTCTGGAGAAACTCAGCATGTCTGCCTGTATCGGTGGAGAGAAAGCAGAGTTAACGTCATGCGACCCTACTTCAGATGTTTTAAGATGCTGTGCATCAAAGATCATCAGCAGTGTAATGTTACCTGAAGCAATAAAGCCTTAGCTGAAGTTTGGATGTTAATCATTTAACATAAATGTGCAGAACATTTATAAATCATTAGACTCTCTACTGTGGAGAAAAAGGCCCTTCAGCCCATTGAGTCTGCAAGAAATCTCCAAAGAGCATCCCACCCAGCCCTATCCCCATTACCATGGCCACTTTTACAATGGCCTATCTGCCTAGCCTGGTCATTATGGACAATTTAGCATGGCTAATCCACCTGACCTGCACATCTTTCATCTGTGGGAGGAAACCAGAGCACCTGGTGGAAACTCACTTAGACACTGAGAGAACATGCAAACTCCACACAGACTGTCACCTGAGGGTGGAATGGAACCCAGGTCCCTGGTGCTATGAGGTAGTGGTACTAACCCCTGTTAAGCCACCATGCCAGCCCATAGAAGAACGAGAAGAATTAAACTTTTGTGTGGTACTTCTGTTTAAAGTGAGTGATTTAAACATGATGCTACAAAACATTAGATCTGGACCTGAAACATTGAGCCCATGACAAATTGCCATGTTTCCATGAACTTACATTACTGTATTAGCAAATGCGCAGATATCAGAATGAAAAAAATACCTTGAAAGCTTGTTTCCAATGGCAGCTTGCCAAACAGTGGCTAAAAGACTCAACAATGTTGTGCAGACAAAGTACATTTAGAACAAATCACTATAGGTACAGTTTGTAACTTTTTTTGCATTCCTCAGTTCAATGTCACAGTTGTTCTGGAATGGCGCCTAGTCCTTTGTTTAAATGTTGAATGGCTGAGTGCTGGCCTTGCAGTTTGCTACATTTTAAAACCAGCTGCCATTGCAGTAGTGCTAATGGTAGATCTTTTTTTGCTTTAATGAGTAGCATTGTTATGTTTTGCAATCTAATTTGGTATTTTGATGAACCCATGTAAATTAAATTCTGTAGAATATCAGCTGACTGGAAGTAGGCAAATCTTAACCATAGCAGAAAATTAAAACACTGTTAAGTTAACTGAATGTGTCTCAAGTACAAGTCTGGATTTATTTCATTGTTATTGCCATACATTGGATCACACTTTTTATGAATTTGTGTTTACACATCTGGACTTCATTAGTGAATGTTCATAAGCCCAAGTATCTAGGAAGGGCTGATGCAAACCTGAATTGCAGAAAGTAATTTTGTTCATCCTTTTCCAAAGTGGCTTTGAGTTCATCCTCTGTGTCCTGATGTGTGTAGTTCAGGAACGTGACTTGAATTTCCCTCCAAAATAAGGACAATTTCCTTTTTTAAAAAAACACACTGCTTTGATCTGTAGGCTGTCTTTTTGCATTAGGTTAGAGTTTTGGTGCAAGCCAGAAAGGTGCCTGTAATAGGGCCCTCAGCGCTGGAGACACCAACTCTCATAGTTGTCCCTCAAACTGTCAGGGTTTTTGCCTTTAACTGTTCATAGGCTTTCCCAACCCTCAGCACAGGAGGATGAGTTTTGAAGTGCAACAGATCAGCAATTGCTCTATAATTAGTCAAGTGTCAAAACTTGGATGATTTTAATTTCTGATTAAGTTGCACTGAGCCATGTTATGAGTAAATAAGTTGTGGGGAGATACTAGATGCTGGACTTGTATCCTCATTTGGCTGTAATTTTCTGAACTGTTTTCACAAGAAAGCGTGACCCTGTGTGTTTTTTCCTTCCTAGCATGAGCAATTTGAGAGCACCATTGGATTTAAACTTCCAAACCACAAAGCAGCTAAAAGGTTGTGGAAAGTATGCATTGAACATCACACATTCTTTCGGTAAGCCTGACCTTGAACTTTTAATATGGAGTTAACCGGATACCTGGACTTAAGAGGTTAGGTTATGAGAACAGATGATACGAATTAGGCCTGTTTTCTCTAGAATTTGGAATTTTGGAAGGTTTAAAGGTGATCTAATTGAGGCCAAGGTATTAACAGGAAATTTCCACGACTTGAGGATTCTAGAAGTAGGAGCATAGTCTGAGGATTAGGGCCAGGCCATTAGGAGACATATCAGAAAGCACTTCAACACATGAAGGGTGACAGTCTCTTCCACAGACAGCAGTGGATGCTGAATAAGTTGTTCATTCTAAATTGGAGGTAGATTTGTTTTGTTAGACAAAGGATATGGGCCAATGGCGGATGCATGGAGTTAGGCCACAGATCAGCCAGGATCTCATTGATTGGCAGAAGAGGCTCGACGGGCTGAATGGCCTACTCCTGTTCCTGTGTTCTGAACGGGGCATAGCTGCCTTATCCATAAAATAGTTGTTCCAGAATTGGACATAGATCAAAGCTTGGGTCACACCCAGACTGTAGCCTATGACTTTTCATTGCACCTCACAAATGCAAATTCATCTTCAACATGATAAGCTTAACCAGCAGCAAACAACAGGTTGGAAATTGCTGGGAGCAAAGTAAACAGAAAAATATTTAAAATGCCCATGTAAAATTTCTATTTGTTGTTGTGATTGAGACACTACACTTTTGTAGCATTTCTCCTAAAAGAAGAGAAATTTGATTAAAAACATCAAAAGTTTGGATAATAACATACTGCTGTAAAATTTCCAGGTTGATATATTAATCTCTCTTTAAAATTCATAAACCTGCATTAAGTATAAACAAGAGAGAATTAGTGTTTTACTTCCTTCCATTCCTTGCTAAAACCAAAAAAAAAGTGCAAAGTTGTATTTGATTTATTTGTGAAGAATGTAGTGCTGGTTTATTGAATGTTATTTATTTTCACCCTGTGCGTAAAAGTTGTGCCACATCAGCCATAATACTTTTAAGTTTGTTTTAGTACAACATGAATTCATAGTTGTGGCAGCTCCGGGGATCAGGGGTTGTATTATTCAGCAATAAGATAAGTAAGGTGTGAATCTTGCGTTAATCCACTGGACTTAGTTTATGATTATGGTATCTCTACTAATTGGTATTCTTTGGACAGAATGGGGGGAAATGCACATTTTCCAGTTACCTAGTTTGTTGCAATCCCATGGAGAGGTAGTTGTGTGAGCAATATTTAGTTCATTATCTTGCTGGGAGTTATGCATCAATGCTATGAATGATAAGGAAATGTGAGTTAAGCAAAATCTTCAAAAGATCAAGGATTGTGGACCAAAACTCAAGTATTTGTCACTCATCAAAGCATTAATGTATTTGCAACCAAAGCATTTTTTTTTGTTCATGGCATGTGCATTTCACGAGCTGGACCAGCATTTATTTCCTAGTCCTTATTGCCCTTAAGTAGTGATATATTTCCAAGTCAGGATGCTGAGTGGATTGGTGGTGTCCCAATGTATTTGCTGCCCTTGTCTTTGGAGGTGGTAGTGGTTGTGGGTTTGGAAGATGGTGTCTAAGGAGCCTTAGTGGCTTTGCACTTGTCAATGTAAACCTGAACATTATTGAGGTCCTGCTATATTTGGACATTGACTTGGCATTCACACCCACATTCTTTTGAAAATTCATTTCAAATTACATATCCAAAATTTGCGGGAATGTCTTTAGGGGAATGCTGGTTCAATCAGTCATAGTATCCATTGGTGGAAAATAGTCATCAGTATGTTATTTAGATTCTTGAGAGCTCATCTGTTTGTAGGCAGCCTCTCAATGTGACAGTTCAAATAGGAAATTCTAGTTTCTTACAATATAACAATTATACTTTTATATTGATGCGTGTTGTCGAAGTAGCTGGCAGTTTTATTTATCAATTTCGATAACACTCATTTTTTAAAATCTACTGTGAACCATGAGACAGTGTTGTCGATCTGATAATTTAGACATTTCACTGCCTGTGACATAATCTTTTGTTTTGCCTCACCAATGACTTGCTAAATGAAAATTCCTGTCTCTCAGACAAACTTCTAGTTGGGACGGGTTACATTTTCTGATCTGTAATTTTTATATTAAAAACCTCTTGGCTGCCTTGATTATCCCTGGCCCAGTCTTGTTATCTTACTGATGCTTAAGAGCTTATTAACTCTTTTTTTTTCTACCTCCCTCCAGCTTGGTGTTATGACGTTCCTCCCTTGTCATTCCTACTCACCATTTCCCATAAACTCACTCCCTCTCTCACTTGCTGATCCTCTCCCTCCCTCGCTCACAGCAAGGGTTTAGGAGAAGGATGGTGAAAGGCAAGTTGGGAGAGGGAAGCAGCAAGGAGGAGAAAACTGAAGAGTTGATGGAATAAAGAGGCAGTCTGTTCTGTTTTAAATGAGCATGAGTGTTATTGAACTAAAACAAAAATGGACACAGCGTATTTAGTGAACTTCATTAATCTACAAACCACATTAAAATGAAACATGCTATGGGAACAGTTTAAACAGGGGATACCTATATAAAAATATATTTAAAACAATTGAATGATGAGTAGAAAGAAACCTTGTTTGCATTTACAGTACAACCTCGATTTTATCTGAACATCTATTATCCAATTTTGGATTATCCGAACAAGATCTCAAGGTCCCGTAAAAATGGCATTAGGCAACTTGGCATTCAATTGCCAGTTAAATGGCATTATAGCTTGCATTGCCAGGTAACCGAGAAATGTTCAGATAACCAGCATTCACAAATTACCGCTTGTTTATGATCAGATTGATTATCCGAACGATCGATTATCTGAACAAAATACTCCCTGCCCAACTCGTTTGGACAATGTACAGAGAATTCCAAAAAAATCCTGTTATTCCAAACCATATTCTGGGTGATCTTTCCTTTGAGCTGACCAGTATGGCCCCTGCTAAGTGGGAAGTGAAATTTTAAAAAGTGAGGTCCTGCTTCAGTACTACCTGCTTAATAACTTCAGTATGATCTCGACCTTGAGTAGGTTTTCCCAGCTGCTGTACCTCCTTTCTTCCTCCTCAGAATTATTAAATGATTTATGACCTGTATGAATACCTAGATTAGGATACAGCTGCTTTCTTTTATTCATTTCCAATCTTCAGATGACCATTTGTACAGAATCTGCCAAGTTGCATTGCATCATCATGAAAGACAAAGATTTTGACTTCAAGCAGGGAATTGAAGCCAGTTTTTTTTTTAACTGGATGCACGTCATGATTAACTCACTCTCTGTAGTGAGCGTGACAAAATAATTCAGGTCCAAAATAAAATTTCTTCACTCATGTAGCTGTTTTGCAGGTAAACCAATGACTTCTATCTTTACAGGCTGGTATCTCCTGAACCGCCTCCTAAAAAGTTCCTCACATTGGGATCAAAGTTCCGCTACAGTGGACGTACACAAGCCCAGACTCGGAGAGCCAGTTCCCTCATAGACCGCCCAGCGCCATACTTTGAACGTTCTTCCAGCAAACGTTACACCATGTCACGTAGCTTAGATGGAGGTAAGAGAATCTAAAGGCTATAGCCCTCAGCAATGTGGAGTGGGATGTTTGTTCTATACTTGCCTGAATTCTAATTCATTCAATGTGAAACCTCTGTTTGACTAGTGGAAAGAGATCTTCATGTTCTTTATCATTTTGATTTATTTTCTAAATTTTCTCAAGAACTCTGATTTATTCCATTGTGCATCAAGCTTGGATTTAATAAAGAACAGAGATTCTGAAATTGTGCTGAGCAGTATTCATGTGGAAATGCTTAACATGTGAAAGTCCCCTCTAATTTTCTAACGCAAATTGTTGAGCCATTTATTTAAAATGGGTCTGCATCTCAACTAAAATAATGTAAGTAGAGAAGACAGTATAAAGTTTTATAATTACAAGTTATTTTTTTTGGAAACATGTACAACCATAACTTGTGCTTAGACAATTGTTAATATATACACATCCCAAAGCAATTTAAAAAGGAATAATAAAGAATTGCTTTTGTGCCATTTGTGTGTTTGACAGATGATTAACTTGATAGCACAGTAATACAATACACGACTGGAACAGGCCATGTGGTCCACCAAGCCTGCGCACATTCCTAGTCCTTATTTAGACCCACTACTTAATGCCCAAGTGTGGTTTCTGTCCCTCTGTTCGCCTCCTGTTCATTTGTCTATCAAAATACGCTTTAAATGTTGCTAACATGCCTGCTTCCACCACCTCCACTTGCAGTGTGTTCCAGGCATCCACCTCCCTCTGTCTGAAAAATTTTCCCTCCACTTCTCCCCTAAACTTCCTGCCCCTCCCCTTGATCCTGTGTCCTCTTGTAATTGACCTGTCCACCCTATGAAAAAGCTGCTGACTATCCACTCTACAACATTATGACAGACATAGATAGACTTCTGTTGGGTCACTCTCTTCAGCCTTAATCTTTCCAATGAAAACAACTCCAGTTTATCCAGCCCAAAACCCTCCAGACCAGGCGACATCCTGGTAAACTTCTACACCCTCTCCAAAGCATATACATCCTTCTGGTAGTGTGGTGACCAAAACTGCACGCAGTATTCCAAATGTAGCCGAACTAGAGTTTTATACAGTGTAACAAAACTTACCAACTTTTATATTTGATGCCCTGTCTGATGCAGGCAAGTGTGCTGTATGCCTCCTTGGCCACCTTATCCACCTGTGTTGCCACTTTCCGGGATCTGTGGATCAGTATGCCCAGATCCCTCTGTATGTCAGTGCTTCTAAGGGTTCTGCCACTTATTGTATAATTTGACCCTGAATTGGATCTTCCAAAATGCCTCATATTTGTCTTGGTTAACCTCCATTGCCATTTCTCCGCCCAAATCTGCAATCTATCTTTATCCTGCTGTATTGTTTGACAATCCTCCTCACTATCTGCAACTCTGCCAATTTTCGTGCCATCTGGAAACTTACTCATCAGACCACCTACATTTTCCTCCAGATTATTTGTATGTATTACAAACAACAAAGATCTAATCACCGATCCCTGCAGAACACGACTAGTTACTGATTTCCATTCCAAAAAGCAGGCTTCCACCATTACTCTGGCTTCTTTGACCAAGCCAGTTTTGTATACATCTTGCCGGCTCACCCCGCATCCCATGAGAGTCTACCTTCTGTATCAGCATCAAGAGTGGTGCCTGATGAAGGGCTTATGCCCAAACGTTGATTCTCCTTCTCGGAGGCTGCCTGACCTGCTGTGCTTTTCCAGCACCATACTCTCGACTCTGACCTCCAGCATCTGCAGACCTCACTCTCTCCTACCTTCTGTATCAGCCTGCCATGACGTACCTTATCAAATGCCTTACTAAAGTCCACGTAGACAACATCTACTGCCCTCCCTCCTCCAATCATTCTTGTCACCTCCTCAAAAAATTCAATCACGTTGGTGAGACACGACCTTCCATGCACAGATCCATGCTGCCTATCACGAACAAATCCATTCACATCCAAATGTGAATAGATCGGAGTATCTTCTCTAACACAGAAGTCAGGTTCACTGGCCTGTAATACCTCTGCTTCCCTTCTTAAATGAAGGAACAACATTGGGTATTCTCCAGTCCTCTAAAACCTCGCCTCGGGCCAAAAAGGATGTAAAGATATATGTTAAAGCCCCAGCTGCTTCCTCACTTGCCTCCTACATTACTCTGGGATAGATCCCAACAGGCCCTGAGGATTCATTTACATTAATTCATTTTAAGACACTCAACACTTGCTTCTCCATTACATTGATTCGTCCAAGAGTATTCCGACACCTTTCCCTAACCTCAGCATCCCTCACATCTCGCTTGGTGAATACTGATGTAAAGTCAAGGATCTCATCCATTTCCTCTGGCTGTATGCATAACCTCCGGCCTTTATCCTTGAGTGGGCCTACTCTTTCCCAGCTACCCTCTTCATCCTAAAATATGTAAAAAAATGTCTTGGCCAGCAGGGTTAAAAGAATCCCAAGGTCATTTTATCGCCAATTTAAGTTCCTTCCTACTTTGTTTATATTCTTCAAGGATTTTGTTTTTAGTTGCCCAGGCCTTAGGTATGTTTCCATTAGTTTTTGATTAAGCTGAAGATTTTCTCTGTCATCTAAGGTTCCTGAATCCTGCCATTCCTGTCTTTCATTTTCACAGGAACGTGTCTGTCCTGCACTCTAATCAATTGATCTTAAAAGATTCCAACAAGTCCGATGTGGATTTACTCTTAAACAGCCACTCCCAACCCATATTCTCCAATTCTTGCCTAATTCGGTTGTAGTTGGCCTCCCCCCCCCCCCCCCCCCCCCCCCCAGTTTAACACCTTCATCTACAAGGTCCACTCTTGTCCTTACACATAAGTAATTGAAAACGTGGGGGTTATGATCACTATTCCCAAATTGCTTCCCCACTGAAACTTTGATCATCTGGCCAGTGTCATTTCCCAATACCAGGTCCACTCTGGCCCCCTCCCTCATTGGACTATTCATGTACTGTTTCAAAAAAACCATCCTCAACGCACCTAACAAATTGCTCCCTGTGCAAACCCCTGGCATAAAGGGACACCCAGTCAATATGGGGGAAGTTAAAATCACCCACCACAACAATCCTGTTATTTTCACATTTTTCCAGAATCTGACTACATATCTCATCCTCTATCTCCTGCTGGCAGCTGGGAGGCCTGTCGTCCAATCCCAGCATTGTGATTGCACCCTCCCTATTCTTGAGCTCTACCCATAATGCCTTGCTCCAGGGTATCCTCCCTCAACACACCTATGATATGCTCCCTTGTGAGTAATGCAATTCCCCACCTCTTCTGCTTCCTTCTCTGTCTCATCTAAAACATTGATATCCTGGAACATTAAGCTGCCAATCCTGTCCCTCTTTCAACCATGTCTCTGTGATAGCAAAAGCACCATAATTACATGCATTAAACCAGGCTCTAAGTTCATCCATCTTACCTGTTATACCTCTTGCATTGAAGCAAATACAGTCCAAGCCTCCATTTCGGCTGAGTTCAGCAATCTCTCCCTGACTGCTCTTCCTCTTAGCTATATTTATTTCAGTCTCAAGCTCTTCCCCATTCTCAATATTCAGTGACCTGCTGCTCCAGTTCCTACCCCCCGCCGCACTAGTTTCCGAATTGCAGCATCAAATCCCCCTTCCAGGATATTGGTGCTCCTTCAGTTTAAGTACAACCCGTCCTTCTGCTACAGGCCCTGCCTTCCCTGGAAGGCATCCCAATGATTCACGTATCTCCCCCTAACCAGCTCTTTAGCCACGTGTTCAATTGTACTGCTTCTGTTCCTAACCTCCATAGTACATGGCATGGGAACCAAATCCTGAGATTACTACCCTAGAGGACCTGCTTTTTACTTCACTGCCTAACTTCCTGAATTGACGTTGCAGGATCTTGTCCTTCCTACCTATGTCATTTGGACAATGTCTTCTGTCTGCTTACCCTCCCATTTCAGGATGCCCTCTACCAGCTCAGAGACATTGATGGCCCTGCTGTCACGGAGGCAATATGCCATCCTGAAGTCTCTCTTGCTGCCACAGAAGCATATGTCTGTGCCCCTGAGAATTGAATGTCCAATTTCTATAGGTCTACCACATTTTATCCTTGCCCTCTGTATAGCATGACCAACTGTGGTGCCATTGCTCTGGCTGTTGCTGCTACTGTCTCCGGATGGTCCATCCCCCTCATCAGTATCCAAAAAAGAAAACTTGTTTGACAGGGGGTCACCCATCTATCTTCCTGTACCTTGGGTGTGACCATGTTTCTAAAACCTCTGTTGAAGACACTGTCTATCTTTTGTGCACTCCTTAATGTCTCCAGCTGCTGCTCATTCAGCAAGCAGCTGAAGCTGGGTGTGCTTTCTGCAGATGTAATTATCAGGGATGCTCTCATTGTCCATGATTGACCACATCTCTCAGTCCGATCACAAAACCCTGCCAACTGATATGACTAACCCGCTATTGACTGTTAGTGTATAAGTGAAATTTTAACTAGCTCCCTAAAAATAGCAGTTATCACTTTCTAGTAAATAGCTTCCCCCCCCCCCCCCCACCACTCCACAACTTATTCACTACCTGAACTAATCTTTTAGAAAGACAGTGACACTTACACTGTACTGCAGTGAGATTCCTTCACTTGTCACATCAAGGGAATGAATGATTGAGCGATGGGATTTACAAGTACAGTTATAAAGGAGGGCGGGGGAGTATATATATATATGAATTTGGGAACAGTTTTAAAGCTATGGGATTGAACTGTGTTCCAAAATGATATACTAAAAGGAGGATGAGATATATAATTTGTATTTACAGCATCAAAGAATATTTAAAATATAAATATACCTGAAAGGCAACAAAGCAATGGAGGTCAGGAAGAGTGGGGATAATGACAAATAGGACTTCATGCAGGGCGAGATTTCGGACGAATTGGATTTTGTGGAAGGTGTGAACTGGAGGATGTTTCTTGGAACATTAAATTAATCCTGAAGATTACAGAAGTATGGAAAGGGCTTTGGTTAACATCAAGAGTGATGTTTACAAAAAGGAACTATGGATGCTGGAAATTATTAACAAAAGCAGAAATTGCTGGAAAAATACAGCATGTCTGGCAGTATCTGTGGAGAGAAATCAGTTAATGTCATTAAGGCAGATAATATTATGCATGTGGAAATTGCTAATTTAATATGGAAGGAATGCTGGGTTGACCTTACATCAGAGTTAAAGGCAATTGCTACACTGTAGATTTCTCTTAGCTAATACAAGTGGGTGATATCAATGGGCAGGAGATTTTCTCATACAAACTGAAGAGTATTTACTTTTCCTTTTGAGAAGTAGGTATTGTGCACCTTGTCATATAGCACATCACTGTTGACCTTGATGATGATGATTTCAGCATTCTTGATGAGTAGGAATTTTAGATCAGAGTGATTAGATCAGAGGCTTATTTAAAAAGTTGGGAGTAAAGCTGAGTCATGACATTGAAATTGAGGCCCTTTGTAGAGGAAACTAAGGATTTGTTCCAACAGCAGGTCAGAGGAACAAAGGATGAAAGTTAGTCTTGTTTGAGAAGAGCAGTGATGTTGGACATATTGAAAGGGAGGGACATCATGCCATTGGAAAGGAAGTTACTGGAGTTGTCTGCCGTGGGGACCAGTAGGAATGCTTGAATAGACTGGGGAAAGTGTCACTGAAGCAGAAAGGAAACCTTACTGAATGGGTGAGTTAAATGAATATGCAAGCGTAAGAATGAAGACTTAGAAGTAAGTCATTCAATCCCTTAAGCATGCTGCACTATTCATTAAAATGATGGTGATTTGTTTGTTTTTAATTCCACATTCACATCTACTCCTCCTCCTCCCGCCACCCGCCAATCGATGATCTGTAATACCTCTGCCCTGAAAGAATGTGTCTATCTCCACCTTAAAACTATTTAACAATTAGACCCTCATCTCTTTTGAGGCAAAGAGTTCCAAAGTCTCATAAACCTCCTAAGGGGAAATAAATTCTCCCCAGCTTTATCCTAAAGGTATCCTATTTCTCAAACAGTGC
This sequence comes from Chiloscyllium punctatum, assembly GCF_047496795.1. NCBI lineage: Eukaryota > Metazoa > Chordata > Chondrichthyes > Orectolobiformes > Hemiscylliidae > Chiloscyllium > Chiloscyllium punctatum. The sequence continues at coordinate 127,984,843 of NC_092743.1, forward strand.
CCCTTTTCTTTTGGGCACAGCCACAAATAGAAGCTTCATTTCCATGTCCATCTTATCAAGGACATACAGGATCCTATATAGTTCAATTGAGTCATCCTTTGCTTGTCTGAACTCCAGTGGAAACAGGTTGACTCTGTCCAACCTTTCCTCGTAAGGCAATCTATTCATTCCAGATAGCAACCTAGTAAAACTCCTCTGAACTACCTCCACTGCCTCTTTCTTTGAGTAAGGAGACAAGCCTGCACATGGTAGTCAAAATGTGCTTTTACCAATGCCGTGTACAACCACACCATAACATCCTTCCTTTGATTCCTAATGTAATAGTGAGCATCCCCATCATACTCCTTAAAAATGCCATGTTTATGTCCACTCTTACCAATCATCGCTCCATGCTAATAGATGATCCTGAATCCATGAACCATTATCTTGGTGATTAATCTCATATGGCACAGTATCAAGTGCTCTGTTGAAATTCCTGATGCACTTCATCTACTGGTTCCCCATTAACTATCCTACAAGCCACATCATCAAAAAAAAACTAATATATTTGCCAAACAAGGCTTCCTTTTTGAAAAAAACAACATTAGAACAAGTCAATCATACTAGACTTTTCAAAGTCCGCTGTTAAGATTTTGTTAACAAAAGATCCCAGCATTTTCAACACAACTGGTATTAGGCCACCTAATCTGTAGTTCACTTTCATCTTTATTGAAAAGCAATCTAATGTTTGGTAACTTCCAATCTGTTACTGTTCATGAATTGAAGGAATTTTGGAAAATCACAGCTGGCACATTAGCATTCTCTGCAGCTATGCCTTTTGGAACCACGGGGTGTAGGCCATCAGGAGCCAGAGAGTTGTCAGATTTTCATTGTTTAAGCTTCTTAATTTTTCTGAAATTATTACCTTAGTATCCTCACTGTTTTTCGCCTGAAGATGAAGATTACCTATTGTTTCTGGTGTGCAATTTGTGTCCTCTGCTGTGAAGACACGAACATTCAACAAACTCATCTTTTAGACCATCCTTGTGAATTTGATTGTCCCAGTCTATATTTGTATTGAAGACCCCCACAATTATTGCACTGAGTTTTTTGTAAGTTCCCAATAGTTACTTGTTTAATGATTTGTTCAATGACACAACTACCATTAGAGGGCATTGAAACTACTCCAGCATTTTCTGATATTTGTTATTCTTAGTCTTCAGCCATACCAAATCTAATTGATGGTCTTTCTCACTAATGTCCTTATGTCATCCATTTCTTTCAGGGCTACCCCTCTTCCTTGTATGAAATATTATTCTGACATATTTTGTACTCTGAAATATTCATGTATGAACTCTTTTAATGTTGCAGCTATGTCTCTGAAATAGTGATTGTCTAAATCTCTATTTGTAGGAGAAAGTGAGGATTGCAGATGCTGGAGATCAGAGCTTAAAAATGTGTTGCTGGAAAAGCACAGCAGGTCAGGCAGCATCCTTTGCTGCCTGATCTGCTGCGCTTTTCCAGCAACACATTTTTAAGCTCTAAATCTCTATTTGTGCCATTACTTCTTCCATCTCTGTACAAGTATTTCATGCATTCAGATGAATATAGTGTCTTTAGTATTGTTCCCTTCATTACTTTATTCACTAATGCACGGTTGTTGCTAAACTCTGACCCTTCTTGTCTCACTTTGCCATTAGCTACTGCTCTGTTGCCACGATCTTGTTGGATTTCCAGAGATGTCCCTTTCCCTACAAAAAACTAAAGTTAAAGAAATTTGCAGTTTTGTCCGTGTTAAACCAGATGAAAGTTTGGAGGATGGGAAGTTAATAATCATCATGGAGCTGGGCAAGAGTAGAGCATCTTTGTCCCACTGTCATTCAAGTGCCACAGTGATTTCCGACTAATTATTTTTCAGGCGTTAAATTTAATGTTTGTATCTCATGGCTGGATTTCAATGATATAGTATACTACTATTTCGTTCCTGAGCAAGACCTGTCAACAACAAGCTGCAGTATTTGCATTGCTGAATTTAATAACATTCATAAATTATGGTCAGGTTACATTAATCGATATCACATGTGCTGAAGAGGTTGAAATTTACTGTTCAGCTGCAACAGCAATAGGGAGGGAAGATAATGAACTTGAGTCGTAGTCATGACAAGAATGCAGTCATAATGCAATCTCCGCTTGAATGTTAAGCACCTCTATCACATTTATGTGATGCACTTCCACTGCTAATATTTATTGGAGTGCTTGTTTATATTTGCATATCGAGTCAGCAGCAGCACACGCTGAAAGGATAGATTTGCTGTATTTTTTTAAAATCCATGACAAACCCAGTGAAAGCAGAACCTGTCCATGTTATGCAAATCCCAATATATTAAATAGAGGTGTAAATGTGACTATTTACTGTTAGTTATCAATCACGCCTTTTGCTGCAAAAGCAGGCGAACTGGTTTGAGGTACAGATCAGCCAAAATCTAATTGAAAAGTAGAATTGGCTCATGGGTCATATGCCTCTGTAATGATGAATGTTTTTGGTTTTAGCTCCTTTACAATCAATTTTCCAGATGGCTCTTCTATCATGGAGTTGCAGACAGTAGCAATGTGAACATAATTATTTCCATTTCATTTCAGTTCCCTTTTTTGAAGTCCTGCTGCTTGCATGTTTTATCATTTGTTTCTGATCCAGCAAAGTTCTACAGAATCAAGTGAATTTTCCTAATCACGAGTTACAGTACCTTGCTGTAGTTGTGGGTATGTTTGCCAAGCTGGGAAATTGATTTGCAGGCATGTTGTCCCCTGTATAGGTGACATCTTCAGATCTTGGACTAACCATGATCTGACTTGACCCTCAGGCTCTTGTTGTGTTTTGGGAAATGCATTGCATACAGCCTAGATACATTACTGCAGTTTTCTATCTGAATCTGTTTGAAAAGTCAGTGACAATCTCAAAAAGTAAATAAATGCACTGGACTGTTTTTTGTTTGGCCCTTCTAACCTGCTCTGACATGTGGTAAGCTCAGGGCTGATCTGATCATGCTGTCCATTCCACTTTTCTCTCTGCATCCCCTCGCCCCCCCCCCCCAAAAAACAGTCCTGACACCATTATCTATTAAACTCTATCTTGAATAAATGTGATGACCCAACCAACACATTCCTCTGTGAGAGAGAATTCCAGACTAATGACCACAGCAGCCTAGAAGCACTGAGGCTTATTATGATGTTATAATATTATCATGTTATTTCTTAGTGCCTTTCAGCTGAGGGCAATTGATTCAACACAGACTGATGAGTTCTGTTTTGTGTTTTAAAAGCATCTGTCACTGAGAACCATGAGATGCTCATAAAGGACTCCGTTTCGGCTTCTGAAGTGGCTACTGGTCATTACGGTGCAGTCAAGAGCCTAGTATCAACCAATCTAATAACCACAGTGACACCAGAGAAGAAGGCAGAAGAGGAGAAAGCAGAAGAGGAGGAGAAAAAGGCAAAGATTGATATTACTCCATCAGTCACACCGGCCAAGCATGAAATAAAGGTAGTGTGCACTGGGGCATGAAAAATGTACTGATGAGAAAATAGGCAGATGACGACACATCTGAAAGTGAAGAGAGTTAGACTATTGTTGGAAATTTTGTTAGATTAATAAGAAGCTAATTAGATTAGCTTTGCTCTAAAGTATAAAAGCATGCTAATGCTTAGAAGTAGAGTAATTGGATGCATTGTTGCTATACACCATTTCAAGTGAGTTAACAGTTCAACAAAAACCATAAAACAAGGGATTTGATATAAGCATATATACAATAAGCCATAATTCCTAGTCTGTTGATTTTGTTAATGCAGTACATTTTAAAAAAAAATACATCTTTTAATATGATTTTGGAACCAAGGAAGAGCTTGCAGTTTTGAGTGTTTGATATTCCTATTACATTTTTAATTTGACAGCCAGGGGAATGTGTGTTAAGAAGTCCGACATTAAAGCTAAAGTTTTGTTGCCATTTCTTTTAAGTCATTAAAGGATTAAATAGTCTGAAAACTTCCAGCAAAATGTTTCGTTGAATCTGCATCCTCATCACTATTAGTGGTCATCAGCGAGATGTACATACAGAATAGCTCCTTAAATTCGATCATCGCTTGGGTACCAGATGAACATCATAATGCCGAAGCTTCAAGTTGTTTCATTGTGTCACTGCAACAGAAGGGGAAAGATTGATAAACCTCAGAATTTTACTAATGTTTTATGTTTGCAGACTTGGCCAGTAAATGGTGGAACTGCTACTTGAGTTTATTGATGCAACAATTATATCAGAATATCATTTGTAGATGTTTTCCTAATCAACCTGTTCAGAGATGTAATTACATATCTCTGGAACAGGTGCAACTTGAACCCAGACCTCCTGGCTCAGAGGAAGGGACACTACAATTGTGCCACAAGAGCATTGAAAATCATTTGTAATTTATATATTTTAGAGTACCTTTGCAGGACCCAAAAACACATCTAGTTTAGTGCGTCTAGGCAGTGAAGACTAGTGTCTCAATTTATTATTTCTCAAAAATATCACTGGAAGCATCTGGAAATAGGTCACATGTAACATATCTTCTGGAGAGCAATAAATGGCAAAAGAGGAAGAAAGTAAACACTTTTCAGAACAAAATAATACTTCTTACTTATCAGGTCTTCTGACCCATCCAGATGTTTGCTTATAAGGTAGACAAACTAAATGGAAGTCTTTTATTGCCATGCATGAGGTGTACAATATGAGTAGAAGACAGTGCAAGTTATTTCTTCAAGTTTACATTAACTTTGTATATCCCTACTATTGTTTTTAAATACATTTGGATACTACTGTTTGAAACATTAAGCGCCTGCAAGCAACTTTAGCCTCTCAGCATTTTTCACTCCTCTGGTTTGTGCATCTGTAAGGTTCAACATAGAATCCCTATTGTGTGGAAACAGGCCATTCGGCCCATGCTGACCATTTGAAGAACATCCGACCCAGACCCATGCCCTCAACTCTTTCCCTGTAACTCCTATCTTTCCCTTGTTCATCCACATAACCTACACATCCTTGGACACTATGAGCAATTTAACATGGCCAGTCCACCTAACCTGCACATCTCTGGATTGTGGGAGGAAGCCAGAGCACCCGGAGAAATCCATACAGACACTGGGGGATCGTGCAGACTCCACACACATCCTGAGGGCGGAATCAAACCCGGGTGCCTGGCTCTGTGAAGCAGCAGTGCTAACCGATGAGCCATTGTGCCGTACACAAAGTGAGGTTGCCAGTCTGAACCCAAATTAAATAAATAAATCTCTGATCACCATCGTGCTTCAAAGTAAGTAGAATGTAGCAGAAAAATAAAGATTTATTGAGATAACCAGCTTTTATTAAACAAATATTATTAGGGTTGTCATTCAGATCCTGAGATGGGTTATGGTCTTATACCTTGACGTAAATAATCACGTGGGTAAACATATCAGAAAATAGTATTTGGAAAATTGCATGCCCATTATTGATCCTGCTGCATTTGCAGTCCACTTTTTTTTGATAGATATTTTTATTGAAGAAAAAGAAATTTTTTTTAACATATTATTACAAACTTACAAAATAATACACACAAATACAAACATTAATATACAATTAAATATTAAGTAAATAAAGGCCAAAACATAGCAAACAAAGAGAAAAGATAAAGAAAAAATAAACACACCTAACTACTAATCTAACCTATAACTAACCAGAACGTAGAATAAGATGCCTTACATTCCTTAAAAGGAAAAAAAAGGACAACATAATAATTAACTCATGAGGTACACGCTCAGAACAAATTAACATCAGGTCATAATAAAACCCGTATTCATACAGGATTCCTCACCCACCCCCCCCCCCCCCCCCAGCCCCCGGGGATCCCTGGACCAGCCAGAACTGTTACCACAACTTGATAAAAGCCCTTGACAAAATGGCCGAAATATCTGTATCTATATAGTTCAGAAAGGGCTGCCATATTTTATAAAATAATTTGTTTTTTGGTGCACCATATTTTTAAGGAAGTGAAGAGGAATACATTCCATAACCAATCTATACAAATTCGAAAGTCCTGGAGGGCCCTCAGCTACCCAGTTTACTAAAATATTTTTCCTTGCACAAAAGGAGAGAATGAAGAATAATTTCCTCCCGATCACATCCAGGGAGGGCAGGCCTGAAAAGTCCAGGAGAAGAGATACTGGATCCACCCTAATTTCTACTCCCAAGATTTCTGCCAGAGCATTTGCTACTCTGACCCAGTATTTGAGGATCTTGTGACATGTCCATGTGCAGTGTGTGAGAGTGCTGACCTCTATTTTACATTTAGGACACATTGGAGATGCTCCTGCCCTAAACTTTGCCAATTGTTCTGGTGCTATATGAGTCCTATGGAGTATCTTTAATTTGAGTATCATGGGTTCTATTGCCGATAGAGATCTTTCTGGCATTTTCCCAAATGTTGTCCCACATTTCTGAAGAGATTTCCAACCCCAACTCCTGATTCCATGTTTTAAACAATCATTCCATGTCTTCCAACACTTCGTTTATGTTGTGAAGGATAGAGAGTGCTGACCGAGGATAATGCAGTCTACTTTTCAGAGTCCATAGAGGTGAAAGTCACCCTTTCAGGAGCAAACAGTGGTCGATGATGCATTGGCAAACTCTTCTACACCCCATCCCATTTTTGTTTTCCATTGACAAAACTTAATCAGATAGAACACTGACCCTATTTTCTATCTGCTATTTTGTGTGTGTCTGCTGAAGGCATCTTGCATCCCCATGTGTCTCTGTGCATTGATTTGCAAACAAAACCACAAATTTCTCTCTTGGGGATGAATTTAATTATAAACAAAATTACAAGTTCAGCTTCTTGAAGTTACTATGTTTAATTTGAACCATATTTAAAATAATTTTGCCCCCCCCCCCCCCCCCCTGCAGGATTGGAAGCTGTTTCTTTGTTTTGTTTTCCTACTTGGCTCAAATCTACATTGGCATTAAAATTCCTCCTTAATCTCTTCACGTCAAGATCTTCTATGATGTGGATTCTGTACTTAATTTTCTTTTGCATTAATATAAATGTAGGAGTCAAGATCCATTGTTTATGACTGAAAAAAGACCCATAATATATTGGGAAAATGTACTTCACAAAGCAGCAAGAAAATAGCATATTATTTGACTGTAGAGAAACTGTACACTCTGCAATACAGGGATACCTGAGTGTCCTTGTATATGGAGTACCAAAGGAAAGCTTTTGCAAATAGCAGATAATTAGGAAAGAAAATGGAATTGTATAGCCATACAGCAGAGAAACAGACTCTTCAGTCCAAATTGTCTGTGCTGACCAGACATCCCAATCTGACCTAGTTTTGCCAGCATTTGGTCCCTATCCCTCCAAACCCCTTCTATAGATATACCCATCCAGATTCCTTTTAAATGTTGTAATTGTACCAGCCTCCTCCACTTCCTCTGGCAGCTCATTCCAGACACTCATCACCCTCTGTGTGAAAAAATTTCCCTTAGGTCCCTTTTAAATCCTTCCCATCTCACCTTAAACCTGTGCTGTCTAGTCTTGGACTCCCCCACCTTGGTTATTCACCCTATCCATGCCCCTCATGATTTTATAAAACCTCTGCCTCTGATGCGCCAGGGAAAATAGCCCCAGCCTATTCAGTCTGTCCCTATAGCTCAAACCCTCTAGTCCCGGCAACATCCTTGTAAATCTTTTCTGCACCCTCTCAAGTGTAACAACAACCTTCCTATAGAAGGGTGACCAGAACTGTATTCTAAAAGTGACCTCATCAATGTCCTGTACGGCCACAATATTGGGAGAGGGATTGAGTTTCTGAACCATGAACTCCTGCTAAAGCTGTACAAAACTCTGGTGCAGCTGCATGTGGAGTATTGCATACAGTGCTGGTCACCACATTGTAGGAAGGATGTGGAAGCTTTCGAAAGGCTGCAGAGGTGATTTACTTGGATATTGCCCAGTATGGAGGGAAGGTCTTGTGAGGAAAGGCTGAGGGACTGGAGGCTGTTTTTGTTTGAGAGAAGGTTGAGAGTGACTTAATTGAGACACATAAGATAATCAGAGCATTAGATAGCGTGGACAGTGAGAGCCTTTTTCCTTGGATGATGAGGGCTATCACGAGGGGACATAGCTTTAAATTGAGGGATGATAGATATAGGACACATTTGGAGATAGTTTCTTTATTCAGAGATTGGTAGGGACGTGGAACGCCCTGCCTGCAACAGTAGTAGACTTGCCAACTTTAAAGGCATTTAAATAGGCATTGGGTAAACGTATGGATAAGAATAGAATAGTGTAGGATAGGTAGGTTTCAGATTTGGTTCCACAGGTTAGTGAAACATGGGGGGGCAAAAGAGCATTGCAGCACAGTACAGGCTCTATGTTCTAACATGATGCCCCAGCTCCTATACTCTATGTTCTGACCAATGGAGGCAAGCATGCCAAATGTTGCCTTCACCACCCTGTCTACCGCTTCAAAGGAACAACTTCACCCACATCCCTAGATCTCCTTGTTCGGTACCACTCCCCAGAGCCACCATTAACTGTATAAGTCTTATCCTGTCAGGGTATGAAGTATAGAAGGATAATTTACTATCACTGCATAACATATTGATGAGCTCATATCTATCATCTACACCTTTGGTCTCACCTTAATTAAAGAGGAGGACAAATTTGCATTGGATGCAATTCAGAGGGAGTTCAGTAGCTGATTTCTAGAAAGGAGTAGTTGTCTTTAAAAGATATACATACATACATTAAATGAGTTTAGAAGAATGAAAAGCAGTAGTATTGCAATGCAACGTTATCGGAGGACTAACAGGGTAGATGCTGTTTCCTTTTAGGTTTTGGAGCTGACTACAACTATGGGTACATAATTAAAGAAAATGTTTTCCATTTAAGATATGGATGAATATCTCTTGTGAGGGCCATTAGTCTTTGGAATTCTCTTCCACACAGCAGACGGGCTGAGTCACTGGATGTACTCAAGGCTGAGTTAGACAGATTTTAGATTGGCAGAAGTGTTCTAGAGAACACAGCAAGATGTCCATAAGGCCATCATTGGATCAAGCATGATCTTTTTGGATAACGGAGCAGGTTCAGTAGACTAAATGGCCTCTCCACTTATTTCTGACCTTGTTATCAGTTGTCATTATTTTGGAAGCAGAGATTGGCAACCATAATAGCAATGAAGTACCTGATCTTCCTATTAGCTGGAATTAAAATATTCAATTCTACATGCAATCTAGAACAAGCCATGTTCCAGTGCATACTTTGTAGATCCATTCTCAATCTACATTTAATCGAAGCCCCAAACTTAAGTGAAATATTATATTCTCTCGCCTAAGGACATAAGCTCAGAGTAAAACTCAAGTTCCTTATCATTCCTAAACTGCGGCAATGTTCAATTTGTAACTAATTTTCAGCAATCCATTGACTGCTATAGCATTATATTTTTGTTTTGTTGTCTTTCAAAGAAAGAAAACTTCAATGTGAAACCTGATTTTTGCCAGAATTACATTTTCTACATGTTCATATTTTGATTTCTTGTACCCAAGCAAGATTTTTGGTAATTTTGTTTGCCTCCAATATATTTTAAAAGCTCTAATATTCATAAAATAAGAAAAATCCATTTTAGCAGCTTGTTATTTATTGGGGAAAAAATTATTTTTATCCCCTATACCCCAAAACAAACTTTGCAGGATGGTGAATTGTGTCGCCCTTGGCATCCTATCAGTGGTACTCTGTGACCATCTGCTTGGAAGGCTTCAATAGAAGCTTGGGGCAAATCATGCTCAGAATAAGTTCTACTGCTCTATTAAGGTTGGTGCTGGTTCTCCTGTCTTGGTCCTGTGGTTTGCCCAGGCTGGGAACTTAACCTATCACCAATTGAGAATGCAAAAATCCTGCAACTTGGCTCTTTTGGCACTATCATTTTGTTCTGAATGCTTGCTAACGGGTCTATTTATAAATGGGGTTACGCGGTGCTACATTTGCTCAATAGAAATGGATTGAACAGTTAGAAAAAGCTTAAATGTATCAGTGGGATTATTGCATTTAATTGAGTTTAGAAATTTACTCTCCATATGTCAAATGAAAAATGGCATTATTTCTTTTGTTTTTTTTAAATTAGATTTTTGGTTTGTTTTGATGGTGTGATATTGTTTATAAATATTTGACTTGGAATTTCTTTCAACGTGAAGCTTTTTAAGTACTTATGGCCGTCCCCAGTAGAAAAAAAACCCGTGATCTGCTGATTGAAGATATTAGTTCTTGCGATGGTGCTTCTAAATTGGTGTTAAGTTTGAAGAAAAAAGTTCCTCTGATTTTCCTTGGACCGAAGAAAAGATATGTTGCTGGTTATGTGCCCAAATCAGCTGAGAATGATACATGACATAGAGGGGGCCATGGAGGTGATGGTGTTCTAAGATATTCATTGCTTCTGCCTTTGCTGGTCATTATTGCACTTGGCATTGAAAATGTTCCACATATTCATGTTAAGTGCATTTGACTGCTGTTTTACCACTGTTAAGCCTGATTTTTAATTCAAGGTCAGTTTTGAGGTTGATGGATAACAGAGAGAATTCAGAAACTCCTGCAAAATCTAGAAATCCTAGCTCTCTGGTCTCATTCCAATTCTACTGGCTAATGTCCATCCAAAATGGGTAAAACGAATTGGTGAAAGTAACTCTATTCTGGTGCTGTTCAACAACAAGTAAGATTGGCTGCCTGGATCATCTTGCAGGTCTCATCTGCTACTGGTGGAAAAGTTACTGGGGCAATTTTGACCGCTTACAAATTCATTAATGTAAATTGATTAATGCCTTTCTTAAAATAGTGGACTGAATAATTTTATGTAAATATTTTGAACCAGAGTTACTAACAGTATCATTCCATTCCCACAGATTGTAAAAATCTTTTCTTTGTAAACTTAAGACATATGATAAATATTTAAAGTTCAAGGAGGAAACAACCTAATGTGAAACATGAAGACTGTAGCATTTATCACCTCATGAGAAAAAAATTGACTTTTCTAACAACATTAGTGTTGGTAAAATTGAACTATGCTGAAATAAGAAAAGGTTTTCTCTTAGGCTCTTCAAATTTTCAGAGTTTCTGTTAACTTATGGGTCTGAGTTAGAAGGCACCAGAAATTTGACAAAAGTGTGCTAGAACGCTTCTATGTTCCGCATACCATATTTCCAAATCATGTTTGCCAATTAGCATTTTATTTTAAATTCTCCTACCATATCCTAAATAAAACCCTTTTTTGAACTCCCAGAGCTCTGCTGTTGACATCTATAATCCCCAGTAGGACTTCATGCATGAACTGGATGTGCACTGAAGTGTTTGGGAGCAAGAAATGTAACTAATTTGAGCAGTATTAGAACGGGACCATCACTATTTGTCATGTAACTAGAAGGGGGGGCAGGGGAAGGTGGAAACACATCAGCAAGATGAACTACAAAGATAAGTTTGAAAATAAAATGGCATTATATAAACCCAAGGCAATTAAGCAAGTTGAGAATTAATTATAAGCCAGAGGTAAACAAGTCAATTGAAGAAATGCACAGGAGGAAAAGGTAAATCACCAAAGAGAGATTTAATTAAAGTGATTAGATGGTGGTAAATGGAAAACAAATTTAATTTAACATCCAATGCCAAAACAATTGATACTCCTGAAAAGTATTTAAACAAATTACAGCAATTCAAATTATTCTTACTAAAGTTTTTGTGGGGTGTCTTGCAATTTAGCATTTGAGTCACAAAATTAATGAATATTTCTGGTTAGCAGAAGCTCTGAAATTTTGGAAGAACAAATGCAATGGGGAACAAATACAATGGGAATGCATTAACTAATAATTATCTTTTTTTGTCTTTTTCTTTATGTTCCTGCTTATTTCTGTTGCTCCTGGACATTCTGTGATTTCCTTTTCATACCTCCCTCCATAGACATCATTCTTTGGCACAGATTCACTTCGCTCTTCCTCTCGCTCTCTGCCTTTGCATTGTGACTCTTCTGTGTCATCAACGAGCGTTCATAGGAGATGTACAGAGAATGTTTTGAAATCAACTGGTCATATTAAGACCGAAGACCCCAGAAGTGCTTCTAATCCATTATTAGTCTTTGATTCTTCAAAGTATGTTGATAAGAAAACAATGGAATTTAAAAAGGGCCAAGATCTAGGGCCTAGATCTAGGAAAGGAGGAACTTTGTTTTCGTTCTCCTTGCATCTCCCAGCATCATTCTCTTTGCTAGATGATGATGGCTATCTTACCTTTCCAAGCTTCTCTGATGCCAGTTTCTTACCTCAAAGTTTCCAACGTTATCTGCCCATTCAATCACCCTCACTTGTCCCCTGTTTTCTTTTCATTTTCTTCTTCCTACTCTCAGCCTCTTTCTCTGTGCCTTACGCTCTCACTCTCTCATTCCCCCTTGCTATAAGTCTGTGCTACCTGGAGCCCAGGGCAGCCTCCTTGAGTGCTTCAGTTGACAATGACCTGAGTGACAGTTCAGAGGAAGAGGTGTGTACCTCGGCCTAGAACACAGTTCTTTGTGTTCAGTGCTTGAGTGTCCTGCGCAATGTGAAACCTGCAATAGTAATCTTACTTTCAGAAACTCATTGCTGTCTTTTCTTGTTGTTAAAGTTATGTTTCAAAGAGACATAGCTGTAATGTGACTCATCAGATTAGACAAAAAGTTTTTGTATTTGCAGATGGAAAGAATTCTCTGGAAAAACAGCTCTATTCTTCAACAGCTAAGAAGATTGTTCACTAATCATAGTGGAAAAATATGAAGTAATTGGAGTCTGATACATAGTTCTTCCTCTTATAAAGATGTAAAATTCCTAAATTGAATGAGGTCATTCAATTAGGCCATGCTGGCATTTCCCTAAGGGTTGTTTGGAGCCAGTTTGATAGGTCAATCAGTTTAGTTTCTCTGGTGTGAGACAGCCACAACCTCATTAGTATTACAGTAGTCCATTTGTTCTTCAGTGAACCTTATTCTGCTCAGTGAATGGCTCAATCTGTGTCGAAATACCAAACATCAAAGGCCTGATTAGTCACCTTTTAAAGACCGAACGATGTCATTTTATGTTTGATAATACAGTTTTAAAATTATGGTTGTTATCTCACTCATATGCTTAATGTTGTTTTGAAATATCCTACTTGTTGCTTATGAAGTCCTATTTAATGCAGAATTTGAAGATACTGTGGTCCTCAGTGAAAATAGTGTCTAGGAACTGTCAGCATGAAATACTCCGTGACCTTATTCAGTAATTTTTCCTTGAATTAATATCGTACAGAAAGATAAAATGAAACCAGTTTTATGGATAAAGAGCTAAATCCTGCTTTGAAAGTGGACAAATGAAGTAGGCAGAAAACATGGCATGATTTTGCAGGCACGAAAACAGATTGAGGAGTACAGATTTAATTAACTTCACTGTAAAGTTGAAAATGAAAACTTGGTGTCTAATCTCAAATCATCCTCCAGAGAAGGAGTTCTCAACCTTTCCATTGTTCTTGAGCCTTTCCTCCTCCTCGAAATTCAATAAACCCTCTAACGCAGAAAAACTGTTATTGAGAGGCTTTTGTCATGAAGCAATTCCAGTTGCAAATTCATATACACTAAAATTCCACAGCAGAAAATCAGGTGCTTCACTGTGTATAAATGTCTGGGCTCACTTCACAACTTTGGGGGGGAGAAAAGTCAACATTTATTTCTGACCATATCCAACATGAGTGATGTCCATGGACACAGACCTCGGAGAGGAGGCAATGGCCTGATGTTACAATTGCTAAACTATTAATCCAGAAACCTGGGTCATATTGTGGGGACCCAGGTTCAAATCCTACAATGACAGATGGTGGAATTCGCATTTAATATGCAAAACTGTTGTCAATTGCAGGAAGAACCCACCTAGTTCACTTGCGTCCTTTAGGAAGGAAGAACAAAGAAAACTACAGCACGGGAACAGGTCCTTTGGCCTTCCAAGCCAGCGCCGATCCAGATCTTCTGTCAAAACCTGTTGCCTATTTTCAAAGCATCTGTATTCCTCTGCTCCCCGTCCATTCATGTATCTGTCTAGATACATCTTAAATGACACTAACGTGCCTGCCTCTACCACCTCCACTGGGAACACATTCCAGCCACCTACTACCCTCTATGTAAAGAACTTGCCACACGTATCTCCCTTATACTTTTCTCATTTTGAACTTGTGACCCCCAGTAATTAAGTACCCCACTCTGGGGGGGGGGGGGAATAAAAACTTCTTGCTATCCACCTTGCCTATACCTCTTATGATTTTGTAGACTTCAGTTAGGTCCCCCCTCAACCTCCCTTTCTAATGAAAATAATCCTAATATACTCAATCTCTCTTCATAGCTAGCACCCTCCATACCAGGCAACATCCTGGTGAACCTCCTCTGCACCCTCTCCAAAGCATTCATATCCTTTTTGGTAATGTGGCAACCAGAACTGTATGCAGTATTCTGAATGTGGCCGAACCAAAATCTTATACAACTGTAACATGACCTGCCAACTCTTGTACTCAATACCCTGTCCGATGAAGGAAAGCATGCCTGTATGCCGCCTTGACCACTGTATTGACCTGCATTGCCATTTTCAGGGTACAATGGACCTGACATCCAGATCTCTCTGCACATCAATCTTCCCCATGACTTTTCCATTGACTGTATTGTTTGTTATTGAATTGCATCTTTCAAAATGCATCACCTCACATTTTCCCAGATTGAACTCCATCTGCCATTTCTCCGCCCAACTCTCTAATCTATCTATATTCTGCTGTATTGTCTGACTGTCCTCTTCACTATCTGCTACTCCACCAGTCTTTGTGTCATTTGCAAATTTGCTGATCAGATCACCTATGCCTTCCTCTAGATCATTTACATTTGTCACAAACAACAGTGGTCCCAGCACAGATCCCTGTGGAACACCACTGGTCACAATTCTCCATTTTGAGAAACTTCCTTCCACTGCTACTGTCTCCTGTTGCCCAACCAGTTTTCTGTCCATCTCGTTAGTACGCCCAGGACCCCTTGCAACCTCACTTTCACTATCAGGCTACCATGGGGAACCTTATCAAATGCCTTCCTTAAGTCCATGTATATTACATCTACAGCTCTTCCTTCATCAATCAACTTTGTCACTTCCTCAAAGAATTCTATTAAGTTGGTAAGACATGACCTTTCATGCACAAAACCATGTTGCCTATCATTGATGAGCCCATTTTCTTCCAAATGGGAATAGATCCTATCCCTCCGTATCTTCTTCAGCAGCTTCCCTACCACTGATGTCAGGCTCAATGGTCTGTGATTGCCTGGATTATCCCTGCTACCCTTCTTAAACAAAAGGACAATATTAGCAATTCTCCAGTCCTCTGGGACCTCACCCATGTTGAAGGATGCTGCCAAGATACCTGTTAAGGCTTCAGCTACTTCCCTCAGTAACCTGGGATAGATCCCATCCACACCTGGGGACTTGTCCACCTTTTGAGAATACCCAAAACTCCCTCCCTCCTTATGCCGACTTGACCCAGAGTAATCAAATATCTATACCTTACCTCAACATCCACGATGTCCCTCTCCTCGGTGAATACTGATGTAAAACGCTCATTAAGAATCTCGCCCATTTTCTCTGACTCCGTGCATAACTTTCCTCCTTTTGTCCTTGATTGGGCCAACCCATTCTCTAGTTACCCTCTTGCTTTCTCTATATGGATAAAAGGTTTTGGGGTTTTCCTTAACCCTGTTTGCTAAAATATTTCATGGCCCCTTTTAGCCTCTTAATTCCTCATTTCAGAATGGTCCTACATTCCTGATATTCTTCCAAAGCTCCGACTGTCATCAGCCTAGACCTTATGTATGCTTCCTTTTTTCTCTTAGCTAGTCTCTCAATTTCACCTGTCATCCATGGTTCCCTTGCCATATCTATCCCTCATGTTCACAGGAATATGTCTCTCTGGCACTCTAATCAATAGCTCTTTTTTAAAAGCCTCCCACATATCAAATGTGGATTTACCTTCAAACAATTGCTCCCAATCTACATTCCCCAGCTCCTGCAGAATTTTGATATCATTAGCCTTCCCCCAATTTAGCACTCTTCTTTAGGACCACTCTCATCTTTGTCCATGAGTATTCCAAAACTTACAGAATTGTGATCACTATTTCCAAAATAATTGCCGACTTAAACTTCAGCCACCTGGCTGGGCTCATTGTCCAACACCAGGTCCAGTATGGCCCCTTCCCGAGTTGGACTATTTCCATAGTGCTCTAGAAAACCCTCTTAGGTGCTCCTTACAAAGTCAGCTCCATCTAGACCTAAGTGAATCCCAGTCAATTTGGGAAAACTAAAATCTCCTATCACCACCACCCTGTTGCTCCGACATCTTTCCATAATCTGTTTACATATTTGTACGCTCTCTCTCACACTTGCTGTTGGGAGGCTTGTAGTACAACCCCAACGTTGTTACCACCCCCTTCCTATTTCTGAGCTCTGCCAATATTGCCTCACTGCTCAAGTCTTCCATAGGGCTGTCCTTCAGCACAGCTGTGATATCCTCTCTGACCAATGATGCAACTCCTCCACCCCCTTTACTTCCCCCTCTATTCTGTCTGAAGCATCCATATCCTGGGATATTTAGTTGCTAATCGTGCCCTTCCCCCAACCAAGTCTCAGTAAGAGCAATAACATCATACTTCCAGTTACTAATCCAAGCCCTAAGTTCATCTCCCTTACCTACTACACTTCTTGCATTAAAATAAATGCACCACAGACCACCAGTCCCTTTGTGTTCATCATCTGATCCCTGCATACTCTTCCCCTTAGACATGCTGACTTCCTTATCTAGTTCCTTACAGGCTTTAGTTACCACCTCCTTACTGTCCACTAACTTCCTCATTTGGTTCCCATCTCCCTGCCTCATCAGTTTAAACCCTCCCCAACAGTGTTCACAAAAGCACCCCCAAGGACATTGGCTCCAGTCTGACCCAGGTGTTGACTGTCCAGTTTGTATTAGTCCCACCTCTCCCAGAACTGGTCCCAATGTCCCAGAAATCTGAATCCCTCCCTCCTGCACCATCTCTCAAGCCATACACTCATCCTGCCTATTCTTTCGTTTCTACTCTGACTAGCACGTGACACTGGTAGCAATTCCTAGATTACTACCTCTGAGGTCGTACTTTTTAACTTAGCTCCTAACTCCCTAAATTCTGCTTGTTGGACCTCATCCCTTTTTTTTTATCCTATATCATTGGTACCTACGTGCACCACGACAGATTGCTGTTCACCCTCCCTCTTCGGAATGGTCTACAGCTGATCTGAGACATCCCTGACCCGTGCACCTGGGAGGCAACACACTAACCGGCAGTCTTGTTTTCAACCACAAAACTGCCTATTTACTCCCCTTACAATTGAATCCCCTATGATTATAGCCCTTCCACACTTTTTTCTGCCCTTCTGAACAGCAGAGCCAGCCACGGTGCCATGAACCTGGCTACTGCTGCCTTCCCCTGGTGAGCCAACTCCCCCAACAGTATCCAAAATGGTATACCTGTTTTGGATGGAGATGACAGCATGAGTTGAGAGCTACAGTAATGTGGTTTACTCTTACCTGCCATCTGAGCAATTAGGGATGCCCTAGACAGCATTGCCCACATCCTGTGAATTAATTTTTTTAAAAGCTCTTCGTCATAGTGGGGCAGTTTGATCACCTTCATGGGAAGATGGCAAGATGACAGCCTGGTGGTATTATCGCTGGACTGCTAATCCAGAGACCAAGGTAATGACCCAGGACCTGGGTTCGAATTCTGTCATGGCAGATGGTGAAGTTTGAATTCAGTAAAAATCTGAAGCCATTGTCAATTGTTGGAAAAACCCATCTGGTTCACTAATGTCCTTTAGGGAAGGAAACTGCCATCCTTGCCTGGTCTGGCCTACATGTGACTCCAGACCCACAGCATCAACTGCCCTCTGGGCAATTAGGGATGGGTAGTGACACCCTTGTCTAGTGATTGAATAAGTTGAAAAGAAAGCCACCGGCAGATCAGGAGATGGAGTTATCTGAATAGTCAGTTACACTGAGCTTTCAACCCCAAGAAGCACCTAAACACATCAAATTTCAGTGACTCTATTGCTTTACTCCACCAACTTAAAATGGTGAAAACCTGCTGGAAAAAAGACGACCTGCTAAACACTGTCAATGGATAAAGGGTAAATCAGTGAAGCAGTGATGTCCCCTCTCCTTTACCCACCTATATCATTGGCACTAGTAGCACCACCTCAATCCAGCTTGGCACTGAGAGGATTGAATCAAATTCTTTGAGGTGGGTTTTAAGAAAAAACCTGTTTCACTCGTTCTTCACAATGAATCAAGTGTTAATAAAAATCAACAGTTTTTATTTACCCAGTTTAGAGTCGTATTTTTGAAAAGGTTTTATTCTTGTAATATCTGATTTGACAAAGTCTTCTCACAAACCTCTAGTTGAGAACCTCTCCTCTGGAGTACCCAGGATTGGCTGGTAGTGAAGTGTATATAAATGATGTGCATGTTTGTATTAATCTTGGAAATATATGAAAAGTTTAAACTACTAGTCATTGTCTGGTCCAGACTGCATGTAAGGATCGTTCAATGAATGAGGGTCTGTTTGCATCATGACCTACATGTCTGTTCAGTAAGAAGGCACAAGCCTGAATTGTATATGATTCAAAGCCCCTATTAGACTATATTGTCTACTTAATCTGTATCTTTTGAGCAGAAATTGATTTTCATTCTTAATTTACCAGGGAACTTAATATTACCCAATTTTTCAGCTATCTAGACACATGAATACAGGAATATGGGCCAAATTACTTCATATGATTTTATTGCAGTTCACTGAAGAAAAGATGATGATTTTGCTTCAGGATTGAAAATCTAAAGAGTTATTAAGACAAATATTTAAGACCAGTCTCCTTAATTTCTCACAAAAGATGACAAATGGAAAAGCTTCACTATGCTGATGAAACTTTGTAAAATGTAAATTTGTGACTGATGTTAGTAAAGTCAGAAACCGTCGCCCTTTGATCGACGTTCAATATTCTTTGGACCTTTTTTCCCTTCTAGTGAACGCGTGTACTTTGCTGCATCTTGGCCACAATTCTAATAAGTCAGTGTTTCTTAAGTAGACATTGTTAAGTGGTCTTTGCTGAAGAAAATATTTGTCTGAGTTATCACTGAAAATTACTTTCCTGCAGTAAATGATTTAGAAAACTAAGAGGAAATGAAGCATTGAATTTGAGATTGTAAACCGCAGTACTTCTTTTTTTATTGTATGAGAGGATAAGATGAAAATGCACCATTTTTAAAAAGAAAATATTGTACTTAAATTAATTCAGTGACAACACCACATGGATCCAAAGCCATCAAATTAACTTTCTGGATAATTGATAATGAGTTCTTATTTTAGTCTTCGTTGAGACTTCACAAAAAGTCCTAAAAATAAGATCTGCAGAGACATGTACAGTCTAACTGTAAATTGAGCTGTTAGGATTTCTGGACATTATTCTGTTCACATAAATGCTGCAAGCAGACCTGTATATAATTATTCCTAAAGAAAGCAATGGTATACATGAGGGCCTGAGAATCAGGCTGTTGTCACAGCAACTGAAAATAGTTCCTGAAATAAACTTTTGCTTCTGGTGTAAATGAGTTGCATTTTTAAAAAATTAATATAGTTAGTTACAAAATTGTAAAATGTTTGATTTAAACCAGACCAAATCAATTTTGTATCTCAAAAAAAAAGCCATATGAACTTTCAAGAATGTAGGTGGATATTTGCAACCTCCACTGAATCACCATGCAGTGTGAACAAAAGGGTCCCATTTTGCTAAGATATAACCTGCACTCCACAGCCACCTTATATATAATATATATTCAATATGGTTTCGGCTAGATGATATTCACGCCTCTCTGGCTACCTTGAAGAGACATTCAGCCCCTCCTGAACATGTACAAGTTCCTTAGTTCCATTTTAAGATCCCCTATTGTGAATTGTTCGAGGTGAGTGGAACATGTCCTGACTGCGTCCCTCTGAGCTTTTTGTGTTCTTGCTGGGGTTTAATCAGCAGTCCTTAAGTGAGTGCTGAAGGCCACTAATAAACAATTCATCTTTTTAACTTGCTGGATGGGCACCACAGCACTTCTGAAAGCCATTTCTTGCCTTCCAGAACTTCCAGAACAGGATGCTATTCTGTTCCTGTCCCCACTTCTTGAAACCTACTTGAGGGACTTTGCCATATCACAACTCCCAAAATCAGCAAACTGCCTCTGTATGCCCCAGGAGGGTCAGTAGCTCGTTGGCTCCTGATGTATGTCTGAGTGTGCCACTTATTTTGGATCTAATCCAATTTCTAGCTCTTTATCTTTCTCTGCAGTGAAATGTCAGGAGTATAGCCACTTAAGCTTCAATTTTCTTAAAACAATACAACTGTACAAAGAAAACTGAATATCCATAGTACATTGTTTTATAAACGTACAGTTTATTTTTACGAATGCTACTCATTTGGTTGTAGCATGCATGTGGCCACTTTGCCTTTCATCGTTAGATTGAGATACATCATTGATAGTTTAGTTCTGTGTGCTTTGCCCAGCCATTAACAGAAATAACTTCAAGGTAATCAACCTCTGCCTTACTGTAGAAAAGGGATCCTCATTCTGTGCAACTTGTCTCAGAATTGGAATAGGTTTAAATTAGTTTTTTTGATGCCCTTTGTTTCTATATTTGTTTAAGTCATTTACTGATGCTGTACAAATTGACCCCAAAATCATCACACTTTCAGTAAGTCAAAGTGGAACTGAAATATCATTTCTGAGGCCTTTAAACAATGTGATTTTCTTTTATTAAAAAGCATTCAATCTTGTAACTTGCTATTACACTTCTCATTTTGCCTTAAAAACCATCCTCTGAGCTTGTTCCATTTAATTTGTTTCATGCTTATAATGAATCCTTTTTTGTCACTGAAGCTGATATGCAATGAGACATGTGAATAAGCTGCCTTGCAATTAAGCTTCACTGTTTTGATGTGGCTGATGTATTTTTATTCCTGCTTTCCTACTGGACATCTTGGAATTTTGCTGACAAAATAGACTGACAGTGAGCAGACTGACACTACGGCTCCTGCTGATGGAGAAACCACTGCAGAGGTTTGTACATTCCACCAGCTTGCATTTCCAATGGAAATGACCCTCATAATCTCACTTGTTTGTCTGAGAGTTTTAATTAGTGCAGCTGTAAATTTGACATTAACGTAGCCACACGATGGTATATAGATTCATGTGAACAAGTACAAAGTAACAGAACACTTATTCTATGATAAAATGGGAATTGGCAAGCAAGATCAGCAGGATAAAATGGTTCAAAAAGTCAATGAAAGTGCACTGCATGAAAATTTTATCAGGAAGTCACAATTTATAATGACATTAAAACCTTCTTTGTTTGCTCTTATTTCTCCATTTATACAATGTTTAACTGTAGTGTGATTTGTAACTGGAACATGGGCCAATATAGCTCAGTTGGCTGGATGGCTGGTTTGCAATGCAGAGTGATGACCACAATGTGGGTTCAGTTTCCACACTGGCTGAGGTTACTATGAAGGATTCTACTTCTCAACCTCGCTCCTTGCCTCACCAGTTGTCTCTGTCTGTAATGGAAGAGCAGCCCTGTGGTCTGATAAGACTGTGAAAATCCAGCCAGTATATAGATTTTTAATAACTAAATTTTCCCAAATTAAAATGATGACCAATGCAGATGGGAGCTAGAGAGTTATTTTGATACAGAACTGACCATGCAGAATTTGTCCTTCAGTCTACCTCCCTATGTTTGCATGCCTTGATAACCTGGCAGGTATCAAAACTCACTTCATGATGCAACATGGACGTGACCCATTTTCACTGCTTTGTGACATTAATTATTTCATGCACCTGACCATTTATTGCTGTTATTTTCTAAACCAATTATATTAATACCTAAACAAAGTTAACCAAAGCTACAATGCTCTGTCCTCTTGGCATGAAGCTAAACAAATATATATTTACTGCTGATTTTCTGCAATCCTCTCCTCTTTTGTTTCTCACTTAAACCTACTTTGTGTTTCATTGATCTACTGTGTTTGCCAATGGTCCAGCTCTCTGCTAACCTGAATGTGTAGAGACCCACTAGCTGGAGGGTATTAAATTGCTGAAATTGACAGGTGGTTAATTACAAGAAACATGATGTTTCAGCTTGAACAATGCTATTATTATTTTTCTCAAAAGCTTTATTTAAAATTAATTGCAGTTCATATTACTTCAGTTCACATAACAGCTGCAATATTTTAGCTTAACAAAATATTTTGTTTCACATTGTTTAAAGGATGTATTCAACTGATGTGGTTCTTATACCACTTTGTGTGATTTACTTGTGGAACAGTCTGTTTAGTCAGTCACTCAGCGTACCGTGACCAAAGGTTTCATGCAATTCAAATAACAAAGCAAAAAAAAAATTTACGTAATATTCACTTCAATGATGGTCGCATTTGAGAACATGTCTGAAAACGTATGATATTAAAAATGGAAAACTGGCAGAACTGACATAATTACTTAATTGTTTATACACTTAACTTCTGTCAAAGATTATCTTGCTCATGTGTTTTGGTCCATATATCTATAATGTTTGCCTACGAATATACGCACAAGAACAGTCACATGTACAGTTTTAGAATAAAGAACACCTACTGCAACTGGCGTTCTTGTAATGAAGTGGTTTGGTTTTCTTTTTATTCTGTAAAGAGGAATTGTTGCTATGTTGTGAATGGTAGAGAATAAACCTAAACCACTTTAAAGAGGGAATTAACCAAATGGCAAGTCGTCCTCCTCACTCCCATAAAGCTGTTTGTGAGCTTTAAGGAGATTTTATATTCAATCGCAAGCAGTTTGGTCATTTTCAGGGATTTATTGAACCCTATATATTTCCTCACTCCTTTCCTTGTATCCTGATCACATTCAGTAGATTCCAAATTAATGCGACAGTAACTTTGGTTCAGGTAGTATGGGTTTCTTGTGACTGAATTGTACATTGACATAGTGTGTCAGTGATTAGATGTTGTTAAAGCTTTGACTTTCAAATCCTTCTTTGTGCCATCAGTCTGATCAAGAGGATGAAACGGAATCGAAGATGCAGGTACAAGGAAGAGATCTTTATGTAAATGACTAGATTGTAGAGTAGTCCATCAGTGTAAATTATTCATTTCTGGTACTCTTCACTTTGTGGTAGATTTCCTGCTTCTTGCTTTTTAACTTGCATCATTTGCTCATCTTTTTCCTTTGCCTGTGCTTTATTTCAATACTTAATTTTACGTCCTGTATTCCATAATTGTTTCCATTTTAATTTTGCTTTTTTTACAGAATAGTCTTGTAAAGCGATTCAAAGGTGAAAATGTGTATGTGAAACATAGTAATCTTATGTTAGAGGTTTGTATCTGTTTAAGTTGTGCAATACTAGTTTTTGTGCACGCTAGTGATCTGCATAGCTAGTGATCAACCCTTTTGATGTGGAGTGCTGTGTGTATAATGCATGTGTTGCACAATCCTGGACTAGCAACATTAACATGACACTCAAATAATTCACATATCTTCAAATACTGTGCACAATGAAAGTGAAAATCAAAAAATTGTAAATTAATACTTTTTTTGTTATTTTTAACATTTAACATTGTCATACTGGTCTTTCTAAAAGTACTGGTGAATCATATACCAGATTTATTGCCAGGTTTATTTTGTTTGCTCTATTTCTGGTTATCAATTTGGTAAATTACCTATTTTGGAAAATTTTGACAGAAAAGAACCCGTTTTATTGAAAAAAACAATACAGAGGCAATTTTCTGTCTCCACTGAATTTTGAATTTCAGATATTTGCATCAAAATGTTTTGATGTTGTTCACTTTAGCAAGACATGTAATCTTTTTCCAATATCATTATAATTGTTAGAAACTGTTACCAACCAGAATAAATGATTGGTTGCAGTATTGTCAGAATATACCTAGTGTTATCTTGTTAATCTTTCTGCGATAGAAAGCGTTTATGCAAAGGTGTTCAAAAATAATTTCCAGATTACCTCATTAATTTTTTAAAAATTTGACACACGTCATCCTGATTTTCAATGGGAGAAAAAGTAAATTAAAGGAAGGTGTAACAAAACCAACAATTTCATCATTTCACGCACACTTTACCAAATATCTAAAGATTGACAGCAAGCAGCTGGCATAGAACTTGTGGGACAGTGGGAAATGAGGACCTGACTTCCCATGAGGGAGGGAGAGGTAGTGATGCAAGTTGTTTTTGGAAGAAAAATGATGAGTGCCAAGTGAGTAGCACCATCTAATGTCAAAGTTTTTTTGCACAATTAAACTGGAGGTTGTTACCATTTAACTGATTCCCTGACTCACCTTCACCCTTGAGATCAGGCAGAGAGTTCAGTTTTGAGAGTCAATGCTGGTGACAGAGAAGTAATGATGACTGCCATTTGCACACATGTGATTTACCCTTTGCTTTCACAGGATGTTGCTGGGGTGGGCAGTCTATGATTAGAAAACAAATATGATGCAATCTAAGCAGCATGATGTGAAATATTCTTCAGTGGCTTTGTAGAGATGACAAAAAGATCAAGGAATAGTAAATCAGATTCAATCTTACAGCTTTGGTTAGTGACTTTGATTTGTAATCTCAGTACTGTGGTTAGCTGGAGACCGGGTTGGAAAGACTGCTGCAAAAAAATCAATATATTGTATGGTGATTATAATGTAGAATCCAATGCTGTACCTAACCTGACATTTTTCTTCAAGGGTAGAGAAATTAAAGGGGACTTTTTTTTAAAAAAAAAGTCATACTAGCTTTATACTATTGAGAAAAATGTTTGAAGCACAGTTGCAATTTACACGAATAATAACAGGCTCACAAAAGGGAACGCAATGAGGAATTAGTTGGGCGGTGGTAAGGGAGCCAAGGATGGACATCCGTGAAGAAATTAATCTACAAAGTACAGGGAGAAGGCTGCAACATTTGAGGGAATGAGTTTTGACTAGAAGGAAAGGCAAAGGTGGCTGAGTGAATCCAAAGGAGTCGAGCAACTCTCTACTTTTAAGACTTGGATTTCAGGGTGGATGGAATGCAGAGGAATGAAAGGTTTTCTTCATATTTAAGAATGATCCTAGAGCATTAGAAGAATTTTGGTTCCGAAGAAGAGCAATGCTGCTTAAATGGGTCAAGCCAGAACAATGTGTAGTTAGCGAGAGTATGAAGTATTGTGTGTTCCAAATTATAGGGAATGTGTTTACTTTAGATGCGATAGCATGTTAAAATTGAAATAATGAATAATGATGCATTTTTTATTAGCAAATTTCATGGAGAAGCTATTATTTTTAAATCCAACTAGCATATCAGTTAACCCATCCGAAAGATTCATTCGTTATTGTTACAGTGATATTAAACTTGAACTCTAAATTGATACAATAATAAACAAAATTATCAAAGTTTTTCTTTGGCATCCTGGTGTGAAAGCCTTGCTGCACTAGCAACTCATTTGATCGCCGCACTCTCTGTAAGGGCAATGAAAGCAAAATCTATGCCAAACTTTTTTCTGGTTAGGTGTACTCAACATGATTCTTCATGTCAATAAAGGCAGTCTAGCAGGGTCAACAGCACTTTGAGGCCTACTCTTGTCTCATTTGATGTCCACTTTTGCTTTTGCAGTGATTTGGAGGAGGAACCCTGGCTCAAGTATAGTACTCCACACACTACCCCAACTCGTGGGAGCTGACATAAATTCCAGCCTTCTTACCACCAATTTTGCTAAAGCAGCGTACAAACTCTGGTGATTTGTATGATTCAGATATTCATTGCAGAACAGCTGCATCATCAAGATAGTTGAATAGCAAAATTCTGGGGTGGGTGACCTATTTAGGATTGGTAAGGAATTCAATCCAAAATTAAGGGGCTTTTTCCCCCGGTGCACCAGCTATACGGTGTTTTCATTCAGCCTGATCCATTCTTTTCAAGAAACTTTAAACATGAGCACAATTTTTTTTGTATTAAAAAGGCACACAATTTTCATGCGTTTTCAAATGTTATTTGTAGAATTTTTCAAAATGCAGAATAATAGTGGTATCACTATTCAATTTAAACGTTCATAGCATTCTGCTATAATGAGGAAACCAAGAGCAGTAATTGTTTGAAGAACACAGTTATATTAGGTTGATATGCTAAAGTTATTTGCCTTTGATTTTTTTTTGTTATTGGAAAGGACTTTGACAAAACTCAGGAAGATGTGGTTAAGCACCATGCCAACATAAGTGAAATGAAACGTACATTCCTGGAATCCACATCTGAGAGTGGACCCGATGAATGGGAAAAAAGGTTGTCTGCCTCTCCAGTTAGATCTTTCTCAAAGAATGAGGATTTGCCTATGATTGAGCCACTTATGCCTGAGGAGGTAAGTCATGTTGTAGTGTTACTTCTAAACTTTGTTTCCTATAGGAATATGCACCTTTTTGAGGTATTAATAATCCCTGTTCAATCATGTCTCCATACTTGTGCAGCTAAAATCAATATGTTAGAAGGTTGTTGAATTTTGGTTCATAAAATATTTTCTGTGTAGTAAATATCATGTCAAAATAAGGCAGAGAAATTTATACAGGTACATGTTTCCCATAACATTGGGATTGTAATCATGTTCTATATTTTAGGTACACAGTTTAAAGATGGTTTTATGCACTTGTCACTAATTATTTTAACATTGATAGCAGACCAAAGAGGATTCTGGTGAGACCCTACAAAGCAAGTCTGT